>NC_082649.1:39490215-40090215 GCF_028023285.1 Balaenoptera ricei
TATGAAATACCACTGATAAATTATTATTCAAGTCAGAAACAACACAGAGGATCATAACATACACTTGAGCACAAGAGATTTGTGCTAAGCATACAGGTCTCCCGGGGCTCCTGGAGCATCACTGTCGTCCACTCTGGGTCTGCTTTGACCCTATTGAGGCCTATCTTAACTCCTATTTTATTTATTATTATTATATTTTGGCCACATGTCACGGCATGCGGAACTCCCCCAACCAGGAATCCAACCCTCGTCCCCTGCAATGGAAGTGCGGAGTCTTAACCGCTGGACCATCAAGGAAGTCTGATGCCTATCTTAAAGTGTCTGTCCCCACAGCCTGAGGTAGAAATGACAAGGAGGCAGCCCAGGCTCAGCAGCTCTTGGTAATACAACTCACCCAGCCCCCTTAGCCCCAGACCCTTCCTGCTGGCTGGGAGGCCCAGATGGCCTCTCTGCAGCCTGGAGCAGGGAGGCAGTTGACCCCTGGGATGGCCAGGCTCAGCCCTGACCCCCAGGCAAGGGGCAGGGTGAGGTGCTCAGGGCAGAGAAGTGTCCTTCGGGAATCTGATGAGGGAGGTCCGGGAGGGTGGTCCCTTGGTGGATGGTCAGGGGGCCAGATGTCTCAGGGCGGCCTGCAGGGACTTCCTCAGGAAAGTGGTATTGAGCTCCAGAGCTGCAGCCAGGCCCAGCCTCTGGGGCTCACTGATCTGGAAAGAAGGAAGAATCACATCTGGACTCTAGCAGCTGATCCCTCCCCTCTCCCCTCTGCCCCTGGGCTCTGTTTAGTTAGAAGAGAGAAATCCAGGACACAAGGACAATAGGAGGAGATGACTCCCTGACCAATCTATCCTCATTATCTCACCATGGTTAAGCAAGGTGTTTGGATTCAGGTAGACCTCGGGTCAAATACTAACTGCACAACGTACTGTGTCAGCCATATTAAGAATAGTTGACAATTATTAGGTGCTTACTATGTGGCAGCACTTTATATGCATGACTTCATTTAATCCTCACAATCCTCCCATTTTACAGATGAGGAAACTGAGGTTCAGAGACACTCCACTGTGGCTGACACATTCCTTCTGGGCCACTCTTTCTTCCCTGACCTGTTGCTGCAACCTCCTGACCCATCTCTGCCCTGTACCTTCACTCTCCAATCCCCACTCCTTGCCAAGGCCAGAGGTTTCTTTATAGAATACAAATCTAATCAGGTCACTCCAGCTGAAGGCCCTGAGATAACCTCTGATGCCTCATATTGGAGGTCCTTCCAGGATCTACAGAGGGTCTTCAGAGGATCCAGGAGCCTCCTGAAATTGTGCATAAGATGTGTATTCATATTTCCATTTTTCTGGGAGGATGTATGCCTTTCACCAAATCATCAAATAGGCCTGTGATCCCAAGAAAAGGGTTAAGAGCCAAGAGAAGACCTGGTCTTCAAGATAAAGTCCAAGCTCCTCACCATAACCTACAGGGCCCTCCATTAGATGCTACCATGACTTGGCAATGTGACCTTGGGCAAGTTACTTTAACCTGCGTCTCAATTTCCTCACCTATAAAATGGAGCTAATAATAGTATCTTCTCATAGGACTAACACCTGGAATAAACTAGTGAGTTAACATATGCAAAGGGCTTAGAACGATGCCTGGAACATATCAGGGGCTACAAGCATCAGCTCTCAGTATTTTAGCTCTCTAACTTCATCCCCTACAGCCATCTACTCTTGGGATTTTAGGCCTCAGCTACAATGATGTACCTGCAGATCCCCTGGGACATTCAGTGCTTACACTGTTTCTTTTGCCTGGAATGCCCTTTCCTTCATCTCTGCCCTTGACTACCACTCACCCTTTAAGAGTCAGGAAGCCTGTCCCAACTCCCAACCACAAACAAGGTTTAGTTGCCCCCTTTTCCTCTGTCATCAAATGCCCTGTGCATACCTTTCACCTGGCTCCTACCAGATATTACAATGAGCCATTTATCATCTCTCTCCCCTCTCACTAACTGGGGGAGAGGGTCAAGTCCAGGACAGAAACTGTGATATGGTCACTGTTGATTCCCTAATGCCCTAGATAGCATCTGGCCCACAGCAGTGTTGGCTGGATGAATGAACTCCTAAGCAGTCTGACTCCCCTGTCTTGGGCTTGAACTTGTGGTTTCCCAGGCTAACACTCAGGGTTTTCTCCCTGGCAAACATATACCCTCATGGCAGGCTCAGAGCAGCAGAAGCAGCCCTCATGGCCCTACCAATACTCACATTGGCCTGATACTTGGTTATCACTGTCAGCATGAGCTTGGCATAGGCCATGGACGTGGTGGCTGCTGGCCCCTCTTTACAGAGTTTCTCCATCAACACACTGAACTTCTCAGAGGGCATCTCCACCTGCACACGTTAGGAGATCGGACAGTAGCACAAGAAAGGGCCCTGGATTCAACTCCCAACTCCATCACTTCCTAACCAGGTGACCCTGGGCAGGTCACTTAACTGAGACTCAGTTTCCACATCTATAAAATGGGGCTCATGATGTCAAACTCTGAAGACTGTGAAAAGGATTAAATGAGATTATGCACATAAAGCCTGGCACACAGGTCTCAAATAATGGTGGCCACTGTTGCACAGGCTCAGACTAGGAGATGGGGGGCAAGGATCCCTCGCCTGGCTTAGTGGTTGAAGATATAAAGGAGTGAGGTCCCAAGGGGGCACTGGCAGTATAATAACAACAGATCTTCATAGTCACAATTTAATAAACACTTATTATGCATTAGGTACCATTCTGAGCACGTTACACCAATTATACCATTTAAACCTCACTCCAGTTTTATGTGGTAGGTGCTATCATCACTCCCCTTTTGCAGATGAGGAAACTGAGGCATAAAGAGGTTAAGTCAACTACCTACGTTATAAACAAATGACGCAGAATTTTAGGTACTGATATATGGAAAAACTGCCGAAATGTACTGTTAGATGAAAAAAGCAAAGTGCAGAGCACTGAGCTTGGTGTGTTACCATCTATGTAAAAAGCAGGGGAAAAGTAAATTTCACCGTGTGTCCTTGTATATATACAGCATCTCTGGTAGGGTTCCCCTGCAACTAGTAACACTGATTAGCCCTGGGGAGGGGAATCTGGGTGGCTGGGGGAAATTTTTTCACTATATCATTTTAAACCTTCAAAATTGTGAACATATGAATCTATTACCTATTCAAAAATAAATTAGGCACTGTCCCTGGCAGTCCAGTGGTTAGGACTCCGCGCTTCCACTCCAGGGGGCACGGGTTCAATCCCTGGTCGGGGAACTAGGATCCCACATGCCACGCAGTGCGGCCAAAAAATAAATTAATTAAATTAAAAAATAAATTAAATTTACACACACACATCAAAAAGTCCCTCCCCAAGGCCACACAGCTAGTAAGAGGCAGAGCTGGGATTCACCGTGCAGTCAGCTCTCTGCTACCGGCCTTTCAAGCCCCTGGACCCTCCCACTGTCATGGGTACCCTGCCGGAGGGCAGTCATCCTGCTTGCCCCTCCATCACTGAAGGGGTCAGACACCCAGGAGCCGCACACCCAGCCACAGCACTGCAGCGCTTCTTTGTCCACTCTTCCCCAAGGTAGCCTGCTCACCTGCCGCTCCAGGAGTGACTGCAACACCAAGAAAGTCTCTTCCTTCCAGGGCAGCTCCAAGATCTGTCTGCAAGGCACAGGCCCCAGTGAGGAAAGCTCAGCCTCCCACCTGAGCCTGAGTATCTACTGCTCCTACCCCAAGGCAGGGCAAGGCCCTGGGGACAGCCAAGATCTCCAGCCAACAGAGGAAGTAGTCAGAGCTCCCCGATGCTGGCGGCCATCTAGCAGCCACTGCTGCAGAGCCCATACTCAGTGCTGGGAAGGCCACAGCCCAAGACCCCCGGGACCTGACATGAAGGATTTGGCAGTGAGAGGTACAAAGGTCCCCTGAAAAATAACCAGGAGTCGATATTGCCTCCTGAGTTCGAAAGCGGAGGATGACCCAGGGAAGAGGAGGATGACGATGGGTGAGATGACACACAGGAGGCTTCCTAGAGAAGGCGAGACCTCCCTGCGGAGCCCAGCCCACGGTGAGGTCCACTCCAGCTGCACCTACTGTCCTCAGCTTGTTTGGAAAAGCAGGATGTCACATGGAAACGGTGCGGCTTCTTGGGTGCACAGACTTGGGTTTGATACCAGGCTTTTGCACTTGCTGGCTGTGTGACCTTTGGCCACCTCCCTCAACCTCTCTGAGCTTCAGTTTTTCCATCTCTAAGGTGGCCGCAGCACTTACCTCACAGGATTGCACGAAGACTAACGAAGTAATAAATCTAAAGCACAGAGAAAGTGCTCAATAACTGGTGGCTGGTAGTATTTTTGCAACTGTCCCCTTCTCGTATTATACTTAGCATTTCATATTTCACGTTAGTGTCCAATGAGATCTCACCTACTCACTATTTCTACACGTCTGTATCTTGACTCCCCAATTTTGATACCCAAATTTAACACCAATTTAATAACAATATTTGAGCACTCACTAGGTGCCAAATACTGTGCCGAGGTCATTATATGCATTATCACATTTACTATCTAGAAAAACTCTACAGAGTTCATACGTGGAAACAGAGGCGCAGAGAGATGGAATAACCTGTTTAAAACTCACACATTTAAATAAAAGGCAAGGTTGAGATCTGCAACCATGTCTGTCTGACTCCAGAGCCAGTGCTCTGAACCACTACGCCACGTTCCAACTACGCCAAGAACTCAAGAGCTGGAGCACCAGCCTCTTCGCATTCCCGGGGGCACCTGGCACAGAAGACTGAAACCCTGGGCTTGGGAAGGTGCATGGGATGGCAACTTCCAGGGGCCCACAGGTGGGAACGCACAAGCCAGGCTCAGGACAGCGAAAGGGGGCACCGGCTGTGCCACTGCCTGTATTTCAGGCACAGGGCCTGGTACCCAGCCGGCTCCAAGTCCAGAATGCCAAGAGCAGGTTTGGCCAGAGGGAGGAGGTGCGGGTGGGGCCCGCGTGGAGCTTGTACACTCACCCCAGCATTAGAGCCTGCATGTCCGGCTCCAGGGCCTCGTCCTTTGTCAGGCAACACAGTAACTCTGTTTGAGCTGGACCTGGGTGGGCAATAGCAGAGGGGAGAAGTCTGGGAGAAGCTGGCAGCAGAGAATGGGGCTAGCAGGGAACAAAATGCCTGGCCCTTTACAGGTGGCATCGTCAGGGAAGCAACAGGTATCTTCACTCACTGAAAACTCAGCTCCTGCCAGGGCCACCCGGGGGGTGAAGGGTGCTGGGAACAGACAGGGCAGAGCTACCAGGCCTGGGGCCCATTCCAGAATTACCTGTTCCTGGGGCTTGGAGCACAGGTCCAAGGAGGGCTCTGCAGACGGCGTAGGTGTACTTAGTACAGAAGGAGGTCAGGGCAGTTGTGAGCAAGCGGGAGGCTGAGGAAGTCAGCGAGAGAATCTACAGCCAACGGGGAGGAAAATATTAATTTCTTTCTTCTTCCTTCCTATCAGTGTTTATTGAACACGTATTTCAGAGGCTCACACATTACAGTACAGAGAAAAAAAAAGTTCTTTTATCTAGGACTCACATGGATCCACTCATTGGAAAGGACACAGAGCTCCCTTCCCCAGCTCCCAAATCCCTGATCCCAAACCCCAAATCCCTTCCGCTCTGTAAGGATCTGGGGCCCAAGAGGGAGGAGTTAGATGCCACGTGGGTAGATGGCCTAGGGGGCTATGCCCTTCCCTTGCCCCAGGCTCCCCAGACAAGCAGATGCATGCAAGGCTGGGAACCCCCTCTCCCACCCTGCTGAGGGTTCAGACTCTCTCCCTCACTGTCCCTGGCACGCCATGTGCGTCCCAGCACACCTACCCGTCCAAGGAAGAGGCTCCTGGTCAGCACAGTAGCGTTGCTGAGGCTGAGGTCTGGTGAAAGGGCCAGCAACCAGGTGCAGAGCTGCAGGAGACCTGTGTCCGAGAGCTGCGGGAGCTGCAGCTGGGCACACACCAGGTCCACCTGCCAAGGAGGAGGGAGGGCACCGGGACACTCAGCCTGTCTCTGCTGGGCTGTCTCAATCCAACCGGGCAGCAGAAGGGGCGGGGCCAGGAGACTCTAGGGTAAGGTAAGGTGGGGAGAGCTGCCCTACGGGGAGGAACCAAGGGCTAAAAGAAACCACTGAGGGTCACCCCTGCCCCTGAGACCAAAACACCCAACAAAATCCCCTCCCCAAATTCCTACATGAGGCAGGGAAACACAAACTTAAATGGAGAGAGGGACCGTGTCCTCAGGGCCAGGCGGTTTTTCTGGACTTACCTGGCCAGGACTGCATTCGTGGAGAAGCTGCAGCTCAACTGGTGGGGTGCCCTCCAGCCCTTCCAACCCCTGGGAAGGCAAATGCCATGTTAGGACCTGCAGAGCCCTCAGTGACAAGTCACTGAGGCCACCCCTTCAATTGGCAGAGTGGGTGGCTAAGGACCCCAGAAGGTGCTACTAGAGGAGAGGAACTTGCCTGGAGTTAGAACCTGTCTCAGGTTAGACAACATACTTGGACCAAGAAAAGCCTTTGCAGGGACTGTCCTCAGACCTTCATTCCAACCCCCTCACCCAAACAGCCTGTGCCTAACTGCACTGGGGCTTCCCTGGGCACAGCTGGGGTCCAGGCAGGGGGCGGAAGAAGGGTTATGGGTAGCAGAGTAAGGCCAGTCACCTTCCCGAGGGTCTTGAGCAGCTGCTGCAGCCTGGGAACTTGTTCCTGCAGAGGAGAGCCCAGTCACTGCCATGTCCCCACCCACGCAGCATGGCTCCCAACCTAGACCCAGCCCCCTCTCTGAGAAGGCCCCAGGTCAGTGGGCGCTAGCGGGCAAAGATGATTCAAGAGAGCCAGAACATGAAGCCTAAACCTTGCAAAGTGCTTAAGAACTCAAACTCGACAAGACCTACGTAAGCCCAACTGAGCAGACTTGTCTTCTCTGCATCCATCCTAATGGGGGCAGACCCAGGCCTTGGGCTGGGAGGACAGGCTGGATGCTGGCATGATTCCCCCATTCCCATAAGATGGGTGGCAGGGGTAGCTCCAGAGCCTTTCCTCTTCCGTG
Organism: Balaenoptera ricei; assembly: GCF_028023285.1. Lineage (NCBI taxonomy): Eukaryota > Metazoa > Chordata > Mammalia > Artiodactyla > Balaenopteridae > Balaenoptera > Balaenoptera ricei. Next base: position 39,497,321 of record NC_082649.1, read on the forward strand.
GTACCCTTAACCTCACACTATTGATCATTAGGTCAAGGGCTCCCACCTCCAGTAACTCCCGTCCCCACCCCCTCCTCAGAATCTGTGGAGCAGAAACTACATTCCCTCAACCCCACCTCCTTCCCCTTGCTCCACGGACTACAGTCATCCCAAGTGGGACACAGTATCCCAACAGGTTTCTGCCCTGTATAAACCCCCCATTCCTGAAGAATCACTCTAAAGCAGCCTCCTCACCCTAAGTACCTGGATAGCTCTGGGCAACTCCAAACTCTCAGGTAGGCACTTAGCATCCTCTAGACTCTGACCAGCCTCACTGGGCTTAGGCCCCAAAGCAGGCTGGTTCTTAATGGATGATGCACCTCCTCCACTGGCCAGGGATTCCAAAGTTTCATGTTCAGGTCTCTTTTCCTCATGACTTTCTTCTTCTTCCTTTTCCAAACACCGGAGCCTTTTGGGGGCCCTCCCCCCCTCAGGACTGGCAGGCTCCTCCTCCCGTTCCTTTCTGCGTTTCCCAGGCCGCTGGGAGTCCTCAACCTCCTCCTGCTCTTCTTTCCCTTCAGGATCTGGAGCCTGGGGCAACTTCAACTTCCTGCCCCCTTGGCCCAGCTGCCTACACAGGCCTCGGAGCTGTCTCTGGCACCTTTTAGACAGCGGGGACGCTCCCTCAATGGAGACCCCAACACCCAGATCCCTTCGCAGAAATTCCCCAAGGGCCCGGAGCCAGGGATCAGGGTCGGGGCTTGGATCCCGCTGCACAATCTGCAGCACAGGGAGGAGACTGCTTTCAGGCAGCGACGGCCAAACAGCCATCAGCAGGGACATCAGGTTCCTCTGGCATAACGGGGGCAATCGCAGCAGCAGTGGTTTCCTGGGTAGCAGAGGGAGAACAAGCAGTTAAGAGTGTCTTGCTGAAAGGAACATAGGGCAGACTGGGTAGAGCTAGAGGCTAGATGGCACCGGACAGACGGGGGCGCTGGTGGGCAGTACCTGCGAGTCAGTATGGATGGAGGAGGGGACAGCATGGAAATCATTCAACAAGTGAGCATCTATTCTACACTACACTAGGCCCTGTTCTTCGACATCTCCTATTTCAGCTCAAAAATTCACGTTGAAACCTACCCTATAATAGATCCATGCTTGTTTTATGTAAAAAAAAAAAAAAAAAAAAGCCCTTTCCCAAACTTTACGTAAAAATAATACTCCAGAATACTGAGCAATGCTTAGCCTGCAGCCCTGTGCTCCCCTTGGCAGTCCCCTGGAACTCACAGGGTCACATCTGTCCAGCTCTGATGTTCCTTTCACTGAACTGAGTTCCTGAGAGGCAGAAGCTGTGTCTCTCCTCTGTGTCCCAGTACCCAGCACAACACCAGCCTAAAGCAGGCACTTGGTGCACATTTATTGACTGAGTTAAATCTCTGAGAATAAGTGTTCACAGATCAGCAAGACTGCTGTGGACAGAGCAAAGTAGCCATCTGTAACGTGACAAAGGCATGAATGCAGATGCTATGTGACCTGAGGCTTGCTGGAGTGGCAAGCAGGTCATGAGTGCATCTAGCCCACCACCCATCACGCCTCTGCACCTCTGTATACCTGACTTTGTGGGGCTGTTTGTCATCACACACAGAGGCACTTGGGATATATGAGAGAGGAATGAAACCTTTTATTTTTGTGTGTGGAGAAAAAACACTAAATGAGAGAGAAAACTAGAGTAAAAGTTAAAAAGATCGTCAATTTGTGGTGGAGGATACTGGGAGTAGAGAAGTGGGGAAGAGCGTACTCCAAGGACTTTTACCATTTTTGTGCATGGACCCCCTTATCAGAATAAGAGGGTTAAATGCATAAAATACATAGGATTACAAAAGAAAACAATTATACTGCAGTACAGTTCTATCCAGGGACCGCAGGTTAAGTTCCATTCCCCTTACTCTGTCCAGAAAGAGCCAGACCATTGGGTAAACATTTCTAGAGCGTCCAATTTGTGGGTTCAGAAAATTCTCTTGACCATTCTCTTGAAAGAAATTCAAGATGGAGTGTGGGGAGAAAATAATAGAACTTCTATTTCTATTTATCTAAAACATAGAAAATTAAGTATTACAAATATTTAAAATATGGGTTGGCCCTCCATATTCCAGTGTCCAGCCCAATTCTTAGGGAGGGGTAGTCAAGGAGAGTGGGAGGCCTGCTCTTCAGCCCCCTAGAGGCTGAAGGTGGCACCTCACTCCGTTACTTTCTGTATTTACTTAACTAGATAGTTAAGTGCATCTATGGATGCTGTATTATCTTTCTTAACAAAACGAACCCTCACAAAATGGACACATGGCTTACAAGGATGTCAGAAAAGAAACTGACTACCAGTAAGGGAAGCACAACCTAATTTAAAAATGGCAGAGCCGACACTTCTGCTCCTAGTAGGGATTCTTAGCCACATAAAGAGGGGGAAAAAAGTTCAAAGTCACCCAAAAGACCAGAAATTATCAAGAACACCATCCTTAAGGTAAGCGATCTTGCCCTAAACTGTATATTATGCTTTGAAAAACTGATAATATAAAGCCAGCATGATCAGATGTTTATTGTCATTTACCACGTTTTAAACTTCTATTTATGGGGACTTCCCTGGTAGCGCCGTGGTTAGGAGTCCGCCTGCCAACGCAGGGGACACGGGTTCCATCCCTGGTCCGGGAAGATCCCACATGCCGCGGAGCAACTAAGCCCGTGCGCCACAACTACTGAGCCTGTGCTCTAGAGCCCATGCGCCACAACTCCTGAGCCCGCATGCCACAACTACTGAAGCTTGCGCACCTAGAGCCCGTGCTCCGCAACAAGAGAAGCCACCGCAATGAGAAGCCCACGCACTGCAATGAAGCGTAGACCCCGCTCTCCGCAACTAGAGAGAGCCCACGTGCAGCAACGAAGACCCAACACAGCCATAAATAAATAAATAAAAATTTTAAAATTTTCTATTTATGTATACTTGACAATGTACGTATTTTAACACACGTCTACTCTTGACCTATACTGGAGGTAAGAGATCGAGTTTTTTAGAGATGGAAGTGTGTGATTAAAATTAATTAGAATCCACTGACTTATAATTATTCATTTACACCCAACCGAGGGCAGGTGTCTTCCGTCTAGGTAGGCAGCACTGCACCCAGTACCTACGCTATGAGGGTCTGCCGGAGGCCCCTCCTCACAGGGCGCACGGCAGGGACCCGCTCTCGGGGAAAGTATTTCACCTCTCCGTGCCTCGGTCTTCTCATCTAGAGAAGTGGGTAGCGCCAGCCCCTGCCTCACACCACCGTGGAGGATGACGGGCGGCGCCCCGAGCTACGCCAGCGGCCGCCGCGACCAGCAGGGCAGGAGGAACGCGGGCGGACGACTTACAGCTCCAGGCGACAGTCCGGGCCCTCCACGACGGGCTCCTCCCGGCACAGCGCCTCGAAGACGCGGTCCCAGCCGAAGGGCTCCCCGCCGCGGCCGCTCAGAGCCCGCAGCACTCCCAAGCCGCGCCGCGCCCCGTCGGGCCCCGCCTGCAGCGCCTGCAGCAGGAGGCGGGCGGGGGCCTCTAGGTGCGCCCAGGGCGCCGGCTCCGCGCCCTCAGCCTGAGCCGGTGCCGCCTCTGGGGCCTCCATGCCCGGGGCCAGGGAAAGGGAGGTGGACGACAGCGCCGGCCCTGATGCTGCGGCCGGCCCCTTCCCGCGCGCGCCACATTCCCTCCTCAGCGTTCGGGGAGGCTCTCGGACTCGCACCCCGCCAGAGCGCGAGATTAGAGATGTCAGGAAGGAAAGGAACGGGGAAGTGCGGCTGCGGCTGGGCACAAGGGCAGGCCGGAAGGGGCAAGGAGGAGGATAGCAGTAGGGAGGCGGGGCTAAGGCCGAGTGCAGATCTGCTGACGGGGCGGGACCAGAGTGGGGGCGGGGCCACAAGGAAATAGGTTTGTGGGCGGGGTCATGCAAGAGATAGAATGGGGCGGGGGTAGGCGTAGGAGCGGGTCCTCTGCGGCTGACCCTAACCTTCCTTCCTCCACCAATCGCTGAAGTAAGTGAGGGGGCGGGCGTACGGAATGGATATCAGGGATCCTGTTGGTTGTACTTCAGGATCCAAGTATCATTTAATTTTAGCTGACGCCCAGGTTGCTTATAGATCATGGGCTTTGCCATAGGATTTGATCATAATTTACCATAACGTCACCTCTTCCACAGGCAGTCAACTGCCATCATTCGGGTTTCAGTCCTCTCCAGAAATGTTTGATCTACTAATATACCCAAGAATGGAGTCGCAGTAAAACCTAATGCCATCTATATGGCCAAAGGCATTCCTGTAAACTTCCTCCCTAAGATCAAGAAGTGGCCTTGCTCTGGTTGTTTATAAGGGACCAAGAGTGCCTCCACTTCCCAGGGTTTTGGTTTAAGGAAATCTGCTGGAGGAGGCAGGCTTCCAGCGAAGGGAGGGACCATAGCAGAGGATAGGAATAAAGGCAGAGGGGAGAAGAGCCCCACAGCGCTCCATAAACCCTCCTTTGGGTGTCAGCTTGTATTTCCAACCTCCCAGCTTCTGCTGCCATGGACACATCCACTCAATCAATAAATCTTTACTGAGCACCTAGGGCTCAGGATGCAGGGAACAAAATAAAGGCCTTTGCCCTCATTGTTGCTGACCCTCAATTGAGGAGAGACAGACAACTAAGTGAACAATAGAATGTTTGCTTGTGATAAGTGCTTTCAAGGACATAGCAGGGAAGGGAGATAGAGTGAGGTAGTTTTAAATAGGTGGTCAAGCAAGATGAACCTGAAGGAGATAAGGGAGCAAGCCAGGTAGAGGTCTATGAGGAGATCATGTCGGGCAGAGGGAACAGTAAATGCACAGGCTCTGGGGCAGAGGCATGGCTAGAGCAGAGTGCACTTGCTGGGGAGTAACAGGAGAGGTAACCAGACCAGATCTTGTGAGGCCTTGACGTCATAGAGAGGAATTTGTCTTTCACCCTGAATAGTATGGGAAGCCATAGGCATATTTTGAACTGGATCTGATTTCCATTAGAGCCAAATTTTTTATTTTTTCCAAAATGATTTCAAGGGAGGGACTTCCCTAGTGGTCCAGTGGTTAAGAACCGTCTCGCAACACAGGGGATGCCGGTTCGATCCCTGGTTGGGGAACTAAGATCCCACATGCCACAGGACAACTAAGCCCAAGTGCCACAACTACTGAGCCCTCACACTACAACTAGAGAGCCCGTGTACTGCAACTACAGAGCTCATAAGCTCTGGAGCCCATGCATCACAACTAGAGAGAAGCCCACACACTGCAAGGAAGAGCCTGTGCGTCGCAACAAAAGATCCCATGTGCCGCAACTAAGACCTGATGCAGCCAAAAAATAAAATAAATAAAATTAAAAAAAAATGATTTTAAGGGAGCTATTGGAAAAGACTACGGAGTATTTCTTAGATCAGTGGTCCCCAAAATTTTTGTCACCAGGGACCAGTTTCGTGGAAGAAAATTTTTCCACGGATGGGGGTGGGGGTGGGGTGGATGGTTTGGGGATGACTCAAGCACATTACATTTATTGTGCACTTTATTTCTATTATTATTACATTGTAATATATAATGAAACAATGATACAACTCACCATAATGCAGAATCAGTGGGAGCCCTGAGCTTGTTTTCCTGCAACTAGATGGTCCCATCTGGGGGTGACAGGAGACAGTGACACCCGAAGTGTGTTGCTTATGTCCAGTCTACTCCGTAAGATGCAGCTTCATTGTCACTTGCCACTCACTGATAGAGTTTTGATATGAGTCTGCAAGCAACTGATCTATTATGGTCTCTGTGCAGTCAAACCTCTCTGCTAATGATAATCTGTATTTGCAGCTGCTCCCCAGCGCTAGCATCACAGCCTCAGCTCCACCTCAGATCATCAGGCATTAGATTCTCATAAGGAGCGTACAACCTAGATCCCTCGCATGCACAGTTCACAGTAGGGTTCGAGCTCCTATGAGAATCTAATGCCACCGCTAATCTGACAGAAGGCGGAGCTCAGGTGGTAATATGAGCGATGGGGAGCGGCTGTAAACACAGATGAAGCTTCGCTCACTGCTCACCTCCTGCTCTGCGGCCTGGTTCCTAACAGGCCATGGACTGGTATCAGTCCGTGGCCCAGGGGTTGGGGACCTCTGTCTTAGATAGTGCCTGCTTTGCAAAGGGCAAAATAGTAGGAAAGAAGTTTCTTCCAGGAACCTCTATCTCAGTTTATCAGTTCTAACTTCATAGGAGATGTTTTTGGTCTTCAAATGAACAAATGATGTTGGGGGCAAAGGGGTGGAGGCCCTGATAAGTAGTGGGCAGGGCCAAGAATGCTAAACAGCCTTCAATGCCCTGCCCATCCTCAACTGCCAGCCTTATCATGGTGGCTCTGGTTCATTCCCACCAAGGTCTGCGTTCTAGCCAATGGGAAGGAGAAAAGGGAGAAAACTTCTAAGTGTGGTTCAAGAACCATACTTGGAATCCACAAGGATTCCAAGGGGGAATCCTTGAGACCCTTTCATGGGATCTCTGACATTACTATTTTTATAATACCTACATTATTTGCCCTTTCTGTTCTCATTCCCTTATGAGCATAAAATGAAGTTTTCCAAAGGCTAAGTGACAGGTGATATTGCAACAGATTAAATGCAGAAGAAACCCTTGGTGGGGGTAGGGGTGAGGGTGCACCTGGGCTATAAGCAGACACTCTTCAGACACCAGCAGTGATGGCTTAGGTGCACTTTATTGGTTTTCTTTCAGAATCCTTCTACAAAAGAGCAAAGTTAAAAACCAAGTCCCTGGCAAGAGGGTGAGAACCCTTCCTCTTTCCAGAGAGCCATCCCCCATCCCCATGTTCCCCAGCTGTGTCACTGCTGCGGTTCATGGGGGTGGAGCACTTGCTACTTTCGTCCCCCACCAAGCTCCAAAGGGAAAAGACCTACCACCTGGCAACCCCTGCCCCTCAGCCCCATCCCCCCACACGTTGATCTTGGTTACAGGAGGCAGTGGTAAGAACTGTTGGGGTCCAGGAAGAGTTCTGAACCCCAGAAGGCCATGGTCAGGGCACAGTTCATGAAGAACACTTCCTCCTCTGGCTCGGTGCCCCCTAGGAACGCTGTTTTGCCCACCACCTGAGAGTAGAAAAAGAAATCAGTGAAAACCCATCAGCTTCGACCCCAGTTGTACCTGGTACAGGGGAATCAAGGCTGACGCATAAGGTTAGGCAGGTTGTACATAGCACAAAGGCACCACATCTAAGCAGGCACCATTAATGTCATAGACATCATACATAGGTTTTACATTTATCACAGACATTTATTATAAACCATGGCCAGCAGCCTCCCCGACCCCTTATCCTTGCTGTTACCACCTCACTCACAGAGGCCAGCTGCATACTCCCGGGCCAGGAAGGATCAGAACTCGAGGCCTTATCTGGGAGCTGATGCAGGTAAATGCAGTCCGACTTGAAGGGGCAGCGGCCATTCCCCCGCATGAAGAACCGGCATCGAATCTGGCTATGAGAGGGCAGAAGGATAGAAGACCATCACCTTCAAGCCCAGCTGCCCCAGGAACAAGGGGCACTCAAGACCGACATGTAAGTTTGGGTAGGTTATACACAGCACAAAGGCACCACATCTATGCTGGCACCTCTAGGATCACATAGACAAGTGTAGATGTTACATTTATTACAATTATTTCCCAGCAGATGGCAGTAAAGTGTCTTAAGTGGTATCTTTCTCTTAATTGCCACAAAGTCTATTTGGGACAGAAGTGACCCTGGGAATCTCCTTTCCTTCTTTGAGCTAAGTTTCAGTAATACCACCAAAGGAGGAGGGAGAGCAGATAACCCTACAATGTGTCTCTGTAACCAGGTTAGAACAATGCCCTCTTCTGAGGGGTGGTCTTCTGATTTGGTAACTCCTAGCTAATGAAATTGATTAAGAAGTTTCCCACTTCTGAGATTTCAAATTTCATTCTGTGAAAGGTCAGATACAGGAAGGGTTTGTGGGCAACGTGTGATCTGCTTAAGTAGGAACAGCTTTTTCTTGCACAGAAAGATGGACGAGAGGGAGAAAAAGATAAAGCGCATATTTATAGCCTTTTTCCTTTTTCCTGCATCATCACCTCTCTGCTTGACTCCAACGCAGTTGAGTCTTTCCCACTTCCTGCAGTCCCAGCGCGAATGGAGGATCCCGCTGACCACCAAGCTGGAAGCCTGGGAATCCCTCTAAAATGACTGTCCCTCTTCCTCTTCCTACCATTTGACCAAACCTGGCATCAGGAACCCCTCCGTCCAGATAGCATCCAAAACCACCCCACTCAACCTGACCAGATTCTCCATCAGCCTCCCTCACCCAGCTCTCACGTGACAGTACCAGTCCTGTGGCCGTCTATCTGGAAACATTAATCATCTTACAGTTTCCTTTCAACCTCATGGTCAGTTGGCTACCCAGGTATGGCCCTTCTTCCTCTCAAGTCAATATCCTCCCCATGGTTCCTTGTAGTCCATGCTAGGAGTCAGAATGCCTGGGTTCAAACCCACTTCCTTACTTAAGCCCCATAGACCTTGCCTCACTTTCTCCTTCTACAGCGTGATAACAGTAAGAGTCTCTACTTCCATGGTGGCTTGTGGGATCTTAGTTCCCCAACCAGGGATAGAACCTGGGGCTCCGTCAGTGAGAGTGCCGAGTCCTAACCACTGGACTGCCGAGGAATTCCTATACTTTCCTGCTTTAAAAAAAAAAATCCAAAATAAAAGCCAAGAAGGGCTTCCCATCATGCTGAGAGAACCAGAGTTTCCCTGCGTGGATCCTGAGCCAGGCTAGAAGAGAAACTTGGCCTTGACTGTCTCAGTCACTCACCATTATTCACTGGGCTTTCTGGAATAGTGGAAATAGCTCACAGCCTCACCTGCCGTCTTGGTCACTCTGCACTTGCAGGATTTGGGGGATGCCATGCTGGGAACCACGGCTGAGAGGGTATGAATCAGGGGCTGCTTCCCCTCTTTCCTAACCTGAGTCATGGTCCCCCTGCCAGGCTCACCTGGTCCGAGCCTTGAAGTTCCTGATGAGTTGCTCCTTCTCAGGCCCCTTGCTCACCCAGAATTTGCAGGGGATGATGTAGCTGGAAGGGACACGGCACTGGGGACAGGCCCTGCGGGGTGGGATGGGGTGGGAGGTGGGAGAGGAGTAGTCACAAGCCCATCGGCCTGTCTCTGAGCCCACCCCTCTGTGGGACCTTTCCCTCCCTCCCTGCTGGCCCCTCCATGACACTGACTTGATGACACCCAGCGGGAAGTCCCCTCGGCTCTTCCGCCAGGTGCGCAGGCAGCCCAGGCAGTGGGGATGGCTGCAGTTGGGCAGGATGCCAAAAATCCGCTTGGCCTCTGGCTTGTTCCACACCTTGTCCATGCAGATGCCACATATGATGTCCCGACTGTCCTGCACCCTCTGCAGCCACGGGCAGGGTCAGAGCACATCCTCTCTTCAGCCCCCACCCCGCCAACACACACACACACACACACACTGCCAGCCCAAATACAGCCCCAGGGAACACAGAGCCCTCCTCCAGCAGGTCTGGGCAACCCAGAGGTCCAGCATGGCATCCTCTTCCCCTCCCCCTCCATTACCTGCTGCACCTCAAGGTCCAGGCTCTGAAGTGGGGCCAGGAGCTCCTGGACAGGGTCTGACATAGGCCGAGACTTCGGGAAGTAGCTGTGATCACCATCAGCAGCTGTTGGGGAAAACTGGATCCATTCACTCATTTACTCATTCATGTGGTATCTCCTGAGCGTCTGCTGCATGCAAGGCCCTGAGGGTGTGTAAAGTTCTGTCCACCAGTAGTTCAGAGTCTAGCCAGAATTATGTCTCTAACACAACTGTTTAGACCTGTGCTATTCAATACGATAGCCACCTGCCACATGTGGCTATCAAACACCTGGAATGGAGCTAGTCTGAATTCAGATGTGTTGTAAGTGTAAAATACACATGAGATTTTGAAGCTGAATACCAAAAAGTCTCTAAAATGTTTCATTATTAACTTTTTATATTAATTACATATTGAAACGATATTGGATATGTAATTTTTGATATATTGGGTTAAATATTAAAATTAATTTCACCTGTTTGGTTTTCCTTTTTTTAAAATGAAGCTGCTAGAAAAATTTTAATTACATGCGTGAATTGTAAAATGGTGCAACCATTTTGGAAAACAGTTTGGCGGTTCCTCAAAATATTAAACATAGGGTTAACATATGATCCAGCAATTCCACTCCTAGGTATATACCCAAGAGAAACGAAAATATACATCCACACAAAAATTTGTACATAAGTGCTCATAGCAACATTATTCATAATAGCCAAAAAGCAAAAACAACCCAAGTATCCATCAACTGGTGAATGAATAAAACAAAATGTGGTATATATCCATACACTGAGATATTATTTGGCCATAAAAGGAAATGAAGTACTTCTATATGCTACAACATGGATAAACCTAGAAAATATTATACTAAATAAAAGAAGCCAGACACAAAAAGGCCATATACTGTATGATTCCATTTATATGAAATGTCCAGAATAGGCAAATCCAGAGAGAGAGAAAATAGATTAGTGGTTACCAATGGCTGGGAGGGGTTGTGGATGGAGAGTGACTGCTAATGGGCTTCTTTCTGGGGTAATGAAAATCTTCTAGAATTAAATAGTGCTACTAATAAGAACCTACCGTATAGCACAGGGAACTCTACTCAGTACTCTGTAACTACCTATATGGGAAAAGAATCTAAAAGAGCGTGGATATATGTATATGTATAACTGATGCACTTTGCTGTACAACAGAAACTAACACAACATTGCAAATCAACTATACTCCAATAAAAATTAATTTAAAAAAACAGTGCTAATGTTGGTACAACTCTGAATATACTGTATTACACTGAATCGTACACTTTAAATTGGTGAATTTTTTGGTTTGTGAATTATATCTCAATAAAGCTGATACAAAAAATTGCATATATTATATGGAATCTAAAAAAAAAAAATGGTTCTGAAGAACCTAGCGGCAGGACAGGAATAAAGACGCAGACGTAGAGAATGGACTTGAGGACACCGGGAGGGGGAAGGGTAAGCTGGGACGAAGTGAGAGAGTGGCATGGACATATATACACTACCAAATGTAAAACAGATAGCTAGGGGGAAGCAGCCACATAGCACAGGGAGATTAGCTCGGTGCTTTGTGTCCACCTAGAGGGGTGGGATAGGGAGGGTGGGAGGGAGACGCAAGAGGGAGGAGGTATGGGGATATATGTTTATGTATAGCTGATTCACTTTGTTATACAGCAGAAACTAACACACCATTGTAAAGCAATTATACTCCAATAAAGATGTTAAGAAAAATAATTCCATATGTAACATAATTCTGTTGGACAGCACTGAATTAGAGCAATAATCTTAAAAATAACTACTAACATTTAGTGTTTACTCTGTGCCAGGTACTGTGCTATGCATATCACATATACGAACTTATCAAGACCCTGTGAGTAGGTGCTATTATCAGTGCCCTTTAGCAGATGAGGCAGTTGAGGCTCAGAGAGGTTAAGTGACTTGTTCAAGGTCACACAGTTCCTAAGTGGTGGAGCCAGCATTTGAAACTAGGTGGTTTGACTCCACAGGCATCATGGTATTCTGTTTCTAGAACACAGAAAGCAACAGAGCCAGAGGAAATTTTCCCTCTGGCTGGGAATCTTGAGGAGGGAGAGGGTGGAAGGAAATATAAACCTTGCTCAGAGACAGAGCAGGAACGCTGGTCTCAGATCTCACTTGTGCCCACCTGCAGTACCCCTGATGACTCACATGATAGGGACAGGGACTTCCAGGAGCTGCCACCAATGTCCTCAGTCTTGCTGAACAAATCCTCCAGGCCAGGCTCCATGCCCTGGTAGGCCCCGGCCCAACCCCATCCGACAGTCACAGAGGGCAGGTAGGAGGGCTCGGAGCCCCTGCGGGTCAGTCCCTGCGGGGGGCCTGACAGGGTGACGTGTGGCTCCGAATGGCGGCGGCCCCACTCAAGGTGGCGGGGAGGCTGCAAGTGCTGGTAGCTGTCGTGAGGAAGAGAAGGGTAAGGAGAAAGGGATAGCTCCTCCAGGGCTCAGAGCTAGCTCAGCCTAGTACTTGGAGCTGAGGGCAGAGGGGCTCTGGGAAGATGCATGGTCCATGAAGGATGATTCCTCCCGAGTCTCCCAGCCCGCTCCCCACTCGAGGAGAAGAGGCGCTTACCTACATCCATCTCCATGGAAGCAGAAGCCTCGCTGGAAATATCTGCAGACCTGGGATGCCTTCCGGTCCTGAGCGAAGCAGCGGCTGGACCCCCAGTGACAGGCCCCTCGGTCAAAGTTCCTAAGAGAACATCTGAGTCATGCCCAGCCCCATTTGAGTTCCTGCCTTTGTGATCCTTCTAGAAAGAGGCTGTGTGACATGAGGACTCAGGCTCCAGGCTTGGTCCTGTGTTCAAATCCTGACTCCGCTTGACAACCCTGGGTGGTAATTCAATTTCCCTAAAGCTTGGTTTCCTCCCCCTGAAACATGAGGGTAACAACGCCTCCTGTTACCTCAGGGTTGTCGTGAAGTTTTTTTTAGATTTCACACAATGCACATAGCAGGTGCTCAGTAAATCATAGTGATTCCTATTACTTTCTCCAAGCACAGAGTCTTGTGGGCTCTGGATTCAGAATTCTGGGTTCAGATTCCGGAACCAGGGCCTGCTCTATGGGCACAGACCTGTGTAGTCACGCAGGGGGCCCACACTTGCTTCAATGTTCTGCCGTTGCTGTCTTGAAATTATTAAATTTTTGAACACGGGACCCTGATTTTCTTTTTGTGCTGGGTCCCACAAATTATATAGCCAGTTCTGCCTGGTATCACTACTTCTTGGTTGTATGAGCTTGGACAAACTTTCCATGCCTCAGTTTCTTCATTTGTAAGTTATCAGTACTTAATTTATGGGATGATGTAAAACGTAAATGAGATATTGTATGTAAAGCATAGTTATCCCTTGGTATCCATGCGAGGTTGGTTCCAGAACCTCCATGGACACCAAAATCCATGGATGCTGGAGTCCCTTATATAAAATGGCATAGGGACTCCCCTGGTGGTCCAGTGGTTAAGACACCGTGCTTCCACTGCAGGGGGCACAGGTTCAATCTGTGGTCAGAGAACTAAGACCCCGAATGCCACGTGGCCCAGCCAAAAAATAGAAAAAATAAAAATAAATAAATAAAAATTAAAAAAAAATAAAATGGCATAGTATTTGCATATAACCTATGCCTATGCTCCTGTATACTTTAAATTATCTCTAGATCACTTATAACACCTAATACAATGTAAATACTATGTAAATATTTGCTGGTACGCAGCAAATTCAAGTTTTGCTTTTTGGAACTTTCTGGGATTTTTTTTCCCAAATATTTTCAATCTGCAGTTGGTTTAATCCACGGATACGGAACCCACAGATACACATGGCCAACTATATCTGGCACATAGCAAGCCCTCAATAAATATTAGCTGTTCTTATCACTCTGCTGTCATCATTATCATCATCATCATCACCATTACTACAGGGACATTAGAGGGTCAGCCTGTGAGGTGGGAAGGGTGGGAGGAGGCCAAGTTGGGCCAACATTTATTGAGAATCTACTATGTGTCCAGGCCTGAGCCAGGGCTCTGGGGACCTCTGCTCTTGTCGTGTGCTTCCTTGCCAGGAGTGGGAATAAGCCCACATGTGAAGTGGCCAGGGCAGCAGGGACGGGGACAGAGGCCGGACTCTTGTCCCAAGAGGACACAGACTGCCAGCTGATGCTGGGGGTCTGCCATAGAGTGGCCCCCACCATTCTCCAGAGAATGTCCAAGAGAGGCCCTGGCAGAGAAGCAGGTGGAGGAAGGGCAGGATGGGTGACAGGCACCCAGTCTTGTTGGTGAAGGTACCAGATCGTCGGGCACATGGTCCTTATTACAACGATTATTATTATATTATTACATAATATAATACTTATAATAACTGTAGTTGTTATTATTTTGTTATTTTTATGGAAGCTGTTGTGAGGGCCAGGAGGGTAATATAAGATCATTAAACGGTAACTTTTGATTTTAATTCAGACATTTTTGGTTTAATTCAGAAGAAATTCAAAGAACTGAGTGCCCCTGCTATAACAAATAACCTTTCATTTCCATTTGCTTATTTATGTGAACAAGATTTCTCAGTGCTTCCATTCATAAATATTAAAAATAGAAATTGATGTTGATAACACATTGTAAATCAATTATACCCCAATAAAAATTTTAAAAAATAAAATTGAATAACAGACAAACCCCCTCCCCCCCAAAAAAGAAAGAAACTGATGTTGAATCCTGTCTTATTCTAGTAATAAGTAATGTTTATCCATGGATACATGAGCTTTTTTTGGTGGGGGGGAAGCAACAATCTCATCTAAATTTTCTAATGAAAATTTTGTTATTTAGTAATTAATTGTTAAAGTGTGTAGGGAGTTCCCTGGCAATCTAGTGTTTGGGACTCAGCACTTTCACTGCCAGGGCCTGGGTTTGATCCCTGGTGGGGGAAATAAGATCCTGCAAGCCTTATGGCATGGCCAAAAAAAAAAAAAGTGTGTAATTTACTTCTTTTGATCAGTTGAGTACTACTAATAACTAAATCTAGAAAAAAATCATATTTCCGTTTCACAAATATTTTTCTTGCAGGAACAGATAATATCGTGATCAGTGAAAGACTTCTGAGAAGAAAAATATTTGTATTGGTAAAATTCTGTGGGAGAAGTAGAATAGGCATTCAAGGAGAAAAAGGAGTTACGTAAAACTGTAAAAGCCTGCTTTTATATACTTTTAAATGGATGACAGTATATGTTAAATCTCTCTGATATTTAGATGCCACTGGATGCATGAAAAGAATAATGTACTTAATCAAATCCACCCTGCTCACCTGCCATTGCTGCTCAGTTGCCCACACAGCAAGTTCATTGGCAGGTCCCAAAGCAAGCAGCCCGAAATACCTTCGACTGAAATTCTGCACAGAGCTACAGCCAGCCCCAGCCCAGTACCCCATGGTGACTTTCAATCATTCTCACTGCCTGGCTTGGAAAAATTGAGAGGCTCCTGCAGGAAGATTGAGGGCAAGTTCTTGTGGGCTGAGAGCTTTGAACACATCCCTCAAAATCTTGCCTGAAGTGCCAGCCTTGGAGAAGAAAGATTCAGAAATGGTAAAAAGCATTCGATTTAATGATGTAACTACTCTAAAAACATCTTTTAAAACTCTCTTTTGGAATTAAAAAAGAATAATTGTATTATTTTAAAGTGGGACTATTTAGAATACATTATAAATTTAACCTTTGCAACAATTTACGTTATGATGAATACCATTAGATAACTTGGAGTGTGGAGGGGATACATGTTTTTTCAAATTTCTTTTAGGTTTATAGAAGATGCCTGGCCTGGTATGTTTCTGCTCCCAATTATAACATGAGGAGTAGATAGGAAGAAGCTGCAGTGGGGGAGGGACCAGATCAGTGGTGACAGCCAAAGTTAGGGAGGATGGAAGGTGGATGGAGGTTGGGGTGAGGGGCGAGGTGGAAATGACAGTCACTGGAGAAAGGGTGGGTGACCTGAGAGGAGGAGCCTCTCACCCCCTAGGGGAGGAGCCAGTGGCCCTCAAAGGAAGGGCTTGAAAGCCTCCTGTCCCCAGTCCCCAAGGCTTTGCTTTCCCTAAAGACCACCAATGAAGCTGACCTCCAGGACTGCCTAAGAGGCCACCATACTAGCTCCTTCACAAGCTGAGAGATCCAACAACAGAGCTCTCCCAGCATGTCCAGAGGTGCTCTTAGACCATCAGACGAGCCAGAGCAACAGGAGCTAGGGGCTTTGTGATCAAATTGATTTGAGAAACTCCTCCTTCTATATTTTTTAGAGTCATGTTGTATATTGCTTACCATACATGAACATATTAAATGCTCTGATAAGTCCTGCCCTCCACCCACCCACACAGCCTTAACATACCAATAAAACACATTTTGTTCGGGGTACTGTCAAATTAGTTCATTTAATCCTCAAAACAAGCCTTAAAAGTCAGGAGTCATCTTTTGTTTTCAAAATCTGAGGCTCAGAGAGGTCAAGTAACTGGCCTGGGACTTGGAACAAGAGTTAGGACCATAACCCAGGTGTCCTCACTCAGCACAATACTTCTCTAGTTAACCAAGATTGACTTGTCAGGGGTGAGGGCTGCTGGATTTAGGGAATTTCTTAAGCCAAATTCTGAGGCCAAGGGTTGGGGACAGAACAGCCAGAGGTCACCGGTAATCCAGGCCTGGGGAGGCAGCAAAAGCAGCTGGGTGGCTGGGAGGCCAGAGCAGTGGACCCCTGAGCAGTAATCAGGACTGGCCTGTTGGGTGAACACAGGGTGTGCAGAGAAGAACAGGTGGGGCTGGGTGCAGTGAGGGGGAGGTGGAACCTGCCAAATGAGCTCCCTGACCAAGATTCTTAAAACTTGAGGGCCAAACTTAGTCTAGCATGCCACCTTCCTTCTTGAGCTTTGGGCAGGACCAGGAACAACTGAAAATCTCCTTTAGTAAATGTCCGTCTTCTTTTTTTTTGCCTTCCTTTTGCTGCCAGATTGCCTTTCTTCCCAGCTTGGGAAAACCATTTCACACTGAGACCCTAAGGTCTACAATGATCCCTCCTTTACCCAATATTCAGTTCTCTCTGGGGAACTCATCTCTTCCATCTGTTGGCAAAATGAATCTGTGCTAAGGTATGAATGCCTGATGGAAGGCCTAGTGAGCTAACATACCCAAAAGAATGACTCTCTAATGGTGTAATGTTCAACCTGAAGTGTTTCCATTCACACACTTATGAACACCTGGCACCAGGCTACATACTGGGGCTACAAAGATGACCAGGGGACCAGATCCCACTGCAGGGAGCTGTACAGTATTTCTGGGCAGAGAAACATTTGTTGAGTGGAAGAGAAAAAAGGCAAGTGGCGAATCTCTGTCCTAAATGGTCAGACCCTGAGCTAGCCCTGACTTATCCCCTCTCTGGCCTCAGTCTCCTCCTCTGAACCGTGAAGGGTGAGAGATAGTCTCCAGACCCTTCCAGCATTGGGGTGGGGGCTAGGAAGCCCCTTTTCCCACCTGATGCACCCCAAATTCTTAAAGACTGAGCTTTCAGTGGACAGACAGAACCCCAAGGAATTTTCTCCCACTTCCCCTGTGGTCTCCCAAAACCCAGGCCCTTACCTGTGTGGTCGCTGGGAGCGGGGCCTGCTCTCTCCACCTCGGCTGCCGCCATCCGGCTCCGCAGGGTCCATCCCAGCTGTGGCCCCTAATGAGAATCAGGCAGGGCTGCTCTGGTGCTCCTTTATCCCTCTCTCTCCGGGCAGGGCCAAAGGGAGGAGGGGCTGCGCAGGCAGGCCCACCCCTCCCCATGGCCCCCGGCCTGCAGGAGGAGGGATGGACGGTGAAGCAGGATGGCTGGAAGGCTAGGAGGCTGGGGGCTCCAAATGCCCTGTCCAGGCTACAGGATGTGGGTGGGGTGGGGCATGAAGGCCTTAAGGGATCCCTAGATGATTACTGGAGGAAACTGGGGGGATCGTTTAAGGACTTTAAGGGCCTCAGCAAGGGCCACCATAAGAGGTGGCCAGGAGGGGGCTTGTCTGAGGCTCTAATGAGGAAGCTCCAGATTGGATGATAGCACATGAGCCAGTCAGAGCCTCTCCTGGGCAATATAAATTGCTGTTGGATTTGTAGCTTGCACTGTGGAGAACAATTGGACTGGGCCCATTGATGATGGGGAGTGAGGAGAAGGGGGACCATGAGCTCTAAGAGCCCTTCCAGCTCTGACTATTCCTAAGACCCCCTCAATTCCTATCTTAATCCTCCAAAGCCCATGTACTCTCCACTAGACTGCAGTGCCCCATGTGGGAGGTAAGTTGGGAAAGTTAAAAAGACGAAATAAGAGGAATTCACTTAAAAGTTAAAGGAGAGATTTTTAAATTGAATTTAATCAGCTTCCTATATTTATCAGTAAATTGAGACTCTAGTTTGGGAAACAAATTGTCTTGGACATCTTTGTTATTTCCTTAACTTTTGCTGGATCAAAATTATTTTTTATTTATTTTTAAAATTTATTTTATTTTATTCTTAACCACTGTGCCACCAGGGAAGCCCTGGATCAAAATTATTAAAAAAAATTTTTTATAGGTGCTGCCAATTAGCCCTCTGGGGTGGCTGTGCCAGATTATACTCCCACCAACAGTATGAGAGTGCCTGTGTCTGCACACCCTTGCCAATACAGTATAATCAAACTTGTTAGTATTTGTTAATTTGTTATGTAAAACAACAGTATCTCATTGTAGTTTTATTTAATTCTTTTGGCTGTAGTTAGTTACCCGACCAGGGATCAAACCCGCACCCCCTGCAGTGGAAGCGTGGAGTCTTAACCACTGGACCGTCAGGAAGTCCCTCGTAGATTTTTTTTTTTTTTTTTTTTTTGGCTGCGTTGGGTCTTCATTGCTGTGCGTGGGCTTTCTCTAATTGCGGCGAGCGGGGGCTACTCTTCGTTGCAGTGCACAGGCTTCTTATTGCAGTGGCTTCTCTTGTTGCAGAGCACGGGCTTTAGCCACGCGGGCTTCAGTAGTTGCGGCACTGGGGGTCAGTAGTTGTGGCAGTTGTGGCTCGTGGGCTCTAGAGCACAGGCTCAGTAGTTGTGGCACACGGGCTTCATTGCTCCGTGGCATGTGGGATCATCCCTGACCAGAGCTCGAACCTGTGTCCCCTGCATTGGCAGGCAGATTTTTAACCACTGAGCCACCAGGGAAGTCCCCCCCTCATTGTAGTTTTAATTTATACTTCTCTTACTATGAGATTAAGCATCTCTCCATATGTTTTAGAGGCATTTCTTTTCCTGTTCATATCCTTGGCCCATTTGGGTTGTTGACATTTTACTCATTGCTTGGTAGGTGCTCTTTACATATTAAGGAAATTAACCTCTGTCTTATTATGTCACACATTTTTTAACATGGTTGATTTAAATTTTTTTGTGTTCCCCCCACTGGAAGAAATTTTTTTAGTGTGATGTAGTAAGATCTTTTATCTATTTTATACACTCTACGTTTTGTGTATACTGCATGAAACTTAGAACCTTCTGTGTGTACAGAGATTTTTGAAAGGTCTATCCACTTCAAGATTATATATAATTTTCCCCATGTATTTCTTCTAGGTTGTTTTTTCCCTCCCCCACTCTTCTAGTCTTTTTTTTCTTAAACATTGTATAAATATATCAAATTTATCCATTTTCCTGTTGATAGACATTTTTATTGTTTCTACATTTTTGCTCTTGCTGTAAAGAACATGTGTATGAGTCTTAGTGCAATTTGGTGGCTTTCACTCTAGGGTACTGTGTCAGGCTGCCTTCTCCAGGAAATAGATTTAGAGGTTTACTTGCAGGACACTCACTGGGGAGTGCTCCTGAGAACAACACCTGTAAGGAATTGTAGGAAGCAGGATTGGGTAGAGAGAGAAATTAAACTGCAATGTACCTAGGACAGAAGCCCCAGTTCTGGAGCTGGACAATTCTTCACGTTGTTTCAAACTGGGGCAAGGAGGCTTGGCTTGTCCCCACATGTTGGCTATAGGCTGCCCCTGAGGAGGGAGTGTGCTTATCCTGGGCAAGGTGGCCCCCTTCACTGCGGGCAATTTCCTGAGAGGAACTCAGCTGTGAGCCCAGCAGCCACGGACCTCAGTGCCTGGGTTCTGAGGGGTGGAACCTGGGTCATGCCTCACAGCTTCCACAGGCGCATTTTAACTTTACAAGATTTTGCCAAATTGTTTTTCAAGTTGATTTTATCAACTTCTATTCCCTTCTGCAGTATATGAGAATTTGTATTGTTATTCTTCCTTTCCACATTTTCTATCTTGGTTTTCCTATGTTACTTTTGGGATAATTTCTACAGATCTTTTCTGAGGGGCAAAAATGATCTCTTTGGCTGTGTCTGTTTTTTAACTCATTTTTTTTTCTGGAAGTTCCAGGTATTTCTTTAAAAATGTTTGTCTTTTTTTTTTTTCCTTAAAAAGCAAACTGTTTCTTTCGTATGATTTTCATATCTTTATATTTTTAAATAATATAAAACTTATTTGTCTCCTATATGATAATCAATAGCTATACTTTTTGATGTCCTGGGGCTCTAATTTCACTGATTATTCTATTTATTTTCATGCAGGCTGTCTCTTCATGTTTGTAATTTTGTGGGAGTTCTGTACTGCCTGTGTCTGTCCTCCAGAAAGGTTTTGCGTCTGCTTCTTCCAGGCTCCCCAGGCATATTACCAGCCTGGGACCCCATTTCTTCCTTTAATAATAAACCTTTTTAAGTTTCAGAAGTTTTACAGAATTATCACAAAGACGGTATCTTCTAATTCTCTTAAGGTTGCTTTCTTCTTTTTTAGTCTAAATTTTTGATTCATTTGTCTGTGAAGATGGCACCACTGTAAGTAAAGGAGAAAGCTGGGGTGTCAGCTAAGGAGAGGAAAGCCCTGATGTCTCGTGGGGTAAAACTGTGCAAGTCCCGGGGACTTCCCTGGCGGTCCAGTGGTTAAGACGCCACGCTTCCACTCCAGGTGGAATGGGTTCGATCCCCGGTTGGGGAACTAAGATCCCGCGTGGCGTGGCAAAAAAACCCCAAAAACCTGTGCAAGTCCCACATCCACTCAAGGCCCAGGGGGACTTGCCTCCTCCCAGGCCCTTCTTAGCCCCTCCCAGACGCCCTCACCCCCAAACCTGGTTTGTGCCATGGTTCCACACACCCTTCTCAGAGGGTGTGTATCCTTTCTCCCCCTCCCACCCCAAATGCTCCATCCGGGTGGGATGGCATCTTCTCAGTTCTCCACAAACCTTGCTGACTGAGGACTGGTGAGCAGAGCAAGAGGTGAGGGGGAACGACGGGCAGCCCCACAAGCCAGAACCGACCCCGCCACCCCGGCCAGCACCCCACAGTCTCATTTGCCTGACCAAGTCTCCCCCTCTGTGCACTGGATGTGGAAGAGGGGGAGGGGTCTCATCAGCCCCCAGGAAAAACACTGTAAGCTGAGTTAGCTTAAATCAACTCTTAAATATTTAATTCCCATTTATTTAAAGTTCCATCAGTCTGTATACACTATTTATATTAAAAACACAGGAAGCTGGGGCTCCTAGCAAAAATATACATTTCAATTTTGGAGATTGTTCAGACACTGAGAAGAGCTGTATCCTCAGTACCAGGGGGAGGGGGATGAGGATGGGGTGCGTGGCGGGGGAGGGGAGGGAAGAATCTTGCCAGTAGAGAGTGATCCTCAGGCATGGAAAGGCGCCTCGGAAAGGAAGACCAGACAGGACCCAGGAAGCCTGGGGTCTAACCCCACGTCCTGCCACCTTTCTCAGAGACGCCAGCCAGCCCCTCACCCCTCCAGACCCGTTTCCTCCCTGGAGAAGCAGCCTGGGTAGGCTCTCTGTCCTCTGCTCAAATGGCTCCAAGCTGCGCTTCTGTCTCTCCTCTGGGGTGAGTGCTTATCAACGGGGAGGAGGGGGAGGGGCGGGGCCAGGAGTGGGACTGGGCCTAGCAAGGTCCCTGGTCACCAGAGGCGGTATAGGGAGAGTTCCAGGTGACCAGCTGGGCCAAATACAAGGAAAAGGGGAGAGCAGCAGAGTTGTTGGGACAGACGGGTGTCACAAACGAGCAGGATCAGTTTATCCCCGGTACCTCCCCTGTGGGCAGGTGCTGGGCTGGGTCCACAGGACCCCGTGCCCACCAAGGGATCTGGCCTAGCCTCGGGAACAGGGGCACAGCTCTGCCCATCCACCTGCAGGCCCCTCTGGGCACTCGCCTGCCTCAGGGAGGGGAGGGTGAGGGGTGTGGAACCTGCAGGTAAAGTGATTTCAGTGCTTGTGGTGTGTGGGCTGGAGGGAGTGTGTGTGGGGCGTGAGCTTCAGCTGGGCTGGAGCCACTGTCAGTGTCTCCCGGAGGCCAGAGAAAGGAGGGGTGCGCGTGAGGCCAGGCCCTGGCGCTGCGGGAGCCGGGGGAGCGCGGTGCCGACACCCGTAGGCAGGACTCGGTGGCTGCTGCAGAGGGGCAGACAGAGTGGGGTGCTGATGGGGGACCCGCCCCAGGCCTGGGCTCAGAAGCAAGTCTCCGGCTCGCCACCTCCCCTACCTCCCTCCGCCTCTCTTTAAGCTCGCTCCTCATCAGTGGGGGTGTAGGGACCCCCCACCTGGAGGGAACCCCACCTCTATCCAGGCTGGGCGGGTGTCCCCCAGCGGCCAGCGCAGGGGGGCCATCAGTGACACTGGCCTGCGAGACCGGTGGAAAGAAGAAGGGAAGGGCGGCGGGCGTCAGTGGGGCTGAGGTGTGCGCTGCCTGCTGGGAGCCAAGCCGCCGCAGTCCGGGGTGGGGGCCTGCCTGCTGGGGGAGGCATCCTCCGCCAGGGACCCGGTGACCAGGGGCTGCTCTGCACTCAGCCCTGGCCCTGCTTACCTTCCCTGGGAAGCCAGGCCCAGAGAGCTTAGTGTTTCTTTGGATGGCTCGAGTCCTTTGCTGTGAAGACTGAAGACGGGAGAAGGGGACTGTTGGTGCAGAGGGCAGGCCCCTCCTGCTGGGGGGGGCGTGGGGGGGCGCGGGGCGGGGAAGCAGAGGTGCTGTTCTGCGCTGCTGGTGAAATAACACAAACTGCCTCACAGGGAGAGGAAGAGGGACAGACACAGAGATGGGGAGAGAGAAAGGGAGGGAGAGAGAGGAAGGAAGAAAAAGAGCAAAGAAATGAGAGAAGACAGAGGAGCTGAGAAGGAGGGAGCCGGGGAAGGGAGAGGGAGGCGGGCCGACTGCATGTGATCCCCCTCGGCCACCAGGCCCAGCGCTCAGCGGCTGGTCGACAGAGAAGCCCTCAGTACATGTCCTTGTAGATCTCCTGGAGCAGGGGGTGCAGCGAGGTCTCGGTCTCCGTCTTCTTGATCCGCTGCATCATCTGGGCGTGCTCGGTGACCAGCTGCCGCAGGTCAGCCATCTTCTGCAGCAGCTTGGGGAAGAGGTACTGGGCGTCAGGGTGGTTGGCCTGCAGGTGGAACTCGAGGGCGCGCAGGATGGTGTCCTGGATGGCCTCCACCTGTGACACATTCATGAGGCCTGGCCGATCTGTGGGGACAGAGGGCAGAGGTGTGGGAGGGAGCAGGCACACACGGGGTCTCAGAAGGGCAGGGCAGCTCCCCTAACCCCGCCAGTGTGGGCAACTTGGCCCTGGGAACAGTGGGCCTCCCTGCCTGGACTCAAACCCCTTCTCTACCACAGGCTAGCAATGAGGCTACAGGCAGGTCACTCAGCCTCTCTGGACCTCAGTTTCCTCATCTGTAAAACGGGGATAACAGAAGTGCCTCTGGCATAGCATCGTTATGAGGATTAAAGAGTTATAATCTAGGAAAAGGAACTTGAACAGTGCCTGGCATGAAGCAAGCTCTATGCCACTGTCAGCGTGAGTCTTACTATATTGATTGTGTTGGAATTTGAAAAATGCAGGTAAAACACAGAAAATTTCTCCACTATCAGAAATAACCCCCATCAACATGTTGGTATATTTCCTTTCAGTCTTTTTTCTATCTCATCTCCATCTATACTAGATGGAGCTGGTCCTGCACACACAGTTAGTGCCTTACATGTTCCACTGCCATCATCACATGGACCCTTCCTCACGCTGTCAGAGCTTAGGCTCGGCCCCTGCAGTGAGGGCCCAGCCCCCAGGAGGGCTGGCTGTGCGGGGCCGACCCACTGCCCCTCCCTCACTTACCTCCGCACAGAATGATAGCCGCAATGAAGAGAGCCAGGTCACTGTCATCAAGTTCCAGGGCATTGAACTTGACAGCAAACTCAAACTTGGGCTCGATGATGTCACTGAAGGGCTTTCGGAGGCTGCGCAGGAACTCACGGGTGACAAAACCAGTGCCGTTGGCCACCAGAAGCCCGTCCTTGTTGACGATGGAGGCCAGCATGGCAAAGATGGCCTCGTGCACACCATACTTGAGAAGGGTCACCTGGTCGTTGAGGAAGAGGTCGCTGAAGCTGGGGATGCTCTTGGCGAACTCGGTGAGCTCACGCACGGTCTCCACCGTGGTGCACTGGCAGCGGTAGAAGACATGCACGCTGATCTCCTTGTAGGGGGGCAGACCGTTCACCAGCTGCTTCCACACCAGGCCCTTCTCTGCCTGCCACAATGTCTCGATGTCGTGGATCACAAAGGGCTGAAAACCAGGCCCCGTTAGAGGCCAGGCCTCGGGGGACCCCCGCCCATGTGTGCCCCATACCCCTTGCCTGTACCACGAAGTGAGGGGAGGGAGGAGGCCTGGTTCTCCCAGGAGTCAGGCAGGTGGCAGCAGGGCCCAGAGCCCGGGTTGCTGCCAGGCTGAGCAGTGACACTCACCGCTGTGTGGCTGGCCTTGCCGGTGAGGATGCCACGGGCCTTCTTTTTGGTCATGTTGAAGTTTTTCAGGTAGGCACTGTAGATGTGCTTGGAGAAGGCCCTCAGGTCAGCCACCTGGGGGTTGTGCTGACTCCCCTCGTTTGCCGTCAGCCCTGCCACCAGTTTCCTCTTCTCAGCCTCTGGCATCCGGCCAAAGCGGATGGCTGCACGGGGAAGGGGGACAGTCATGGAGGAGCCTGGGCAGGGGCCAGCACCTCTAAGGTACACAAGCCAAAGATGGAGACACACTTTTTGAGCACAAGGCCCATAGAAGCTCTAGAGCCAGCAAGTTGGAATGTTGGGGAACCCCTCCAGAATATAAGCTCCGGAGGGGCAGGGCTTCTGTCTGTCTTGTTCACAGAGCCCAGCAGGCTCTGTCTCCCGGGAGTGCCGGCCTCCAGGAAACTCCAGCCTGGCTCCTGGCAGCTGACACACATGGTCACTCACTGGCTCCTGCCTGCCCTCAACAACCAAGAAGACCTGAGGGGATCCTGGGCCCTGGCAGTGGCTTTTCACACCCTGTCAGGTCATCCAAGACAGGCTCAAGGTTCCGGGAGTGGTGTTTCCAACACTACTGGAGTTAGGGTCAATTCCCAGGTCCCTTCTGGGCCAGAGAGGGTGAGGCTCAGGTGCAGACAGGTGGCAACTGCCCCCGGCCTGGGAAGCATGGCGGCTCCTGGGCGATCTGGGAAGGCAGGCCTCAGCAAGGTCAAAGCTGACCCGTGTGCTGACTGTGTGCTGGGCGCTGCTCTGAGGGCACCCCCTTTCTGTTCCTGGGCTCTCGGAAACCTGGTTTCAGGTTGGCTCACCGTTGTGCGACATGCCCAGTGCCAGGCATTTCTGGAAGCGGCAGTACTGGCACTTGTTGCGGTTCTTCTTCTGGATCTTGCAGATCCGCTCACACTTGTCGTATTCTAGCTTCATGCGGATTGTTCGACGGAAGAAGCCCTGAGGGACAGTGGACAGGTGAGGAAGAGAAAAGCCATGAGGAAGGGAGAAAGGGTAAAACCCTGCCTGCTGGGTTATGCCAGGGGGCTTGATTACGCGTCAAGATGTAACAATTCCTGAATTTTGGAAGTAATGGGGGGGAAATATTATTGGAGGAGAGAGGGAGAAAGAAAGTAAACAACTCTTAAAACTTTTGAAAATAACTGAAATAATATAGCATATTTATTTTAAGTGCTTCTCTGTTAGTTCGGTGACACAAAACTGTACTGTGGCTAACTTGATTTATTCGTAAATGCAACCTGGTTCTGCATCTTTTCTAGGTAGTTGTTTAATAAAATAATATGTGAAATTTTGATGGGTGTGCAGTTAGGAGGAAGAATCCAAAAGCAAAACCAGAAAAAGAAATATAACGTTTCCTTTTTTATCAAAGAGCCCCCTCGGGCTTTGAGGTGCAGGAAACCCTGACCTTGGGAAGATGGCTCAAGCCCAAGACCCTCATCCTGTCCTACCTGTCTTCTCATGTCAGGTCCCCAGGGGGCACCAGCAGCCCAGAGAGCCCAGGTGAGTGGCTGGGTCGGCACCACCGGTACCCAGCGGGGCAGGCCCAGCGAGGGAACCCCTCCTCTACAACAGGACCCAGAGCTGAGCCTGGAATGGGCCCAAGGGCCTGGCTGCCTCCCAGGCAGGAATTCCACAGTGGGTATGGTCAGGACCTTGCCCGGCAGCAGGGAAAGCCTTCCTGGCAGGTCAACTCACCATGTGATCACAGCCCCGATGGGCAGCCACCCCTCCACTGCCCGTACCTTGCACCCCTCGCACGCGTGAACACCGTAGTGGAAGCCTGATGCCTTGTCCCCGCACACCCGGCACTCCATGTTGAGGCTGCCACACGAGGTCCCGTCGCAGCCCATCTGCAGCTGGTCCAGCAGCGAGGGTGGAGAGCAGCTCCGGGAGAGGTCTGCAGACACACAACACAGGGAGAGGTCGGCAGACACACAACACAGGGGCGGCTTTGTGTTCTGCCAGGCCTGGGGGCCTGGGGAGGTGACCAGAGCCCGCAGGGCAGCCCAGGTGGCGGGGCGGGAATCACACAGTCTTGGCTCAGCCACTTAAGGGCTATGTGACCTCTGGGAGTCAACCTTTCTGAGGATCAGCCTCTACATCTAGAATGTGGGGTCAATGACAGCTTCTCTGGGTGGAGGGCGAAAGTGTCCAAAGCATTTCCCCCAGACCCAACACCCAGCAAGTGTTCCAGAAAGGCAGCTTACTATCTGGGCTGAGTCAGACCTGCCTGGGCTGAGCTCACTGCTGGCGGGGAGAGGGCATGCGGGGGATGGTTGTGTTTTGGGAGGAGGGGAGCAAGAGGGAAGAAGCAGAGAGATTTTCTTTAGACTCCTTAGGAAGTGGCTCCCTGGCTTAAGAGACTCCACTGTGTGGGCCCACAGGGGATTGTGTGAAATGTGTTTTGTGGAGGCTACAGAAGCGCAGGCCTCTGCAGAGCTCAGCCCCCGCCCCAGAAATCTGATTCCTGCACGGACTCCTGAGATGCTGCAAAGGATCTCTCAAGAAGCTCAAAGTCATTCCCACGAAACTTCTTGCTAGAGCAGAAAAAGCAGAAATCTCAGTCACTATGACCAGGCGGTGGACTGAACTTCCTCGAGTGTTTTCCCGTTAAACGTACAGACGTCTGAACCCCGTGTTGAGTGTCGGCGAGGAAAGCAGTTGGCCACAGGCGACTTCAGGGTATTTGTGCCCTCAGGTGACTTAGTAAGAATGGCTGCGGGGTCTCTCCTGAATCTCTCCCCTGGACGCTCAGAAACGAGCCCTTCCCTGGGAAAGGGGGCCTGACTGGGCCCGTCTCTGCCCCCAGCCCAGTGCCCCTGTGTGACCCCACGGGCTGCCTGCCCTGCCTCTGCCAGGCTGGCCTGCCAACCTGCTATTCTCTGCTTTCTTCCTGACGACTGAACAACCTCCTCAGGGGCAGGGGCCAAATCCCCAGACCAGAGGAGCAGTGGCTTAGAGCAGACAGCTCCGCAGGGAGACCCAAGCCACGGCGGTCAGCCCAGACTTAAGGTTTTCCAGGCCTGCGTTCCACCCTCTCTACAGTATGGTCACTGCACAAGAGCCTGACTCCCCACGATGGAGCTACCCCCAGACCAAAGCGTACTCCACTCCCCCACACCTTCCTCCCAGCTCTCCCGGTGTCCCCTGGGGTCCTAGGAGTGACAGCAAGAAAGCCTCCAGCCACACCCCACCCCGCCAGCAGGAAGGAGCGCGAGCACCAGACCCCCGGGCTGGGGAGGGTAGGGGTGACACAGTCCCTGCTTCCTGAAACAGCCTGGCCTGTCACAGAGCTTTAGCTCTCAACTTCAGTCACTCCAAGGGGTGTAACCACGCCCGCCTCAGCCTGGGGACGGGGAGAGCGGGCGCCCTCGGCTCCTGCGCATGCGCCGCGGGGAGCCGGCAGCCTGTGGGGTGGGGGTGGGGCCGAGCCCTTCTGGTCTCCTCAGGAGCCTTTGTGTTCACTCAGCGTTGGACGCCCCGCACCAGGACATAAGGGCCTCGGGGCAGGGACTCTGTCCACAAGGGCGATGCTGCTGGACGCGGGGCAGGCGCTCAGCGACTCTGGACTAAGTGGTCCTCAAGCTGCCTGGGCGTCCTGGCTTCAGCGCCCGGGGGCTGGAGGGGCCACGCAGGACCCGCCGCTTCTGCCGGCGTTATCGCGGGGGCAATGGAATTCACATTACCGGCTGCTGGGAGAAAACGAGATAACATGTAAAACCGCTCTGTAGAGACCTGCGCAGATGCCGGGCAGGGAGGGTTTCCGGCACTTCCTCCCCCGATCTGTGTGGTCTGTGTGCATGCTTGCTTTCTGGCACTTCTTGTAAGCGGTGTTGTTTTTGTGGTTTGCACGTCTGCCTCCTCTGCTAGACTCTGCACGTCTCTACTCACATTCCCCTTGGATCTCAAAAGCCACCTCCTACACTGAGTCTGGTCCACAGTGACCTATCATCCCAGTCTGTTCCCACCTCTTGGTGGTGCCTTCCTCGTCCCCCTTGTGGCCCTGGAGGCCTGGCAGGTGTCTGGTCACTTGGTTGCTGTTGGTACGGCACGTGGCAATGCCACCCTACCTTTTCATTCCACAGACACTTGACGAGCACCTGCTGTGTGCAGAGCGGGAGTCAGACCCTGCCCTCAACCAGCTGAGGTAAGAACACTAGGACACAAGGTAGCGAGTGGCAAGGCCAGCGGCGGGGCAGGCAGCGTGGTGCAGGACTGGGCGTGAGGTGGTCAGGGAAGGTGACTGCCCCCCTCTCTGGGCTCAAAGGTCAGGGCTTCGATGACCCCCAAGTTGGCTTCCAGGTGCTCAGAAGCAGCCCGCCTAGGGGGTGAGAATGGCCTCAGGAGCCGCACAGCCTGAGTTCAGGTCGGGGGTCTGAGGCTCACAACCCAACTCTGCTCTCTGGGCCTGTCTCCTCCTCTGCAAATGGAGGTGACAGAAGCATGTGTCTCAGAGTCACCGTGAGGAGCAGAGGAGTTAACAGAGAAAGTCCCTGGACCTTGGAAGTGCTGTGGAAATACCAGCTTAAGTTAGGATGAGGCTTATTAGTATCAGAAAGCTGCAGTTCTGCAGCTCCCAAGCGTGTGCCCACACAGGCAGGGGCCGTGCCTCTTCCTTCCTCTGGCCGCTTGTTCTTCTTTCCCATGGCTTCACAGAAACCCAAGGTGGGGGAGAAGGGTCCTCTGCTTATGAGGCCGGGAGAGCCCCGAACAAGACCTAGGCTCCTCTCACTTCTGGCCTGCCGCCGCCCCCTGCTCACCCTGGAAGAAGCCAAAGTGCCCAAGCCCCATGCACCACCGAGGCGGCCGGAGCTCTGGATTGTAGGGAGAAGCCCAGGGTGAGTGTCCCAGGGGGGCCCCAGTCAGGAAGAGCAGCAAACTGGACTGGGGGCGGGGGGCGCGGAAAGAGACCCAGGGCAGCGTGGGGGCCCTGGGCGTGTCCTGCCCCCCAGGTGGTGGACGGGCATAGGTAGTCCGGGAAGCCTGGGGTGGAAGGGTGATGGGACAAGGCCCCCCCGCCCCCGCCGCCTATTTGAGGGGAATAAGAGAACTCGAATAACTGACACACGAGGCAGAAAGAGGCAGGGGAGATGAGGGGCTGGGGCGGGTGGAGTGTATGTATCCTACAGGGGTAGGTTTTGTTGTCGGGTGCATGTGTGTTGGGGTATCCCATCACTTCGTGGTGAGTTTTCCAAAGATAAAGGTTCTCTTTCTTCCTTGTTGACCACCTGGCTTAAGACTTTATCCTCCAATCACCATCACATCCTACCCAAAAGTAATGATGGCAGAATGCTCCCCATTCAAGGGACCAGCTTCTGAAGGTCCCCCCACCCCATGACCTCTTAGCAGGAGACTGGGCTTCCGAGAGGCCCTCGCTCCCACTGGGAGCCCCTGCCTCAGGGATCCTCTGCCTCAGGGACCCCCAGGCATGCTGGATGGAAGACACCCTGAGCTCGCCCTCTGAGGGCTGTCTGCCTGCAAAGCCACTCTCCTGGGCCAGCCCAGGGCAGTCCTCTCACCTGGCCTCCTCCTCTGCTCTCAGGAGATGCCCTTGCTCACCTGATGGCCATCATCTGGGCCCTGAGCCCCACCTCTGAACTTCTGCCCCAGCCACACCCTGCCTGCCTGGCCTCCCAAACCCCTCCTGAGGGCCTGCCTCTACCAGTCCTGGGAGGGAAGGGGAAAGAACCAGCATTTATCAGGCCCCCACTAAGTGCCGGACGTGTTAGTGTCTTTATGCTCATTAGTATCATTTCAAATCATCTTGGAAGACAGTAACTGCCATCATTTAAAGGTGAGGACGCTGAGGCTCAGGAAGTTATGGAATCTGTCCGAGATTACCTGTCCAGTACGTGGTGGGACTGGGATTTGACCCTAAATCTGAGTCCCCGCAAGGGCTGTGTGTTTGAAGCAATTAACACCTCTTTTTTAGTGCACGCCTACTGTGTTCCAGGCCCTCTACTGGACGCTTTACACCATTAGCCTCACGTGACCCACAAAACAACCCTTCAGGCAGGTCTTCTTAACGCCTGTTTCATAGGTGAGGAAACAGGCTCAGAAGGCTAAGTGACATGCTGACAGTGGCTCTGATGGCTAATTTTATGTCAGCTTGGCCAGGCCATGGTACCCATGGAATCCAGCTTTTGGTCAAACACCAGTGTGTTACTGTGAAGGTATTTTTTAGGTGTGACTGACATTTAAATCATGAGTCTCCACAACGTGAGCAGGCCCCAGCCAGTCAGTTGAAGACCTGAAGAAAATAAGACCAAGGCCTCCCCAAGGAAGAAGGAATTCTGCCTCCAGGCTGCCTCAGACTTGAGCTACATTATCAACAACCCCAGGTCTCCAGCCTGCTGGCCTGCCTGCAGAATTTCGAGTTGCCAACCCTCGCAATTACATGAGCCAATTCCTTAAAATAAACCTCTCTCTTTCTCTCTCTCTCCGCACACACACACACACACACGCACGCACCTCCTCTTGTTTCTGTTTCTCTAGAGAACCCTGACTAACACAGTGGCAGTGTGAGAACTATCACCCAGAACCATCCAACCCCTGGGGCTGAGCTCTAACCCACTGCACTCTGACTTTCCGTATATGTGTGTGTGCGTGTGTGTACGTGTGTTCATTACTACTAATCAACAGTTCGTGATTATGATAAACGATGAGATGCGTCACTGCCAAGGATAACACTATGCCATTATTCGAATGTTTGGACTCAGCATAAGCACTACCCTTGTCACGCAGAGAGTGAAGTATCAGTTGCACCATCTCTGATTACAAGTTCAGCAAACAGACACTATTGACCTTATTCACGTCATTAGTGTAGTCGAGAGTTCTCCTGCATATCTAGTCTCCATCCCTGGAGATAGGTTGTTGTCATAGCTGTGAGGGTGGCCCAGAGGGAACAGCCCTGTCTATTTACTTTGCTGGCAGAGCCCCAAAGGCAAACAGCTTCTGAAGTCAGGGCCAATTCTGTAGGACTCTGGGGCTGGGTTACCAAGCAGCCTCCTTACTTCTGTTGGCCTGTCGGCCTGGACTGTGGGCTCCTCAGGGCAGGCACTCAGCCTTACCCTTCACTGGATGGCTGACCCCTGCTGGACACCCACCAAGCACTTGCTGACTGAGAGGAGACACCAAGGCCAAGAGGAAGGACACTTTATCTTCCTCAGCCCTGCGCTGAGACCCCTGACTTCTTTCTTGGGTGTGACTGGGACCTTCATCACTGACGCAAGACAGGAAGAGGGTGGGAGTGGGAGGTGAACGCTGGCTCAGCTGCCCCTGCCCAGCCGGGGGACCCGGGCATGCGAGCTTCCTCTTTGCTGAGCGCTAACGATGAGGCCTGTCCTGCCCGCCTCCTGTGGGGGGGGCGGGGAGGGGCTTGGCAGGTGCTGAGCTTGGTACAGAGGTGCACAGGGTCAGCGCAGAACCTCTGGAGGGTCAGAAGGAAAGCAAACTGTGCAGCCTTCCTGCTGTTTCAGGGCTTGAGACTGTGCCTCATCCTCATGGGTCCCTGAGGGGACTCCAGAGGCCAAAGTCATAGACTCATGGGGTGGGGCAGGGAGCCAGCACGTGCTGACCAGCACCTGTGGCGTGTCACATGCCACCACTGACTCCTCACCAAGCTGGCCCTTGAGATGGGCAGGATGCAGCTTTTTTTTTGGGCCGCACCACGCAGCTTGTGGGATCTTCCCCGACCAGGGATTGAACCCGGGCCACCGCAGTAAAAGCCTGGAATCCGAACCACTAGACCACCAGGGAAGTCCCAGGATGCAGCCTTAAAAGGCAAAGAGCCTGAGATTGGAGAGGTGAGGGCACTGGCAAGGACCACAGTCCACAGGGGCAGATCTGGGATTCTAGCCCTGGGTTGTGTGATCCCCAACACAAGAAGCTCTATCTCCAGGGCCCCTCACCTGCTGGCTTTTTTTTTTTTTTTTTAAGAAAACAACAACAACTAATTTATTTTACCCTTTTAAAGAAAGTAATGCATTTGCTTTTTAAGTTATGAGAATACTGCAGGCTTGGTGAGAAAAACACATAAGGGCACACAGGCAGCATCTGACAGATCCCCTCCACCCACGATCCTGCTCCTCAGAGTAGCCTCACTAGCTATTTGAGTGTCCTCTTCCAGTGCCTTCTAAGATATATAAGGATTTTTAAACAATGGGATCCCCAAGTTGTCAGGAACTTACTTCCCTCTCAGTATACACAGACCTAATGACTGCAGAGCATCCCACCGTATGGCTCTACCACAGTTTATATAACTAATTCCCCACACATGGGCACTTTCTAATTTTCTGCTATTATAAGCAGTGCTCCTGTAGATAAGTGTGGAAATCTCTGTGCATGCTGAGCGAGTATTTACACTGGATACATTCCTAAAAGAGGATCTGCAGGGCCAAAGGACTGCACGCTAAGTAGTAATGGCCTGCACTGCCCAGCTGCTCCTTCCACCCTCAGGGACTACTGGAGGGCCACGTCCTCACCCTCTGGCCAACCCAGGCCTCGCTGCCAATCTGACAGGCTAAACGACACCTCATCTGAAGATTCCTTCTTTGACTATTGAGTAGACTGAAAAATGTTTCATGTTTTCTGGCCATTTGTGTTTGTCCTGCCGTGAATTACCTGCTTCTGTTTTTCTGGTGGGGGGCTTGTCTTGTAGAATTTTACATACTGTGGCTTTCACCTATTGATTAGGTTAAACAGCCCCCTCCATTTCAATTACTGAACAAGTAAGTCTTTCTACCGCCAATTCATCCATTTATTGATAAACGGAATCTATTAAACACAACATCATACACAGCACTGTGAGACTGGCTGGGCAAATTCTGCCCCAGACATCTCCCCACGTGCCCTAAATCCCACCAGTACAGCTCCCTGAGATGCCATCACCATGCCCACCTCGCCTGCTTCTGCACCAGCTACCACACTCTGGTCTGCATGCAAGCAGCCTATCATTTGGGGATACGGTCCCCACAGCGTGTGTAGGAAACCCCAGGACAGGACACCACACTGCAGGTACTTCTACGTGCCTGGGCCAGCCGTGTGGGCAGTGTGGGCTAGGGTAGGCAGTAAGGCCACCAATCCCAGGGCCCTCTCTTCCCCTTCCACTCTCCCTTGGTGTCCTCAGTGACAACTCTAGCTCATTCTTAGCTCCCAGTGTCTCCCCTCTGCCTCCTAGGCCTCCCCGCTTGTCTCAAGTTCAGGACAGTGTGAGCAGGTCCTGTGTGCAGGTCAGGCATTCATTCCTCTCTCCTGAGAAAGGTTGGGTCTGCAAAGCCATCGGCCAACCGACAGGGAGTAGGTTACCCTGGGGGATAGGGGATACCTTCTCTCAAGCCCTGAAATCACACTGGGCCTCCTTTGGTCGTTCCAGGGTGTCTGGTGGGATCAGAGGGACTGGATGATGGCTCTCCCCTCACCCTACCCCACCGTGTGCCCTGAAGAGGAAGAACCTCTGCAAAATCCCGGGACTCTGCTTTGTAGGTTCAAAGCAGCAAGCAAGGCCCAAGGATTCAGGCCTCTCTTAGCTGCAGGCTCAAGCAGGAGCCTGTCCCACCCCAAGAGCCCCCACCCTGCCTTAACTCCTGACACCATCTGCCTCCTTCTCCCCATGCAGACACAGGGAGCCAGAGCTCATCTTTGTGGGGCAGGCCTGCTCCTCTGCTCCGAATCACCACTTGTGGTCAGGATCCCCTTCAGCTGAAGCCAGCAGCAAAATCAGGATGCCCCCCGCCCCCGGCAGCACATCCTCTAATGACGCTGAGTACCCTCTGAGGGAAGGGAGCAAGGACCAGCCGAATGTGCTGGCACTCAGGTGGAGGGAGCAGGAGAGAACTGGGACCATGGGGCAGGGAGCAGGGAAGGGGCGGCGGCAGCAGCAGGGAGAGTCAGGGGCTGAGAGGGGGTGCAGCGTCTGGATGCCCTTGAAGGTGGACATAGCATGATGATGATGATGAAGATGAGGACACCACAGTACAAGGTACCAGAGGAAAACGTCTACACTGCTGCTGGCAGTAGATAAAGGGGAACCAACAAGTTAGACAAGAGAAGCTAAAATCTGTCTGGCTGCACAAAAGTATGATTAATTCCAGTCATTCTCACTAAGTGCTTAGCATTTGCCTAATTACAATGCACCTTGATGATGTGTAATTAGTACCAGATTGAGTTGTGTGTTCTGACTGATCCTAACAATCACAGGTACAGATGATCTTTCTGGCATGTTGTTGATGCACATTTGTCCTGGATCCCTTGTGGTAGGAGAGGTGGAATAATAATGATGACAACATGCATTACACAGGCTAACTCATTCCATTCTCACAGAAGCTCGTGTGCACGTCCCCTATAATCCCTGTCTGTTTTACAGGGAGAAGGGGTGCAACTTGCCCAAGATCCTGCAGTTGATGAGCAACAGAGCAGGGGTGTGACCCTGGGCTGTCTGGCTCCAGTCCTTAACCACCCTGCTGCCCTGCACCCCATGATGATGCTGTTAGCAGAGGGCCAGGTTCCCTGTCCCCCAAACCCCATCTGTGCTCTCTCTGCCCCGTGTCCCCTGCCTGCTCCCCCTTACCTGTATAGCTGCTAGAAGGAAGTGAGTGCCCTGGTCCCCCATTGAGCTCTGGGGCTCCTTCTGCCTTTGCCATTTCCTTTTTCTCCTCCTCTTCCCGGACCTCAGGGGCTTCCTCCGGTGGCTGCTCCATGGCTGATTTCCCCTCGGCACCACGCCTGCAGGCCCGGTCATAGCTCTGGCATCTTCTGGGTCTGAACACAGATGGACCTCTACAGGGCAGTTCCTGTCAGCCTGGGCAAAGAAGAGATGGAGAGGTTGGGGAGGCAGGGAAGAGGACGAGAGGGGGATGGAGTGGGGCAGGATCGAGGGCCACCATCTGGGGGGACTGGAGGGGTGCTTCTGCTGCCCCTGGTCCCGCAGAGCAGAAGCGACTCATCCCTGCAGTGCGAACCTCTAATCCTGCCATCACAGGTCACTGCCCCTCCACCCTTTGCCCACCGGGCTCTTGTGGCAGGTTTGTGGGGTTCAGAGCAGCTTCCGTTAGCCAGATGGGGTGATACACCCCTGTGCCACCCTTCCCGGCATCCTGCTCTTTGAGCCTCCTGAACCTACAGGAGCCACATGAGAATGACTTGAGGGGCTTTTTCAAATTTTCCAGTCCTCTTGGAGATCCTGATATGCATCAGACCTCCCAACCCCCATCCTGTCCCCACCAGCACCCAGGCCCAAGAATCATCGCTCTCCTAAGCCACCTTTCTTCAAGGGAGTGGATCCTACCCTTCCTATGTTTGGGTGTGGGAAAAAGACACGAGCCCCTGCCACGCTAGACTCACAGCTGACAGCAGATCTGCAACCAGACGCTCAATACAGAGCCGTCAGGCAAGGGGCGATGCACTCTGTCCTGGAATCTGGGTTACTGGGTGGTGACCCCCATGCCTACATCACCCAGGAGGAGGCAGTTCCAACCCTCAGCAAGTAAAATACTGTCCACAGATGCTGCAGTCAGAGGGGGTAAGGCTATGGGTGCTGTGGGAGAGAGTCCTCCCGGCAAGGAACACCTCTCAAGAATAAGGCCCGAGAAAAGACACTGAGGCAGCACAGTGTCTGTGGAGTGGTGAGGGACCCTGTTGGCTGAGGCGTGGGGTGCTGTAGGAGAGAGGATTTGAAGGGCGGGCTGGGAAGGTGGGTTTTATCCAGGCATGAGCACTTCAAATGCCCTGGCGTAGGGAGTGTGACTAGACTCTGTCCTGTGGTGCTGCAGGCCTGGAAGATTCACAGCAGGAAAGACCTGCTTTAGGGAAATTCAAGCATCTGTGGGACCTTATCTTGGATGTTCTACAGGCAGCTCAAACTCAACCTATCCAAACAGGAGCCACCATCTGGCCCTAAGCCCGCCCTTCTCTTCCTCTGCTAATCTCTACTTTAGTGACCCAAATGCCCAACTACCCACCTATCAAAGCCAGAAGGCGGGAATCATTTGACACTCCACACCCTCTCTCTTCCTGCTCTAGGCCTGCACACTTGGCTATACTGGAATCACTGGGGAGTTTTTTTTTTTTTTTTCTTTTTTGGAGGTTTGAACTTGAGTAAGACATTTATAAAAACCTAGACAGGGGCAGTGTCCTCCCCAGCCCAGGGGCCACTAGGCACAGCACAAGAGACTACAAACGCAGCAGGGGAAGGCTGGACACTCAGGGTGTGGGAGTGTAGGCACCTCCACTTCTGGCTCAGGGATTTGGGGAGTAAACAAAACCTACTTGGAGAAGAATTTGGGAAGAAAACCAGCAATTGCCTTCTGCACGGGTGGGGACAGGGAAGGAGGCAGGGACAGGGGCAGGAGCATTTCACATCACTAACCTAACTTGGGAAACTGCAAGGGACCATCTTCGACTGGCCTTAAGAGGAAGACCAGATGGATGATGGGAGAATCCACAGGAGGGAGAGGAGGAGAGGGAACGTGGCTAGGGGGCACCAGCCCCTTCGTTTCTGGGCACAGGAAGGCAGCCAGGGCATCAGGTCCAGGCAGTGACCTCACAAGGACAGAACAGTTTTTGCAGCTTAGAGATCACCCACCTGCCCCCACCCAGCTACTCATTCTGTTCGCTCGCTGGTGTAGGGCCACTCTCCGGCCCCGAGGGAGTGGATGGCTCTTAGCCCTGGGGCCCTGCCTCTTCTGTGCCTCCTCCCTTGGAGGCAGCGCTAGCCCTCTGCCCCTTTGGCCTGGGGCTCCTTGCTCTCAGGGGTGGCGGCAGCCTTCCCTTCCAGGGCAGTGCCTTCCTCGCTGCAGGCACCGATCTCCACTGGGGAGTTTTTAAAAATATGGATGCCTGGGCTCATCCTCAGGGATTCTCATTTGATTGGTTTGGGAAGCAGCTTGGGCATCAGGATTTTTTAAAATTACTATGATTTATTTATTTATTTATTTATTTATTTATTTCACTGCATCGGGTCTTAGTTGTGGCACATGGGATCTTTTGTTGTGGCGTGTGGGCTTCTCTCTAGTTGTGGCACGCAGGCTCAGTAGTTGCGGCACGTGGGCTCTAGAGTGTGCAGGCTTAGTTGCTCCGCAGCATGTGGGATCTTAGTTCCCCGACCAGGGATAGAACCCGTGTCCCCTGCATTGGAAAGCGGATTCCTAACCACTGGACCACCAGGGAAGTCCTGGGCATCAGGATTTTTATTTCTAATTCCCCTGGTGACTGTAACACGCAGCTAAGCTTGAGAACCACTGTGCCACAGCAAAGCAACTTCTAGCTGATGGTAAATCATTCCCTCTTAATCATTCCTTTCCACAAGGCCTTCATTTTCCCTTGTTTGGATTGACACAATGACCTCTTAATTGGTCTCCTAAAGGCAGTTTGGAAATTCAGTGCTAGAGTCTAAGAGCTGGGGAGTTGGGGATCTTGAGATTTGTCGGGGGCATGGGGGGGATCGTCACTGATATGACAGGAGCAGGAAGGAATTCAGTTCACCAAAGGAAAGTGACACATCAAGGGAGGACAGAGGAAGAGGCACCAGAGCAGACAGTGAGGCAGTGGCCAGAGACAGGAGAGACTCGGGACAGCCGGGTGTCTCAGAGACAAGGGAAGGGCTGTTTATTGGGAGGAGTGGGCGGTCAACCATCTCAAATGCTGCAGAGTTCAAGGGTGATAAACTGACACATGGCCACTGAATCTGGTGACTGTGAGGTCATCTTTGACCTTGTTATACAAATTTCAACCAAGTGGTTGGGATGGAAACCTGAGCTCTGAAGAATAAGTGGCAGCAAGTAAGCTGGGACAATGAATAGAGACTAATTTTTTAATGAACATGTCATGGAAAGGAATGTACAAGAGGATGTAGCTTGAAGTAGCAAAGCCAGGAAAACTTTTTTTGGAATAGAGGAGGCTCAAGTAAGCAGTGGCTAAAGGAGAGGTCTTCAGAGAAAGACAGCCTGAAGATTCAAGGGGGAAGCTGGGTCAGGATGACTGATGGGAGAGGAATAATTCAAGGGCACAGGATGAGGAAAATACAAAGTATCGCAGCAGTGTGTATGGGGGTGGTGGTGGCGGTGTGCTACAGCTCATAGGGAATGACTTCACTCTTGTTAGTTAACTTAAGTAGGAGGAATGGTGGTCTACTGTGAGTAAAAGATGGGACTTGAAGAAAGCAAAGAGGCTGAGTGGAAGTACTCTGGCAAACATGATAGGGAATTAGCTGAAGAGAAATAAAAAGAATTATATAGTAGGGCTATGGTAATTAAAACAGTGTGGTACTGGCACATGAATAGATAATCATTGAAAGAGAATACACAAAGTCCATAAACAGATACAAATGCATATGGGACTTTAATGTTATAAAAATGGTACTCCAAATCAAAAAGAAAAGTTGGATTCTTCAATAAATAGTATTGGGACAAGTGAGCAGCCATCTGGATCCCTACTGTACATCTTATACCAAGACAAGGTCCAAATAAATCAAAGGTTTTAAAGTTAAAACAAAAATACATGAATTATAAAAAGTGTTGAAAAGCTAAGTGGGAGAAGAGCCAAGGTGGATACTAAGCCCATAAAGCTTAATGGGTAAAAAAGTTAATAAATTTGATTTCAAAAAAATACAAACTTACTACAAGGTGAAAAAACCATCATAAGAGAAAAAAAAAAAAACAGCCAGATAATAGACTGGGAAAAGTATTTGCAGCTTATCAGACAAAGGGCTAATTGCCCTAAAATAGTTCCTACAAATTATTAAGTAAAAGACCAGCAATCCAATAGAAAAACGGGCCCAGGATACAAAAAATATACACAGAAAAGGTATATACACTTAGTTCTTAAACATATGAAAAAACGCTCAACATCATTCATAAAAGAGAAATGCAAATTAAAACGACACTGAAATATACTTTTTACAATCAGATTAAAACAGATGCTAACACTCATGGGGCTTCCCTGGTGGCACACTGGTTAAGAATCTGCCTGCTAACGCAAGGGACACGGGTTCAAGCCCTGGCCCGGGAAGATTCCACATGCCGCGGAGCAACTAAGCCCGTGCGCCACAACTACTGAAGCCTGCGTGCCACAACTACTGAAGCCTGCGTGCCACAGCTACTTAAGTCTGTGCGCCTAGAGCCCATGCTCCGCAACAAGAGAAGCCACGACAATGAGAAGCCCGCGCACTGCAAGGAATAGTAGCCCCCGCTCACCGCAACTAGAGAAAGCCCACACACAGCAACAAAGACCCAACACAGCCAAAGTTAAATAAATAAATAATTTATTTTTTAAAAAACCCCAAAACAGATGCTAACACTCTGTGGCTAAGCACGTGGGGAAACATCATCTCACATGTCCCTGTGGAAAGGTAAATTAGCACAACCTCTAAAGAGGGTAATTTGGCTACATCTATCTAAATTACAGGACACATTCCCTTTGATCCAGAGATACCACTTCTCGGTTGTATCTTACAGCTATCCTTCCACTGAAGTACAGTGACATAAAGTATTAGCACAAGGTTACTCATTACAGTATTACTTGACCAGTATGTGTGGGGAACAAGCTAGATGTCCATTAACAGGGGACAGCCATAAACAAGAATGATGATGTTTATGGACTGATTTGGGAGTATCTCTAAGATATATTAATAAGGGAAGAAAGCAATTTGCAGAATGAAGTGAAGAGCTATAGTTTGTGCAAAGAAGATACAATGAAGCTGGATTTGACTGTGTATGTGTAAGACAGCGCTGGAAGGCTACTTAAGAACTGGGAACGCTGGTTGCCTCTGGGGAGGGAACTGAGTGTCTGGGTCACTGATGGGACAGAGATTTTTCACTGTACCTGTTATTTTTATTTTATTTTTAAAAAATTTTTATTGGGGTATAGTTGATTTACAATGTTGTATTAGTACTGTACCTTTTAAATTCTGAACTATAGGCATGTTACCTGTTCTAAAAACAATTTAAATTGGAATAAAATAAAAAAGCAAAACTTACAAACAATAATGTGGAAGATGAGAGGGCATGATCAGCGTTAAATTGCTCAAGTCCTTTTATTTTTCAGGAGACAACTGGAGATGTTGATGAACTTTACAGTTCAGTCAAATGTACACGGAAAAATTTCAAAGGTAACCACTAAGACACCGTAAATAGAGTGTATAATTTCCAAATTATTGCAGCAGAATGGGAAAACTTGGGAGAAGTCATGTAAAATTCTAGTTTTCGGACTGAGAAAGTCTCACAGACGGAGACATTACAACCAAATGCAACGTAGGGTGGTGGATTAGATCCTGGAACAGAAAGAGGACAGTGGTGGAAAAACAGGGAAGTTCCAAATAAAATCTGCTTAGTTTAGTTAATAGCGTTGTACCAGCATTCATTTCTTAGCTTTGGTAAGTTTGGTAATCATTACAATATTTCGGTAACCCTAGACTTTTTTCAAAATAGAGTTTTTAAAAAAAGCTTTAAAAAATCTGGCTTTCTGGCTTCTTTCTTGGGGGGGTGGGGGGACTGCACTGCACATCTTGTGGGATCTTAGTTCCCCGACCAGGGACTGAACCCACACCCTCGGCAGTGAAAGTGTGGAGTCCTAACCACTGGGCTGCCAAGGGGACTTCCCTGGCTTCTCTTGAAAATCGGGCAAACCTGGCCTGCATGCCCCTGGCCCCCTCCCACCCCCACCCAGGGGCTAGGCAGTGGCGGCCCCTTTACCTGGAATCGCGCTCTCCACTGGCAGTGTCTTCACTGCTTCCAGCTGTTACTCCTAGGCTGCTTTACTCATTCACGATGCATGAACTGTCCCCATTTGCAGGGATGTGAGTCCAGTTAGCATAAATCGGTTCCTCAAGGATCAATCCCTGATCATCCCTGAGCATTAAACCTGGGAATCACCAGACCCAGAGCAAGGGAAATGCTCAGAGGTGCAGTTCCCGCCACATGGTTCTGACTAGGAATGAGGAACCGCCATCTGGGGTAGTCACTTCCAGCTGCTACCTGGTTCCAATTCCCCTTCTTTCTCACTGAGTCCCCATTTTCTCTGGATCAGCCACGTGCCTAGCTACACACTCAATTTCCCAAACTCTCTGGCAGCTACAGTGTTCATGTGACAATTCTGACCAACAATATGTAAACAGAAATCTAGGGATTTCCCTGGTGGTCCAGTGGTTAAGACTTCGCCTTCCAATGCAGGGGGTGCAGGTCTGATCCCTGGTCGGGGAGCTAAGATGCCTTGCAGCCAAGAAAAACCCCCTAAAACATAAAACAGAAGCAGTATTGCAACAAATTCAATAAAGACTTTAAAAAAAAAAAAGAAATCTACTAGAAGGTCTTCTGGAAACAGAGGTCAAGAGGGTGGGGCAGAAAGGAGGAAGGAGCCGGGTCACCACAGCATCACGGAGCTGCTGAACTAACCCTAGAATGC
Source organism: Balaenoptera ricei (assembly GCF_028023285.1). Taxonomy (NCBI): domain Eukaryota; kingdom Metazoa; phylum Chordata; class Mammalia; order Artiodactyla; family Balaenopteridae; genus Balaenoptera; species Balaenoptera ricei. Next base: position 39,539,265 of record NC_082649.1, read on the forward strand.
CTGTCTCCAGACTAGTTGTTAGGTGGGAAAAAAAAATTTTTTTTTTTTAATTTATTTATTTGGCTGTGCCGGGTCTTAGTTGTGGCATGCGGGATCTTTAGTTGCAGCATGGATGTGGGATCTAGGTCCCTGACCAGGGATCGAACCTGGGATCCCTGCATTGGGAGCGCAGAGTCTTAACCACTGGACCATCAGGGAAGTCCTTAGGTGGAAAAATGAAATGCCTATTTCACAAGGCACTGTTTGCCAGATTTCGGTTTCGTGCAGTTGAACACAATCCTAACTGAAATAGCAGCAGGATAAAAGAGGAGAGGAGAAGACTGTGGGGAGGGGGTTGGTGACAGCACTGTAAAGGACCTCGGTGATCACCAAGAGCAGTGTGTGACCGTCGTGGCTCGTATAAAATGCTCTACAAAAATTGGCGATTATCTAAATAACAAGGACCACAGACGCTGATTCTTCATGCTCCATAGAATTGAAAAGCCTGGAAGTGGAGGAGGCAGGGGCAGGTGAGTGGTGAGAGACCCTCAGCCAGGCCTGTGGCTGAAGGGGCTCCAGGAGGCTTCTGAGGAGCAGCATCAAGAGGATGGGCAGCACGGTGACAGAAGGGGCAGATGATGGGACACCCAAGAGCCAGAGGCACAGTGGTGGCACTGACCACAGGAGTAAGCGGAGGAGGCTGATTAGAACAAACTGTCTGGGGCTCTGTGTAGCCTGGGTGTCAGTGGACACAGGGAAATCACACAGGCTGTGGTGATGAGAGCCAGGGAGAGAGGGGTGTGAGGACTGCAGGCACACCGGGCAGGAGGAAACAGAGGAGGAAAAACAACACTTCCCCGTACAGATACTCGACAAAATATTTTCTCACACATTCCCTCATATCCTCTGACGCTCTGAGTGACCCTGGGAGATGGGACAGAGGTCACTGTTGGGACTGAATCCTGGAGGGAGGGGCAGGAGCTGACTGAGTTCCCACTGCATGGCAGGCTCCGCCCAATCCTCACAAGTCCCCACAAGGCCAGCCCCGTGGGCTCCCCTGGGCAGATGAGGAAAGTGACAAAAAGCTCAGGCCCGCCTGGCCTGACAGGCGTCTCTCAGAGAACACGCTAGAGGACGCAGCAGAGGACCACGGGGTGCAAACACCGCAGGGCCCGAGCCCAGCCCGGCCTCTGAGGAGCTGTGCGCACGGGGCCACCTTACACACCTGATGCTCCTGAGCCTCAGCTTCCCTTCCACATATCAGCTGGTAGAACGTTCTTTCACCACGACCAGAGGAACTCTTCTCAGTTTCTGGGGTGCAAGTGGTGGCCTCTTGAAATCAGATGTGATGCTGGGCTCTGGCTAGAGTTTGGGATTTGGGGCCAGGGTCTCTGGACTCCCGGTGGATGTTCCTTCCCAGCCCGAGCTGTCCCTTCTGTTTGCGACCTCTTAAGGACAGCAGCTGCAGGGGGAGGGAAGCTGCAGTCTGTCTGCTCTAAAACCCACACACATCCCTTGGCCTGTTGCTTATTTAGATGCAACCCCATGCTGGGGCCCATCCCTGCAATTTGCCGGAAGCCATCCATTTTCACACAGCCCTGGGTGCTCCATCTACAGCTGAGGTCTGCCCCTCTCCCCAGCGCCTGCCCCCACCGCTGGTCTCAGCTCGCCCAGCCAGGAGCCGCTTTATTCCCTAGGCCCTCCCCCCCGCTCACCGGGCCGGCCCACAGCCTGGGTTTTCACAGGTAGCTGCCACCACAGCCTCCACTCTCCCTGCAGTGCACCCTGTTCCCTTCTTCCTTCCTTCAGTCCTGGCACTAAAAATAGCACCTGGCACTAGGTTTAACCTTTATGTGGCTGAGAAACCTTGGTTTTTGCTTTTGCCACCCCCCCCAGCACTGTGCCAGTGCCAGAAACCCTCTGACTGTGTCACAGCTTTGCCCCACGTAAGGGGCTGGTGCTGTCCTCAGGACAAGGGTCCTGCAGCCAGAACGAGAGGGGTGCTGCTCTGCGGCCCTTGCACAGAAAATGGAGTCGCTACCAAAAGAAATTCTTACAAAAACAAACACCTGGGCCACTCTGATTCTGGCATTCACACACGTGTTGTGTGTATACACGCTCACAAAAGCCTGCCAAGCAAGCATTCCACCCTCTTGCCCCTTCTAGGAGCTAAAGTTGGGCAAGGGGCACGACTCTATCCATTTCCCACTGGGCAGGTAGATTTCATGGGCAGAGGTAGTTGGGGGCTTAACCCAAATGACCCAGAGCTCCAGAGAGGCCTGGTCTGGGGCTCGAGCGACCAAGCCACCTGGGGCCCTAATCCTTCCACCAAGTCTAGTCATCCTCGGGAAATGGAGCTTCCCTGACACCCAGCAGCAGGATGTATGCTCTGAGTGGGGTTACTCTGTGTCAGGGCCCATTCAGCTGTGATGCATCCTGTCAGGCCTCTCCCTGCACCACAGCCTAAGGTGGGTCACAGCTCCAAGCCTCGGGTCCACCACCTCCATCACAAAGGTACCAGCTTCCAATTCTCCAAGGGTTTATAGTACACCAAGCTGTGTGTATACTGACACATCTAATCCTCACAATAGCCCTAAGAGTCGGGTGCTATTTATTATCTCCATTTAACTGATGAGGAAACTGTGGCACAGAGAGGGAAAGTAATTGAGTCAAGGTCACACAGTAACTGGAGGAGCAGGATTTGAGTCCAGGCAGGTTGGCTCCAGTCTTAATCACTATGCTGTACCTTGCATGTAGTGCTGGGTAAGACTGGACCAGAAGCTGGTAAGTCCTTGCCCTGTTGGATCTGGAAGCTGCTCTTAGCCTCAGTCTGGAGCCATCATCCCTGAATCCTCTGTCTAGATGCCAAGAACCGCTTCTGTCAAGAACACCCTGGTTAAAGCCCTTCTGAATACTCCCTGCCAGAAAATGACTGCTGTGTGCTAAAGACAGCCATAGGCTCCGGTCCTCGGCTCCCTCCCCAGCGCATCCCACTCGCCTCACGTGCAGCATCACTCTCTGAACACAGAGGCTCGCACCAGCCTCAGCCTGGAATGCCATCCCCGCCACTAGCTAAGGCCTACTCTCCTTCCAGACCTGCCTGCACCGCCTCCTTTAGGAAGCTCCCCTTGACTAGTCCTATTCTGTTCCTTCCTACTGCAACCCTGACCCAGGCTCTCCAGATCTGCGGTTACCACATCAAACTGCAACGTCTGTTAGCTGGTCTGTTCTCACCACGTTACCAGTTTCCCACACCATGCCCTCTATCTATCTTGCAGAGGTAGGTCCCCGGCACCTCGCACGGTGCCAGGCATTCAATGGGTGCTCAACGTACACTCCTTGAATGAATAAACAGGCTAAAAACATTAACCTCAGCCACACTGTGTCCAGTTGTAACAGTTGTCACTATATGAGTTTTCACCTATTACTGTATTACTGCCCTTGAGATGCAGCGAGTACCCCGCAGAAGTTCATTCCACAGGCTTCTGTATCAGGCCTGGGTTCAAACCCTGGCTCTGTCCCTCCCTCTCTGTGACTTGGGGGAGACACCAACCCTTCAGTTTCTCAGCCCTAAAGCTGGCCTACTACCACATAACCTGAGCGGCCGTCATGCAGATGAGATAGGCACACCGCAAATGCTTAACAGTGCTGGGTGTAAACACCTAACAAATGGGGCTGTGGCTACTGCTACTGTCATCACTCCTGGCTTGCCTTAGGGGATGACATGGAACAAGTGATATTCCAGGTCTGGACATGTGGCGGCCTTTGGAATTCCAGGGACCTAAACCCAGAATTTCCCAATTCCCTGCCTTACAATCAACCGTGAGAAGGGAGAGCTGACAGGGCGCCCCGCTCTGGGTTTGCGCTTCTTTCAGAGAGATGGGCCTGGACCCTTCTCCACCTCTGCCCCTTCCCCCGCCCCTTGGGACGACCTAGTAGCTGCATTTCCTCCTTCCCTCACTGCAGGGGGATGAGGAGCAGCAGCCCCTGGATACAGGGCAGAAGAGTGCTCAGGACCAGAGAGGCCACGGGCGTGGGGCCCGGCCAACTCACTCCCAAGCTTCCCTATCAGTCATTAACCCAGTACTGACCCAGTGCCCTGGGTTTCCAGACCAGCAGCTCCGCAGTGCTCTCTGCTCTCATTTGTCAATCTCAGTCACCCTACTGCCCTCAGGGCACGTGAGAGGCCTGTGTGGCCTTGGAATGGATTCACCCCAGCAGGTCCCCTGAGGCCAACCCCAGGAGTGGCCTGGGAGCTGGTTTTGTGCAGAGAGTATGGGAACCAGAGGAAAGTCTGCTAGCCCCTCCCCCCGTCCCCCATTCTAGAATTCTTCCAATTCCACCAAGAGCCAGCCTGTCAGCCCTGTGGAGTGGAGCTAAGCTACAATAGAAGGAAAAGCCGGCCTCCTTTCATTGTACCTCCTCAGGGAGCTACTGAGAACGTGCCCAGAGAAGAGATCATAGTGGGCAGGAGGGCTCCTCAGCTGGGACCAGCGAGGGGCCTGACGGGCGGCCGGCTTCCGGCCACTGACCCCCACGCAGGTCAGTGCGCTGAGCTGCCACTGACTGTCAGCGGCGGAGGACTGAGGAGATACTAAAAGTCTTGTCTTCACAGACAACAGAACCACAGCGATGTCGAAACATGCACATAATGCACAGGAACAAAACCGGAAAGACATGACCCAAATTGTTAATGCGGCTTCCCTCTGAGGGGTGATTCTTATTTTCTTAACTATATTTTTCCGTGTTCTTCAAATTCTTTACAATGAGCATGGGACGCTTTCATGATGGGGGGAAGAGAGGGAGATACGTTTAAAAGTGTTTTGAAGAAAGAAAACTGAATAATACACTGAAAGATACTGAGGAGGTGAAAGAAGGGCCTGCCCAGAAGCAAGCCAGGCCTCTCCTCGGCAGCCTGAGAGCTGAGGACCCTCCCTGCTCAGAGAAGGCTTTGGAGGTAAGGGCAGGGGTGCCAACGGGCAGAGGGCCACAGCCGGGGACCTTTCCAGAACCTTCTCACCCGAGGACCTCAGGAGCTACAGCTGCTGATGCCGCCAGTGCCCTCCGCTCTTCCTCTGGTTCTGGCTGCTGCCAGCTGTTTTCATTCACTCAGTTAACAAATATTTGTTAAGCACTCACCATCATGTGCCCAACACAAACACCTAACTGTGAACAATGACCAGGGCGCCAAAAGGCCAACACCGCCACGTGAGCCTAGTGTGGCTGGTCGGGGAGGGGGTCCCGAGGACGTGGCCTCTGACTAAGAGGCAGGCAGGTGGGGGGACAGAGACCCCAAGAAGAGAGGAGGACAGCACAGAACCTCTGAGGGGTAGAAAGAAGGGCCGTGCGGCTGGCGTGCCGAGAGCACGGGGCGGCCGGTCTGGCTGAGGCTGGAGATCAGCTGGGGCCTCGAAGGGCGAGTGAAGGATGTGGCTATTTATCCGAAGGGCAATGGAGAGCCTAGGAGGGCTATGAAGAGGATGGGCAGGGTGAGAGCAGCACTTAGAAACGAACTGGAGATGATTTCAGCTGGTGCCGAGAGGCCAGGGTGACAGCAAACCCAGCTGGGGTGGTGGTGGGAGCGAGAAGGCCATCTCCCAGAGCCCTGGAGAGCTGGGGGCAGGAAGCAGCCGCCTGTTCCATTCCTGGGAGGATCCGGGCTGAGGAGCCGAGGGATGCGGCCCTTACACAGATTTGAGTACGTCTCCTGTCACCTCACTGGCGTCCTCACTGAGGAGAGCGTCAGGGCAGGATTAGCTACTCCAAGATCCCTTCCTGCTCTGACTGGCCTGGGCTCCAGCCTCCCAGCACTGTTCTGGTCTTAGTGATTCCTGGCTGCGACACACACACGTCTGGGCAGCAAATGTGGCGCCTGGCACTGCTTGGCAGGAGGCCAACTAACACAAACAGCCCCCACATTCCTGGGCCCGACAACTCCATCCAAGCCCCCCAAACTTCTGACTCCCAGCTCTCGCCGCCAGCACACCAGCCTGTGCCTCAGTGGCCCTGCTGTGGGGGGGGTGTGGTTACGGGACGTGCACTGGACACCGCTACTCATACCCTTTTCTTTTTAAGCAGAACTGAGACTGGGACATGGGCCAGCCCTTTAAAGTTCACAAGACGCCTTCATGTACATGACCTCACTTAGTGTGTTGAGCACCTACACTGGACTATTTCATCCTAACACTCCGGTGAGCCTGAGAGAAGCTCTAACTCCTGCTGCCATATGAACAAACTGGGTGAGGGGACAGAGGCTGGTGGCAAGGTGAGGGGCAGCGCACCGAGGGGTGGCCAGGCCTAGTGAGGGGGAACAGAACTCGGATCGGCCCAACTCTAATTGGAGGGGAGGAAGGCAGAAATGGGGGTCAGCAGGGCAGAGTGACTTCTGAACCTCCCTGAGGGGAGAGGAGACACAGAAGAGCCCTACAGCTAAGTTCTGTCCAGGAGAAACTGTGACTCCCAAATTTAAATTTCACCTAAAAGTGATCATGTCCTTTGACCTTGTAATTCCTCTCACAGGAAACTGTACCAGGCTGTTCAATGCAATGCCATTTACAATAATGAAATCAATTTTTATAACAACAAAAAAATATTTTTAATAATGAAAAGAAAACAGAAATGACTCAATGTCCAATAATAAAGGAATGGATAATAAATTAGGGCACCCCCAGAAAATGGAGTATTATCCAGCCATTAAATCATGTTTCCATAGAATATTTAATAACTTGTTAAGTGAATAATAGCAGAATACAAAACTACAGAGACAGCATGGTTCCCATAAAAATGACTAGAGAGGGACTTCCCTGGTGGTGCAGTGGTTAAGAATCGCCTGCCAATGCAGGGTACATGGGTTCAAGCCCTCCCTGGTCTGGGAAGATTCCACATGCCGCGGAGCAACTAAGCCCGGGCGCCACAACTACTGAGCCTGCGCTCTAGAGCCCGCAAGCCACAACTACTGAGCCCACGTGCCACAACTACTGAAGCTCGTGCGCCTAGAGCCCATACTCTGCAACAAGAGAAGCCACCACAATGAGAAGCCTGCGCACTGCAACGAAGAGCAGCCCCCGCTTGCCGCAACTAGAGAAAAGCCCACGCATAGCAACAAAGGCCCAATGCAGCCAAAAAAAAAAAAAAAAAGGCTAGAGAAAGAACGAAGTTTCCTTGTACGAATAGGGTGGTAGGTGATTTATTATTTTTATGTTGCTCTACTTTTAAAACTTTCTGTACTGAACACGTATTACAGTCATCTTACTTGACTCACCAAAGCATGGGATACATTGCTGGATCCTTTCTCCTTTACGTCTTTTCTTCACTTGGCTCCCAGGTTTTCCTCTGACCTCAATGGCTGCTCCTTATCAATCTCTTTTGCTGGTGCCAGTCAGCAATTTTCTTCCCAATCTCTAAAGGTCTCTTTCATTCTCCATCTACATTCCCTCCCTGCATGATCTTATGCTGGCTCATGGCTCTCAACACCTTCAATATGCTCTTGACTCCCCTATTTATTTCTCCATTCCCAGCTTCTCTGAGATCTCCACATGGATGCCCATTGATATCACAAGCCTAACACATCCAAAACCAAGCCTTTGACATTTCCCCTAAAGTCTTTCTCATCTCAGTAAGTGGCAACTCCAACCTTCTAGATGATCAGGCCAAAATGTAAGAGTCAGCAAATCTGGTTGCCTCTGCTTTTAATAAACACCCAGGATCTAATCACCTCCACTGCTAGGATCCTGGTCCAAGTCAACATCATCTCTTGCCTGGATTACTGCAACAGCCTCCTAACTGGCTTCTCTGCTTCTGGCTTCACCCCACTACTCTCCACACAACAGTCAGACCGATTCCTTTAAGTCCGATTCTGTTCCTCCTGTGATCACATCCCTCCAGGCGCTTCCTGCCCATCTTTACACTGGCTTGGAGGCCTTCCAGAACTGGTGCCCCTGCCTGCTACCTTCCTCCCAGGATACTAGGCACCAGCCACATGGCCTCCCTTCTGGTCCTGAACGAAACAGGCACAGCCTGCCTCAGGGCCTTTGCAGCTGTCCCCTCCAGCTGAAAATGTTCTTTCCCCATGGCTTGCTGCCTCACCTCTCAGGACTTTGCTCAAATGTGACAGTCAACCTGACCACCTGATTTAAAATCACCCCAGCCCACCCTTGGGTACTTCTATTTCTCTTCCCTGCTTCAATTTTCTCTGTAGCTCTTACCACCATCTGGAGAGAGAGAGAGAGAAAGAGAGAGAGAGAATGCGCATGCGCATATACACAAATATTTATATACATACACATACACATACATGTATGTATGTACCTATACATATGTGTGTGTACTTTTTTACTCATTTGTTAACTGCTTGTCTCTCCCCAAAAGAATATAACTCTACGAGCCAGAGATTTTCATCTGTTACAATCACACTGATCCTCAAATCTTAGAGAGGAGTGACTGGCAGACAGTAATTGTCCAACAAATCTTGCTGAATAAATGGATAACTTCTTACAGTTGGAAAAAAGCTTTTCGTTCCCAGCCCAGCCTGAAGTAGCGCCGTGGATATCATCTGTCCTCAGGCTTCAGTTTTCACGGGGTATTCGAGGCTGCTCTCCAGACCATTCCAGTCAAAAGAGGAGCTTATCAGGATTACGATCAATTGGTAGAAATGGGTGGAGGGGAAAACACAGAGTCCAGAAGCAGCTGGCTGAGGGGGCCTAGCTGTGGTCCCGGCAGCTCTTCTGCTAATCTGCAAGGTGACCTTGGGGGAGATGGTTCATTCTTCTTGGCTCCATTGTCCCCATGAGGAAGGAGTGTTGGGCGTGTCAACACACTTTGACTCTAAAATCCTCGCACAGGGTAGACCTAGAGAGCACAACCCAATGGAGGGAGGCCCAGGCCATTCACAGGCCTCAGCTCCTCTTAGGGCAGGGGTAGGGAGGTAGTTAACAAATCCTCAGGAGCCTTTAACGTGTTTACACTCCAGTCCAGGAGGAAGATAAAACCAGTACCTGCAACCACCTTGGGGAAGGCTGCACACAAACAGGGGAAGGGGAGGAGGGCGGCTGAGTCCTTGGGGAGGAAATGGTCTCTTGCTGGAGGCCTCAGGGAACGGTCAAGGCCAAGGAGAGCTGGGTTATCCAGAAATGATCTTAATAGTAAAATATGCTCATTAGAAAAAACACTTAAGGGTTCAGAGAAAAAAGTAAAGTCAAGGAATGGGCAGATGGCTTTTGTTTACACAGGCTGAGGGGTAGGGTGTTCTAGGTAGGGGGAATGCAGGCTCCTAGGCCCAGGAGATGGGGGTGGAGAGAGACACAGCAGAGCTGGGTGGCGGGGACCGGAAAAGGCTGGGAAAGCCAGGATGCAGGCCAGGAGTTGGTCTGCCTTCAGGGTGGGAGCTCTCAACCACTCCAGGGTCCTGTTTCTCACTTCCATTCCTGAAGCCCTCTAATGCTACAGTCTCCCGTATCCTGGGGAGTGGACCCTCCATCCAACTAATTTCCATTCCTGGTCCTGTCCTGTCTGACCTCTGGTCACCAAGTCTCAGCCTGCACCTTCCTCCTCCCCAAAGCCATCTTCTCCAGACGAAGCGAAGCCTCTCCTTACTGCAGCTTTGTCATTGGAAGGTTTCTCGACCCCTCCTCCTCCTTGGTTTATCATGCTCTCTCCCTGTGCAGCTCCTGAAACCCCCAATAATCAAGGTGATGAAGCCAAGTGCTGGAAGGGTAACACTTTAAATATCAGGAGCACATTTTCCTTCTCTCTTTTCTCCTAAATCAGTGAGGGGCCAAAGTGTCATGAGATGCTTTCCTCTAGGCGTTTATTAACCTTTGGATAAGGCAATTCAACAAATGATAGCAACTGCCCAGGTCCTGCTGAAATCCAGACCCCAGCATGACTCCTCTCTATCTGGAGGTGAGAAGGTAGTGGGACATAGTGGAGAAAGCACTGGTGCTGGACTACATGACAAGTATACTCCCAGCTCTGTCTTTACTATGCTGTGTACCTCTGGGCAACCTTCTAACCTCTCTGTGGCTCAGTTATCCCATCTGTAAGATGGAACTAATATCCACATGCCTTCCGAATGGAAGCAGCCAAGCTCAGAGGAGACATTAAATATGAAAAACATTTGTATTATACAAGTTCTATGCCAAAATGTTAATGATAGTTATCCCTTAGGGGTAATTTTGATTTCTTCCCTTATTGCTTATCTGGTTTTTCTATAATGAATATGTGCTGTGTTTAGTAAGCAAAATAAAGCAAAGAAAAAGTTTTAAAAGCATGATACAAACATGAGATATTGTTATTTTAGAGAGTAGCAAGATGAAGCAGGAAAGCTGAGGAAGTCTACCTCAAGACACAACATTCTGGCATATGCATGTCATGGGATCCTCCGCCGACCCTGCAGGTGGCACAGATGTGGTGCCACAGCAGGACGGCCGGAACACACGGCTGGGAGGAAACAGCGAGTAGTCGAACTGCATGTCTGCCTCACGCCCATTTTATGGGACTGCAACACAGAGCTGACAGACGCCTGCCCAACAACATAAACAACCGTGGAGGGTTTAGAATGGGAAGGAGGGAAGGAGGAGTGTGATGGTGGGGAGACCAACAGTCTTTACACGATTGTAGTTGTAGTTGTTTTTAAAACAAGCATCAATGTCTTTTGTAATGAAGCTGAGTAGAAAAGCCAGGAGTCTCCTTCAGAAACGCCTTGCTTTCTCCCTAACACAAGCTCTGGGCCTCACTTGAGAGAAATCAGCTCAGGAACTAAGGGTGAGTACTGACAGCAGGAAGCAAAGCAAAGCAAAGCGAAGCTCACCCGGTGGTGAATTCAAAGGCATTTTCAGTACTTGCTTTCTGTTCTCCCTTTCCGATTCGAGTGCACACCTGTCTGTTTGCTTTCTAAAGTCCCAGATAAGGGCCTAGTTAACAAATATTTGGAAAGCATGAAGTCTCCCAAAGAGGAAAGGGAGAACCAGAGGTGAGGGGGTGAAAGGACAAAAAACAAGAGTTATCAAATCTCAGGGAGCCCAGAACAGACTTTTTAAACATTGAAGCACCTTGGAGAGTCAGAAGAATGGCCCATGCCCTCACCTTCCAATTCTCATAATATTCTGACAGCAGCTTCCGGATTTTACACCTGCATGACAGCTTGCAAGAGCTCTGAGGGAGAAAACTGGTCAAAACCCTGCAATTTCACTCCTTAAGACTCAGGAGCCAGGAGGAGGGGTGTGTGGGACGAGATGGAGAAACTCCAAGATTGAGTGATTTAGTAATGACACTTGGGGAATTCATTCAGGGAGCGGAAGGCCTCACACGTTTGGTCATGTCAGGTTCCCAGTAAGGGTTCCAGCCTCACCCGGAAGGAGGATAGAAGGGGCTCCCTCAAAAGAATCATGTAAAGCACCGCTGCTGTTCCTTGAGTGTTACAACCAGCGGAGGTGGGGGATCTGTTCACACCGCTTTCCCTCCGGGCTTCGCTCTCTAGGGCCCCCTCGGCCCCTGCCTGCCCGGCTGCCGGAGCCCTGGAGGTCCCTCCAAAAGGCAGGGCCCAAGGAGGCCATGAACCAGGGGCAGAAGAACTTCCCAGAACTCCCCGCAGGGCCCACACAGCACGGCCTGCTCTTTGCTGGGCTGCTTTGGCCCAGGTCCTGAATTCGGTCTCTTCCCTCTGGAGGCCTGTGGGGATGAACAATGTAGGGAGAAGCAGCTGGAACTCGGGGAGGCTGACTCTCCTGGACTCTCAGCTCTAACAGCAACAGGAAAACATGGCCTTGACAAACCATGTCCGGATTCAGCTGGAGCCACTGTTTTCCTCAAAACAACTGCTCTGGGGAAGGACACCATTAAAGTGTGAGGACAGACGCTACTCACCGAGCACGCAGGTGCTACTTGCCTGGGGAGAGGCGCTAACCGGGAAGGTGACAGGCCGGGGGGCCGGCAGGGGCCGTCCTGGGGAACTCTGGAGCTGCTGCCCGGCCCTTCTCCCTAGCTGCCTGCTCCAGAACCTCCGCCCCAATCCTGAGGCGACCAGAGTAAGTACGTGGTGTCTCCCCACCCACAGTGACCTGCTTGGCAAGGCTCTATGCACCTTTCCCCCATCAATACTTCCTGTCCCCCACCCCGGCCCCCAGGCACCCAGGCAGGCTGAGGCACTGCCTACCCCCATCCCTCCGGACCGTCCTGGGCATTTATGGGCCAATGTGGGGATCCTGGGCAGCAACCCGAACATGGGCCAAGGCCAGTGACCTGAGGCCCGCACCTCCCTCCCTGGACAGGCGGGGCCGGACCGGCACCTGCAGCTCACCTCTGTCACACCCATGCGAAAGCCTTTATTCCAAGGGTGGTGGAGGAGTGCCCGACAGCCCACTGACCTTCCTACAGAGCCGCCTGCCACGTGCGGAGAGGAGCCCAGGTGGGACAGGCACCCCCTCTTCCCTCTCTCCCCACATCCTCCAGGTGCTGGTGTTCTTTTGCTTCTGAGCACTAGTGCCTGGTGCCACCCTAACAGTGACCAGCCACGCCAGACAAGGCGGACTGGGGTGAGGGCAAGGGCAAGGGCAGGGCTTTGGCCCAGCTAGAGCTGAGTCTGAACCCCAGCTCTGCCACTCACTAGCTGAGTGGCCTTGGGCAAATTGCTTCATTTCTCTGAGTGACGATTTCCTTATAGGTACAATCGCCCAGCCCAGAGAGATGACATAACTTGTCTACAGTCATGGGGAGAGATGGTTGTAGAGCTGGGTTCCCAGTGCCGGTTTCCTGGCTCTCAGGGCTTTTCTGACTACACCAAGATGTTTCTCAATAGCAGGTGCAACTGACAGAGAAATTGTCTCTTTCCCAACATGGCTGTCAGTTATTCCCAAAAGTCAGTGAAAAGTTCCTTCCAAAGTTCTCTGCCTTAAAACAAAAGTAGCCTTCACAGACACCAACCTACCAGGTGACTAAAGTCAGCATCACCTTTACAGGGGCAACTGGCATCATCATGCCTCCTATGCGAAGTAACAGGAAGCACTCATCACCTCTGCGGGCTCCCATAAGAAACGTTAACCGCAACCTGATCACAGGGAAACCAGAGAACAAATATGGAATGTGGATGATCTATGACATAATGTTAAGCAAACGTAACACTGTTAGCAACTGGTGAACCTCAGTAAAGGAAATACGAAAGTTCATTGCACTATCCTGTCAACTTTTCTGTAGCTTTGACCTTTTTTAAAATAAAAAATAGAAAGGAAAAAGGCTATTCTGCTTTCAGCTCATCGCATGGCTCTGAGCCAACGAAGACTCAGTTGTGTCACGTTCAATTCTCTCCCCAGTAAGTGTCCGGAATATAAAAATCCAAGCTTCTCTGCATGTCGTTCAAGGCTTAGCACAACACAGATCTCAGAGTTTTCCAAGCTCATCTTCCACAAGCCTCTACAACCTGAATCATCTTGGTCAGCCAAAGCTGTTTATACGCTGCTTCCAGCCACTGGTTGGAAACCCATCTGTTCAGCCAGCAACTTTCAAGGAGCACCCTCCATGGACCAGGCACCCACCTTGGGTCAAGTGCTAAGGGGGTCCCAGAGACGCTGTGCTGTACGAGACACAGCAGCTGCCCTGGGGAGCTCACCAGCCAGGAAACCCTATGACGCTCGGCTTTTGTCAAGTCCTGCCTTGTGACATCTCTCGATTAGTATTTCTATGCAAGACTTCCTTCCCAACATTTCTTGGGAAATTTATGTATTACTGAATCCCAAAGCCTGAGAAACATCAATTGAGTATTTGGGAAAAGGTATTATAATCCTCTTGTGAGAATTAAAGCCTAGCAATCAACCTAGGGACGTTACTGGTTCAAAGGAATCCACTGCTTCAAGTCAAATCAAGAGCAAGAAACTAACATGCAGAGTTGAAGGTTAAGGCTAACATCTTTGGGAACCAAGACAGGAGTGCATAGGAAAGAAGTGACAAGAATTTAATCAAGTCCTCCTTGAAGCCACTGCCATGTTGTAAGTGTGTATTCTTGGCCTGCTCTGTTGCTAACAGTCATTCTTGCAAATATGTATTAACGTATTTATATACATAGTATATACAAATTCTCCCAGCGGTATTCTAAGAAATAAGTTTGGAGGCAAAGTAAGTCCTTAAATTGGCAATTTTGACACGTGATTCTGTGTACTACTGTTAACGTTGTTAGGAGATCCACGAGTTAGGTTATTAAAATACTACCCAATAATGTTTACTGGCATTTTCTAGCATTTGACTATTTGCTATAGAAGAAATACAAAGAAATGATGAGTATGTGGAATTCTAGGACACAAAATCAGAGACATCTAAAATGTGAATTAGTAAAAGCAGTCTTGATTAGAAAAAGCAACAGTTAAACCAAAACTGGGGCAAGCAAAGCGTTTTCATCACTAAAAAAGGAAATGAGTTTATACAAAATGTAGCATGTACCTCCATGCCCAACCTGAAGATATTTTGGACACACCCTTAACAAGTCAACCAACATCAACGCAAAATGAAAGAAATTTTTCTACATTCGGAACACTTGTCTATATCATGGAAAATTTTTCTACATTACAACATTTCATGAAACAAAGATCAAGATTATCAGAAAGGGTAATTAATGCTTTGTGTATTTTATTTTATTTTGGCCTTGCCGTGCGGCTTGTGGGATCTTAGTTCCCCAACCAGGGATTGAACCCAGGCCCATGGCAGTGAAAGCACTGAGTCTTAACCATTGGACTGCCAGGGAATTCCCATGCTTTGTGTATTTTAAAATTTCATTTTAGACCCACACAAATATGACCAACTGATTTTTGACAAAAGTGAACAGCAATTCAATAGCGAGAACTCAACGAATGGTGATGAAACAACTGAAACAACTCAAATGCAAAAATAAAAATAGGAAAACCTTGACCTATGTTTTATACCTTTTATAAAAATTAAGCTAAAAATGGATCATAAATCTAAATATAAATTAAAAGACCATAAACTTTTAGAAGAGAACATAGGAGAAAACCTTTGTGACCTTGGGTTAAGTTCTTAGATGTAACATCAAAAGCACAATTCATATTAGAACATTTTTTGATAAACTGGACTTCATCAAAATTAAAGACTTATGCTCTTCAAAAGACACCATTAAGAGGATGAAAAGTTAAGCCAGCTTCTGGGGTGCTGGAAATGGTTGCAGCTGGGTGATGATTTTGTGGAGTATATAAACGTGAGACTAAGACTAGTCTTAAGTAACTAGTCTTAGTTACTTAAGACTAACGCAGACTACACACTCCAACTGTGGTATGTTATACCCCTTATAAAGCAAGCAAGAAAATAAATAAATGGCACATCCCCAGATTAAATAAATAAGTAAAATGCAATAGCAAGAAAGTGTGGAAAGGGCTATGGAGAAATACAGAAACTTTAGGAGCACACTGCAGGAGGCTTATCTGAGGAAGTGATATAAGCTGAGATTTGAAGGATGAGGGGTGTTAAGGGGGTGAGATGTCCCAGGTGGGAAGAACAGCCTGTGCTGAGGCCCAGAGGCAGACAGTGCCTGGTGTGCTAGAAAGTTTTGGGTGAACAGAGTGTAGAGTTCTGAAGGGATGAGAGACGCGATTTCAGACACTCACCTTCTCTCACTGTGTTGTTTTAGAAGCCCACCAGTGAGTCTCTGCCTTTCTCTGCTCTAATTCTACCCACCCCCTTGCCTCAGAGTTAAGTCCACCCTTAGAAACTAGGAAGTCAAGGCTGCCCACGTCCAGGCCCTTTATCTGTCCTTCAGAGAACTGAACACCTCAGCGAAAGGGACAGCTCGCCATTCCCAGATGGGCTCTGCGTTCTCAGCCGACTTGCCTGGCTCTCCTTGGCCTTCCCTGGGAGTGCCTTTCCCAACCTGCTGGTCTGGCTGAAAGAAGTGCCATAACACCTACTCCAGAATCATCCCTGCTTCTCCCAAGTTGGAAATATTTCTTCCTTTGAAGTGGCCACCTCTTGTGTGGCCTCCATCACCCAGCTAGCTGTACCCTCGCCCTCTTCAAGGGCAGTCTCTGTCTTCCTCCTTTTGGCATCTCCCCTGTGGGACAGTTGTACATAGTCAGTTCCCAAATCAATCCCATAAACGATTTTTTTAATTGAATGAGGCTCTGGCTAGAGGGAGGGGGAAGGGTGCCACGGGGGATCATAGCAAAGGCTGCCTGGGAAAGTGTCAAGACTTTGGTGCTTCCAAATTCCCGACAGTTATTAACTTTCAGGATTCGGGAATGAGGAATAGAATTTCCTGGGAATTCCCAAAATTGTAAATTACTCTATAACTTTCATAACACTTTATTTATGAGTTTTTAAATAAGAATGAGAGATCATAATAAACTGAATTATTTTTCTGTGAAAAAGTTTCAGAGGTTTTACTATAAAAGAAAATAAAAACATATAGTAGTAAATGCATGCATAATTTATTATTACTAGGAACAATATAATGTGACAGGATTACACATTTTATTAACATGTAAAAGTTATCTCTACCTGATATAGATATTTGATAATAGAAAATGTTAATGAAGAAAACATTAACATAAAATGAAAAAAATAAAAATCATTTAATGATTTAAGGATAGTACCACAAATATTGAATATTTAAAAGTTATTCTTAAAGCGAAATTAAAATTTTTTATTTTTAAATTTCCAGACACTAAAATTCACCCTTTCTGGTGTGCAGTTCTGTGAGTTTTGGCAAACTCATAGTGATTAACCACTGCCATAATCCAGATAAAGAACTGTGCCATCACCCCCTAAAGACAATGACATTCCCTTGTGCCACTCCTTTGTAGTAAACCTGCTCACATCATTTATCATTTACTCCTGGTCTGTTCTCTCTTCCTGTAGTTTTGCCTTTTCCAGGATGCCATATAAATGGAATCATAAGTATATGGCCTTTTGCCCCTTCATTCTAACCCCAGCAATAGTCCCCCAGAACCTGAGGAAGTGGGAACAGTTGGCAGCTTAGTGGGAGTCTCTGGGATGGGAGCCACGAGTTTGAAGAGCCAAGTTCCAGACCCATAGACAGTTAGAGACTGGTGGCAAGAGTGCAGCCTGTTCCTGGACACGCCATGGCACTGCCAGGAGATACTGCTCCAGGAATGGGGTTGTCATTGGGAGGGATGTTTCTGACCAGGCACCTGGCATCAGCTACACTGTGCTGTCCCTGGCAGCTTGTAACAACGTGAACATTTGCAAGTAGTAAAATCAGGAAGGGCCTTGGATAGCACAACCAAGAGTCTGGGTTTTTATGGTAGCAGGGACTTTTTGAAGAGTCCTAAGCCTGGAAGTAGATGTGACCAGATTTGTGGTCTGGCTGCAGACTGGGGCGGGGGCAAAGAATGGAAGCTGGGGGCCTCTGAGAGACTTTGGAGTAATTCAGATGAGAAAGGAAGAGGGTAGGTCAGGGAGGTGTTTGGCACTTGGATGACAGTACTTGGTTCATTTGGTACTTGGATTATTTGGATCTTGGGGAGACACTGGGGGATGAGGGGATAGCTTCAAGGAGTCTAACTTCAAGAATGAGACCCCAACCCAGGATCCACCCAAACATAAGGCAGGAAGGCAACAGCAGAATCCACCACACTGTCACCTGGCTGCAGGAGTTTGTTGGTTGACCCTGAAGGTCCTGTGACTCCTCAAAGTCCAGGGTGAGGCTTCAGAATGGGCAGCCCTGGAGATGAGATGGACAGACAGACAGACAGGCCCCTGCAGACAGGTTGCTGCAGTCCTTCTCCCCATGTCCAGCACATGGTTGTTTCTGGCCCCAGGAAGCCCTGCCTTGTGCTGTGTGGAGCCGGGAAGAGAGCAGCTCCTTGGAGGTCCTTGTCCTTCTGCTTTCTCCCTCCAGTGGCTTCTCCCAACCT
Source organism: Balaenoptera ricei (assembly GCF_028023285.1). Classification (NCBI taxonomy): domain Eukaryota; kingdom Metazoa; phylum Chordata; class Mammalia; order Artiodactyla; family Balaenopteridae; genus Balaenoptera; species Balaenoptera ricei. The sequence continues at coordinate 39,557,111 of NC_082649.1, forward strand.
TGGGTTTGCATATTTGTCCGGAGGCGGGGAAGCCAGGCCACTCCCAGGCCTAGACTCATTTGGGCCACTTGGCAGGGTGGGTGGTATTGACCAAGTACTGTCAGCCCCCTGCCTCACCTAGCCAGGTCCGTGGTGTCCTTGAGGAAGCCCCTCCTTTAGGAAGCAATCAACCCCCACCCCGCCCAGTGGGGTCAGGTGTGTCGGCTGGGCTTCACTTCAGCTTCTCAGCCATAAAATGGGGCCACACCCCTGCCTGACAGGCTAGTGAAAGGGCATGACAATGAATGCTCAGGGCAAACTGTTGCGTACTATACAGAGTATAACAACCACCAGTGAGAAGTTGCCTTTGGCTCTCCAAGGTTCCCCACCACCTCCTCTTGCCCACCAATCTATGAGGTCCTTTGCCTCCATCTCACAGTGCAAGAGCACTGCCACCACCTTCTTGAAGCCCTCTCCTCCAGGCGCTCTGCCCTCTGCTGCCTGCTTTTACTTTACCCACCCTTGAAACCGCCCTTACACACACCTTTCCCTGGGTTTGTCCTTGGCTGGCTTCCCTTCTCAATGCACAAACCACCCACTGGGGTTTTCGCAAACTGTGACTGCATCTTCCATCTCCGTCCTGGGCTGCTCTCCTACTGACGGTCTCAACACCCCACGGAGGCCTCGTAGGGCCTCCTAATGCATCCAAAATGCAATCGGTGATCTTTGTGTCGGGCCTCAGGCATCCCTGACCCTTGTGCCCAGCAGTGCCTGGCAGGTGGCATGTGCTCAGTTTGTGTTTGCAGAGCTGATCACCACGTGCTTCTTTCCTCTCCTGCCACCTTCCACCTGTGACTCCTCCAATGCTCCTTGTGCCGTCAATGGGACACCATCTCCTAGTCACACAGGCTGAAACACCGGCACCGTCGGGTCCCTCCTCACCACCGACTTTTCAACCATCCACTGTCCCCTTCCCCTGACTCTGCTGCTGTCCTGGCTCAGGCCCTGCCCACCTCTCACCTGGACCTGCCTCTAGACACTCTCTTGCTCCAGTCCAACCTCCCTACTCCTGCTGGTGACATTCCTAAGCCCAGGCATGATTTGTCACACCCCTGCCTACAAATCTCTGCAGCTCTCTTGTGCCCAAAGAATAAAATTCCAACTCCTTAAATGCAGTATCCAAGGCCTCCCACATTCTGGCCCCAACCTGTCAGTCCAACCACAGTGGGGAAAAAGCAGCGAAAATAACTGACATATACCAAGTGCTTCCCACGTGCCTCTTAATCCTTATAATAATCAGGACTACAATTTGACAGAGGAGGAAACCAAGGACAGGAGGGTTAAGTAACTTGCCCAGGGTCACAGTCCAAACTCATAAGGAGTGTCCTGGGTCAGAACTAACAACCTTTTAATCCTTCAGCCTTCCCTGAAAGATTAAATCTTTAAGGCTGGGATATGCCTTTAAAAAAAACCTTTGCAGCAGGCTCCACATTGCCTCCCTGACCTCGCAAAGGGAGAGGAGTGGAAGAGGAGAGAGGGCAACAGGTGTTTCTGAGATTGAAATCAAAGACACTGCGGGTTCTATAAATTATTCCTAAAATTTCCTTTTAGTTCCAAGAAGGAATATCAATGTTTAATGGTACAGAAATTTTATAGTAAACGGAAGTTGTATTTTCTTTACATACAATTAACTACAGCATCCTGAGATTCCTGATCAATCAATGTACACAAATATTCATACCAATTTTACAGGACCAATTTTACAGGAGAAGGATTTTACTACTCTCAAAGGTTCACGTTGTTACAAGCTGCCAGGGACAGCACAGTGTAGCTGATGCCAGGTGCCTGGTCAGAAACATCCCTCCCAATGACAACCCCATTCCTGGAGCAGTATCTCCTGGCAGTGCCATGGCGTGTCCAGAAACAGGCTGCACTCTTGCCACCAGTCTCTAACTGTCTATGGGTCTGGAACTTGGCTCTTCAAACACGTGGCTCCCATCCAAGAGACTCCCACTAAGCTGCCAACTGTTCCCACTTCCTCAGGTTCTAGGGGACTATTGCTGGGGTTAGAATGAAGGGGCAAAACCACAAAAACATGATGATAACGATAAAAGGGAGAGAGCAGAGGAGAGGGCACAGGAGAACTGAACATCAGAGAAGAACACTGGTGTGATAAATTCCGGAGGCTGCTCGGGTGCCCACTGGCTGGTGGGTGAGGTGTGCTTCCTCATGCCTTCCTCCATTCTGCCCCACTTACCCTTACTCAGTACTGTATTTGTTTGCTTATCTATGTCTCCTCTCTGGAATGGGGACTCCTTGACTGGTCCTAATAACTAGCAGACGGGAGGTGCTAAATTAACGCTGAAATGGTGGTGGACCTTGCAAATTGTTTATACAATATCTACTCTCTTCTTTTCCCTTAGTTACAAAATCTCAATTTTATTTCAGTTGGCAATGTGTCCATCTAAAAGACTTCTCAGCCTCCCTTGCAGCTATGGGAGGCAAATGAAGGGAAGTGGGAGCTATTGGGTGGGACCTCCAGCAAAGCTCCTTAAGGGAGAGACAGTTAGCATATGTCCTTTTTATCTTCTCCCCACATCTTTCTGGGAACTTGACATGATGGCTGGAGCTCCAGCAGCCATCTTAGACCATATGCAACCCCGGGGTTGGAAGCCATGCACTAAGAATGGCAAAGCAGAGAGAGCATACCTAGATTGTCTCCCCCAGATTTCTTTTAAAAACCTAATAGAGAATAAACTTCTAGTGGTTTAAGCCACTGCTATTTCTGGTCTCTGCTTACTGGCTGCCAGATGTAATTCCTAATGAATTCATGAATAAACCAATTAAACTTGGTTTTCTTAAATTACTCACTGCTGACTTGCAGTTCAAAGGCCAGTCACCACCTCTAACCTCTGGTCCTTGTAATATAATGATAATTTTCCATTAATTATGGACATCAGGAAGATGGAAGGACAAAAGCAATACAAGGAAGAGGTAGTACAAGGTGGAGAAGTAGAGGATGAAGATGATGAGCGATGGAAGCAGGAGAGGAAGTGGGAAAATGAGGGGCAGACAAGAGAGGGGACGTGGGGGGAAGGCAGGGTAGGAAGAGAGGGCAAAGGGTGCCAGAGTAAAGGAAAGGGGAAGATGAGGGGCAGGTGGAAACCAAGGAGAGATGATGGGGAAAGAAGGGAAAGGGAATGGAGTTAAAGTGTCCTCTGGCAACAGTCACTATTTAGAGAGCACTCACTGTGGGCTGGGCACAGTGCCAGATACTCTGTACCATTCTCTCTAATCCTCATCCTCCTGATGTAAGTATTATCATGCCCATTTTACAAATGAGGATGGGACTTCCCTGGTAGTCTAGTGGTTAAGAATCTGCCTTCCTTGGGCTTCCCTTGGGGGTGCAGGGGTTGAGAGTCTGCCTGCCAATGCAGGGGACATGGGTTCGAGCCCTGGTCTGGGAAGATCCCACATGCCACGGAGCAACTGAGCCCGTGAGCCACAATTGCTGAGCCTGCGAATCTGGAGCCTGTGCTCCGCAACAAGAGAGGCTGCGATAGTGAGAGGCCCGCGCACCGCGATGAAGAGTGGCCCCCACTTGCCGTAACTAGAGAAAGCCCTCGCACAGAAACGAAGACCCGACACAGCCATAAATAAGTAAATAAATAAATAAATAAATGCATCATCACATTAAAAAAAAAAAAAAAGAATCTGCCTTCCAATGCAGGGGATGCGAGTTCGATCCCTGGTCGGAGAACTAAGATCCCACATGCCGCAGGGCAACTAAGCCCACGCACCACAACTAAAGAGCCCACGTGCTGCAACTACAGAGCCCACACACTCTGGAGCCCACACCACAACTAGAGAGAAGTCCGCATGCCACAACTAGAGAGAAGCCCGCACGCCGCAAGGGAAGATCCCCTGTGCTGCAACTAAGACCCGACGCAGCCAAAAATAAATAAATAAATAAATAAATAAATAAATAACAAATGAGGTGGGACTTCCCTGGTGGCGCAGTGGTTAAGAATCCGCCTGCCAATGCAGGGGACACGGACTTGAGCCCTGGTCCGGGAAGATCCCACATGCCGCGGAGCAACTAAGCCTGTGCACCACAACTATTGAGCCTGTGCTCTAGAGCCCGCGAGCCACAACTACTGAGCCCGTATGCCTAGAGCCCATGCTCCACAACAAGAAAAACAACCGCAATGAGAAGCCCGCACACCGCAATGAAGAGAAGTCCTCACTCGCCGCAACTAGAGAAAGTCCGCGCACAGCAACGAAGACCCAACACAGCCAAAAACAAATAAATAAATAAATAAATAAATTAATTAATTAAAAATTGAGGTAACTGTGGCTCTGACATATTAAATAACTTCTCCTGAGTCACCCTTGGGGTGGGGGGACATCATCCCCCCTTCTCTCTTTATCCTGCTGCCTGGAATGTGGGTGTGATAGCTGGATCCATGGCAGCCATTTTGGACAATAAGAACAACAGCCACACCCTAAGAATGACAAAGCAGGGAACTGGAAGGAACTTGGGTCCTTTACAACCTAGTGGAGCTTTCACAACTGCCTGAGACTAAAGATTACCTAAGCCACTTGGAGTCCCCATCCATAAATCCATCCATAACTGTTTCAGATCTCACTTTGCTCAATTTTCCTCTGATCTTCAATAGCAGATTCCAAAACCCACTCCCAGAGAGCCTGACTTAGCAATCACTCTTCTAGAAAAATGGCATCAGACTAGAAAAGGAAAAGAAATGATCCAAGAGCCCACAGGAAAAATCTTGATGCCTCAAAAGCAGCAAGCTGGTGATCTGCCCCTAGAAGACGAGACCTTGGAAATCAGCAAGTGACACCGTAAACCTATCATTATTTAAAGACATGGAAGAGAGGAGGAGTTCTTTTTCTTCCCCACTTATTTATTTTTTATAAATTTATTTATTTTTTAAGAAATTTATTTATTTATTTATGGCTGTATTGGGTCTTCGTTGTTGAGCACGGGCTTTCTCTAGTTGTGGCAAGTGGGGCTACTCTTCGTTGTGGTGCGTGGGCTTCTCACTGCGGTGGCTTCTCTTGTTGGGGAACACGGGCTCTAGGTGCGCGGGCTTCAGTAGTAGTGGCTCGCGGGCTCTAGAGTGCACACTCAGTAGTTGTGGTGCATGGGCTTAGTTGCTCTGCAGCATGTGGGATCTTCCCAGACCCGGGTTCGAACCCGTGTCCCCTGCATTGGCAGGCAGATTCTTAACCACTGCGCCACCAGAGAATTCCAGGAGGAGTTCCTAAAGACACACTCGGGGCCATCCTCAGTAACAAAAAAAGGTGGTCCTAATAATCTCGGACCAGTCTTTAACGGTGCTCGCAAACCATCCAAGAAAAAAAATAAACTGATGGTCAAACCTCAGAAAAAGAAGAGCTCCTTTTGAGCAAAAGCACCAGGCTGTCAAAGGGGCACATCTGCACACAGCAGCATCACACAGAATTACTGTCTTGGGCAACAGGCTGCAGCTTCCTGTGCGCTAGGAATTCTCTCCAACTAGACGGCAAGCTCTCCTCGCTGAGGAGAGGGACTGTGGCATTACTATTTTGGTATCTTCAGCAGTAGCACCCAGCACAGTAGTGAACACCCAGAGTCGTCAGGAAAGAACTATTGGGAACCGTGTGTACTGGCCCAAGCTGTCCGCCACCTCAGGCCCTGTGCCTACCTCTGAGTTGAAATGAGTCCTGAAATCCCAGCCAAGGGGACTGAGAGTCGGTGCTGTCATTGTTCACCACTCCCAACAGACTACTGTCTGACGGACACCCTCTGGGCATCTTCAAAGATCAACTTCCCTTCTCTTCTGAGACTATTCCTGTGATAGAATCCCAAGAGTCCAGAGAATTCAGGTGGAGCTGAGGAGGGATGGCACAGGCCGTTTAGCTCTGCCCAGGCCTATCCAATCTGCCTCTTTTGGCTGCTGAAATCTCAGTGGGGCAGAAACCTTAACTGCACAGGCGTGGGTGTGGGTGACACTTAGCTCTGAACAGCTGGCTACTGAACTTTCACACCCTGGTCTCCTTCGAGGTCCCCAGCACGTAGAATCATCTACTCCGAGAGCAACTGTCCTTTTCAGAAATGCAGCCTTATTCTAAAATTATAGGTTCTCAGTGTCCACTAGGGATTATAATTAGTTTGTATTCCTCTGCCTGGCACTCAGAGAAGCTGAGTTTGGGGATGGAAAGTGGGACATGCATTCTTAAGGCCGGAAACTACTTTAATTTGCAGGCTTTAGTGGCTTTTTCTGGCCACTGGCTTGCTTTAAGTCTCTGGCACCCTCACCTAGACTGAGAATTGCTACCTTGTGTCCCAGCCACATTTCCATCAACTTGGCACAAAACGTGCCAAAAAAAAAATCTTCCCTGCTCTCTCTCCCTGCATCTGGGTCTCATACCACTCCCAAGCCCTTGCCTCTACTCAACCAGAGAAATTCAATGCAATTCAACTCAACAGGCCACACTGAGCAGCCACCAAGTGACAGGGAGAATGCCAGGAGCTTCAAGCACCAAGAAAAACAAGGCCCTGTTCTCAGGGGTCTTGGCATCTGGGAAGGAAAGGAAACGTAAACAAACAATGACCTACCAAGTGATAATTACTATAGAAAGAGACACCAAGCACAGAAAGAGCAAAAGCCATTCTGTCGAGAGGGATCAAGGAAGGCAGTCAAGGGCACTTCCTGGGAGGAACAAGCATGTGCAAAGGTGCAGAAGCCTGAGGGTGTGGCCTCCTGGAGACAGCAGCCACGGACGGAGCTAACAGGGATTAGGTTTACTATATGCCAGACGCTGCCACTTTACAGAGGAGAAAACTGAGGCACAGAGAGAATAAGTACCTTGTCCAAGATCACAAGTTATGAAAGGATGAAGACAGGTTCCAAACCAAACAGTTGGACTCTAAAACTTGAGCTTTTAAACATTACAGTTTGTGGTGTGCAAATAGTTCCGTTTGCTGAAGTGTAAAATTTAAAAGCTAAGTTTACGCAGGAGAGGTAGATGGGGGCTGGATCACAAAGGGCTGCATACGCTATGCTAAGGATTTGGACTTGAACTTTCAGCAATGTAATGGACTGAATTAATGCGAAAGAGCTTCCCCTTCCCACTATGGTCACAGTCATAGAAATACTAGATAAGATAAATGATATCCTTAAACATACAGCCAAATTTGAAAGAAAAATACCCCATGTGCCAGAAATGACAAGAAAAAGGGAAACATGAACAATAAGTGGGACTGACACCAGAATGACCTGTGGACTTTTGAACCCACACATGAAGTAGTTATAATATCTGGCTGTGGCTTTGAGCCCAGATATCAACATGAGAACCTCAAAGGGCTGCCCAGTACAGGAAAGCAATAAGGAGCTGGCCATTTCTCCAAGGCTCTGTGGAAGGGTGAAAGTCACCCATAAGAAACTCAACTACTAAGCTAGCCCCACCCATGGATACGAATCTGATTTTACACTAAGAGAGTGGTGAAGGGGTGCCAAACTGAGAAATGAACATAAAAACTGAGCCAGGACCTTTAACCCTACGGCCCCACCAGATGCCAACTGTTCTTAGGGATACTTTCACACCCCAGGACACAAAAGTTGCCCATGACAGTCCTTCCTGAAGATGAGCTCACAACCCAGTTACAAACTACACGGAAATAAACCACCAAGAGGGACAACATCAGACACAAAAAGGGAGGAAGCATCCCAAGAATCAGGAATAATAAAATAATCTGAAAGGGCTGACAAAATGAGAAGATTTAGATGGTTAAAGAGATAAAGCAGCACAGAAAAAACATATAAGAGACCTGGATGGTAGAATGGTCAACAGATGTCTAAGAGGAATTCCGGGAGGCTTGAGTACAAAAAATGGGAGGGAACCAAAGAGAATGACTGAGAATTTCCCAAAATTTAAAAAAGAATTAAATGTAAGACGTTAATATTAGGGAGCGCTGGGTAAAGGTGTACAGAAACTCTCTAAATCTAAATTTATCTAAAATTATTCCAAAATAGAAAAAAAAATTTTTTAAGTGAGTCTCTCGATAGAAGTAGCACACCAAATCCTGAGGAAGAAAAAGAAAAACAAGTCCACGCTTACTTTCAAATGGTTCTAAACAAAAGTATATAAAGAGAGAAATGCATTAAGTGTAAGTAAAAAGAATACAGATGTTCACTATATTATTTTCATGTTTTCTCCAAAGTAAAAAGATGGGGGGTAAGAGGAGAAAATGTAGGAGTAAGAACAGAAATGAGGTGTAGAATTTTCAGACCAGTAACGAGAATAAAGAAAACTCAATCAATCGAACAGAAGGCAGGAAAGGAGAAAAACAGGCAAAAAAGGAAAGTATATGGAAAGGACTCAAAAACATGATAATATATTTAAGTCAAACCCCAAAATGTAAATAAATTAAACTCATTTAAGGCAGATTTTCAGATCTGACTTAAAATTTTAAATCCAGCCACGTTCTGTTTATGAAAGAAACTCCTAAAACATGATGACACAGAAAGGTTGAAAATACGAGGCAAATAACAACCACAAGCTGGGGTAGCACTAGTGTCATCAGACTTTAAGGCAAAAAGCAGGAAAGATATTAAGGAAGAAGAATTGACAAGATCTGGTGACTGATTAAAAGAGACATGAAGGGTGACCATCAGGTGACCAGGGGGGTGGGGATGCTCCCATTAAGGTGGGGACTGTGGGAAGAGCAGGTCTGGCAGAGAAGGGGCAGGAGCCCCCAGATGCTCACACTCAGGCAGGGGAAAGAGGAAGAGGAACCAGGGCAGCAAAGGCACAGTCAGAGAGGAAGGGAGAAAAGAGATGTTTCATCTCCCAGAGGGCAAGGCCAATCTTTTTCTGCTGCATCTTTCCAGAGTCTAATAAGGTACTAGGCACAAAGCAGGCACTTGGTAACTGCATTAGTAATAATAAAACAAACAAGTATGTGAGGGCCCAAACACGAGAGATCTCTGAGATGCAAGGAAAGAAGTTACGGCATCTGTAACGCCTGTGATCTCCACAGTGACAAGAGGCAGCATCTTCTTGAGAGGGATGGGGGTGAGTGGAAGAAGGCTTGTACCAAACTCCAAGGAGAATGTGACACGAAAATCATGAGAGATGAATAAAAGGATAACCAGCCAGCTGTTGTTGGAGAGCCTTAACTGACTCCACACAGGGATACAGCTCTGCTACCTAAAAGCGCTGCCTTGGCCATCCAGCTCTTCCTTCAAATCCCAAGTGTACAATCCACAGACTTATCCAAAAAAAATGGCAGACACCACAACTCATCTCTGGAGAAAAGAACTGCTGTAAAACCAGAGCCAAGAGGCTGCCACCATGACCTGGGGAGACCTACACCGCGTCCCTGGCCACTGTCTTGGGCAGGTCCTCTCAGACAGGAACTGTGTGGACAGGAGCAGGAACTGTGGCCAGTGGTGACTCAGGCAGCGTTTACCAGCTGCGTGGGTGCCCACCATCTCCAGAGGGTTGGGCTGATTGTGTCAGGCTTCCTGGAAGCGTTTCTTCATTTCTACTTCTGAAGACATGCAACTTCCAGAGTGACATCTCTCTTGATGACGTCAGAAGGCATGTAAATCAGCAGCTGGAACCAACGTCTTTTTTTTTTTTTTTTTTAATTTATTTATTTTATTTTTGGCTGCGTTGGGTCTTCGTTGCTGTGCGCAGGCTTTCTCTAGTTGTGGCGAGCGGGGGCTGCTCTTCGTTGCAGTGCGCAGGCTTCTCATTGCGGTGGCTTCTCTTGTTGCGGAGCATGGGCTCTAGGTGTGCAGGCTTCAGTAATTGTGGCACGCAGGCTCAGTAGTTGTGGCTCGCAGGCTCTAGAGCACAGGCTCAGTAGTTGTGGCTCATGGGCTTAGTTGCTCCACGGCATGTGGGATCTTCCAGGACCAGGGCTCGAACCCATGTCCCCTGCATTGGCAGGCGGATTCTTAACCACTGCGCCACCAGGGAAGCACGAACCAACGTCTTCTTACACACACTTGACCAACCCAACTTTACTCACTCCCGAACACCTCCACACGTGACAGGGTAAGTGGCCAGAGAATGCCACGTGGCCTAAGGGAGACAGGAAATGATGCAATACCACGGGGCCACAGTGAGGACTGAGGAGGTCAGAGCTCCCAGACACCACTGTCTCACCCAACACGCAGGACCCTGGTGGCCCAAGGAAAGGGAAATGTGAGCATCGACTCCAAACTAACTGGTTCCCAGGTCAGAGAGTGTTACATTTCAGAAGACCACAGGACTTCCTTTATAAGTTAACTCAGATTCAAGGGAACAGGGGGTCAGAAACTCTCACATACTGCTGAGACAGGGTAAATTAGTGTAACTTTCTGGAATCTGGCAAAATTTATCAGTATCCTTACATTTTGATTCATTCAAAATTACACACATACACACACACACACACACACACACACTCTCTCTCTCTCTCTCTCGCTCTCTCACTCTCACTCTTGCTCTCTCTTTTAAAACCAAATATGGGGACTTCTCTGGTGGTGCAGTGGTTAAGAATCCGCCTGCCAATGCAGGGGACATGGGTTTGATCCCTGGTCCAGGAAGATCCCACATGCCATGCAGCAACTAAGCCCATGTGCCACAACTACTGAAGCCCGCGTGCCTAGAGCCCGTGCTCCGCAACAAGAGAAGCCACCGCAATGAGAAGCCCGCGCACCGCAACGAAGAGTAGTCCCCGCTCGCCACAACTAGAGAAAGTCCGCACGAAGCAATGAAGACCCAACACAGCTAAAAATAAATAAATAAAATAAATTTTTTAAAAATGCAAAAGAGCATCCTTTGAGCAGATGCAGTCAGAAACCTGGAGGCTTTCAGGAGTCACTTCCTGGTTGTGAGGTGTGAGGCCCTCAGGACAGTCATTCTCAGGCCCCACTTGAACTCTGATCAGTGACTTCAAAGGCACCTTTCAGAGAAGTCAGTGGTTCTCCAACCAGGCTGCCCCCTCAGGTCAATGGGGAGCTTTAAAACGCAGATTCCTGGAGTTCATTCTTGGAAATTCTAATTCGAGAGGCCTGAGACCAGGCCGAGGAAACTACCTTTCTTCCAGAATTCCCTGGTGAATCTGTCAGCTGAGTCTTGCCTGGGAATCACTGGACTAGACACCACCTGGGACAACTTGCAATGGGGCCCGTCTGCACATCCGGCTGCAGCACTGCAGGGATCCCGCAGGCCAGCGCTAAGTGCAGATGGGAAACTCAGTGGGGAAGTTCCAGGTGTGTTCGGCAATCGGTGCCAAAGAGCCTGGGGGACAGCCAGCAGATCCCCCGGACAAAGCCAATGTCGGAAGGTTCTCTCAGGTGATCTTGGAGGCTAACCTGTGAAAAAGAGGTGACTAGTGCAACTTCTGCTCTGGGAGGCCAAAATAAAAATTAGTTCCCTTCAACAACACACGTGAGCCAGCAAGCTCTACAGGCCCCAAGGAGTCGGAAGCAGAAAGGAATGCAGGGTGGTGTGGCAGAAAGAGCCCTGGGCCTGAGTCACATAGCTGTGAGTTCGAATCCCTGCTCTCCATCACTGGCCCTTAGTGGGTTAAAGACGGCTGCCCTTGCTACTCCTCCCTCCTTGAATCAGGGCTGGTCCAGGGACTGCTCTGACCAGCAGAATGTGGCAGAGGCCCCACTCAGACTGCTGAGGGAACACGAAAACCCAGTGTTCAAACAAACAAGCTCCTCACAGAACCCTCTGACCAAGAAGCTCCCACTTTTAGAGCCCTTTTTGGCCAAAAGCACATCTTCATACACCAAGTCTGGGAACTATTTACGATCCCCTATAATTGGGAAGGACCCTGCCAACAAGCACCCAGTATTCCAGGATGACTCACCTTCCCCCACCACAGCAGCGACCCACTGGCCTCTCTTCTTCCTGTTACAGTGTCATCTTTGTCCTGGCCACCTAGGTTCAAAAAATCAACCTCTCACACTCCTCCGTCTCCCCTCAGCATCCAGGGAAGGGCCAAGGCTTTGTCTCCACAGTCATTCCCACCTTTCCACTCGCCCTGCCACCCAAAGGCACGGTCCTAAAGGCCAGGCAGACCTGAGTGCCGCTTTGCAACTTACTAGCTGTGCACCATACGCAAGTTTCTTAACCTCTCAGAGGCTTAGTTTTCTCAGCTGCAAACAATATACATCAGTAATACCTTCTTTTTGTGGTCGTTTCTAAGACAGAAGAGTTGAGAAAACACAGCCAAACTACATGGTACAGAGAAGGTGCTCCATGTGTAGCAACTGTTACTAAAGGCCAGAAACTTTTCACTTCGGTTAATACAGACCTCTCCTGATCTAAGTCTCTGCCTGTGTATCACTCTCCATTTTGACCCATCTGGTATAATCCTAGCAGATTAACTGCCCTAGATAACGCCTATCACATTATTCTCCTGCTCAAAGGCCTTCCGTGGCTCCCATGTTCTCACATCAATCCCAACCTCCCAGCCAAGCATGTAAGATCACCTCCATTAATGGCTCCACCCCACCTCCAGCCGGCTCCAAGTCAATCCCATCCTCACTACAACTTGCTATTGGAGGCAGCCTTCTAAAATGGCTTGCAAAACACCTGCCTCCTAATATTCAGGCCCTTGTGTAACTGCCTCCTGACCCACAGACACTGCCAGATCATAAATGCTGTTTTATGCCACTAAGTTTTGGGGTAATTTGTTATGAAGCAATAGATAAACAATACTCCTGATTTCCCCAATCACATCTGAGCTGCTGCTCTTTTACTCACACTTGTGCTTCCTACACCATCTCAGCCTGCTGCAATTCTGCCCAGCCTGCGAGGCCCATCCCAGATGCCAAATGCTCACCCCGAGCCTTTCTTACGGCTCCATTAACCAGCCCCCTCTGAAAGCCTTTACCTCCTTCCCTCCCGGCAGTTTTCCCACACACATCTCCGCCACGGCATCTGTCGCATTGTATCCTTATCAATCTGTTTGTTATATCTGTGTGCAAAATGATACATGTGAAGGTTATTCACTTAGCAAAAGACTGGAAATCACCTGTACGCCCATCAATAAATAGGGGGGTGGCACACACATAAAAGAGAGGAGGGAGCAGTGAAAAAGAATGAGGAAGCTCCAGGCGCACTGGATGCCACATGGACAAGACACACTACGAGAAGCGAGAGGCAGACCAGTGAGCGCGGCAGATAGTCATCTGCCTGGAAAGTCATAATGTCATAACAGAAAAGAGGTACATGCTCATAAACAAGAGTGGCTAAGGGGGCTGCCTCCACCGGGGGGCTGGGCGGCTGAGAGATGGGGCAGGGAAAGAAGGAATACCTCTGAATTTTGTGGCACGTCAAGAATTCTCAATTCAAAAATAAGCAGCTCCTAAGGAAAAGCTTTCCTCCTAAGATCAGGAACAAGACAAGGATGTCCACTTTCACCAGTTCTATTCAATGTTGTACTGGAGATTCTAGCCAGGGCAATTAGGTGAGAAAAAGAAATAAAAGTTATCTGATTGGAAAGGAAAAAGTAAAACTATCTCTATTGGCAGAAGTCATGGTCTTATACACAGAAAATCCTAAGAAATCCACTAAAAAAAAACTATTAGAACTAATAAATAAGTTCAGCAAGGCTGAAGTATACAAGATGAATATATAAAATTTAATCATATTTCTACACACTAGCAATGAAGCAATAAGTCCAAAAGTCCAAAGTCTCTCTAATAAGAGTCCTAGAAGCAGAGGATAGAGACAATGAAGGAAAACAAATAGAAGATTTCCTGGAGATACCAAGACTTGTCTTTAGCAATTAAGGGCTCCGCAGAAATTAAGGAAAGAAGACAAATATCTAGATACATCCTGGTGATATATCTGAACTCCAAGAATAAAGAATATTCTTACATCTTGCAGAGAAGAAAAAACAGATTACTTACAAAGGACTTAGATTCCAACTAACTTCATTATTCATATTGAAACATGGAACAGTAACCTCAAATTTCTGATTCTATATTCAACCGAGCTATCAATCAAGAGGGAGGGCATGGGTACCTTTGTACACTGCTGGTGGGAATGTAAAATGGTGCAGCCACTATGGAAAACAGTACGGTGGTTCCTTAAAAAATTAAAAATAGAATTATCATACAACCCAGCAATTCTACTTCTGGGTATGTACCCAAAAGAACTGAACAAGGGGATGTGAACAGATATTTGTACATCCATGTTTATAGCAGTACATTCACAAAAGCCAAAAGGGGAAAGCAACAGATGAATGAATCATCAACAGATGAACGGATAAACAAGATGTGGTATATACACACAATGGAATATTATTCAGCCTTAAAAAGGAACGAAATTCTGACACATGCTACAACATGGGTGAACCCTGAAGACATTATAAGTGACATAAGCGAGTCACAAAAGGACAAATACTGTATGATTCCACTCCTACGATGGATTTAGAGTAGCCAAATTCATAGAGACAGAAGGTAGAATGGTGGTTGCCAGAGGCCTTGGGGGGTTGGGGAATGGAGAATTATTAATTAGGGTACAGAATTTCTTTTTTTCCCCTTTTTTTGTGATTTCAATATTTATTACAATATAGAAATCAAGACAGTGTGGTGTTGGCAAAGAACAGATACATATATCAATGCAACAATGTAAGAAGTCCTGAAATAGACCAATACTAACATAGTCAACACTTCTTTTGAGAAAGAAGCAAAGTCAATTCAATGGACAAAATAGTCTTTTCAACAAATGGTGTCTGGAACTATATATATATATATATATATATATACACACACACACACACACACACACACACATATACACATATACATACATATATGTATACATATATACATATAAAAGCCTAGACCTTATGCAAAAGTTACCTTAAAATGTAACATAAACTTAAATATAAAACAGGAGAAAATTACCATCTCCTGGGGTGAGGTGATGAGATTTTAAATATAATATCAAGAGCACAATCCATGAAAAAAAATTTGATGAACTAGACTTTACTAAATTAAAAAAACTTCAGCTCTGTAAAAGACTCAGTTAAGAGAATGAAAAGGCAAGCCACAGACTGGTAGAAACATCTGCAAAATACGTATCTGATTAAGGATTTATATCAAAAATACACAAGGGCCTTCCCTGGTGGCACAGTGGTTAAGAATCCGCCTGCCAATGCAGGGGACACAGGTTCGAGCCCTGGTCCGGGAAGATCCCACATGCCGCAGAGCAACTAAGCCCGTGCGCCACAGCTACTGAGCCTGTGCTCTAGAGCCCGTGAGCCACAACTACTGAGCCCACGAGCCGCAACTACTGAAGCCCACGCGCCTAGAGCCCGTGCTCTGCAACAAGAGAAGCCACTGCAATGAGAAGCCCGCACACCACAACGAAGAGTAGCCCCCGCTCGCCGCAACTAGAGAAAGCCCGCGCGCAGCAACAAAGACCCAACGCAGCCAAAAATCAATCAATAAATTTAAAAAAAATTTTTAAAAAAATACACAAAAAATATTTAAAACTGAACAATAATAAAATATATAAGCCGGGGCTTCCCTGGTGGCGCAGTGGTTGAGAGTTTGCCTGCCAATGCAGGGGACACGGGTTCGAGCCCTGGTCTGGGAAGATCCCACATGCCACGGAGCAACTAGGCCCGTGAGCCACAACTACTGAGCCTGCGGGTCTGGAGCCTGTGCTCCGCAATAAGAGAGGCCGCGACAGTGAGAGGCCCGTGCACCGCGATGAAGAGTGGCCCCTGCTCGCCGCAACTAGAGAAAGCCCTCGCAGAGAAACTAAGACCCAACACAGCCAAACATAAATAAACAAATAAAATAAAAAATAAAAAAAAAAGAAGAAGAAGAAATACTTGCATTACAGGTCTCAAGCTGGAGGCTTTTAAAAATATATATATATATATATATAAGCCACTTGAAAAATGAGCGTAAGATCTGAACAGACCAAAGATTTACATATGCCAAATAATCATACGAGAAAATGCTCAACATCACTTGTCATCAGGGAACTGCAAACCAAGACAACAGCAAGATACTACTAAACATATATTTAGAATGTCTAAAACACAAAACATTAACAGCCAAATGCTGGTGAGATGTGGAACAACAGGAACTCTTACTCCTTTCTGGTAAAAATGCAGATGATACAGCCACTTAGGAAGACAGCCTGTCAGTTTCTTACAAAATTAAAAATCGTCTTATCATATGATCCACAGTCATGTGTCTATCTAGGTTTACCTAGACTTGAAAATTTATGTCCAGATAAAAACCTTCTTGTGAATGTTCATTGCAGCTCCATTCACAACGGCCCAAAACAGGAAGCAACCAAGATAGCCTTAAGAGGTAAATGGATACACAAAATGTGGCACATACCCACAAAAGAATATTGTTCAGTAATTTTTTTAAAATGAGCTGTCAGCCATGAAGAGACATGTAAGATTCTTAAATGCATATCGCTAAGTTAAGGAATTTAGTCCGCAAACGCTACACATTGTATGATTCCAATTATACGACATTCTGAAAAAGGCAAAACTAGAAACGGGGGGTGGGGGGGGTTGAATAATTGAAGCACAAAGGAATTTTTAAGGTAATGGAACTAAATGTATGAAACTATAACTCTGGATCCATGGCATTATGCCTTTTTCAAACCCCATTTAAATGTACAACACAAAGAGTAAACCTTAATGTATAATTTTTTTTAAATGGCCGTATGGAAATCCCAGGATTAAAGACAGAATATGATAAAAGAATCAATTGTATACAACAAATATACTGAACCACTTCACTGAAGTGGTTAAAGGTATAAGGAACTGACCTAAGTAACTTTATTTTTTAATTTTTTTTTGATATATTTTTTAACATCTTTATTGGAGTATAAGTGCTTTACAATGGTGTGTTAGTTTCTGCTGTATAACAAAGTGAATCAGCTATACGTATACATATTTCCCCATATCCCCTCCCTCTTGCATCTCCCTCCCATCCTCCCTATCCCACCCTTCTAGGTGGTCACAAAGCATGGAGCTGATCTCCCTGTGCTACGCGGCTGCTTCCCATTAGCTATTTACTTTACATTTGGTAGAGTATATATGTCAATGCCACTCTCTCACTTCATCCCAGCTTACCCTTCCCTCTCCCCGTGTCCTCAAGTCCATTCTCTACGTCTACGTCTTTATTCCTGTCCTGTCCCTAGGTTCTTCATAACCATTTTTTTTTTTTTTTAGATTCCATATATATGCGTTAGCATGCGGTATTTGCTTTTCTCTTTCTGACTTACTTCACTCTGTATGACAGACTCTAGGTCCATCCACCTCACGACAAATAACACAATTTCGTTTCTTTTTAAGGCTGAGTAATATTCCATTGTATATATGTGCCACACCTTCTTCATCCATTCATCTGTCGATGGACACTTAGGTTGCTTCCACGTCCCTGCCACCGTAAGTAGTGCTGCAATGAACACTGTGGTACATGACTCTTTCTGAATTACGGTTTTCTCAGGGTATATGCCCAGTAGTGGGATTGCTGGGTCATATGGTAGTTCTATTTTTAGATTTTTAAGGAACCTCTACACTGCTCTCCATAGTGGCCACATCAATTTACATTCCCACCAACAGTACAAGAGGGTTCCCTTTTCTCCACACCCTCTCTAGCGTTTACTGTTTGCAGATTTTTTGATGATGGCCATTCTGACCAGTGTGAGGTGACACCTCATTGTAGTTTTGATTTGCATCTCTCCAATGATCAGTGATGTCAAGCATCCCCTCATGTGTCTGCTGGCAATCTGTATATCTTCTTTGGAGAAATGTCTATCCAGGTCCCCTGCCCATCTTTGGATTGGGTTGTTTGTTTTTTTGATATTGAGCTCCATGAGCTGCTTGTATATTTTGGAGATCAATCCCCTGCCAGTTGCTTCATTTGCAAATATTTTCTCCCATTCTGAGGGCTGTCCTCTCTTGTTTATGGTTTCCTTTGTTGTGCAAAAGCTTTTAAGTTTCATTAGGTCCCATTTGTTTATTTTTGTTTTTATTTCCATTTCTCTAGGAGGTGGGTCAAAAAGGATCTTGCTATGATTTATGTCATAGAGTGTTCTGCCTATGTTTTCCTCTAAGAGTTTTATAGTGTCTGGCCTTACATTTAGGTCTTTAATCCATTTAGAGTTTATGTTTGCGTATGGTGTTAGGGAGTATGCTAATTTCATTCTTTTGCATATAGCTGTCCAATTTTCCCAGCACCACGTACTGAAGAGGCTGTCCTTCCTCCATTGTATATTCTTGCCTCCTTTATCAAAGATAAAGTGACCATATGTGCGTGGGTCCATCTCTGGGCTTTCTATCCCGTTCCATTGATCTATATTTCCGCCCTTGTGCCAGCACCACACTGTCTTGACTACTGTAGCTTTGTAGTATAGTCTGAAGTCAGGGAGCCTGATTCCTCCAGCTCCGTTTTTCTTTCTCAAGATTGCTTTGGGGGCTTCCCTGGTGGCGCAGTGGTTGGGAGTCTGCCTGCCAATGCAGGGGACACGGGTTTGGGCCCTGGTCTGGGAAGATCCCACATGCCACGGAGCAACTGGGTCCGTGAACCACGATTGCTGAGCCTGCGCGTCTGGAGCCTGTGCTCTGCAACAAGAGAGGCCGCGAAGGTGAGAGGCCCATGCACCGCGATGAAGAGTGGCCCCCGCTTGCCACAACTAGAGAAGGCCCTCACACAGAAACGAAGACCCAACACAGCCATAAATAAATAAATAAATAAATTTAAAAAATAATCTGTTAAAAAAAAAAAAGATTGCTCTGGCTATTTGGGTCTTTTGTGTTTCCATACAAATTCTGAAATTTTTTGTTGTAGTTCTGTGAAAAATGCCATTGGTAGTTTGATAGGGATTGCATTGAATCTGTAGATTGCTTTGGGTAGTATATTCATTTTCACAATGTTGATTCTTCCAATCCAAGAACATGGTATATCTCTCCGTTTGTATCATCTTAAAAATATGGAACGCTTCATGGATTTGCGCGTTATCCTTGCGCAGGGGCCATGCTAATCTTCTCTGTATCATTCCAATTTTAGTATATGTGCTGCCAAAGCAAGCATGGGTACAGAGTTTCATTTTTGCAAGATGGTCTTTTTTTTTTTTTCTCTTCTTTTTTTGGCTGCACCACGTGGCTTACGGGATCTTAGTTCCCCAACCAGGGACTGAACCTGGGCCCCCAGCATTGAAAGCACAGAGTCCTAACCACTGGACCGCCAGGGAATTCCCATTTTTGCAAGATGAAAAAAAGTTCTGGAGATGGATGTGGTGATGGTTGTACAACAATGTGACGGTACTTAATGCCACTGAAATGTACATTTAGAAAATGGTTAAAATGGCAAATTTTATGTTATATATGTTTTATAATTAAAAATAAATAGCCAATAAATGTAATAAGCAAACAAACAAACAATAAGTGAGTGAGGGCATGATGCAGGCACTTTGGAAAACAGTTTGGTAGTTCCTCAAAATATTAAACAGAAAGTTACCGTGACCCTGCAATTCTATTCCTATGTATAATCCCAAAAGAACTTAAAGCATATGTCTACACAAAAGCCTGTAAATGAGTGTCCATAGAAGCCAAAAAAATGGAAACAACCCAAATGATACAAAGGAATATTATTCAGCCATAAAAAGGAATGAAGTACCACAACATGTTACAGCACAGATGAACCTTGAAAACATTATGTTAAGTGAAAGAAGCCAGATACAAAAGATGACATATTGTATGATTCCATTTATAGGAAATGTCCAAAATAGGGAAATCCACAGAGAAGGATAGTAGATTAGTGGTTGCCAGGGAATCAATGAGGGGAAGATGGTATTAGGACTAAGTACTAATAGGTACAGGGTTTGTTTGGGGGTGATGGAAATGTTATGGAATTAGATAGTGGCAATGATTGTACAACACAGTAAATCTACCAAAAACCACTAAAGTGTATACTTTAAAGTGGTGAATTTTACATTATGGGAAGTATATCTCAATTTTACAATGCTACAGAAATACGCAGAATATAAAATAAAAGAGATTGATCACATTCTGCCTCGTAGCTCGGTGACTCAGAACGTTGGCCCTGTCCATGCCCTCCTGCCCTGCAAGGCTGCCTGTCCTGGCCTCCACCTCGGTGTGCCCTGCACTCTGGCTGCTCACCAGCCCTTCATCTCCCCCTTGACTCCCCACTTTCTGCCTCTTGGGCAAGGCCTGCTCCTGCCTCACTGGACCCACGCCTCTCCTGGTGGGTTCCCACCACCTACTCAGACCTACCCAAGACTGTCTGGAGGCTGAGACACCAGCCCCTGGAGTCACCCCAGAGGAGCTGCCCAGTGACCGGGACTGCGGTTACAAGTGTGTGTCAGCTGAGGGATACGGTTTCATATAGGAACTTAATTATAGCTCAGGAGTGGAGGAAGGGAGAGGAGCAGTGCAGGCTTCGAGGGGCCCCACAGGAAGCTACCCTGCTCTGCAGCCCAGCGGGTGGCTGCCAGGTCTCACCAGCACTGGGATCCACAGGAAAACAAGTATGATCCAGTGAGGAACACACAGCTTATGGAAATCATTCTGTTCAGAAGCATGAATTCCTGGCGCCGCCATGAAACACAAGCCTCCGTGCAGACCAGAGTAGCCCAGAAAAAAGCTGAGATGCCAAGTTTCACTCATCCTCAGGGCTCAGAGGCCTTCTCCTCACCTACAGCCAGAGACCCCACTTTATTCGGTAAGAAGTAAAGGGGAGGCATCGCTTGTTCCTCCCAGACCACCTCAGCTTCCATTTTCTCCCTGGCTCTGAGCTGTTTTTCTAGAATGGAATCTGAGCTGCCAATTCTGAGGATGCTGGGAACATCTTCCCCATGCCTGACTACATGCTCAGATCCCTACCTACTGGCCAGGGAGGGGCCATGGAGCAGCTGCTGGCACAGAGGTGTCAGTAGGGCATGGTGGCTGGGTCTGCCAGACCTGTCAAGCCACCTGGCCTGGCCACGGCCAGGTAGGGAAAGCAGACCAGCAGAGGTTCATGGAAAGAGCAGGGCCTGGGTGGAGGAGCATATGCTGTCAAGACACAATTCCTTGTCCCCTATTTCCGGCCTATATCCAGGCCTCTTATATAATTTCCAGGCCTCCTCCTGGTCATCTTGGTCGCTGTCTCTGCAAGAAGGCCCCACAGCCACCTGCTATCCCCCCCAAACCTAACACCCAGTTTCTTCTCACTGCTTCAAGACAGAGCCAGGGACCTGGGCCCTCCTCTTAGTCACCCTTCCCAAGACCCCACCCCAGCTTAGGCACGACCTTTCCCATCTCCACTCTGTGTACCTTTTTTTCTGAGCTCCTGAGAGGTTTTTCTCTAAAAGCCATGAAAAGAAACCTTCAGACTGGAGGCAGTATCCTTTCCTGGGTTTGTATGGAAGGAAAAAAAAAGGCAGAGGGGTGGGTAGGGAGAGCAGATGGAAGACAGGTAGCGAGAAACATGGAAGGGGAGAGGCGGACACACACTTCATGCACCTCTCTGCCGTCCACCCTTTAAGAAACTACACCAAGAAATAACCAGATGGCTCTTCCCAAATGCCTCTCTTTGGGCAAAATGCCTTTCTTTGCTCACTCACAAAAGGCAAGGAAGGTCAGAGAGTAAACAGAGACATAATGAAACCACCTGAAAACTGGGAAAGGCAGGTCACAAAACTAAAAAATATACCATTTTTGAAAGAAAAAGAATAGGTATACACAGTCATAGTAAAATCTAAAAGAACAGAGTCCTTGGCTTGTGAGATCGTTATCCACATTCTTCACCAAAAAATAATAATCAATTAATTGATAGATAAATGAATGAATGAACACAGATCAAAATTTATAGCAGTCGCTTATAGATGGCGTTGATTATGTATGATTTTTTTTTTTTTTTTTTTTTTTGGCCATGCCACGTGGCTTGCGGGGTCTTAGTTTCCTGACCAGGGATTAAGCCCACGCCATGGCAGTGAAAGCGCCAAGTCCTAACCACTGGACTGCCAGGGAATTCCCTATGTATGACTTTTAAAATTTATTTTTTTAATTGAAGTATAGTTGATTTACAATATTGTACTAGTTTCGTGTGTACAGCACAATGATTCAGTATTTTTACAGATTATATTCCATTATAATTTATTACAAGATAATGGCTATAATTCCCCATGCTATACAATATACCCTTGTTGCTTATCTATTTTATACACAGTAGCTTGTATCTTTTAGTCCCATACCCCTGATTTGTCCTTTCTCCCTTCCTTCTTCCCTTTGGTAACTACAAATTTGTCTTCTATATCTGTGAGTCTGTTTCTGTTCTACATATACATTCATTTGTATTATTTTTCAGATTCCAAACATAAGTGATGTCACACAGTATCTGTCTTTCTCTGTCTGACTTATTTCACGAAGCATAAGATTCTCTAGGTCCATCCACATTGCTCCAAATGGAAGAATTTCATTCTTTTTTATGGCTGGGCAATATTCCATTGTAAATGTATACCATTCTTCTTAATGAATTTGTCTGTTGATGGGCACTTCCATGTTTTGGCTATTGCAAACGATGCTGCTATGAATATTGAGGTGCATGTATCTTTTTGAATTAGTGCTTTTGTCTTTTCTGGATATATTCCCAGGAGTGGAATTGCTGGATCATGTGGTAGTTCTATTTTTAGTTTTTTGAGGAACCTCCATACTGTTTTCCACAGTGGCTGCACCAATTTACACTCCCACCAACAGTGTAGGAAGATTCCCTTTTCTCCACCTCCTCTCCAACATTTGTTATTTGTAGACTTTTTAATGATAGTCATTCTGACAGGCATGAGGTGACATCTCATTGTAGTTTGATTTGCATTTCTCCAATAATCAGCGATGTTGAGCATCTTCTCATGTGCCTGTTGGCCATCTGTATGTCTTCTTTAGAAAAATGTCTATTCAGGTCTTCTGCCCATTTTTTGATTGGGTTGTTTGTTTTTTGATATTGAGGTGTATGTGCTGTTTATATATTCTGAGTATTAACCCTTGTCAGTCATATCATTTGCAAATATTTTCTCCCATTCCGTAGGTTATATTTTCGTTTTGTTGATGGTTTCCTCTGCTGTTTAATTAGGCCCTGTTTGTTTATTCTTGCTTTTATTATTTTTTGCCTTAGGAGACTATTCCAAAAACATACTGGTATGATTGACGTCAAAGCGTATTCTGCCTATGTTCTCTTCTATAAGTTTTACGATTTCAGGTCTTACATTTAGGTCTTTAAACCATTTTGAGTTTATTTTTGAATATGGTGTGAGTGAATGTTCTAATCTCATTGTTTTACATGTGGCTGTCCAGTTTTCCCAACACTACTTGTTGAAGAGATTGTCTTTGCTCCATTGTACATTCTTGCCTCCTTTGTCGTGGATTAATTGACCTCAGGTACCTGGGCGTATGACTTATTTTCTTCTCAGTGCTTATCTGTATTTTCCAATTGTCTATAATGAATAACCACTATTCATAAAATTAAAACATATTAAAATAAATTAAAAACCACACACAGGGAAATTCTTGTGCTCAAGTACCAGATCCACATCCCAGAAAAGAGAGTTTCCCAGATTTCCACAATCCTGGCACAGGGCCCCTGCGCCTACAGCTGGGCGGAGGAGAGGCCATAACCGCCCCCAGAGCCCAGGCAAGGCCCCCACTGAGATGTCCCTTATGCCTACCTCTTCTGATTCCCAATACCTTCTCTGCACCCCAACCCCTGCCTCCAGTGAGGAAGTGGGAGCAGAAATAAATACAGCTCTCCAAAAATAACCCAGGGATGACAAGGTACAAGAAAGGAGAAAAATGTAATGCCACTGCTGGTTTCAGCCCAGTAAGTCCTGCTGGTCTAGGTAGGGCCCGTCTGAACAGGACAGGTGCCAAGAGCCCCGACTCTCCTACTGCCTCTGCTCACAGCCTGCGGATGCCTACTTGCACCCATTCGTACATGCCTGGAAAGCCCAGGCTAAGGGGACATGAGCAGGGAGAGCAGAGTCACTGAATTGAGACGAACAAGGGCTCCAAAGGGCTCAACCCCAGCTCCGTCATTTGTCAGCTGTGTGACTTGAGCAAATTGTTCAACTCTGATCCTATACCTCCTCATCCAATACCCACATCTTGCAGGCTGGTGTGAGGGCGAGTGAGCTCCTCCATGGGGTAATGCCTGGCCCAACGGAGAATGTGAATAAAGGCAATTTCCCTTCCCCCCTTCTCTCCATATGTGCACACCTGGGCCATCTTCTCTTTCTCCTCTCCCTTCACCAGGCTGGAAGCGGGCTGATTAATCACTTGGAGCAGTGATTGTTTTCTGCTCCTACAAGTCCCTCCCACCCTACATGCCTGGCCCACCAGTTGGCTGGTTTTTTCTTACGGTTCTAGGGGGTTTGCTCACTGCCTTGGAGCAGATCCAGGGAGCCACTAAGCACAGTCATTCTCAGGGCCTCCTCTGCCTCCTGACCTGGAATGAGGCTCTGCAGGGGGTCCCAAAGCCTGCCAACACTTTGCTTCTGCCCAGTGGCCAACAAGAGACTCCGCTGTGCTTGAAAGCAGGGAGTGTTCTCTGAAGCCAACATTAGTCTGGCCAGTCAAGCAGGTACTTTCGAAGCTGGAAGAACTGGATTTGGCCAGCCACCCCTTTGTGGGGAGGCCCTGCTGTATGGCGATCAAAGAAGCGGGCTTCACTCACCTGGGTTCAAATCTTAGCTCTGCCACTTACTAGCTGTGCAGCTTCAGGCGACTTTCCTAACCAGTCTGAGCCTTAGCATTCTCATCTGTGGAAGGGGTACGATGATTCCTACCTCTCAGGGTGTGTGGATTAAACAAAGTGATGCATGTAAAGTGATTAGCACAGTGCATTCAACACATGAGAGCCATATTCTACTCAGCTACTGGTGTCTACTGACTTCTGCAGGGGATGGAAAGGGGATTAGATACAGGTGAGCCCAGCTCCTGAAGAAGCCACAGTCTGATGTCGGAGGCTAGCATGCAGGCAGTAACTACACCATAATATACCACAGCAGGTGCCAAGCCAGAGGTGTGAGAAGGGAGCCTTACTAGACCCCCAGTGGAGGAAGCAGGGAGAAGGAGGCAATTGAGAAAAACTGCCAAAGCCAAAAATCTCAGTTGTCTCCACTGAGCTTCAACCAAAGGGAGGGGCAACAACTGAGGAAGGGGTCCTAGAGGGAACACGTCAGCTTTCTGACTGTTCCCCATGAAACAACTTCCCAGATGGCTCTGGGGTAGGCTAGTGCCAGGGCCACTCTGTGGGAAGAGGGCCACTCAGGCTGGCCATCTAGCCACCCTTCCATCCAACAAGTGCTTGGCGAGCCTCTCTGCACAAGGTACTTGCCCCTCAAGGAGCCAGTTTCTAGGGAGAAGAACTTTGATGGTGGCTAATGAACACCCCTCAGGACTGAGGACGTGACTGTGCAAGGCAGGCTGCTCCCCTGTGACTCAGCAAGGTCTCTGACTCATAGAGAACACTGGATGGATGGACTGGTTCTTTCTCAAGACGGAAGCAGGAAGCAGAAAGGAAGGCAAGGTTTAGGCTTCAGTCCACGGAGAGGAAGCAGCACATGGGCAGAAGCCCTGGGAGAGCTGGAACCAGCTCATGAGAGGTACCCCCTGGCTATCTACAAGGTGCCAGGTTGAGGATACAAAAGTGAGTCCAAAACACAGGGTCCTGGTAGTGCAGAGGACGAGGCCACCCTAGGCTTGCCAGGGACAGAGGCAGGCCTGGGCCTGAGTGCAGATATGCTTACTGGATCAGGGAATGGGCTAGAAAACAGACAAAATATTTTTCTAAAAGGTGACACACTGCAAGGATTATGAAAGGCAAACTGTAAGTAGGTGCTGTAAATACACTGGGGTGTTAAGAGGCCAAAAAGAAGTCACAGCAATCACACACTATAATAGAATATAAGCAGGGCTAGATTAATACAATGTTGATTGGATGCAGTCTGCAGTTTGGGAATTTATTTACCTAGTGATTTTCACTTGGGAGATCGAAATTATTATTGGTCATTTTGTTTATTACCAAAGATTTTTCATGTTTTCAATGACAATCTATTTGGTGCCATTATTTAAAACAAGCTCTGGACAGAGTCACCTAGGACTAACTATAAAATTGGAGACATAGGCATGGAGGATTTAATCCATGGAGACAATCTGTACCTGGCCCCTAGATGACAATGAAGCTGACAAAGTGTCATTTTGGAAGCTTGCCAGAGCACCTGAACTGTCATGGGGTCACTATCCAGGGAGAGTGGCTTTTCAAGCTGGACTTACTTGACCTTTTGGAATCTGTTTCTTAGAAATCCCAGCCATACTGTGAGGACCTAGAAGAGCAAGAGTCCTGAGGTTTGGAAGGGTCACTCCCAGGAATGAGAGAATCAGTGGCTCAGGGACGTGGGGGGCCTATGAATGCTGGGAGCCTAGGTGACGGCCACAAACGTGCAGTGGCACCGGTTCACGTGCTCCTCCTTTCTCGGGCAGTCCCCAGGCACCTGGCTGAGTGTAGGGATGAAGGCAAGCTGTGGTGCTGCTCCGGGCAGGGAAGGGCAGGGAGACGAGGGGGCTGTTAAGAAAGCATTTTAGGTGGGCAACAGTGGGCGCCACACTGGGTAGACGGTGGGAGGGGGGCGGGGGCAGCCTCGAGGCCTGGAGATCCTCATGGGGCTGAGGAGGAGGGGGAGGGAAGTGAGGACCCCCAGAAACCACCCCAGAGCTGTCTTTCTAGGCACACAGCTCCATACCTGCACTGACAGTGGAACTGCTTTTATTATCAGAAAAAGGAGGGTGCTTTTTTTTCCCCTCTTCTAATGTTTTAAGCTGCCTATGTTTACCTGCTGATACCCCATAGGTACCACGTGACAAATATTCTACAGAAAGGGATTGATGAACACAA
The DNA here is from genome assembly GCF_028023285.1 of Balaenoptera ricei. Classification (NCBI taxonomy): domain Eukaryota; kingdom Metazoa; phylum Chordata; class Mammalia; order Artiodactyla; family Balaenopteridae; genus Balaenoptera; species Balaenoptera ricei. The sequence continues at coordinate 39,584,041 of NC_082649.1, forward strand.
ACATAAAGGCAGAAGGGTGGTGAGAGGAGGGAGGGAAGGAGGGAGAGGGGAAGGAAGAAAGGAAGCAAGGGAGGGAGGGAGGGAGGGAAGAAGGAAGGATGGGCCATGTAGAGAGATTTTACAGCATTTCAGGGTCAATGGCGATCTGGTCCCCAATCACGTTTCTGACCTCATCTCCCATTCTCTTCCTCCCTCACTGCTCCAGCCACCTGACTTCCTGACTCTTCCTCCAACACACCAGCCATGTTCCTGCCTCAGGGCCTTTGCACTTGCTTTCCCTCTGCCTCTAAGATTCTTCCCACACATGGCTCACTCTCCTCTTTCAGCTCAAATATAACCTTCTCAGCGAGGCCTTCCTCAAGCCCTCTATTTAAAACTGCAACTGGACTTCCCTGGTGGCGCAGTGGTTAAGAACCCGCCTGCCAATGTAGGGGACACGGGTTCGAGCCCGGGTCCAGAAAGATCCCACGTGCCGCGGAGCAACTAAGCCCGTGCGCCGCAACTACTGAAGCCCGCGCGCCTAGAGCCCGTGCTCCGCAACGAGAGAAGCCACCGCAATGAAAAACCCGTGCACCTCAACGAAGAGCAGCCCCCGCTCACCACAACTAGAGAAAGCCCGTGCACAGCAACGAAGACCCAACGCAGCCAAAAGTAAATGAAAATAACTAAATAAAAATTTTTATAAATAAATAAATAAATAAAACTGCCATGACCTCTTTCCTACTTTATTTTTCCATACAGCATTTCTCACCATCTGACATGCTATTTACTTAATTCTGGTTCCCTCCCCTTTCCCCAGCACAACTACCATGAGAGCAGATCTGTTTATCTGCTTTGTTCATTCCTGCATCCCTAGTGCCTAGAACAGAGCCTAGCATGTAGGAAGTACCCAATAAATAGCCACTGAATGAATGGAAGGAAGGAGAGTGGAGAGAAAGATGGAGTTGGAGTCAGATTTAAGCTAATCCTGGATCCTCAACAATCTGAAAGAAACTATTACCATCTGAGTGAAGGTGTGGGGGAGTTCCAAAAGCAAGGAGCAGATGCTATCTGAGCCTTCTCTTTTGCTCCCGAGAACTCCCGAAAAGGTTCCCCCAGAGAGCATATTGTCTTAAATATTAGTTTGCAGAAAGTCTGGACCTAGAATCTCCAACATAGCCATGAAAGGGATGCTCTAAGACTGCCTTAAAATAAGAACAAGGATCAGCCAAGTCACCACCTGTGCTTGGAGGCGGATGACCCCTGTAGTAGTTTCCTGTTGCCACTGTAACAAATTACCACAAACTTAGTGGCTTAAAACAAAACATTTATCCCCTTAGAATTCTGAAGGTCAAAATCCAAAATTAGTTTCACCGGACCAAAATCAAGGTATTGGCAGGGCCGCACTTCCTCCAGAGGTTCTAGGGGAGCATTTGTTTCCTTGCCTTTTCCAGCGTACAGAGCTGCATTCCTTGCATTCCTTGGCCTCTTCCCCCATCTTCAAAGCCAGAAGATCTTGCTGCAGTAGCCACTCTGCCTTCTTCTGTATCAGATCTCCCTTTGCCTCCCTCTTCAAAGGGCAATTGTGATTGCACTTAGGGCCCACTAGGATAATCCAGGATAATCTTCCCACCTCAAGTTCCTTAACTTAGTTGCATCTGCAAAGTCCATTTTGCCATACAAGGCAGCATCCACAGGGCCCAGGGCTTACGGCCTGGATATCTTTGGGGGCCATTACCCAGTCCACCACCATGAAAGACAGGAGCCAAGAGTCTGGGAGAAACACAGTTCAGACCTCTGGTCCACTGGAAAGAAGAGTCAGATCGGGAGCCTTGGCAAGGTCCTGGGCCAGAGTCTTTCTTTTGCTGTAACTAGGGAGCAGGGAGTTATTTTCATGCAACTGAGCATTTTGGTCCTTGGAAGGCCTCCTTAGAAGAGAAGGGTAGTTTTCTCTTCTCCAACCTGATGTCCCCAATGGACCACTCAGAAATCCATCCCGGGATGCACATGCTGAGGGTCAAGGGGAACCCAGCAGGATCTCTGGACTGTCCTGAAGGCTTTTAAGGAGAGGAAGCTGCAAAGAAATGGTGTGGGTCAGACGAACAAGCTCGGTTTCAGGGATGGCAGGTAAGCTTTTTCCCATGAGACCTGCCTGGGGTGGAGGGTTCTGAGAACCCATCTGGGTTGCCTGCTTGTTTGGAAAAAGGGATGATCAGTGAGCTCTGGGTTCTGGCAAGTTCAAGGACAGCCTGTTTGTGAGGCGAGTGGGCCCGCAGACGACTGTGTCTGCAGGGCAGCCTGCCTGGCTCCTGCTGCCACCAGGAGAGCAGAGCTGGCTTGTACTTCCATCAGAGCGGTGACCAAGAAACTCCACGCCGCTGAGGTCACAATTCTTGGATGAGGGAAGTGCCAAAAGCAGTGACAAGGATCAAAGAGTTACAGCAGATTACAAATGAAAGAAACGAAAATCTGTTTTTAGGTACCTATCAATATAATAATATAGAAATGAACTTAAACATGAGGTAGTTTCCCCATAACACCTGGGAGCCTCTCCCTTCAGGATCCTCCCCATGGAAGAACTCTTTCGAAGCTGCGTGGCTATGAGCTGTGGATAATTCAGTGATGGTCTCGGGAGAGCTGCTGAGATGACGCCAAGGCCCGGGAGAAGTCAGGCTTGGCAGACGGGACTTGAAAGAAAAAGAAGGGCCACGCACTGCCTGGAACCCCAGGAACTGTTGAGCAGCAGATGAAGACTCCCCGTGCTCAGGCTGGGCTTCCAGTGCCATGGCCCGGTGTCAACCAGGGAGGGCACCAGTGCAGGAAGGCACTTCCTCCTGAGCTCAGCACCCCAGAGCCTCGGCTCCGTGAAACCAGCACTTACCGAGGTGCCTAGATCTCTAAGTCACGACCCCACTCACTGAGCGCTAAGAGTCACACCCAGGTCTGCCCAACAGCAATGCAGCTCCTGCGCTTCCCCAGGCATCTTCTCAGACAAAAAGAGTCACAGAGACAAGGCAGGAGCACGAGGTGCTAAAACCCGGCAGGCAGGGCCCCGGGAACCGCAGGAGCAGCCAGCCGCACGCTAAGGCTGGAGACCCGCGGAGAGCAGAGGCTTTGCTGGGTCTCAAGCAGCTCCTCCAGCCTCATCTTCCATCACTCTTTTTGCTGTTTTCCCCCTCGACCCCCTTCTTTCCTCCTCTTTATCCCTCTCCCCACCATCCTCTCATTTGTCCCCTTCTTTCTTCTCACTCTTCTCCTCACTTCCTCATGGTCTATGATACTGAAACTGAAGTGTTTTTGAAACACTGTCAGTGGTGTTACATGAAGCTTTATTTTTCCTACTTTTTATTTGATAAATTATGATTGACTTTTTAATGTGTCTTGACAATAAAACCTAAATTTAGTTGCCTTTTTTTTTTTTTTTTTAAACTTTGGGTTTATTTATTTATTTATTTATGGCTGTGTTGGGTCTTCGTTTCTGTGCAAGGGCTTTCTCTAGTTGCAGCAAGTGGGGGCCACTCTTCATCGCGGTGCGCGGGCCTCTCATTATCGCGGCCTCTCTTGTTGCGGAGCACAGGCTCCAGACATGCAGGCTCAGTAATTGTGGCTCACGGGCCTAGGTGCTCCACGGCATGTGGGATCTTCCCAGACCAGGGCTCGAACCCGTGTCCCCTGCATTAGCAGGCAGATTCTCAACCACTGCGCCACCAGGGAAGCCCCTAGTTGCCTTTTAATTTTTGTGAGCCCTTTTATTTTTGTGAGCCCTCTGGTGTAGCGGCATCCCTAAATAACGCGTGTGTGTGTCACTCCACCCATGCTCTGGGTACTTAATCAGTGTGGCTGACAGCTCAAAATCAATTAATTTTAACAGCAACCAGAGGAACTCAGATTATATATGAGGAAGAATTTCCTCATACTTAGACTACTGCAGTAATCTCCTACCTAATCTCTCTACCTTCATTCTTTCTCCATTTAATCCACCTTTTTGCACTATTAACATAATCACTCCTTGCTCTAAAACCATCAATGGCTACCCACTGCCCAAAGAACACAGAGTACAAATTCCCTCACCTGGCATTAAATGGCTTCTATCAACCTACTAGGAATTTCCTAACAGTGGTTTCCAGGAATGGAAATTGTGAGAAAACACTTTTCTCCTGGAAGTATCCATATACAGGCCAGGTTATCTCACATAAGGGATGCAAAAAAGAAGTAGTAGCTGGTCTCCAAGGAGGCCTCTCTCCCTCCCAGTGAACCGTGCCTCTTGTTGTTCATACCCTTGTGTAGCCCTCTCCTGAATCTGAGCCGGTCCTATGACCAAGAAAACACAAAGTGACATTGTGTGACTTCCAAGATTAGGTCATAAGAAACCTTGCTATTCATGCCTGGATCTCTCAATACACCCCCTCTTGGGATATTTCTGCTCAGAACAGCTGCCATGCTGTGAGAGGCACAAGGCACATGGAGAGGCCACATGTAGGCACCCTAGTCAACAGCCAGCATCAGTGCCAGCCATTTGAGGGAGCCAGTGTGGATATCCAGCCCAGCTGAGCCTTCAGATGACTCCTGCCCTGGCCTCCACTTGACTACAACAACATGAGAGACCCCAAGTGAGAACTGCCCAGCTGAGCCCAGTCAACCCACAGAATCATGAAAAATAATAAAGGGCCAATTCCACTTAAGAATGTCCTAGATGAGCCAATAAAAACTAACTTTATTAAATCATGACCCTTCAGCTAAGGGTTTGCATGCCACAACGAAGGAGCCAGGGAGCTGCAACTAAGGGGCCAGCATGCCACAACTAAGACCCAGTGCAACCAAATAAATAAATAAATAAAATATTTAAAAAAAAAAAAAAAAAAAATCATGACCCTTGAGTACATGTCTTTTATTTTTATTTTATTTATTTATTTTTTTTAGGCCATGCCACACAGCATGCAGGATCTTAGTTTCCCAACCAGGGATTGAACCTGTGCCCCCTGCAGTGGAAGCCCAGAGTCTTAACCACTGGACCACCAGGGAAGTCCCCGGAGTACATGTCTTTTAAATATCCTATGTAACAAAACAGGAGTTCCATGATTGTTTCAAGAAAAAGCAATTGTGCAGTTGTTTGAGTTGCAAGCTAAACTAGCCACGTTTTTTCATGAAACACCATTTTTACTTGAAAGAAAAGAATAACAGACAAATAAATTATGATTACTTAGATCGGGTATTTGACAAACTTTCTCTTGAAAATGAATGAAGTGAGACTGTCAGTTCAAGAAAAGAAACTGACAGTATGTTACCAACAATAAAAATCAAGCTTTCAAGAGAAAATTCAAATTATGGAAAACTTGTATCCACCACTGTGAGCTCCACAGCTTCCCAATACTTGAAGGCTTTTCTGATGAGATCAGTGGTCTTAATATGATTTACTGACATTGTAAAATGAAGCATGTCAACATTTAGATCTATATAACTCAGTAAACCAATTATTTCTCAATGACCAATTCAAAGTAAAAGATCCATTCAAAGTGCAAGATGGGCCAATGGATTATAATGCCACAAAGTATGAAAAGTTTGTTGGTAAGATTTCAGACTCCACATTCCAACTAACCTTTAAGAAACTACCACTCATCCAGTTTTGGTATAGTAACAAAGAAGAATATCCACAATTATCTGCAAAAGCTATTAAAATATCCCTCTCCTTCTCAATTACATATCTGTGTGCAGCCAGATTTTCTTCATATCCTTCAGCTAAAACAATGTACTTCAAGAGACTGAACACAGAAACAGTTATGAGAATCCAGTTCTCTTCTATTAAACCAGACATTAGTAAAAATGTAAAACAATGTCACTCCTCTCAACATTTTTGTTTTGGAAAATAGCTATTTTTCATTAAAAATGTCATTTATGATAAATGTAATGGATTTATTATTATATCAAATGAATTCATAAATTTGTAATTTTTAAAACTGCCTCAGTTTTAATTTCTAATACGGTAAACAAAAGTTCTTGAGGTCCTTAACAATCTTTTTTTAATAGTTTTTTTAAACAAATTTATTTTATTTATTTATTTATTTTTGGCTGCGTTGGGTCTTTGTTGCCGCATGCGGGCTTTCTCTAGTTGCGGGGAGCGGGGGCTACTCTTTGTTGCGGTGCGCGGGCTTCTCATTGCGGTGGCTTCTCTTGCTGTAGAACATGGGCCTTAGGTGTGCAGGCTCAGTAGTTGTGACTCTCGGGCTCTAGAGCACAGGCTCAGTAGTTGTGGCGCACGGGCTTAGTTGCTCCACAGTACATGGGATCTTCCCGGACCAGGGCTCGAACCCGTATCCCCTGCATTGGCAGGCGGATGCTTAACCACTGTGCCTCCAGGGAAGCCCACTTAACAATTTTTAAGAGCATAAAGTTGACTTCAAAATAAACCAGCTTTCTTTCAAGGTGGCCAATCTGACACCCAGTTTCTTCAGGGACAAAGCCAATCCTCAGGGATGACTTGCTCCTATAAATGAGTATCCTTGTACAGCACCATGTTTTTAGTACCCACTGAGTCTCTAATGTCTAAAAAATCTTTCTGTGCATATGTCTTCTCTCACCAACTAGGTTCCACTTACTTGGGCCATGGGGACAGCCAAGGACTACGTCTGAAACCATCTGTCACAGCACCTGGCCCACAAAAGTGCCTCAGATGGGAAAGACTAAGATGACAACACCAGTTTTTTGAGATTAACACTGAAAAAATCTGATAAAGCTATAGCCTCATCTTTGCCAGTGGAAACTAAGAAAGAAAACTTCTAGCTGGGGCTGGGAGCTCAAAGCTAAGGGATGAACTGGACAACCAACCCTGGACATGGACATAGGTGCCACTGTGGCTAGCTGCTGCTCAAACAAATGACAAAGCGAATCGAGTCAACGCAGCAGCTCTCCCTGCTAAGGGGGAACTTCTCTCTCGTCTCCTCTCAGAGAACCTCAGAAGCCTCCCAAACCCTCCTTCTTCCGCCTTCACATTTCCTTCAGAGGAAAGGACTTGGTATGGGTTTGAGAACAGGAGGGGCCCCCGCCTCAGGCCTTCCTGCAAGATCCACAAACAACCCGACCCCCGCAGACTGACAGACACATGGGCTCAGCACCCTGTTTGGCAACAGGAAAACTCACGGGGTGTTAAAGGCAGAGAAAGGGAAGTGAAGCCCATAAACAGCTAGTAGAACCACTGAGCTTCAGAGACTAAAGCAAATCAGAGAGGAGCCCCACGTTTCCCCTGGCCCCCAGCAGGTACCCCACCATGGCCTGGCTTCCCAGATAGTTGGGACAACGAAAATCAAATTCCCTGGAGTGCCCCTTCTGAGAGTTTACAAAACCTGCCAGGCATCCTGAGAGCAAACAGGGAAACAGCAACGCAAAGCACAGAGCATTGTTCTGACTCTCGTGAGGACCCAATATCCCAGCAGAGATGGAAGAAACAATTCCGTGTATCATGCCCAGCTCTCTCTCATACATGCCAGCAAACTACAGACCCATGAGACAGGGACAGAATCTGGTTTTTCACTATCATCATTTTCCAAGTGCCTAGTAATGTACCTGGCACATAGCAGGCACTCAAAAATGTTTGTTACACAAATGAAAGAAAATAATGGACACTATCTTTGAGGCCTGGCACCTGAATAATATGGGCAGAGAAGAAAGTTTGTACATTTATTCATTCAACAAATACTTAGCATCTCCTCTGTGCCAGACACTGTCCTAGACACAACAGGAAACAAAATAAGTCCCCGCCATTATGGAGTCTATGTTTCAGTGGGTGTAAAGGTGAAAATCTTAATGCTCCTCAAAAAAAACCACATAAGCCATAGATTCAATAATTATTTAATAAGTGCCCACTATGTGCAAGTACCAGATGCAGTGACAGGCTCCTGGGATCTGGGACTCAGCGCTAGTGAAACCATTTCATCTGAGATGTGTCCGTCAGTTGTCAGAGGCCCCTGGGTAAGGAAAATGGGATTACCTCTTTGGTGCATCTGTCCTCATCTGTCGGTGAACAGAAGCCACTGTGTGAGTACCACGTGCATACCCCAAAACACCACACAACGCTGCGGGATAGAAAGAAACCCAACAACTTTAGCTGAGAGGCACCAGGGGTCAGAAAAGCAGCTCTGATACACTATAATTAAACATCAGGGCTCAGAGAGTGCTCCTAAGGCAAGCTGGCTCCTCCTCTGTCCCTCACCCCCACACCCCCCACCCCCCAGAGATGTTGTGATTCTGAGCCTGAGTCAGCAAATATTTCCCAACCCTGGAAGTAGTCTGCTCATTTCCAAGTAAGCAGACACCGGCTTTGCTGATTCTATCAGCGTGGGGCAGGAGGAGCTGGCAAGGTGAAGAAGAAGCCGGAGCCCAACACCCCCCCACAGGTGGCAGCTCCTAAATGGAGACGCCCTGAGTCATGCTTGTTCTTTGACCAAAGCCCAGTGGAGACGGCACTGGAGTCACATCCTAATCACCAGCCTCTGAGCTGTGAAGGCCAAGAACCATATGCCTAGGAAGAAGACCCACATATGTGAAACCTGATACAAGGGGCCATTTCCTCCCTGCCAGGCTCAAGCAAGTGCCTAGCTCTCCTGACACCACAGAACTCAGCTGCAAGTAGCTCCTCCCTCTGGATCCAAAGGCACAGAGGAGGGCCTGTAGTTTAGCTTCCCAGTCCGCAGGTAACACCCTAGGAGGTGGGCCTCTGTATTTGGTGACAGAATACAGTTGAAACCTTTAGAAGCGACAGGGCCAGCCCCTCCTGAGAGAAGCTGCGCCATCCCAGGACATGCCAGGAGCCACAGGCCCTGAGGACAGTTTGCACAACAGCCAGGACATCTGCATTCTATCCAAAGAAGAGGCCTACCAGCTTCCCAGGCCAGCGCCCAACAATGGCTGTCCTCTCACCAGGCCCAGGGGGATGGGGTCTGAGGGACCACAGGTGAGGCTGGAAGGCTGAGTGAGGGCAATTCTTCCTGAGTGGGTGGAGGCACACAACAAAGAAGGAGGAAAGCAAGGAGAAAGGCAGCCAAACAAACGAGCGGTTCATTAAACTAAGGAGTTAATGGGCTACACCATCTGTAGGATAATGTCAGGGGCCTGTCTGCCCACCCCTTTGAAAAAGAGAGGCAGGCCGACCCAAGCTCTGCAAAAGTCACCGAATGGGCACTTGGTAATTGATGATCATGACTACCCACGGGGAAGATGACGTGGTGGACAAACTGCAGAAGCTATCTGGCCAGAGCTTCTGGTGCCCAAGCTGCTCCCCAAGGACTGGTCCTGACGTCCTCTCAAGCCCTTTTCACCTGCTGCCTCAGTAGAGAACACTATCAATGGGTAAGCAGACAGAGGAGTAGCAAACGGCTCAAAAGAGTCAGGTACAGTCCTGGGGAGCCAGAGGCTGGACTAAATTACCACCAAATACACAACCCCAACTTCATCAGAATGACCCATTAAAGCCCCAAAGGGATGTTTTCCATTGGAACAAGGAACCCCTTTTGGTCCAGTCTGCCCTACTCCCCCCACCACCCAAGTGCTGCTTAGGAGAGGGCTCAAAGGGTTAGTGGAGAGGGCACTGGCTCAGCCATCCACGACCCTACTCCTTTCACAGAAAAGGGTCTGTGCACAAGAGGGTTCCAAAACTTTAAAGTCTGGTCTGGCTGTTTCAGTTGGCTCTCTACCACAGTTCCTGAAGGCTGCCAATTCTGTGTCCAATTCTGGCTCAAAGACAGAGAGCACGATCCTCAAAAGAGGAGACCTAGAAACCCGGAGCCCGGTGAAACAACAGGCCTTCATTTCTGAACTGAGAGTGGGTCACGCTTTCAGAATCCTCCAAAATCAGATTGGGCAGAAACAGAGGATATGTTATTTCCTGAAGATCTCTCTAGGGGACCAACGCCAAATAAAGGAGCTCAAATTGAACGCATCTGTAAAGAACTTTCAGCCTGGCAAGAAGGTTAAAAATCCAGACGCACCGTGAAGGTGGTGGGTTCTCTAGCCGCAGAGAGGATGATCCCTCTCTGTGACTGGAAGCAACTCAAGTTCCTGACACCATCTTCCTAATGCAGCCCCACAACCTGTCCAGGCAGATACTGACTGGCTACTCCTGGGCAAAGGGAACAGGACTTCAGTGTTAGCCTCTCTCTCTTAGAGCCACAGGAAATGAAGCTCCCAAGGAAAACAGAGGGAGAAGAACCTTCAAGAGAACCTGCTCAGTGATCGACATCAGAAGCCCCAGACACATTCAGAGATGCGTGAGGGAAAAATCAGCAGGTGGTTCGAGCCACCAATAACAAAAGGGACAGGTACCTGCCAGCCCCAGGGCTATCAGGCTGGCAATCTATTTCAAAACTCAAACAGGAAAAAAAGGTTCTGGAGCCAGTAGAGAGGAAAAGGTTGAGGACCACAGGCATTCTCTGGGGCATAGATTCTGGAGACTTCTCTTAGCTCTCTGGGATAGGACATAGGGTGGAGGGTGGGAATCAGGGCAGAGATAGGCTGGGGTATCATGGTTTAAATGTGTACAGTACATCCAGAGTGTAAAGCCACAAAGCCCTGTTTCCTGGAAGGGGAAAAGAGTTGGATGAGGCCTCCAGCTACCCCTGGCATACACCCAATTCAGCGGCTGGTCTCTTCTCAAAGGTTCCTGGAAGTCAACAGACCCATAAAGGGGAAGTACTAAAGCTGAGATTGGAAGAATGGTCTACAAATTGGACATTATCCCTGATGCAACACCCCAGTAAATTCTCCCACACAAACATTACCTGCTATTTACCTCAGACATTCAGCGCCTTACTTCAGTCAGGGGCTGACCACCCACACGCCCACTCCACGGGTATCTCAACTGCGGGTCATGGGAAAGCAAAGTAGTGTCTGCAGCTAATGCTTCTCCCAGAAGCAGAGGCAAGGAACTGGGAAGGAAGGGGAGGTGGATGACAGGAATGCAGAGGACATGGCTGATTGGAAAGAAATCAGAGAGTGGGGCAAAAACAGGGCTTCTGGGGGGAACCTGGGTAGGAGGGGCTTAGGTAGACAGGGATTGCAGGCACGGGCTGAAAAAGCCCAGTAACATCGCGAGGAAGATGATGCGGAGGGGTGATACTGAGAGGGGCCAGGCAACGGGGGAAGGAGAGGACAGGGATGGGAAAAGAGAGAGAAGACACAGGGCAAGGATGGGAGGACGAAGACAGGAGACAAGGATAACGAGGGGGACAGAGAAGATCTCCAAGGAGACCCTGGGTAGAGAGGGCAATGAATTTGGGGACACCAGAAAAGATATGAAAGAAGAGATCAGAGGCAAGGGTGGGTAGTGGGAGAGGACCTAGAGCCTGAGATCGGGCTCTCAGAACACAGAACTGGGAGGAGACGGAGACACGAGGCCCAAAAGGGGGCACAGAGTCTGGGGGTTGCGGGGAGGCCCGTGGTTCGGGCTCAAATATTGATGGGCGTCCAAAGGCTGGGGGCGCAGGGGAAGCGGGGCGGGGTGCCAGGAGAGCAACGGACGACCGCGACCCGCCCGGGCCAGAGCGACAGGAAGCGGCAGCCGCTCGGTCCGCCGACCCCTGCGACTCTCCCCACTCCACTCCCCGCCGGGCCTTCCGCCCCAGCCGCGTTGCCCGCCTCAGCCCGGGCCCGCTGCTTCCCTCCGCTGCTTGCCTACCCGCTTCCCCGGACCCGGACTGACCTGTGCTAGCTGCCCTCCGCGCCACCGCCGCCGTCCCGCAGGCTCCGTAAGATCCTCCGGCTCCTGCCAAAACTTTTCCCATTAATCCCCAGATCCGCGGCGGCCGCGGCGGCCGCGGCGTCACACGCTGCGCGGCCTGGCCCCGCCCCCGCCAGAGTGACGTCACCCGCAGTCACGCCCCGCCACGCCCCTCTCTCCACGCCCCCTTCCGCCCCGGTTGCGGCCAATCACCGCGCCTCCTGGAGTCGCCCCTGATTCTGCCCCTCCGCCCACCAGCACGCTGCCCCGGGCCCGCCTGCAGCGCCCTCTGGTGCGGGACGAGGACGCGGCAGCTCAAGGAGGAGCTGAGGAGGAAGCTCCAGGGCCAGTGAAGCAAATCTGGCAAGTATCACAAAAGAGAATTTAAAGCTGGAAGGGAACTTAGAGATCATCTCGTACAGTCTCCTCAAACTTCCAGTGAAGAAACAGTCCCAGAAAAGGTGCGTGACTTGCAGTGAGAAGCAATGCTGAGGCTAGAACCTGGATATCCAAATTCCACTGGAGAAGACTGTGCTCCCTGTAATTTTCACAAAAGGGCTTTGCTCCCTCAAGAGGCTTCTGCAACTAGAAATTTATGGTTTTGGATTTCTTACCTATCTTCCTATTTATCTAATACACTTGCCCACCTAAATGGGGAGCACCCTCCTTACTGTTGTAGAAAATTCTGTTCTCGCTTCTTAACCCAGGTCTTTAGGACCTGGAGGGGACGTGTTATCCCAACCTTCAGATATACCATGAAAAGGTACCCAGCAGCTGGGGGGCAGTATGGGAGAAGAAGATGGGTTTGCCATCTGGCAATGAACAAAACTTGACTCTATAGGTGTATGATCAATGGGTAACTTCCTCCTTTCCAACATCTTTAAAATAAAGATTACCTCTCCCCCTCTCTTACACTCCTAGATATCTGGATAGTAGAACTATGAGTGCTTTTTTTTTTTTCTTTCTGCTTCTCTTTTTTTTTCTACTTTTTGAAATGAATGTGCAGTACTTTTTTTTTTTTTTTTTTTTGCTGCAGCATGTGTGGATCTTAATTCCCCTACCAGGGACCGTAACCCCTGCAGTGACAGAGTCCTAACTACTGGACCGACAGGGAATTCCCTGCGCAGTACTTTTGTAATTCAGATGTCAACCTCCTTGCCTCTGAGATGGAAGAAAGAATGGGTTGTGGAAGTCAAAGCCATCCCTAAGATTTCTGCAAATTTCTCGGGGATTTATATTCTCCTAAATCTCTCTGCCTCCAGGCTCCAGCTTCTGCCAGGCTGTTGCAGTCACACAGTTCAGAAATGTAGAGGTGAAACTCAGCCCTTCCTGAGGACTGCCCACACTTCTTCCCACACAAAACATTCATGGGTATAGATGTTATGATGCTGTGGGCCCTGGGGAAGGGTCACGTGATGCATTGCAAACAGTTTAAACTCACACAGCTGACATTTTTTAAAAGTCCTTTCTGCACTGGCGGCGTTGAGGTTTTCTGACTGTCTGTTCACTCCTTAGAGCCTGGTCTTTTCCCAAATTACTACCTCTCCTCCCTGCCCCACCATTCTCTCCTCTATCCCATTCTCTCCAGAGAGAAAACAAATCCTTCCCACTTTCCAGGCACATCTCTTCATTGCTAGAGTTCCTGCCAACACTCATGCCCTGGAGATTTCACTTTCTCCCCCCTAAAAGTCTCATTTCCCCTAATAAAGACAGCTCCTTCCCTAAAGGAAATTCTGGGAGCACTGTTAAAATACTACATTTTTCAGCTCATTTCATTTTCATATTAAAAGGATATATAAAAATATATACATATATTTTAAACTTAAATCAGTTAGTTTCTGTTACTTGAATCTAAAACAGACTAACATAGCTTCCCCAAGTCTTCATTTTGACTAGAGTTGCCCACAGGCACAGCTCACAGTGGGAAAAGTTGGTCCCTGCCAAGCCTCTGCAACCCTTTTCAGACCAGCCAGAGAGCTCACCTACCAAAACCTGCTCGGATGCCCAATTACAGTGTAACTGAACAATAACCTACAGTGTGGAATAAGGCTAGACCTGCTTTGAATTAGATCCGGTCTCCTCCACAGCCATTTCAAGCTCCAGCCAGCAGGTGGAGGCCTCCTTAGCCTCCTGAAAACGGCCTCCTCAGTGTTCCTCTTCCTCCCCCTCTCACCTACAGCACGGGCCAGAGAGGCAACTTTCAGCTGGCACCTCTTCGGCCTGGGTAGACACTGGGCTTGAGGAAGAGGCGCCTTGCATATCCTGGCAACAGTTTGCAACAAACCACTTACATTCCAGCCAGTTGCCCGACCTCCCCAACCCTCAGGGGTGACCTGAGGCCACAGTGGCTGTATTTTCCACATGGCCCCCAGAGTTTATAGGTATCTCTGAAGGCATCAGAGATTGGATACACTCTCCTTTGTCCAGGATGTTTGTAAGGACAAAGGAGTTCTTTTCTAACCCTGGAATTAAAAGACTGCAAAATACCTTCTTCTGCCCCCAATAATGTCCCACCAGACTGACAGCTTCTCATGCCAGTCCCGATGTGGATTCAGGGTGATCTTCCTTTCACTGTCATACTGCAACCAGCAACACCACCTGTGTCCCATCATAGAATGTTAAAAAACCTGGAATGGACCCCATTTACAGATGAGGAAACCGAGACTTAGGAATTGGCTTGCCACCTCAAGTTTAAACACTACCTGGCTTCCAAGAATGTCTCTAATCAGGCCTCATTCTACCTCATAGTTAGTAGTCCTCAAAAATTTTGCCCCGCTACCCCTAAAAGAATATATAAGAACTAATGCAGCTCCTTGTACATTTTTAAGGTGACATCTAATATATTTCATATTAGTTTAAAACTTAGTAGTTGCAGAGTATGGATGTTATTTCTACTATTTTATAAACATTAATATTTTAATATAAAACTACTATATTACCCTTTTAAATGTATTGACTAAGACTCAGCACACATAGCAATTTGATGCTAACCATCATCCATCTTAAAAATACATGAACAGGGCTTCCCTGGTGGCGCAGTGGTTAAGAATCCACCTGCCAATGCAGGGGACACGGGTGTGAGCCCTGGTCCAGGAAGATCCCACATGCCGCGGAGCAACTAAGCCCGAGCACCACAACTATTGAGCCTGCGTGCTGCAACTACTGAAGCCCACGTGCCTAGAGCCTGTGCTCCGCAACAAGAGAAGACACCACAATGAGAAGCCCACGCACCGCAACGAAGACTAGCCCCTGCTCGCCGCAACTAGAGAAACCCCACGCACAACAACGAAAACCCAGTGCAGCCAAAGATAAATAAATAAAAATAAATAAATAAATGTATTAAAAAATACATGAACAAATAGATAAACCTACTAATAGACCTACTGTATAGCACAGGGAACTATATTCAATATCTTGTAATAGCCTAAATAATGGTAAATAATCTGAAAAAGAATATATATAACTGAATCACTTTGCTGTACACCTGAAAGTAATACAACATTGTAAATTAATTATACTTCAATTTTTTTTTTAATTTTCATTTATTTATTTTTGGCTGCATTGGGTCTTCGTTGCTGCGCGCGGGCTTTCTCTAGTTGTGGTGAGCGGGGGCTACCCTTCCTTGCGGTGTGCGGGCTTCTCATAGCGGTGGCTTCTCTTGTTGCGGAGCACGGGTTCTAGGTGCACAGGCTTCAGTAGTTGTGGCACACGGGCTTAGTTGCTCCGCAGCATGTGGGATCTTCCCCGACCAGGGCTCGCACCCGTGACCCTGCACTGGCAGGCATATTCTTAACCACTGAGCCACCAGGGAAGCCCCTCCTTCCAGGTTTTGGAAGCAAAGATTTGGAAACCTGCTGACTTGAAAACGAAAGGAATTTTTTGTCTAACTTTTGAGCCATTCACTTTCTCAGCACCCATAGTCCTACACTAGCATTTCGAATCGTTGCTATGTTTAGTGTTTCAGGAATTTGACCCCTCTGGATTGTCCACTCCTAAAAGATACTGGATGCGTGAGTGGTGAACCTTGCTTGCCACTGCAAGTAGAGGAGGTGGAACTGTGAAGGAAGAAAGCAGTTTTGGTAAAGAGAACACTTGGAAGTTGAGGATCTGTGAATTGATTTTCTTAAAACTCCTCATACCTTAGAGATACCCCACTCCAATTAGAGAACCCTTGATCTTCCCATTCAATATCCAGAATCCAGACTTCTTGTGCCCCTAAAAGTGCTATGCTTCTTTCTATCAATACTTGCATTGTTCCCATGTTCTCTACTCTCCTTCCCTTTTAATAAGGGAATTCCCTGTCGGTCCAGTGGTTAGGACTCAGTGCTATCACTGCCAGGGCCCGAGTTCAATCCCTGGTTGGGGAACTAGGATCCTGCAAGCCGCATGGCCAAAAAAAAAAAAAAAAAAGTTTTTAAGGGCCATATCAAATCCCACCTCATACCTAACACTTCCTTTTTTCTGAATTCCTACCACACTTAGAATTTGAACCTTACTTTCCATCCCTGAAATGTGCATCATGTTATCCTGGCAGCTTCATGACACTTTAAATAGACTGTAGTGAAGTTCATTGCAGTAGAGTTTGGTGTACTTGCAAAAGACATGAACTTTGATACCAGATAACATATAAGCTCCAGGAGGGCAGGGATTCTGTTCATTTTGTTCTGTGCCATATAGCCAGCACCTAGCCCCATACCTGGCTTATAATAAAAGCTTATTAAATAATTTGTTAAATAGGACTTCCCTGGTGGTCCAGTTGTTAAGACTCCCGGCTTCCACTGCAGGGGGCGCGGGTTTAATCTCTGGTCAGGGAAATAGGATCCACATGTCGTGCAGCCAAAAAAAAAAAAAAAAAAAATTTGTTGAATAAAGGAATGGCGTTGAGTTGGAATCTCAGCTACTTCATCACTTTTAAGCTGGGTGACACCCAGTCATTCATATTAGAATTTATTCATTCATGAATTTATTCAACAAACATTTGCTGCATGCCTACTAAGAGTAGAGCATTGTTCTAGGCACTGGGGACATAAGTTGAAGAAAATATGTCCCTGCCCTCAAGGATCTCAAGCATCTAGTTATGGAGGCTGTTACATGAAGTAAGATGGAAAGAACAGCCAGTGTGCAGGCTCAGAAGAAGAAAAAGGAGGGAGCTGCTAGTAGATCTATAAAGCAGAGGCATAGGAGGCTCTCCGGGGCCAGATCGTCAAGGGCCTTGTATGCCCCATATGGGAATGTGAACTTGACTATCCAGGGTACCACTGAGAGACTGGAAAGTGGAAAGAATCTAGGATAGATATGCATTTTAGAAAGCCTATCCAGGGACTCTCCTGTTGGTCCAGTGGTTAAGACTCTGCTTTCTCAATGCAGGGGGGCCCGGGTTCGATACTGCATGCCAAACTAAAAGATCCTGCATGCTGCAACTGAAGATCTCTCATGGCCCAGCGAAGATCCTGAGTGCCACAACTAAGACCCAGAGCCAAATAAATAAATATTAAAAAAAAAAAAAAAAAAAAAAAAGCCTATCCAGGCAGCTGTGGGGAGAAGGGTTAGCAAGGAGACTTGGTTACTGTTCTAGTCCAGTTGGGAGGTGACAAGGGCCAGAGTAAGGCAGTAGCCATGAGACATGGCCCCAAGGGGGTGGATTTGAGAGTGACCAAGGAAATCCAATCAGTTGGACTTGGAGACTGATTAGATATGGGGCAAGATGGTGAAGGAGTCAAAGGTGAGCATGCAGGTGGAGGATAAAATTTTGGCCTTAGCCATGGCACTAGCCATGGGGATAGAGATGGAGCAGTAGATATGAGAGCATGAAGGAGAGAGAATCTACTGGATTTAATGATGGGTTTTTCATGAGGGGGATGGCAGGGAGGGAGCAAGTCATCCTAGATTCCCAGATCTCTGTCTTAGGTAACAAGGTAGGTAAGTCAGACAATATGGGAAGAGAAGCAAGTTTGAAATGCTTTGGGCAAGTTACCTGACTTCTCTGAGCCTCAGTTTCCCCACATGTAAAATGAGAATAATAATATCCACCTCTCAGCATTGCCACGAGAATTAAATAAACTGGGAAATTGCAAGGGCATAGAATATACATTCAATAAACACTTTGGGGTGATACCAATAATAGTGCTTGCTCACGTGCTGAACACTTAATCCTCAGAACAACCCTGTAAGGTAGGTACTATACTATCCCTATTTTGCCAACATGGGAACTGAAGCACAGAGAGGTGAAGAAACTTGACCAAAGTCACCCAGTTGGAAAGTGGCAGAGTGTACTTCCCTAGCCACTGCATTATACCTTACTCTTTCTGGGACATATAACTGGACTTGAGGGAAGAAGAGAGAAAATGGTAGAAGAGACAGACTATAGACCTGATGCATAATTTATCCCAAGAGCTGATTTTATTTGGAAATGTGCCTCCACAACTTGGTGGCAGTCTGGGGACAGATGGCCCCTGGCTTGCTTGTTGACTCTCTTTCCCAGCCTAGGGCATAGAGTCCTTGGGGTTAAGGCACAGGGTCAAGTTCTCAAGGATCAACGTCCCTGACAGCCTCAGTGGTCTGGGGCCTGGGGCTGGTGCAAAAAAAATGAACCAGGTTCCATTCTGGACTGTTTCGTGGTTGGAGGGCCTGGGCCCTTGGCACCAGGACTGTAGCTCCTTCTTCTGCAGGGGCTGGTGTCACCCACAGGCCAGCTGTGGCCAGGTCCTAGTAGGCATGAGGTTGGGGGAAAGAGGCTAGCAGAGGTTAGTTTTCTGGTGCTGGGTCCACTTTATCTTCCTGAGGGGCGGAAGCTGAGATGGGCGCCTCTTCCCCACAACTGAGGGACTTCTGCTGCTCACTGCTGCTGGGTGAGGGGGTCTTGTTGTCGTGGGATCCCCAGTGAGTCAGGCGTTTTAGGGAGGAGTCACGGCGGGCGAGTAGAGGGGCCTGGAAGCCTGTGAAGGAGCTGCTGGTGGTGGGACGCTTGTCTGGCAGAAAAAAAGCAGGTATGAGGAAGGAGCAAGGTGCATGCAAAGGGAAGAAGTTGAGGGGCCTTGCCTCAGCCCTTGGGGGAAAGGAGAACCCGCTGACCTTCAGTTCTGTGCTGGTTCTGTAGATCTGGGGGTATCCCTTCCACCCTCCCTTCTCCCTCCTCACTCCAGGGAAAGCTCCAGGGTCTAACCCTTCTCACCTCCAGGTTCAATTGGATGCATGAGCCGGTTCATCTGGACATTCCAGTGTTTCACGTTGGTACTGGCCTGGCGCAACTTCCGCTGTGCAGCCTGTCGGGGCAGGACCAGGGAGGAGTGGGTCAGAGCCACCCTCCAAGACAGAGAGTCTTGACCTTTTTCAGGTTCACACGCCCCTTAGGATCTGACATAGGCTATTGATCATCTTCCCAGAAAAACTCATGTATGTTCATAAAGAGTTATGTATGTGAACAGAGTTGGCATCCAATTTCAGGGGACTCACAGGCCCTCAAAGGGTCAGAAATAATCATAGTTTCCACTTATTAAGCAGCTAAGATGCACTAACATCTTATTTAACTTCCAGAGCAGAAGTTAACAACAAACAAATTCAAAAGCGGTTAAGTGCCTTGCCCAGGGACATACATGGAGCTCTGAACCACTGCATTACACCACCTTCCCAAGACCTAATGCAAAAGCCTCTGCTCCAGTGTTCACCCAGCCGTTAGCAGTGGTTGTGGGGTGGGGAATCATAGAGGAACTTTCCCTTTCTTTGATACTTATTTCTGTGTTTGAATTTTTTACAATGACCATGTAGGCCAACAAAGCAAAATAAAATAATTAACATTAATAAAAACAAAACATCAGGGCTTCCCTGGTGGCGCAGTGGTTGAGAGTCTGCCTGCCAATGCAGGGCACACGGGTTCGAGCCCTGGTCTGGGAAGATCCCACATGCCGCGGAGCGGCTGAGCCCGTGGGCCACAATTACTGAGCTTGCGCGTCTGGAGCCTGTGCTCCGCAACAAGAGAGGCCGCGATAGTGAGAGGCCCGTGCACCGCGATGAAGAGTGGCTCCCGCTTGCCACAACTAGAGAAAGCCCTCACACAGAAACGAAGACCCAACACAGCCATAAATAAATAAATAAATAAATAAATAAATATTAAAAAAAAAAAAAAATCAAAAGTTTAAAAAAAAATCTTCTTCTATGGAGATTCAGGCTCCAAAGAGTGGAGCCAAAGTACAGGGATAGCAAAGTAGGGGCTGGAAGAGTAGGAGGAAAAATTTTTGCCCAGATTAATAACAATGGTAAAAGTCGTAGCTAAGGTTTCTTCAGTGCTTACTACATACTTAATTTCACGTGTTATCTCATTTAATCTTCATAGCAATGCTTTTAGCAGTCCCCTTTCTCAGATAAGGGACTTGGAACTCAGAGAGGTTAGGCAACTTGTCAGAGGTCACATAGCCAGGCAATGATGGGGCCTGAGGGATAGAGCTTGAGGGAAGTTTCCAGAGCCTGTGCGTTAACGCACTCACCCCCGTTCACCTGGCAGCCTCCAACCTGCTCCAACCTGGGCCTCACCTCCACGTCCTCGTCGGCCCGCTGCCGGTTCTGCCGCACCTCCTCCAACTGCTGCTGGGCCTGCTGCAGGGAGCGGCTCTGCAGGGCCATCTCCTGCTGCAGTTCCTGCTTCTCCTGCTGTGCTCGCTCAATGTAGCGCTCCTGTTCCTCCTTCAGCTGCAGCAGCTGCTTCAACTTCTCCTCCTCCTCCTCCAGCAGTCTGCCAGGCATCCACTGTGTCACCTCCAGAGCCAAGGCACCTCGCAGGTGTTCGGCAAGTGGTGCGGGGTCGGGGGTGGGGGGTCGGGAAGTCAGGGAGGGGAAGCAGAAGGGGCCCCTTCAGTTCTACCTGGTCTGGGCTAGGCGCACGGCCTCCTCGTCCCGCCGAGCTTTCACCTCCAGTTGCAGGGCCTCCTGAAGCCTCTGCTGCATCTCCTCCAGCTCCTCGATGCGCTGCCGCTGGCGGGCAGCCTCCTCCTTCTTCAGCTCCATCTCAGCCTGCATGGAGGCCCTTGCCTGCTCGGGAAATGGAGCCAGGTCAATGGGGGCATGGGGGAGAGAGGCAGCAAGTATGCTGCTCCTTCCCCCAGGGCTTTGCTAGGCCAGCCCAACTGCTTATCTCTGGGTGAGGGTCTGGGGAGTTCCTTCATGTCAACATTTCCTGATCTGATCTCCTCAGCAAGCCTGACTAACTCAGATAATGATCGGTGAACTACATGGTGGAAAGGGGCTCAAGTCATCCCCTTTTCAGCACCAGCCTTAATAGTTATTATTATACATTATAATATAACGTTTTATAATTATAATTAGGGTAGTGCTTGGAAGGGAATGACTATAATTATAATTGTTATAACAATTATAACTCAAAGTGTTTCCTTAGTTGATCCTCCTTTCCATAACTCTATAAGCCAAGTTCTATTGGCATCAACATGTCACAGGTAACTGAGGCACAGAAAGGCTCAGTAACTTGCCTGGGATCACAGGGTTCCTAAGAGGCAGAGCTGGGATTGAATCCACAGTGTCCGACTCCAGATCTAGATCTCTTAAATCCTAAATCTAATTGCCTCTACAGGCTTAATCTGCCTCCACATTCATCCTGCCTTCCTCCCATCCTGCATTCCCCAAACTGGTTTCATTATAAACTCAGATCAAGTCTAGTCCAACCTAGTCCAGCCTTGCTTGGTCCAAATTCATCCCCAATCACACCGTCTTTAGCAGCTCCTCTGTCCAAGTCCCGCCCCCAGCCAAGGTTTCTGAACCAGGTCCCACTCTACACCTAGCACTCAGGTCCGACCCTCCCATTTCGTAGGCTCAGGCCCCGCCCCCTACCGTCTCTCCTCTCAAGCCATCCCTCGGCCAGGTTCCTTATCCCACAGGCCCTGTTCCTGGCACAGTCCCCGTCCCATACCCATCCTTCAAGCCCACAGGCTCTGTCCCCAAAATCCCTCAAGACAAGCCCCGCCTCCACTTGCATCCCTCAATGCGTGGCTCCGCCCTCGACCAAGGCTCCGCCCCATGCCCCGCCCCCAGTGCTCAGCTCCCAGGCCTGACCGCAACACACCCCTCAGCCCACCGCCTCCAGAGCTGTGCGGCCCCACCTGCTCAGCCTCGCGCAGTTGGCCCTCGAGCGCCTGTTGCAGCTCGCGGTGCTGGCTGCGGCGCCGCTCCTCCTCCTCCTGCAGCAGGCGCTCGGCCTGCCGCTGCGCCTCCTGCAGCAGCTCCAGCTCCTGCAGCTTCCGCTCCTTCTCCTCCTGTAGCTGCTGCAGCCGCAGCATCTCCTCCTCCTTGGCCGCCCGGCGCCGCTCCCGATGCTCCCGCTGCTCGCGCCGCTTCTGCTTCAGGTCCTTGTGCAGCGACATCTTCCCCTCGGCCTGCAGCCGGATCGCCGTCTGGATGGCTGCGGAGGGAGCGGGAGGGGCTGGCCGGGGGCAGGGCAGCCTCGAGGTGACCCACCGCCAGAAAGGGGCCTTAGGAGTTGCCCGTGTCCAGTGCCCTGCCTCCCGCTGGGCAAAGTGCTATCACCCCCTTTTCACAGATGAGGCGACTGAGGCCCAGCCAGGTCCAGGCCACCCAGCGAGCACTCACCAGCCGTCCACTCCTGGCGCTGGCGCGTGTCTGAGGCGCTCATCTCGTACGTGCGGGAGGCAGTCTTCACACAGAACATGCAGCGCTTCCCTTCTCGGTCGGGCAGCACCTGGGAGAGGGTGGATGGCCCCAGACAGGCTGGCTTCACTGGAGTCAGGGCCACACCTGCCCCAGGGGTGCTGCAGCTCCAGCCCCTACCCCCGCTGGCTGACCATCCTCCCCGGGCACCCCTCCCACTCTGCCAGGAGCCTGCGTGGCCCGGTTTGAAGGTTAGTTATGGGGATACTTGTGTGCCTACAGCTCTTTGAAGTTGGGACTGTTCTCTTGGTATCTCCCCATGGGGCCTAGCACAGAGCGATCACTCAGTGTTTATGCAGGTCACGCTGGAACATCTCCCATGACAGGGTCCTCACTATCGAGACCGTTCATTTCCACAAAGCCCTGCCTGTTGAGAAAGTTCTCCATTCATTCATTCCACAGATATTTTGTAGTGTCTACTGAGTGCCACTCATTGCTCTGGGCATTTGGGATACTGAGATGTGCCTAACAGACCAAATCCCTGCCTTCCCTAAGCTTACATTCTAGTGGAAAATAATAGCTACCACCTACTGAGCTTCATGTGTTCTAGAGTCTGTACCAGGCATGGATTATTAGCTCCACTTTACAGAGAAAGAAACTGAGGCTCTAAGAGGTCCAGGAACTCGCCCAATTCACACTGCCTATTAGTGGTGGAGCTGGATTTCTGCCTAGATCTGTGCTGTTTCCACATTGACAGCTGTTTCCCTATGTGACAAAAATGGACAGAGCCTAGGATGACTATAATAATAACATTTTTAAATGTAAAATAACAAGTGTTGGTGAGACATTGGAACTTTCATACACTGCTGGTAAGAATGGAAGATGGTGCAGCCACTGTAGAAAAGTCTGGCTGTTCCTCAAAAATTAAACATAGGATTAATGTATGGTTCAACAACTCTACTCCTAGGTACGTACCCTGAGAAAAAATATATATCCACCCAGAAACTTGTACCTGGATGTTCATAATAGCATTATTCACAATAGCAAAAAGATGGAAACAACCCAATACCCATCAAAGAATGGATAAACAAAATGTGGTACATCCTTACAATGGAATATGATTAAGCCATAAAAAGGAATGAAGTCCTGATTCATGCCACAACATGCTTGAGAACATTATGCTAAGTGAAAGAAGCCAGACATAAAAGGACAAATAGTATATGATTCCACTTATATGAGGCACCTAGAACAGGCAAATTCATGGAGATAGAAAGCAGAATAGAGGTTACCAGGGGCTGGAGGGAAGGGCGGATGAGTTATTGCTTAATGGGTACAGAGTTTCTGTTTGGGATGATAAAAAAGTTTTGGAAATAGATAATTGTGATGGTTACATGTGAATGTACTTAATGCTACTGAATTGTAACACAAAATTGTTACAAAATTGTAACACAAAATATACTTAATGCTACTGAATTGTAACACAAAATTGTAACACAAAATGAATTAAAATGGCAAATTTCATGTTATGTATATTTTTTCACTACAGTTTTTAAAATTGTTGTTTTAAGCCTCTAAAATAATGGACAGAGTCAAGGCAGGAAAAGGGATGGGAAGGGAGAAAGAATAGGGAGGAAGAGAGTTGCCAAAGGGAATGGAATTTGGGTGAAGGAGAAAGAACTTCAAAGAGGATTTTTAGAAAGTTTTGCTGGGTAGAGTGAGACATAAGCCATCTCCTCTGAAAAATCTTTAGCAAAGTCCACATTATTCACCAATGACTTTAGTATTTGATTTGCAGTTTGTTTTTTTTTTAAAAAGTGCTGACATATGGAATCTAAAAAAGACAAAACAAATGAACAAACATAACAAAACATAAACAGAGTTATAGATACAGAGAACAAACAGGTGTGTTTGCCAGAGGGTAGGGGGCGTAGTGAGAGGAAGGAAAAAGTTGAGGAAGATTAAGAGGTACAAATTTCCAGGTGCAAAATAAGTGAGTCATGGGTGTAAAATGAATAGTGTGGGGAATATAGTCAATAACTGTGATTACATAGTTATCTTTGTATGGTGACCTATCATAACTAGACCTATTGTGGAGGTCAGTTTGAAATATATAGAAATACCGAACCATTATGTTTTGTAACAGGAACTAACATAGTATTGTAGGTCAATTACACTTCAAAAACAAACAAACAAATCCATAGAAAAAGAGATCAGATTTGTGGTTACCAGAGGTGGGGAGGGAGGTTTTTGTGGGGATGGGGGGAAGGTAATTGGATGAAGGTCATCAAAAGGTACAAACTTCCAGGGCTTCCCTGGTAGCACAGTGGTTAAGAATCTGCCTGCCAATGCAGGGGACACGGGTTCGAGCCCTGGTCCGGGAAGATCCTGCATGCCGCGGAGCAACTAAGCCCATGCACCACAACTACTGAGCGTGCGCTCTAGAGCCTGCGAGCCACAACTACTGAGCCCGTGTGCCACAACTACTGAAGCCCACACGCCCTAGAGCCCGTGCTCCACAACAAGAGAAGCCACTGCAATGAGAAGGCCGCGCACCACAACGAAGAGTAGCCCCCGCTTGCCGCAACTAGAGAAAGCCCGCGCACAGCAATGAAGACCCAACGCAGCCAAAAAATAAATAAAATAAATTAGAAAAAAGAAAAAAAGGTACAAACTTCCAGATATAAGATATATAAGTACTAGGGATGTAATGTACAACATGATAAATTAATTTAACACTGCTGTATGTTATACAGGAAAGTTGCTGAGAGAGTAAATCCTAAGAGTTCTCATCACAAGACAATTTTATTCTATTTAATTTTGTATCTATATGAGATGAGGGATGTTCACTAAACTTATGTGCTTATCACTTTATGATGTATGTAAGTCAAATCATTATGCTGTACACCTTAAGCTTATACAGTGCTGTATGTCAATTATAGCTCAATAAAATTGGAAGAAAAAATAAAGTGTGTTACTTTTCTAAAAGAAAAAAAAAATTGCTGCCATGGCTGAGAATAGCCTTGAGGTACCCAGGTATGCAACTGACCCTTGAACAATGCAGGGGTTAGGGGTGCCAAGCCTCTGCCCAGTCAAAAATCCACATATAACTTTAAAGTCAGCCCTCAGTATCCTGGTTTCACATCTGCGAATTCAACCAACTGCTGATGGCGCTGTACTCCTGAATTTATTTATTGAAAAAAATTCACATATAAGTTCCAACTTGTGTTGTTCAAGGGTGAACTGTATTTGGGTTGCACTCATCTAAGCGGGAATTTGTCACTGTGGCTTTTCCCATTTACCCTCCTCCTGACCCCCTTGCCTTCACACTGCACTGGAGCCCCTCTGAGCCTTGAGATGTGCTCTACCCCCTCAACTGTCCCCCTCACCTCCACGCAGCACTGCGCATCCAGCAGGATTGTACCCCTTTTCTCCTTGCACTCTTCACTCCCGAAATAGCAGAGGCAGTTGGGCTGCAGCTGGAACCAGCGTTCTGTCCAGTTCCTCCTCAGGTGCCCTCGCTTCCACAGGTAGCCCTGCCAGCCAGAGCAAAGTCAGAGGCATCACTGGCGCCCCCCCCACCCACTTCACCCTCCTCGGGGTCCTCCCCTAGTTCCCAGCCGGGCCTGACCTGCTTCAGGACGTCCTGGATGAGTTCCTGGTAGACCTCGTGGATGGCCATGCTGAGGGTGTCTCGCCCCACGCCTCGCAGACAGCGGCCTGAGTTGAAGAGCTCCAGGAACTGCCAGACGCTGAGCCCGCTGGTGCTCTGGGCTGCCTGGGCCTCCTGGGCCAGCAGCTCCTCCAGCTCACCCAAGCCCACCTCCAAGCTCATGCTGCTGAGCACCTTCTTCAGCAGGTATTCCACCTGGAGGGGGGGAGGGAAGGTTTGGTGGCTGCAGCAGGCTGTGGCGCTGGTGCCAACACCAGGGGGCGCTCCCATCAGGCACCCGGAGCCTGGGCAGAAGTGACCAGGGACAGGATGGGGAGTAGGGTCAGAGGACAAAACAACTAAACGCTGGAGGACACCTGAGTAGAGACGTAGGAGGGGATCCTGGAACCCCAACTTCAATTCAGGCATCCCCTCCCCAAGCTCCAGTCCCACTCCTTCCTGCCTTGACTTAAGGGCAGGGCGAGGTGGGAGCTGAGGGGGCCAAGGGCCAGGTCGAGACAGCAAGTCATAGAAAATGTCAACAGGGGAACAAGGGCCCTCTCATCCAATATCCTCACTTTGCAGGTGACAAAACTGAGGCTCAAAGGGGGAAGTGACTTGTTCTGAATCATACAGCAAGTTGGTAGCAGCCAGAACTCAATTCAGATCCGCATCCCATGAGTCCTTATTCCAAGCCCCAAGCCCGAACCTTAGGGATCCTTCCCCTATGGGAGGGCAAGGGGATTGGAGGTGGAGTAAGCAGAGCAGGGACAGGAAACCCGTTACAGAGGAAAAGGAAGTGGTGGTTGGGGTACCTCCTGCTGCACTTGGTTCACACTGCATGTTGATCACAGTAGCAAGCAGCTTTCTGACCTCTGAGAGGCCACCTCGCCCTGACTGGCAGGTGTCTGACAAAGATGCCCAGCCAGCCAGGTGTCTATACAGATGGACACGTGTTCCTCGACTGCCCCAGCAGCTTCTTGGGAAACTCTCTCCAGGACTTTCACTCTGGGGGCTACTGGGTCTCCGCTGGGAGTGGGGCGGGGCACCCCTCACTCTTCCCACAAACAGAGGCAAGGGCACGAATCTGAGCACAGTTAGATGTGCCAGGACTTCTTGCAAATACGGTGGATCTCTCCCCCACGTACCCTACTCTAAAGACCTAAATTCGCCCTGGTATCTTCACAACCACCAAAAGGTCTAAAGGGTCAGGAGAAGGCTGAACAGACAGGGGAGAGAGGAGGGGGAGTAGAGGGAGGGTGCAGGGTGACTGGAAAAGGGGGGGCATCTGCCCTGGCTTCACCCATGAGTTGAGGAGGTAGAGGCTGGATTCTAGGCCTCTACTCCCAGCATGCCTTCTCTGGGGCCCTGAGCTGAGTCTTCCCTGGCTCTCCCCTATATTGTAGAAGATAGGAAGAGAAAATCTGAAACCAGGGGCAGACTTGGTTGCCCACTTGGAGTAACTGGAGAGATATCCCAGGAAGGTCTCTATTCCCCTAATAATAGCATCCTTCTCAGATTGCCACAGTGCCTAAAATCCTGCCATTTGATTTTAAATGTTCTCATTTTTAAATGCCCAGTAATGTATCAGGCATTCACATCTCTGTGTAAATAGAATTTGCAGATCATTTCCCTACTGTGAGGGCTAGCAGAGTCTTGAAGGAAGTGTAGTTTTTGACCTCCTGGGAGAAGGCATAATTGTTCTGATATGGACACTTCTAAGCATCTGGAGACAGATGGGTGTGAACAGGTCCCAGGGTGGGGAGATAAAGAAGAAAGGGGATGTGGGAAAGTACGGAGGCAATTTGGCCTCCTTCATGGTTCTGCTAAGGTCTGTCCCCAAGTGATAAAGTCCCTGGGGCTTACCTCATCAGGAACCATGATCAGAGGGTACTTGTCCTCAGACAGGAAGTTGAAGAGGCACCAGAGGCGGAAGGCATCCTGATTGGAGAGCATGCTGTTCCCGTTGCTATCCACTCGATAGTTCTTCTTGGCCGTCAGGGTCCAGCATAGCTCATCAAAGTGCTCCTTAACGAAAGCCCCCTCCTCCACCTGCCACCAGGCCGGCAAGTCAGCTGAGAAGGCTGCCCCGTCCCTGCTCTACCACCCAACTAGGCTCCAGCTGGCTTCTTAGGGTCATCTATTCCCCTGCTCCCTACCCTGCTATGTTGGGGCTCTAACTTGAGGAATCCCTGAGCTGATGATCAGGTAACTAGCTGACCAACCAGCCTGACCCCAGCCCCCAGCCCTGCTACTGCCACCACTCCCTCACAGCCACTGCCCCCAAATCCCCTGCACACAGAGAAACTCACTCAGGTCCCTCAGCCCAGGGAGAAAGAAGGGGAAGCCCAGGAGGGAGTGGACAGTCAAGGAGAACCTGAGAAGACAGCGACAGCTGGGAGGAGCAGGGGAGACGGCACTTGGGGGAAACTGGAGAGTCTTTTGTAAAATTGACAGCTGGAACCTAGGCAGGGACGGGGTGGAAGGTTGTGGGAAAGGTGGAGGCTAGGATAGAGAGGAGGAAGCTTGAGAGTGAGTTAAGGGGAGCCAGGAGGGGGCAAGTGGCTGGGAGGTGAAGGATGGAGATGGGAGAGCAGGGATGGACAGAGGGGACAGAAATGGGGTTCATAGGGGGAGGAGTTGGGGTGGCAATGTATTAGGGTGCTGGTCAGGTTGGGAAGTGGGGAGAGGTTAGAGGGGCCCCACCTTGTCCAGGATGTACTTGTTGAGGTAGGGCATGTACCCCTGGCTGGACACAGGGCCATCGTCGTCATCTCGGAAGTGCTCCTCCAGGGCCACAGGGTCGTGAGGGATGTGCAGGACAGTGTACAGGTTGTGGGACAGCACCTGAGACAGAGGGCAATTTGCCTTCCTGAACCCCAACCAAAACTGGGCCAAAGGGCGGCTCCCACCTCCCCACTTGTCCCCACCCCCATCCTGGCTGAGTCTTCTGCATACATTATTCAATTCAATCATAACTAAAGCTTCTGTATATATAGACACAATGGAATGTTATTCAGTCATTAAAAAAGGAATGAAATCTTGCCATTTTTGACAACATGGATAGACCTTGAGGGCATTATGCTAAGTGAAATAAGTCTGATAGAGAAAGACAAATACCATACGACCTCACTTATACGTAGAATATTTTAAAAAGGGAAAAAAAGGTGTTCACAGATACAGAGAACAGACTGTTGAAAGAGGTGTGGAGTGGGGAGGTGAAATGTGTGAAGTTGCTCAAAAGGTACAAACTTTGGGTAAGTCATGAGGGGACTTCCCTGGTGGTCCAGTGGTTAAGACTCTGAGCTCCCAATGAAGGGGGCATGGGTTTGATCCCTGGTCAGGGAACTAGATCCGGCGTGCAGCAACTAAGACCTGGCACAGCTAAATAAATAAATACAATAAATAAATTTTAAAAAGTCCTGGGGGGGATATAATATATAGCACGGTAACTATAATTAACAATATCGTATTGCATATTTGAAAGTAGCTAAGAGAGTAGGTCTTAAAAATTCTCATCACAAGAAAAAACATTTTGCGTAACCATGTATGGTGACAGATGTTAACTAGACTTACTGTGGTGATCATTTCACAAAATATATATAAATACAGGATCATTACGTTGTAAACCTGAAATTAAAATGTCAATTATACCTCAATAAAATCCAAAAAACTAAAACTTGTACACTTGCTATGCACCAAGCACTGTGCTCAGCACTTTACATATACTTCACTTAACCCACATAACAAGCGTTTATATCCTCATTTCACAGATGAAAAAAACCTCTAGGCTCTGAGACGTTAAGTAACTCACCCAAGGGCACAGGGCTGACAGAGCTGGGATTCAAACCAAGGCAGCCATGCTCTTTGTCAGGCAGGTATGTGCCCTTTCTGCAGACAAGGACACCGCACACCGCGGCTCAACCGACTCAATAACTTGCCCAAGGACCCACCCTGAGCAAGAGCCTAGGATTCAAATCCAGCTCTGCAGATCCCAAAGCTCAAGGGCAGAAGCCTGACATCTACCATCAGAGACTCAGGCTGCAGTGTGCCTAGAGTCCAGTGTGTCTGCTCCAGGGAGGGCATGTGCAGTTCCAGTCACTGCTCTTCTAAAGATGGAAGGGGGGCTTCCCTGGTGGCGCAGTGGTTGAGAATCCGCCTGCCAATGCAGGGGACATGGGTTCGAGCCCTGGTCTGGGAAGATCCCACATGCCACGGAGCAACTAGGCCCGTGAGCCACAATTACTGAGCCTGCGCATTCTGGAGCCTGTGCTCCGCAACAAGAGAGGCCACGATAGTGAGAGGCCCGCGCACCGCGATGAAGAGTGGCCCCTGCTTGCCACAACTAGAGAAAGCCCTCGCACAGAAATGAAGACCCAACACAGCCATAAATAAATAAATAAATAAATTTTAAAGATGGAAGGGAGCTGGAGAGGGAGCAAAGAAGGGGCACGAAAAATGGTCTGTGGGATGTGGAGGACAAGGCTAAAAGGGATGGCGGCCATGAGAGTACAGAGGGGAAATGGGTTGGTTAACAAACCCATGATATTAGAACAAAGAGGCTGAAGCTTGAACAAGGAGATCAGGAAAAAAATAAAATTGTCTTGGGGTAATTCTGTTATAGCACTTATCAAAGACAGCGTGAATGATTAAAAATTGTCACCTACTATGTGCCAGCCACTGTTTGAGGTGCTTTCTATACCCCACATCTAATGTCTGCAACTGTGACATACAGACATTATTATCTCTGTTTTTCAGATGAAGATGCTGAGGCTTGGAGAGGTTAAGAGTAAGTGGCAGAGTTGAGGTTGCAACTGGTTGTTCCCGGCTCTGAAGGCTGCTTCCCCATTAAAATATTGATTCTGGGGCTTCCCTGGTGGCGCAGTGATTAAGAATCCGCCTGCCAATGCAGGGGACACGGGTTTGAGCCCTGGTCCGGGAAGATCCCACATGCCGTGGAGCAACTAAGCCCATGAGCCACAACTACTGAGCCTGTGCTCTAGAGCCCACGAGACACAACTACTGAAGCTCGCACACCTAGAGCCCGTGCTCCACAACAAGAGAAGCCACCGCAATGCGACGCCCACGCACTGCAACAAAGAGTAGCCCCCCGCTCGCCACAACTACAGAAAGCCTGCGCGCAGCAATGAAGACCCAATGCAGCCAAAAATAAATAAATAAATAATTTATAACCAAAAAAAAATATATATATATTGACCCTGAGCCTCATTCCCCAACTATATAGTGAACTCTGGAGGCAAGGTCTCTGTTCATCTTTATGTTTCACAGCACCTATGTCCTCTTCTGCGCACCAAAGGCAGTCAATAAATGCTGTATTTAAGGGCTGCTTCCACCACCAGCAGTCCACCTTGGAATCAGCTGCTCTGAGGCAGAAGCTGGCAACATCCTAGAGATGGCGTGTATACCAAGTCTTCATTTCTTTATTCTCTTTTGTGAGAGGAGGGGGAGAAGGGCTTGAGACTTCTTCCCAATGTTCTCCTGGGCCTCAGGTTCAACTCAGCAAAGTGGGAAGTTGGAGGGCCCAGCAAGGGGTTGGTGTTTCTCTTTTCCCTCCTTTCCCTCTGGACAGCCATCTCTGATCCCCACCCCAATCCTCATTCTCATGATCTTCAAATTATCTCATGTGCCATCTTTGGTTTTGCCTACTCTTGTTCTAAAGGACATCTGAAGTTTCTTCCTGATGAACTCTGCCCCCCTCCCTTATTTTGGTAATAGAGCCTTGATTTTCCTTTGAGAAGTTACTCTCCCCCATTTTCAATATCTGTGGTATTGGCCATTTGCACCCCTACCCCAGCTGGCTGCAGGGGTGGGCACATTGGAGTCGTGGTGTTTGGTTCAAGGATGCACATGACCAAATCTAGACCAATGAGAATCAGCCCTGGGATTTTTGCCTCCTCTAGTGGAGAAGAGGTGTACTCTTTCCCATGGGTATACATGGAAAGAGTTAAGCTGTTAGAAGATAGATGTAGCTGACATTTTTGTCCATGTGTGGGAAGTACCTGCTTAAGAATAAAGCTATCAGTGAAAAAAAGCAGAGTCAAGGTATAAAAAGTCATCATTTGAGGACCTAGATCCAGCCATGCCTGAAGCCAATACTATGCTTGGAGTTTTGGTTATGTGAGCCAATCTATAACATCTCCTTTAAGTTATTTTGAGTTTGGTTTCTACCACCTATATCCAGAGAAGACATGATTAATACATCTGTGGTCATAGGATACTAATCCACACTCTTAAGAGGTGCCACCACTCAATGCTTAGCACTTAAAATTCAGGGTGACCAACACAAGAGAAATACCCACTTCTGAAGAGATAGGTGTTATCCTAAGAGTTTCACATATTTCTACCTGTTGCCTCCTGGCCTCTTTTCAAATTACCCATGTCTTTATCTTTTTTCAAGCCTCCTAAAGCACCTCTTTGAGGAAGCTTCCTGCATAGCCCAGCCAAATGGCTACACTCCAGTGAAGCGTGCGGGGGGACATGGAAGGCCAGGAACCTTCGCTTTCTAGTTATGAGACCTTGGATAAACTCCTTCACCCCCTGAGCCTCAGTATCATTATCAGTAAAACAGGGGATAATATCCACCACGCAGAGGGGCCATGAGGATGGAGTGAGATATATATATATAGAGAGAGTGAGAGTTAGCTCTGCACAGAACAAATATAAGTTCCCTTCTCATATAGAAAGTGCAATTTTTTACCTAACAAATTAGCAAAGATGCAAAAGACTGATACTATCAAGTATTGAGGAGGTTGTGGAGAAATGGGGACTCAAATGCCCCACTGTTGAGATGTGAATTGGTAGTCTTTCTGGAGGGCAAGACTGTATCAAACATAAAATTGGGCATGACCCCAGCATTTTTAATCATCCAATCTATAGATGCTCAAGAGAACAGTTACCTGTACAAGAATGCTCACTGAAGCATAGTTTAGAATAAAAGGCATTGGGAAATTCCCTGGCAGTCCAGTGGTTGGGGCTCTGCGCTTCCACTGTGGGGGACACAGGCTGATTCCTGGTCCCAGAACTAAGATCTCGCAAGCTGCGGCATGGTGAAAGGAAGGAAGGGAGGAAGGAAGGGAGGGAGGGAGGGAGGAAGAAAGAAAGGAAGAAAGAAAGGAAGGAAGAAAGGAAGGAAGGAAGGGAGGAAAGAAAGAAGGGAGGGAGGAAGGGAGGGAGGGAGGGAGGAAGAAAAAGAAAGGAAGAAAGGAAGAAAGGAAGTAAGGAAGGAAGGGAGGAAGGGAGGGAGGGAGGGAGGGCGGAAGGAAGAAAGGAAGAAAGGAAGAAAGAAAGAAAGGAAGGAAGGAAGGAAGGGAGGGAGGGAGGGAGGAAGGAAGAAAGGAAGGAAGGGAGGAAGGGAGAGAGGGAGAGAGGGAGGGAGGAAGAAAGAAAGGAAGAAAGGAAGAAAGAAAGGAAGGAAGGCGGGAAGGAGGGAAGGAAGGAAGGAAGGGAGGAAGGGAGGGAGGCAGGGAGGAAGAAAGAAAGGAAGCAAGGAAGGAAGGGAGGGAGGGAGGAAGAAAGGAAGGAAGGAAGAAAGGAAGGAAGGAAGGGAGGGAGGAAGGAAGGAAGAAAGGAAGAGAGAAAGAAAGGAAGGAAAGAAGGAAAGAAGAAAGGAAGGAAGGAAGGAAGGAAGGAAGGAAGGAAGAAAGAAAGAAAGAGAGAGAGAATAAATGAGGCATTGGAGACAGCCCAAGGCTCCTTCAAGAGGGGACAGGTAGGGGCTTCCCTGGTGGTGCAGTGGTTGAGAATCTGCCTGCCAATGCAGGGAACACGGGTTCGAGCCCTGGTCTGGGAAGATCCCACATGCCGCGGAGCAACTAGGCCCGTGAGCCACAATTGCTGAGCCCGCGCGTCTGGAGCCTGTGCTCCGCAACAAGAGAGGCCGCGATAGTGAGAGGCCCGCGCACCGCGTTGAAGAGCAGCCCCCGCTTGCCGCAACTGGAGAAAGCCCTCGCACAGATACGAAGACCCAACACAGCCAAAAATAAAAATAAATAAAATAAAAAATTATTTTTAAAAAAAAGAGTAAAATATTTAAAAAAAAAAAAAAAGAGGGGACAGGTACACCTAAGTCATGGACCTGTGTGTGGTTGAAAATTTTACTTCTGCCACGTGTACTTATGGGCAAGTGATTTAACTTCTCCAAGACCTCAGTCTCCTCCTCTTTGAGGAAAATAAGGCGCCTGCTCCACAGGGTGTTTTAGAACAAAGAGCTTAGCACAGCACCGGGTACATAGTAGAATAATAGAAATTGCTTAATAAAAGTTGTGAGCTATTTTTATTATTATATTTGTATGAACAGACATGGAAAGATATGCATACTATACTGGCAGGTGGAAAAAAGCAAGCTGTAGAATGAAATATTTGTAAAATAATATGTGTGCAAAGATTATGCTGAACCATATTAAACTGCTATTTTAGTAGGTCAAAACAATCAAACATCAGCAATTTCATATAGTTCAACCTAATAAGTTTATTTGTACATAGAAAAAATTTAGAAGACTCAGCAAACTGTTAACAGCTATCACCCTACCACTCTTCCCCAAGGAGGGGAGGAAATTTCACCTTCTTTAACACTATTTTTGTCTTTCAATTTTTTTAACCAGTAAAACATGTTTTACTTTTCTAGTAAATTTCAACTTCTTTAAAATTATATTCTTCTCAACTAGGAGCATATATTGTTTACATGACAAAATTTTTAAACTATAGAGCTAAAAAACAAAGGGTGCCATTAACCACTGTTATTAATGTACCCTGCTATTAAGTTGCTCTGTAATAATGTTCTTTTGCTGTTCCCTGTTGGTGTGAGCATTTCTGGGTGTTCCACATTCCTTGAGGGCAGCAAGGACTCTAATCTCAACCCTGACTCCAGAGCTCAACACAATGTCTCCCACATTGTGTTAATCAATGTTTTTGACTAACTCCTCAAGTCTAACTTAAATGCTGCAGTGGTTTCCCAAGGTTCTCAGAGTAAAATCTCAGAGTCTTTCCAGAGATTTTACTCTGTACCTTCTCTGACCTCATCCCTCTTGCTCACTTCTCTCCAGCCCCTCTGGCCCCTTTGACATTCCTCAAACACACCAGGCACACTCTTGCCTCAGGGCCTCGGCACTTGATATTTCTTCAACCTGAAACATTCTTCGCCCAGGTCACGGCATGGCTCACACCCTCTCCTCCTTCTGATCTTTACTTAGATGTCACCTTCTCAGGGAGGGCTTCTCTGACCACCTTATTTAAATCTGTAATCCTATCCCCTCTACCCCCCACAGTAAGGATAGGGATATCTTCTGCTTTATTTTCCTCCATGTCATGCATCACGCACTTTTACTTATTTTATCATCTGTGTTTTCTGACTAGAACGTTAGCAACACAAGTGTGCGGTGTCTTGTCTGTTTTACTCACTGCTGTATCACTGGATCTGGCATATAATGGATACTCAATAAATATCTACTGAATGAACCGAAGTGCTTCAAGGGGAAAAGTAGGAAAAATACAAAAGTCAGAAGGACATGAACTGAATCTCTCTGAGCACATGAACCTCGCTGGGGCTGAGTTTTCACATTTCTAAAAATGGAGTTCAAGGAGATAATGTACAAATCCCCTCCCACCCCAGGATAGAACCTGCCACCCAGCAGCATACAGTTAGCTGAGCTGTTCCTCTCTTTGGTTCATTGGCCCACGCTGTCCTCTAAGACTTTCCTCACCTGTACCTTTTGCCAGGGGAATCTGACGAGCCCAGGGCAGAGAGGCTCTGACCCTGTTAGCCATCAGGTGTCAGGACAAAGAGGAATTAAAGGCTCCAGACACTGAGGGCTCAGGGCCTCCCCCCAGAGAGCTCAGCTGACCTCAGACTGCCAGGTTTCCTGTGCCTGGGTGCGGGTAAGGGCCGGGGGTGGGGAGAGAGTGTGACCAGAGGAGGGTCATGCTGGAAAGGAAATGGCAGGAGTGGACGCTGGCTTGCGGAACCCACCTGCTGATTTCAATCAATCCTTAGCCCTGGAGGCAGGGCTCTCATTATCCTCCTTTTACAGAGGAGGAAACCAAGGCTCAGAGAGGTGGAGTGTCCTCTTGCTCAGAGTCTGACTCTAAAGCCCTGCGCTAGATCTCTGCTACATTGGCTCAGGTTAAGCATCAGAATCACCTGGGGAGCTGGCTGAAACTGAAATCTGCTGGGGCCCGCCCAGACCTACTGACTCAGAGTTTCCAGGGGTGGGGTCCAGGTGTCTGTAGTTTTCACAAGCTGCCATTTGGGCTCCCCCAGAGGGGATTCTCTGTCTCCCCCACCCACCCAAGCAGTCCCTGACCTCTGGGTTGGCAGCCATTGACCTTTGAGAGGCTTCATTTATTCACTGTTTCCTCTGGAGGCATGTGGGGGTGTGGTTCTCCCCTGGGGGCTTGGGAGTTCCCTAAAAACTCCGGTGCAGCGATGCGATGGGCGCCAGGCCCATGGTCCTGTAGTTTGCAGACTTCAGGAGTAGACGCAGATACAGAGGGTTTGGGAATCTATAAAAGTACCAAGCACTAACTGCAAAAAGAATGACTAATTTCTTTCTCCTATATGGCCTATATAGTCTTTCTTCCTCCCTCCTTCCCTCCCCCCTTCCTCCCTTCCTTCCTTCCTTTCCTTCCTTTTCTTCCTTCCTTCTTTCTTTCTTTCTTTCTCTCTCTCTCTCTTTTTTAGATGGCCTATAGTCTTTAAATGTATCTAGGTGCTAAGTGATTCTTTTAAAATATACAGATCCTTTTTAAGAGTCACTGAATGTATTTTTCTCAACCAGTGGGGTACTAAAGCAAAACTATCATGAGGAAGTAGCACCAGGAATTTTAAAAGGTGGGAATCTCTGGATTAGCTGTGTGCCTGCTGAGAGCAAGAAGGGGCTTGGAGGGGTTGGCTGTCAGCATCAAAGGAAAGACAGAGGCTCAGAAAAGGGAGAGGAGAGGCTGCATCAAGGATCAATTTCACCTACCTGAGGTACTTTGTTAAAATTTATTTTCAGAGGCTAGCCAGAGAGCTTGGTGATCCCCAGTTCAGCCCTCAGGCTTTACAGATGAGAAACCAGAGGTTCAGAGATGGGCAGTGACTTGCCTAAGGTCACCCTACTGGGCAGCAACATAGGCCTCAGCTTATACAGCTCTTGAGTCAAGTGCTCTGCACATCATTGAATCATCCTCCCCTTCCTCCACACTCTAGACTGAGGAGACCAACAGCAGGCAGGGGTCAGGGCAAAGCTGAAGACCCCACTCATCAGATTCCTGGACTAGAGTTGTTATTAACTTCTCCTCTCCTTCTCCGAGGAGAAGGTTGTTGTCCCTCTCCAGAGGAGACACAGCCCAAAGCTCAGAGGCTCTCGGTGGGCAAGAGACCCTCCCTGGGCCCCAGGACTGCCCTGAGTGCCAATGAGAGGCTCAGGAGCCTGGGAGACCTGACAGAGCCAAGTAGGGAAGGCCCTAGTTCACCCTCCCTGCCTTCCCCCTTCTCCTGCCTGTCAAGGGGAAGTGGTAAGCCTCCTAGGA
This sequence comes from Balaenoptera ricei, assembly GCF_028023285.1. Taxonomy (NCBI): domain Eukaryota; kingdom Metazoa; phylum Chordata; class Mammalia; order Artiodactyla; family Balaenopteridae; genus Balaenoptera; species Balaenoptera ricei. The sequence continues at coordinate 39,621,510 of NC_082649.1, forward strand.
TCCTCATTGAGACACACTGCTCCAACCATGAGCCCAATCTCAGGCCCCTCACCCCAGCCCTGGCAGTCAGGGAGTGAGGAAGCCAAATTCTTAGCTGATCATCCATGAAGCCTAAAGCCAAAGCTGCTCCCAGAGGGAAGATGGTATGGCCATTAGGAAACCCATCATTCCCAAGGCTCCCCTCCCTGCAGCCCTCTGTCAGGATGGGAACTCACTCCTAAAGCTCTTTAGAGAGGGAGATTCTGAGGACCCTGCAAAAGCTCACAGTCCTGAGAAACTTTGTGTTCAACCTAAATCCGTTCTGGGCAGAAGTGCCATTCTTATTGATCTATTTTTATTTTTCTCAACCCACCTGGACAAAGGCTACTGTACTTTCTATAAGAATTCAGAGAAGAAAACTCATCTCATCTCTCCCCCAAGCCTACTCTTCTTCAGAGAAAACAATCCTGACTCCTTGGGGGTACTTCTCAGAGGACTTGCTGTTCCTCCTCCTCCTTCTGGCCTCATCACGGCTTTGCCCAGGACAGCTGGTGGCAGCCTTTCTACCAACACATCAAGGGAGAAGTGGTGACTGTTGCAGACAGACATAGCCTGCTCTGGGCTGGTGCAGGTCTCCTGCCTCTTCCCAACTGAGGACGCCAAGGCCAGAGACAGTTTTAGCAAGGACAGGCTAACCCCACGATCTCTTCCCTTCTCACCAAGTCTTTCAGTGGAAGGAGTGTGCCCTGCGGGTCTGTCTCTCTCATCTGCTTCTTCCTCTGCCTTCTGGCCACTTCTCTATTGCTCTTTTGCCTTTCCGGCATCCCCACCCCCAACACTATCACTACTTCCTCCCATTCCAGTATCTAGCACCATGGGCTTGAGGGAGAATTGCCTTCCTTATCTTCCTCTCCTATGACATGGGCCCTGCCATTTCTGTCCCACCTGCCGCCGGGCCTGAGGCTCCCACTGCTAGCTCAGATTCCCAGAGTGGACAAGTTTTCTGTGGAGTGGATTGAAATCTACCATTGATCCTGTGGGACCACAGAGGCTGCTGGCAGTGGGCTCAAAGTGAGCTGCGACGTGGTACAAAGACAGCAGATGGTTCAAGTATGCAAGCTCCCCAGGCGATCTTCCTTGCAAATACTCAACCTGTGGGGGTGGGGAACAGGCATCCGCCCAGTTAGAGGCCAAGACAGAGGCTTAAACTAAGAAGGCTTACTGCCTGATTGGCCCAGGAAACAGAGAGCCACGGAGTGCTGTATCTTCCCTGTATGAAAGGCTTAGAGAGCCTGGAGGTGTCACAGGGCCACAGGTAATGGAGTGGTAGAAAATGGAACCTTGGAGACAACAAACCATGGAGGTTGGGATTGTTCCTGAAAGATATTAAAGGGGCAGAGTGGGAGGTGGATGTAGGACATGGAGTTTCCTCAAGCATGGATGTTGGATGATCTGCTTTTCCTCTATCGATACTGAAGACCTCACTAGATTACATAACCTGCAATAAGACAATTTAAGTAGAACGTAAGGAAGAACCTGTCTGTTGGGAGATTCTCTCAGATGATCAAAAGTGGTAGTGGACTCTCCTTCCTGGGGGAGCCAAGAATCATTTACTGGATGCTCACAAGTCTGGCTAAGGGGTCGATTATGGGATAGGACCAGTTTGGGACATCCAAGTTCATCGTGTCCAAGTTCAAAAGTAGGGGGATGGAATCGGGGTGGGGTACAATGCCTAATCTGTCCCATCCGTCTCTCCCAGGTTTCCAGGCACCTCCTAGCTCGATCAATTAGAATGGAGGTTTCCTTGAGACTGCACTTCTCCTCTGTGGGGGGTGGGTGGCAGGGGAGATGCCAGGATACTATGGCCTAGCCTCATGCCAGGCACATAGCTGGCACTCAGTAAACATTTGTAGAGTGAATGAATGAACCCCTAGGTTCATCCCAGAGGGCTGACGCCCACCCTGCTCCTGACTCCCTGCGTTCCCTGGCTCCAATGGCCTAGGGCCTTGTTTCTTCCCCACTAACTAGGGTGAAGGCAGCACTAATGCGGGGCTACAGGAAAGAAGGAGAGAAACTTTTCGGCCCCCCAGGAATTATCTAGGACCAAGCATGAATTTCAGGGCAATCACTGATGGGGCTCCTCCCTGGGTTCAGATTCCACCCCTTCCCTACTCGAGTTCTCAAGGTCTAAGGTAAGTTTCCCAACCTGGCGTGTAGGTGTGAGGAGGGTGGTGAGCCAGGCAGCAGTATAACGGGGTCTTCAGTCCTTGCCCCTTCCCACCTCTGTCCCACCTGGGAGGCAAGGTCCAGAGGAGCAGCTCTCCTGCGAAGGATGGCTGAGCTGGCCTGGTTTGGGACTGCGAGAGGCTCTAACCCTCTCTCTCAGCTCCGAGAGGAAGTGGCTGACAAGTACTAGCTAACTGTCTCTCTTCAAAGCCAGGAGGAAGCGGCAGGAAGGAGTAGGGTGTGTGCCCAAGCTTGACTCTGGGGAGACGTGTGCTCATCACATGGAGTCTGGGATGTAGCTTGGCCCGTGGCCCTCACAACCCCATGATGGCACCTCTACTCTCCCGAGAGTTGGGGGCCAGGGCTCTGGGCAATGGCCCTGCACACACCTCACTGGGGCCTCTGGACAGGGGGCAGCAGCATCCACTAGGCCATGTTGCCCCAGTTCCCCAGCACGGGCCCTCCCGCCCCTCCTGGGTCCCTGGCTAGCTGGGTGCCCCAGGAGGAGCACAGGGCTCAAGTCTAGCTTCAGGCAGCAGGGGCTGATGAGACGTGTCTGCCGGCCTCCCCTGCACCCCGGGTGCCCCTCACCTTGAGCTGGGACTTGGAGACCTTGCCGCTCTTCTCCACGTCCAGCGCGGTGAAAGCGTACCAGACGGACTTAAGCAGCTCCTTGCGCAGGGCCATGGCTGAGGCACCCGCCCGGCCCAGGGGCGGCTCTGACACCAAGATCCGGTTTCAGGAAATGCAAACGGCTGCAGAGACCGCAGAAGGGCCATGGTGCGGAGCAACAGCTCCACCTGCCTGCTCTCGCGGGCTCCCCACACTGGCAGGACCCAGCCTGTTGCTCTTGCAGTGCTCAGCGGCACCACTCCCTGCATGGGAACTGGGGACCAAGCCCTGGGGAGCTAGAGCCACAACTCTGATCAGCCTGGTTCCCTGGGTGTGAGGCCCTTTAGAAGCCTCCTCAGCCCCAGAGCCTCCTGGAGCCTTCTGGGCTCCCAGAGGCAGCTTGATGAGGGAAAAGCAAGCCCATCCCGACTTTGGAGTCAGATAAAAGGGGGCAGGTCCTGTACCAGTTCCACACTTACCAGGTAGGAGGCTTTGGATAAATAACTTAACCTCCTTGAGCAGTTTCTCATTGGTAAAGCAGGAGAAATACTCACCTCATAGATTGTAAAGAGGTCTGAGAATGGATGAAAAGCACAGAGTAGGCATTGGATAAAACATTTCTTTTAGGACCATCTAACATTACTGTGGTGGTAGGGCTCCTCCCAAGTGGAAGAAAACAAAAGGCAACAATACAAACTTGGAGGAGGAACTGGGCCAGGGCACCTCTCCAGGTCAGGAGGACTTGGCACATCATCGGCTGCCTCCCCATCCCCTAGGCTTTGGTTCTAAAAGGCACCCCAAGCATTGCCCACTCTGGGGCCCCACTGGCCCTGACCTAAAGATTCTGAAGCTCATGGGGGTGAGGCTCATGGTGGGGCCCAGCTTCAGGGGTGCCTGGGAGCAGGAGGCTGGCGATTCAGGGCCCTCCGCATCAGTGCTTCCGTTTCTTTAGATCCAATACCTGTGAGGGCTGGGGCATATTCCTGCCACGAACAGTGGCCTTGGATGTTGAAGGAGCCTGCTCAGGCAATTGAGACTCCCCTCCCTGGGGGTATGTCCCAGCTCCCCCTGCTTCCAAGGAGCTGGTGGCAAGAGTAAAAGAGTGTGCTAGGCATCCTAGGAGAGGATGTCTGCGTTGGGGGAGAGGGTGGGGCACATCCATGACAAGGGAGAGAGGAAAAGAGGCACCTGCAATCCCTGCAATGTTCCCATGCAGGAGGGGTCAAAGCCAAGAGTTCTTTCCATCAAGTCCCTTTCCCTGCATCCCTTCCTTCCCACCAGGGCTGGTCTGGTCCTACCATGTAGTTTTCAGTGGGGTCTGACTGTGGCTTTGGAATTCCATGGCCCCAGACACCTAGGTGGGTACCCCCAGAGCTGGGTACCAAAGCTAGGACTTCAGCACCAGGCAGCAGAGGCATCAGAGACCCTGGGTACCTTGGCAAAGGCACCGCCCCCCCCCCCCATGGGGCTTTGCCCACTTGGAGCAGTGGATTGTGTGCTGTGTGTGGAGGGGCTCTGATGACATAACACAAGGTAAGGTAGAGAAAACAGAGTTCCTCCAGCCCACCCATCTTGAGGCCTGAGACCCAACCGGAGCCTGGGAGCAGTGCTCACACTGGTCTTGCTTGGCTACCGGGAGCCTACTTGCTCAGCTGTGGGCAGGAAGCCACCGGCAGCTCCTCAGGGCTTCTCTCATACCAGGGCTTCCTTCCCCGTGTCTCTGGGAGGGCAGGCCCACCAGTCGGGCACAGAGGCTGAGTGAGGTCTGTGCCCGGGATACAGGGCCAAGAGCCTGATTTGACCAGCCCTGCCACCAGGGCCCGAAGCTGAAAGGAGGGAGGAGGAGGGAGGGGCCCAGGTGGAAACTTGGAACTTTTATTAAATACTCATTCACCCGTTTGCCACCACCATCCAGAGCAGGAAAAAAAATTATCAAAATGGAATTAAAAAAAATAAAACAAATTACACCCAATCCCCAGTATGTACAAGGTTGCTCCCCAGCCTCTCTGCCACAGAGAGGCTGGGGAGCAGCTGGGGGTAGGGGTGGGGCGGGGCACCTTTACTCCAGCCACAGGCCCCTGAGCAATTCTGACTGCAGTGGCAGAAAGTCCCTGCTGCCAAGTGGCCAGACATCTCGGCTGGCCTCTGGGGAGGTGGTTATTGCTGAGAGGGGCAGTGCTGGGCCCAAGCTGCCCCTACTGGGCTGAAGGGCTGTCTGCCTTCTCCCCTAGTGGGCAGTGACCAGTTGGAGCAGAGGACCAGTCCCAAGAGCAGCCCCAGTTGCCACCTGAGAAGGGGAGTGGACCAAGGGCGGGAAGGGTGTTTTCTAGAGAGAGGAGAGGGTGCTCAGCTGATTTTGGGGGGAGGACACCCCAGTGCAGCCTGCTGATCAAGCTTGTCCTCCTTAGCTCCTGAGGATGACACACTCCCCCGATTCCAGCTGCTTGGCCCTTCTCTTGGGCAGGACCCCTGTGCCCTTCAGGCCATTTTCCTGCTGCCTTCTTGCCCTAGAGACCTGTGTGGCCACCTTCCACGTGTCAGCCACAGCCTGGGCCCTTGCAGGCAAGGATGCCTGTACGGCATGGCGCCTCTTCCAGCGTGGTGTGGGACCCGGCCCTCTCGGGCTCAGCAGCCGCTCTCCGAATCTGTGGTCTCCAGGGTCACAGTCCCTTGCTGCATGGCAGCAGTGGCTACGCTGATGGCCTCCTCTAAGGTCTGCTGCTCCTCCAGCTGTGGAGAAGGGGGAGGAGAAGGAAGGAGAGAGTGAGACCCTTCCTCCTAGATTCCAGTGGTAGTATATGAGGCCCACTTATGTGAATCTCCACCCACCCAGTGCCAAACACCTGAGAACTTAGTAGGGCCCCAAGAAACAGGAAGTTCACTGATAGAATCCTATTAGGCTAGACATGGTGAGGAGCCATGGAATGGTCCAGGGTCAGACAGAGCAGTTTGCTCATAGAAGGGGAATGACTGATTGGAGTAATCATCTACTTCAGCCTCCTTATTTTCCAGATGACGAAACAGGGACACGAAGAAATGAAGGGTTTAGACCACCAGGGAGACGGCCATCGAAGTTATCCTGAAGGTCAGAAGGGACTCCCTACCCTGACTCAGTCAAGAAAGAGCCTGAGACAGGTGTGTGGATACAGGCAGAAAGGGGTTTGTCCTCTGAAATGGGCTCTTTTTGAGCCAAATGCTGTCCTCTTCAAGACCTCCATCTAGTTCCCCTTCCCTTCTAGTTCCTTTCTCTGGCCACAGTATCCTACCAGACCTCTACTCACCTGCACTGCAATATGAGTTCCATTGGCTGTGGCTAACAACGCCACCTGTTGATGATGAAGGGATGCTACACTTGAGTCCTCAGCCACCACAGTCCCAGAGGTAATGATTGTGACCTGAAATATAGAAGAATGAGGTTTTCCAACACACCTACATTACTCTCCCAAACCCCAACCCAAAAAATCCCTCCAAGCAAGGTGGCTGGGAACAACCCAGAAGGAAATGAATAAAACCATTATGAGTCAGATTAATTAATTAGCTTGGGGCTCAGAGCTAAGTGGGGTTGTATTTTACTTTAATTTACAGCCAACTTAATTTAGGAATTTTGAATCACAGAAGGACAGAGCTGTAAAAGGTCCCAGAGATAATTTAATCCCCTCATTTGAAGATGGGCTAAAGTTCATGGAAAAGTAACTTGCTTATGGCAGCAAAGCAAATTTAGGGTAGACTGAGATTTAGAAACTGTCTCTTGACTCCCAGTGCAATGCTTTTCAACAAGAGTTGCTGACGACCCAGAGAAGATGTAGGGAAGATCCCTTATGTGTGGGAATCTTGGTCCTCGTATGAAGGCTTGACTAATTAAGCCTGCACTTTAGGGCTCACCCCACAGAAAGGAAGGACAAGAGAACAAGAAACCCCAAGCAAACCGCCTGGTCATACGGGCTGCGTCTGGGTGCCATCAGCGCTGACCATGGTGACTGTGTGTGTGCCAGATGTGGCAAGGTCATCATCATGACTAGGGATGGTGAGGGTGGTACTGCCGTGCTGGGTCACCATACTGATGGCACTCCCCAGTGCCTGCAGGTCTTCTGGTGACAGGCTGACCTGCCAACAGCAAGGAAGAAGATGAGCTGGGAGTGGAGGGGAGGGCAGTCTGAAAGCCCCTAGGCAGATGAATCTGCTCTCCCAGAGCAGGTTCGCTTATTGGTAAGCTAGATTAGCTTCTTGTCACGGGGTGGAGGGAGTCAGGACAAGCAAGTAAAACAGGCCCTAGGTTGCAAAGAGAGGCTACATTGGAAGAATTCTGCTGACCACTTCTATTCATCACCACTTTGCCTCAGGGCTCTGTTCCATGTAATTCAGGGTCTCCACCTAATTTCATCCTCATATCAACCCCAAAAGTCATAAGTGCACTTGACAGTGAGGGTGCTGACAAAGGTCAGGTTATACTGCTGGCTAGAAACGCCAAGTTTCCAGATCCCACACCATGCTCTGGCCCGTATACCGACATGTCTCTCTTGAGAAGGACATCCAAGTGTTTCACTCAGATGAACAGGACCTGTCAGCCTCCAAGTAAAGAGGGAAGCTACTAACTGTGCTCCAGAAGTCACAGAGACTGAGCTGGAAGCATGAGGAAGAGGTGGGGGCCTGTGTTACAAGATTTGGTACCCTCGGCCTCAGCTTTCTGAGATCCATAAGGCTAAAAAAGAGAAACTGGGTGGACGTGGGGCTGTTAGAACTTGGAGCTCCCCAGAGAGAGTGGGAGAGGCTACCAGCCAGACTGGCCCACCCCACCTCTACCCCCAGGGTCTGTACCTGCTGGGCACCATCCTGAGTGATCAGAGCCACCTGGGGGGCCCCATCTTCCTCGGTCACCATAGCCACTTGGGCAGGGATGTCATCACCCTCTTCTTTCACCTCCGACAGGTAAGCAATGCGGGGTCGTTTGGGTAGCGGGTTCTCCTCGGCTGCAGAGGCGGCTGGGAGAGGAGAGCCCAGGCTGACACCTGCCACCAGGTGGTCACAGGGAGGCCCAGCCGGTCCCCACTCTCACCTCCTGCCCACGCCCCTCACCCTCGAGCTGCTGTTGCTCATAAAGGGCCTGCTCGCTCTCCTCCGTGGCCTCCAGCTCGCCGTGGGCGCTGCGCTTGTGCATGGCCAGGGTAGAGGTCTGCCGGTAGGTCTTGCCGCAGGTGCTGCAGGTGTAGGGCTTGCAGTGTGTGTGCACTACATGGTGCTTATACAGGCTTGAGTACTCGGTGAAGCGCTTCCCGCAGCCTGGCACCGTGCAAACGTATGGCTTCTCCCCTGGGGACACTGGGCTGTGAGGGGGGTGGGACCTGGGGCTGGCAAAGGGGAAACTAAGGGGATAGGAGTGGGGGACAGGGTTGGTGAAGGGAGAGCCAGAGGGAGGAAGAGGGACTGAGATCTGGGACTCTGAATGGACAGAGTTGGGGAAGGTGACCAGTGGAAGGCAGAGGGAACGTGAGCGTGGGACCACGGAGCCCAGAGACAAGGTGGAGAGAAAATGGCAGGGGCAAGGCCGAGGCTAGTGAAGGGGCTGGTGGGGGCACTGGGGGCTTGTGAACAGAAGAGGCAGGAGATAGAGAGGGGTGACTGATACGTCAGGTACGATGGGAGAGTGAGGGGACACATGCGTCTGAGAGATGACACAGAAGGCTGGACAGGGACGTAACACTGGGGAGGGTGAGGATACACGGGAGTCACATGGACAGTGGATGAGGTGAGGAGCTGAAGATGACATTTCCCTCTGCTTTTTCCCCATCACGCCTGACCCTGGCCTTTTTCTGGGAGCTCAGCTGGAGTGGGAGAATTTCGGGTGGGTATAGAGAGGCAGCAGGGAGCTGAGAGGGCCAGCAATGCCCGTCAGATTGGACCTAACTGCTGAAGGAGGAACCGCTCACTGCAAGTGAAAGAGTGGTTCTGGGGATATGGCCGAAACCACCGAAACCCCGTGCCCTGCCCACGGACCAGCCTGGAATGACGTTCTGGGCTGTGCGTCGAGAATATGTTTAGGTCAGAAGCCTATGGTAGAGGGGGCTGGGGCCTCAGGGGTGGTCCTTGCATGCCAGCTGGCCCACCTGTGTGGATGCGCACGTGATTCTTGTAGTTGGTGGCACTGGTGAAGCCACGGCCACAGTGGGGCTCGGGGCAGGTGTAGGGCCGCTCGCCCGTGTGGGTGCGCACATGTACCTTGCGGATGTTAGACGTGGTGAAGGAGCGGCCACAGCCCTCAAAGGGACACCGGAAGGGGCGTTCACCTGTGGAGATGGGCTGTGTGAGGGCGGCTCTGGAAGGGGTCCTGCGGAGCAGGGAGCAGGGCGAGCCCTGGGCTCAGAGCCGGGTCTGAACGGGGCAGGGCGGGCAGGGCCCAGCCTACCGGTGTGGGTCCGGACGTGCTTCTGCAGGTCTCCGGAGGTCTTGAAGGCCTTGCTGCACAGCTCCTCTGGGCACTTGTATGGCTTCTCACCAGTGTGGGTGCGCACGTGGCTCTTCAGCCCATATCCTGTCCGCGTGTGAGACGGAGGGAAGGAGGGGTGAGAAGAGCATTGGGTGGGGCCTCATCCTCCACCATCTCTTCTTCCTAATTCAGAGGCTCTCCATCTTCAGGTCTGCTCTGCGAGGCTCCGGACCTCCTCTGGCACAAGAAGCCTGTGTCTGCCTCTATCCCACCCCTGCCTGGGCAGGTAAGAGGGGCTGGAGAAGCCCACTCTGCTCTCCTTCCCTCTCCAGGGGCAGCTGATGCCATTCCAGAACCAGTGTAAGAGGGAACCTAGAGAACCTATGCCTAAAGGGCCTCAATTCAGAGGGAAAATGAAGCCTAGAGGGATGCAACCGACCACCTGGAACCCCCAGCTGGTGGGTGTCAGGGCTGATGCAGAGGCAGGTCCCTCTGCCAACCCCCAGCTCCTGCTGCCTCTTGCCTCTGTAACAGGGTTTCCTCCAGAGACGGCGCCCTGCCTCAGAGCACTCCGACAGCAGTCTCTCCAGGAAGGCAGCCCGGTGCTTGGCTTCCTTGAGGGAGTTGCCAGAGCTAATCTAGAACCCTCTCCCCTCAACTGGAAGCAGTCCACCTTGGTTCCCATCCAGGTAGGTTACCTGTGGCAAAGGCCTTTCCACAGCTGGGGAAATCACACCTGTATGGACGGTCACCTGTATGAGCTCTCTCATGCACCTGTGAGGACAAGCAATCATGTAATTCAGAGGGACAAGGGTATGAATGGGCAGTTTAGTTCTCGTTAGGGCCCGGAGTATCAGCATTGGCCACCTCCTTTATTTTGCTTCCTCTTCAGCTGAGATGCCCCCTCCAGAGAGCCTTCCCTGATTCTCTTCCCTCCTGCATTCTTCATGTGTGTCAAAGCCCTCTGTGCTGACTTTTCTGTACGCTCATCTCTTCCTTCCAGGAGGCAATGAGCAACTCGAGGTCAGGGACCAGTTCCAGTCAAAGCGGGAAGGCAGAATTACAGCCTGCTGGGAAGATGGCAAGGCTAAAAGCTCTCTGCAGCAACCTTACCTTTAAGTGATGAGCGGTGGTATAGAGACGCCCACAGCCCTTGTAGCCGCAGCGGAATGCTCTGTCCCCAACCTGCTGTCCTTTGCCATTATGGGGAGCCTGGCTGTCATGCAGAACCTGAGGAAAAAAATCTTGGGGTCCCTATATGTATTCTCCTCAATGAAAGAAGCGAAGAGGTAGGACACAGGACCCGGCTGGCCCCTTAAGACCCAATAAACAGGGTTAAACCTACCAAGGGGGAGAAGTGCAACCTGGGTGACAGATCCAGACAGACGGAACAGACACCGGGGCATGCTGCAGCAGAAATGGGGCTGGCATGTGGAGTCACCACCCAGCTCTGATGGACAGAGGAATGACTAAATGTCATAGGGGCTGTGACAGCTTTGGGAGAAAGGGTATGGACAGAGGAATGACTAAATGTCATAGGGGCTGTGACAGCTTTGGGAGAAAGGGTATCTCCTAGACGGCTAGGTAAGGTGAGGGAGGAGTGGTCTGAACAGCCACACTTGAGCTGGGTGGTGACTCCACATGCCAGCTGCCCCTTCTTTTGACCACCAACCTAGGAGGCGCAACTCTGGACATGTTTATCCTCTGATGGGAGGAGATCCCTCCCTCCCTGGGGGAAACCTGTGTTTGGAAGGGGCATTAACATGTGGCTTGCTGTGGGGATGAGCTCACCTGTGTTCACCAGAAGTGAGGTGGTCACAATCAACAAACCGCAGAAGTGCCAAGGGCAGGGGCCCGAAAGTCCCACCAGAAGCCTCAGCTCTAACCACGGCACCTGGCTAACTAACAAGTCGTTCCCTTCCCCTTCTCCTGCGAACACCCTTTTCACACCAGCCTCTGGCTTCGTGGAGCCCTTACTGTTCTTCTGCTTTCCTGGGCACAGTCCTGCTGGGACTGTCCCTTAGTCTTTGTTTCTGGGACACTATGGCCTTCCAAGGAGCTCCTGAAACAGAACTCCGGAAGTCGTGGTGAGCAGGACACAAAAGAGGGAGACCAAATCCATGGCAAGGTCTGTCTAGTCAGCTCCAGGTCAAGGGGTCAAGCAGCTGACAAAGTTTCATGGACACTTAAGCAGCTGGTGGGTGGCAGGAGAGGGTCACAGGTGGCCAGGCCTGCTCGGCAGGCTAACCCACTCAGGCGTTCAGATTTCATTCCCATGTCCCACTGGCTCTTGAGGTAATCAAGGGAATCAAGGAACTTCAGGGCTGGAAGCGACCTCTGAGATCATCTGGCCCCATCTCATCGTATGAGACAGGAACAAGCTGAGGCCTAGGAGGGGAGTGACTTACCCAAGGTCAGACTAGGTAGAGGCCGAGCCAGCACAGATCTCAGGGCTCACAATTTAAAGCTCAGTTGTCTTTCCAACGTCAGTAAGCCTCAAATTAGGCTTCTAAAATACACCTGAAGGAACTGGAGTGGGAGTGGGCATAGCCCAGAGGGGCCTACTGCAAAGTTTTATGCTTCAATTTGAAAAGATACGAGGATTTCCTCTTCTCTTTTATGATACAGACACATTAGTTTTATTATAAAAATAACTCCCCCCAGTCTTTGGGTAAAACGGGTGTTCCAGGAAGCCCTGCCACATCTACCCTGAGGCACTGCTGTTCATGGGGAGAGGGAGCACCCTGGTTTGGAAAGCTCACAGATCTCTGTACTGGTTCCCCCTACGGCAGGACCACAGCCCCAGCAGAGAGAGCTTAGACTGACTGATGTTTGGAAAGCCAAGATCCATTTCTTTGCAGCTGAGCTACTGTGCAAGCCTTGTGTTCCAAGAATCCCAGCTGCTCTGTTACATCTGCTCTTGTCACTGCCTACTGAGGTTATTTTCCCAAATGACTTAATGAGTCGCAGAGAAGAAATAAATACAAGAACATCTGACCTCGGTGGACTGGAAAACTAATAAAATTCACTGGCAAGGCAAGAGCTTTCTCAGACAGTACAGCCAAAGTGAAGCTGGGCCTAAATTCCCACCGTACGGATATCGCTGTTTCCTACAGCTGCCTTCCCTCTGCACAGACAGTATAAACAAGCGTGAGTGTACACAGCTGTCGGTGGCCCTGGCCAGGCTGCGATGCTTATCCGAGACGATGACGTGTGAGAGAGAAGTCGGGGGAGCCAGTGTGGAGGGGCAAAGGGAGTAGCCCCGGCCATGTCCAGGCACAGGACTGCCCTCGTCCTCTAGAAAGGTGGCAGATTTGGCAGGGCCAAGAGAGCTCACCTTGCTGGCGTACTGCTCCAGGGCCACCACTGTGTCCGTGCTGAAGCCCTCATCATCCTCTGTGGCCAGGTCCTCCAAGCCCACCTCTGTCTGCACGGCCAGGATGGTGCTGTCGGATGGCACAGCCACGGGGTGGTGAATGTAAGCAGTGGAGCCATCTTCCAGCTGGACGGCTTCCAGGGCACTGGGGTCATAGCCCTCTGCAGGGAACATGCGGTTAGCCCAGACGCTGCACAAGGGCAAAAGACGCGGCTGGGACCTGGGCTTTAGGTAACGAGAGGTACATATACCAAGGAGGGTTTTAACCTCGGGTTTCTCCTGGTCCCGCACTTTAGCGATTCACTTGGGCTGGCCTTCCTTCTGGGGCAGCCTCTCCTAAGCATGAGGTCTCCTATGGAGTACCGACTGGGAACTCACAAGCTCCGTGAGGACCTGAGGGGACCATCATCTTGGCCTAGATGACCACAAGAACCTCCTAACTGGTGGCCCCTCACCCCCTAGTTCCCTCTAGGCAGCAGAGCATCCAGAGGGATCTCTGCAGGACACAAATGCGATCACGTTACCTGAGGCTCTAAACAGTTCAACCATGTTCCATTTGTCTCAGGATAAAGACCAAAACCCTTATCCTGAAGCCCCACTGCTCTGGCCCCCGCCCTCTCTATTGAGCTTCACCTCACCCACTCTGCCCTCACCCCCAGTACTCGAGCTCCTAGTAGTTCCTTGGACGTGCCGTTCTTTCTCCCCACCCACCCCTGTTTCCGGACCACATATGCTGTTCCTTTTGTCTGGGGTACTGAACCCTCCCTGCCACTGCTCTTCCCCAGCTAAGCCCACTTCACCCTCCAGCACTCAGCTCAAGTGTCACTTCCCCAGAGAAGCCCTCCATGAGCCTGAACTCCATTTGCAATGATCAGTTCATCATGATGGTTCATTTCAGGCCTATTTCCCCCACTAGATTCTAGGAGAGCAGGGGCTATGTCCGACTCTGTTCTCTCTTGTATACTCCACACCTAGTACCATGCCTGGCACGCAATAATTGCTCAAGAAACTACTTGTAGAAGTAATAAAACATTATTCTTCGATACCTTAAAAGCTTAATTCTTTTTTTTTTTTTTTTTAAAGCTTAATTCTTAAAAAAAAATGATAGTTAAGTTTTTAGTCCTGGTCTTCGATGACGTCATTGGGTCCTATTTAAAGGCCTAAGAATCTGTGGCTGTGCTGGAGCCAAAGCCGCCATCAAGGCCCAGGCTACAGACCCCCATGCTCAGCCTCCCGGGGGCAGAAACAGCTGTTCCTGTGGTCCACGCCAGGGAAGGCAGGCGAGCCTGCTGAATCAGGTGAGCTTGGAGACCACAGCTCCATGTCTCTGCCCCAGCTCCCAGGGTGCACAACTCCAACCCCCAACCTCTGCCAGTTCTGCTTCCCTTCCTTCTTGCCAGTCGTGATAAGTGTGACCCCACCTTTGGGTGTGCGGTGTATGTAGGCCATGCTGCCATCTTCCAGCTGCACGGGCTGTCCATCCTCAAAGGAAAGAGGTTCTGTAACGAGAGCAATGCCTGCCTTTCTCTGGAGCTCGGTGTCACAGAGGGGGGTCCTTCAGTGGGGGCTGCCTGGCCTGCCTCATGAGGCAGGGGTGTCTCAGGATGCCCTCACCTTTCTGCACTGTCACTTGGTGAATGTATGCAGTGGTCCCATCCTCGAGCTGGATCACTTGCCCTTCAAGAAGCTTCTCTCCTGTGGAGGTGGAAATAGAGAGAAGCGGGCCAGGCCCAGAAGAGGGCTGAGGGACACATGCCTGTTTTAGCAGAGGCCTGTTGGAGGCACAGACCGTGTGTCTAAGCACAGGTGACATTCTCCATGTTATCTCATTCCCTCCCTCCCTCCCAGGCCTGTGCCTCAGAGGTACCGGCGGTAGAGACGTCCTGCCATGAGGAACCCTATAGCTCCCAGCAGATTCCCTTCCTGTCACTCACAGGAGGAGCAACTTCCTTTATTATTCTACCCACACCTGGCAAAGTGGGGACTTCCAACCTGGCAGTAAGCTGCTGAGACTGAGCTAAATGGCAAACAAAGGATGCCCTGAAATGTGGAAAGGCCCCAGTGGGTCAAAGTTCAGATCTGACTCAAACTAACTAAATTAAAATACATTCCCTTGTCTCCCACTGTGGCAGTATGCCAAGCCCTAGACCCTCTGATAAGGCAATATAGTTTAGAGGTTAAAAGCAGTGGGCTCTGGGGCTTCCCTGGTGGCGCAGTGGTTGAGAGTCTGTCTGCCAATGCAGGGGACACGGGTTCGAACCCTGGTCTGGGAAGATCCCACATGCCGCGGAGCAACTAGGCCCGTGAGCCACAGCTACTGAGCCTGCGCGTCTGGAGCCTGTGCTCCGCAACAAGAGAGGCAGCGATAGTGAGAGGCTTGCACATCGCGATGAAGAGCGGCCCCCGCTTGCCGCAACTAGAGAAAGCCCTCGCACAGAAACGAGGACCCAACACAGCCAAAAAAAAAAATAAATAAATAAAGCAGTGGGCTCTGGAACCAGTCCAGGCCTCCTGGGTTTGAATTTCAGCTCTACCTCTTACTAGCTGTGTGATCTTGGACACCTTATTTAAACTCTCTGTGCCTCAGTTTCCTCTTCTAAGAGCAAAAGGCTCTTAGGTTTAGAATTAGAATTAGATAGGCTTCTCCTTATGTCCAGTGAGTTGAGAGGGAGAAGGGGTAAAGGAAGTGAGAAAGGGAAGAAGGAAATGGAGACTGAAGACTTAATGACATGTGCTTTCTTTGTTCCTTTCTTTGCAAGTTTCAGGTTTAGGAATTTGAGCTCCTATGATGTGGGAGAAGGACCAGACAGCTACTTCTGGCTCACCTCTGCTGATGTCTCCCACTCAGAAGAATTCCCAAACTTGTCCCCAAACTGAGTTTTCTTGGGTCAGTAACTAACAGTTCAGCAACCCAGCCAGAGGCAGGGAAGGTGGAGACAAAGGTAAGAAGTAGGAGTGAAAGGCAGTTGAGACAAGGGGAGAGCGACTCCCCCTCTTCCCTCTCACCCAGCAAGCAGTAAGCTACCCTGCCTTTTAACACTTTAGCTGTCCTGGCAAGGGCACCAGTACATGGGGTTCTGAAAGTATCATCAGAGCTTCTGCTAGCGGAGTGGGTACTGCTTCAAGGCAGGAAATAAGAGGTTGAGAAGAGTTATTTGGGAGAAAATTTCAACCTTGAATTTCCTTTAACAAGCAGAGATGACAATGGGGAGAGGCAGGGGGGAGAAGAGCTGACCGTCAGGGCCCTCATACCCCACTACAGAGGTGACCGCATGTTCGTTTGCCTGGAACGGTGCCAGCACCGTTATTCATAGCACGCTCTTCCACTCTCCAAAGTGTCGGCTTTGAATAACAGGTTTCACACTTACCCTAATTATAGGTAAGTGTCATAAAATTTTAGGGCTTTCGGCTGGCTAAGCTGGGCCCAGGCAGAGCTGCCTGCTGACAGAGATGAAAGTGCCCTGGTCAAGGGCATCAGAGGAGCTCACCAGCAAGAGAGCTGCCTTTCAGGACAGTGAGGTTCTGGTGCCTGAGGGCCAACTCTGCTCTCAGTAGTGTGAAATCTGTTGTGTGTGAGTGTGTGTGTGCACTCATGTAAGCACGCACTACAGCACCATGGAGGAGGCAGAGAACAGAGCCAGGAAGAGTGATAAGAGGAAGATATAAACGGAGAGGTGGGGGAGGCAAAGAGATCCAGACATAAGAAGACAAGATGTAAGAAAAGAGTGTGGCTTCCGCAGGCCAAGTGTTGCCACTTGTTTTTTATTCATTCAGTCAACCATTAATTCATAACAGAAGACTGAGGCATGGGAAATACCTGGGTCCACAGAGTAAACACAGCCCCATCTATAGTTCCTAAGTTCTTCCATCCCACTGAGACTGCTGCAAAGGGGCAAGACCTGTGATGGGAAGTCTGCAAACAGAGGGTTGCAGGCTTCACAAGTATTCTAGAGAAGTTCCATTACCACAAAAATGAAGTCAGCCAGACCCATACATCATCATATGGAAAGAGCTTATTGATGAGTTTAAGGGGCCTCTTTGTCGTCGTCAGGAAGCAGATGATTTAAAATGAAATCAACAAACAATTTATCTGTAAGCTTGGGACCTGAAATACATTTTGACAATGTGTTGAAATGGAGGAGGGCAATGTTACAATGACAGTGCAGTCACGTGGATGGCGGTGCTCACAGAGTCCAGAAATGACAAAATAAAGAGTAGGAATGAGGCGGTGTTTGGCCAGTGCTGTCCAAGAAAGACACGCATGCCATCTGGCAAGCCTGAGAATGCTGGCGAGAAAGACAGAGGCTGTCAGGATGGTGAGTGTCCCTGGCCAGAAGGCCCTGCCCTTCAACAACGCTCTGTTCTGACTCCACGCCCTCCTTGAGAATCTGAATTTCAGGTAAATCTGAATTTCAGATAAACAATGAAGTTTTTTTTAGTACTTGGTGCTATTATGTTACTGTTTTTAATATTTAATCCCATGTTTATACATGTCTTCCTCATGCAGTATGTGGAACATACTTATACTACAAAATTATTCGTTGTTTATCTGTAATTAAAATTTAACTAGGGCTTCCCTGGTGGCACAGTGGTTAAGAATCCGCCTGCCAATGCAAGGAACATGGGTTCGAGCCCTAGTCCGGGAAGATCCCACATGCCACGGAGTAACTAAGCCCGTGCACCACAACTACTGAGCCTGCGCTCTAGAGCCCATGCTCCACAACCAGAGAAGCCACTGCAATAAGCCTGCGCACCGCGACGAAGAGTAGCCCCCGCTCGCCACAGCCAGAGAAAGCCCGCGCACAGCAACGAAGACCCAACGCAGCCAAAAATAAAAATAAATAAATAAAAAAAATAAAATAAAATAAAAAAATTTAACTGTGTGCCCTGTATTTTTATTTCTGGTCACCCTAGTGGGGTCTAAGGCATGAGATCTATGCTTGGGTGCCCCCTCTGAACCTAGAAGAGTATCTTGTACATGGTAGATGCTCAGAAGATAGTTTGACTGCTTAAACTTGCTTAAATTAAAATGAACTGCTTCTAGAAAGCACTGAGAAACTGGAAAAGCAGGAAGTCACAACCAGCACTGTGTTCATCCATTCCAGAAATATTTATGAACTACTCACCACATGTAAGGAAGTCTGCCTTTCAGAGGTCTTGGCTCCTATAGCTAGGCTAGTCCGATTTTCTAGCCTGCCTACATGGCATTTCATTTTAAGGAGTTCCCTTTCCACCAATCACCTTGAGAGATTCTCACGCAGAGCAGGCTGTGGCAAGCAGGCTGGAAGGCAGGGTGGTCGTGAGACTCTGGGATGGGGACAGGGCGGGATTCTGAGGTCCCCGGAAATACCTTTGATAGCTTGCTGTACGTAGGCCGTCGTCCCGTCACTGAGGGTCACCGTCTGCAGCCCCAAGCTCTCCATGGCAAACTCCTGCTCGTACACTCAGACATGAATTTGTCTTCTTCCCAGCACTGAGAGCCACAGCTGAGGTCAGAGATTTCCTTTGGCGTCACAAATCTGAGAAAACGGACAGTGTCATATTATGAGCTGTACGGCTTCCTCCTGCCGTAAGGACACACAGGGACAATGAAGGAGGCCAGCCAAGAAAAAAAAGAGGCGAATTCTTCAAAGTAGAGAACTATGTTGGTTTTTATTAAGAGAGTTCAAAATATACACACTTAAGAATTCTAAAGGTTGAGCATGCAAGAGAAGCATGCCAGCCAAATTGATTGTAAAGTAAGATTTCATTAATCAAAACCCACTTTTAAACTCGCTCCCCTTAGAAGGGAGCCCCACTGAAGGCAGGCGGCCAACCCCACTGCTGCTGGTTCTCTGTGACCATTCTGACATCTCTCCTGTGCTCAGATCTATCCATTCACCAGCCTTGTAAATATCACACAGGCATCACAAACAGCACAAGTCCCCAACAGAACTCACAATGGTCCCCACCCCAAGAACTGTTCCACTCCCAGTATCCCCTATCCCGGGGATGGCATGTCCAGCCACCCAGAATCAGTGGGGGTCATTCTTTTTTTTTTTTTTTTGGCCACATGGCTTGAGGGATCTTAGTTCCTGGACCAGGGATTGAACCCGGGCCCTAAGACTGAAAGCACAGAGTCCTAACCACTGGACTGCCAGGGAATTCCCAGTGGGTTCATTCTTGATTCTTCCTTTTTCCTCAGAAGTCTAGGTACACCACCATCTTACATCATACACAAAAATTAACTCAAAATGGATTAAAGAATTTAATGTAAGACCTGAACCCATAAAACTCCTAGAAGAAAACATGGGTGGTAAGCTCCGTGACATCAGTCCTGGCAATGATTTTTTCGGATTTGTCACCAAAGCAAAGGAAACAAAGGCAAAAATAAACAAATGGGACTAAAAAACTAAAAAGCTTCTGCACAGCAAAGGAAACAATCAACAAAATGAAAAGGCAACCTATTAAATGGGAGAAAATATTTGCAAATCATGTATCTGATAAGGGGTTAACATGCAAAACATACAAAGAACTCATATAACTCAACAGCAAAAAGCCAAACCATCCAACTGAAAAACAGGCAGATGATCTGAAAAGACATCTTTCCGAAGAAGATATATAGATGGCCAAAAGGTACATGAAAAGATGTTCAACATCCCTAATCACCAGTGAAATGCAAATCAAAACTACAATGAGATATCACCTCACACCTCTCAGAATGTCTATTACCAAAAAGACAAGAAAAAACAAGTGTTGGCAAGGATGTGGAGAAAAGGGAACCCTTGTGTGCTATTGGTGGGAATGTAAATTGATTACATTGGTGGGAATGTAAAATGAAAAAATTAAAAATTTGATCCAGGAATTCCATTTCTGCATATTTATCCAAAGAAAACAAAAACCTTAACTTGAAAAGATATATGCACCTCCATGTTCACTGCAGCATTATTTACAATAGCCAAGACATGGAAACAACCTGAGTGTCCACTGACAGGTGAATGGATAAGGAAGTTGTCACGCGCACACACACACACACACACACACACACACACACAGAATGGAATATTATTCAGCCACAAAAAAGAATGGAATCCTGCCATTTCGACAACATGGATGCACCTTGAGGAAGGACATTATGCTAAGTGAAATAAGTCAGGCAGAGAAAAAACAAACACTATGATCTCACTTATATGTGGAGTCTTAAAAAAGAAAATCTAATGGATTCATAGATACAGAGAACAGATTGGTAATTGCCAGAGGCAGGGGTTGGGGGTAGGTAAAATGAGTAAAGGGAGTGAAAAGGTACAAACTTCCAGTTATAAAATAAGTCCTGGGGGATGTAATGTACGGCATGAAGACTACAGTTAATAATACTGTAATGCACATTTCAAAGTTGCTAAGAGAACAAATCTTAAGGTTTTATATCACAAGAAAAAAAATTCTGTAAATGTGTATGGAGCTGGATGTTAATTAGACTTACTGTGGCGATCATTTCACAATATATACAGATATCGAATCATTATGATATACACCTGAAATGAATGTAATGTTGTATGTCAATTATACCTTAATTTAAAAAATTAAAAGATAGACAAAAAAGTCTAGGTACCTAATTTCAGATGAGTATCACCTTGTACCTCTTGACTAATGTAAGAGCCTCCTAAACATATGTCCTCAATAAATTGTTGCCCGTTTCCTATTCATTTTGTAATACCGTGTCAGAATGTCTATGTACAGATCTAAATCTACCACTTCCTTGATTCAAACTCTTCAGTGGCTTCCTACCACCCTAAGAATTCATTCTCCTTGCAGGCAAGGCTGGTCCCCTTATAAGTCCCTGCAGCCCTGGCTACTACCTCTTCCTGGCACTCACAATCCTGGAGTCACCTACTTCAGTACTTATCACTACCTCTTTAACACATGTTGCCTACACAAGACTTTGGGCTCCAGCCTGGTTCCTGGTTCACTGTGGGCTCTCCACAATTCCTTGTTCAGTGACCTACCAGGTCCTTGTGCCAGGAGGGAAGCGCTGGAGTGTCCTACTGGCAGCACTTGCTCTGCGTCTGCCGTAGTACAGAGCGTACTAGAGCCTCTGCTCTAGGCTCAGGGGTTAAGATACTCTTTGCCACCCATCCATAGAATTCTCCTGGACCTGGAGTCTGGACTTCCTGCTTGATTCTCACTACCTGCCAGCTGATCTTCTCAATCAGTGCTGCCCAAACTGTTTTCACATCAGGGCACCCAGGGAGAAGGATATTTGTGTGTCACACTTTGGATGCTGCTGCTTGAAGCCAGGAGCAACCAGCTGGGGCTTTGGCAGCCCGAAGGGCTGAGTGGATCAGTATTTTGACTATAGCCCAGTTGTGACACACTGGTTGGGATACTCTACCCTAGACTTGGCATCTCCACTAGAATTATTCATTCATTCTGTCCATAAACATTTACTGAATGGGCTAAGCTCTGGGGATAGCACTACTACTACCACTAATAGTGAATATTGCTGGAGAGCTAACCATGTACTAGGCATTTACATATAGTAACTCGTTTAATCCCCAAAATGGTCCTTTAATTAAATACTATTATTATCCTCATTTTACAGTTGAGGGAGTTGAAGCCCAAGCCATTAACTTGTTCAAGGTTGCACAGCTAATAAATGGAAGAAGAGGATTTGAATCCAGGCCATCTGGCACCAGAGTGGGCTCTTAAGTAATCTACTCTGCTGCCTAATACAGAGGTTTTTAGCTGGAGTTTATGAACCCTGAAGCCACCTGGTAATACTTTTTTGGTGTGTGAGCTTGTACATTTTTCTGAAGAGGGGAGAGTCCATGACTGTCATCTGAGTCTTACAAGGATTAAAGGAGGTAAAGAACCACTGGCCTAGGAATTCCCACATCTGACTCCTCTTCTTTGGTCTACTAGGATCCTGGCAGTGACCCCAATGTTGCCCAGAGTCCTGATAACCCCCACATGGTCCCTATTTCATGAAAGCTCTGGTCCTGGCCTGTTTTCATCTGCTCCAGGACCTTCAACTTTCATTCTCTTGATCAGGGAGAGAAGTTCTTTTGGTAACCTGTTTTCATATAAACAGCATTGTGTCAGAAATAAGAATACACCTGAGAGACCTAGGTCGGAAAACAAAGCAGACTGTAGGTTGAAAAGGGATTACAAAATGGCCTCAGATCTTTATGGCTGGGCCCTGTGACTGCTGAAGCAATGGTTGGTTTGATTTAGCTCATCTGTATTCTATTGAGACTTTCTGAGGAAAATCTGTGCCATGGTTAAAAACACAGGCTCTGGTGTCAGCCTTGGTTTAATCCAGACTTTACCTCTTTGACGCTGTGTACCCTTGGAAAGTAACTGAACCTCTCTGAAACTTAGATACTACTTCTAAAAAATGAGGATAATAGTGGCGCCTTCTTCAAACGTTGCTGTAAGGATAAAATGAGGTCACATACGTCAGCATTTAGCACAGTGATGGCACACAGGAAGTACTCGAGAAATTCTGGCTCTGAGGAAGGGGATGGAAGAGGAACCTAAGGGATATGCTTTTGAAGCAATGGGTATTTCTAAAACAGCCAAGAGTACTGGGAACAGCTCGGGACCAGAAGTCTGCAGAAAGCCTTTTAACCTCGATTCTATCTTCTGTGACTGCCTCTTAATCTGTAAAATAAAGTGTTGGTCCAAATAACCCTAAAATCCTTTCCATTGTTCGTGCTAATAACACTTATCAAATATATAGTCCTTAATGTGTCAGCTGCTGTTCAAAGCACTTTACCTATATTAACTCTTTTAATCTTAAAAATAATCCTATGAGGAAGTAGGTACACTATCCCCCTTTTACAGATGAGGTGACTGAGGCTTAGAGGTGGAGTAATTTGCCCAAGGTCCCAGAACTAGTTAGTGCTGAAGCCAGGATCAAAGCCAGGCTGGCTGGCCACAGAGCCCATACCTCTCAATATCTGGTGCATTTCTTCCTTTTGCTAATCCACTGTGACACAACATCAGCTCTCAAAACGCTTGAATACTGGTTGTTTAGCTTTCATCTCACCCACTGCAACTTAAAACCAGTTCTTCTCGACCTGACCACATGGAAAGAGGGAATAGCTGGTAGCCACATTTCCCAAAATAACACTTTTTAGACTCAAAGAAAACAAATCTCCACTCTTTTACATGTTCTCATGTCCAGGCTAAATACAGTTTTCCTCCTTAAGCCTCATAATATACACTTTCAAAACAGTCTACTCTTGCTCTTCTACCATTCCCTGGTCTCTGAAGCCGCTTTCCAACAGAGCCTGACAGCAGGTGAGGAGAAGGTGCTTCCTGGCTGCCAGGCATGTACAAGTGTCTAATTGCCATTTGTCTCCCTTTCTTTTGTTAAATGATGAATCCTCCTGTGCCAGTACTAAACCAACAACAGTGACACTGGCAGAGCCAAAGAGAGGCTTGTGACTGCCTCAGGATGGCTGGGTCTGAGCAGTTTCCGCCTGTACTTGACATTTCAGATTCATAACTCCCGTGGCCCTCTGAGAAAGAGTAGGGGGAGGCGGGGAGCAGCGGCAACTGCTATGTTTTCTCCTTGGAGGGTGTAAGTTATACCAGATCTCTAATGACCTGAGCTGGGTATAGGGGAGAGCCAGTCTGGGGGAAAGGAGGGAGTGGGGAATAAGAGCATGACAAAAGGTAGGGATGAAAAGGGAGACTGACACTCCCAGAATTATCAGCAAGTCCAGTTCCTGTTTGTTGCATTTTTAAATGAACTTAACCTACTGTTTGCTCTGATGCAGGAAACAACCCTATGGCTTCATAATATATAAATGTGTTTCCTATTGTAAACATAAATTTTAATTACCAGTGAGATAACATCTAGAAAAACTTTTTAGACACATAGAATCTTTAGGTCTCTCTATGAAAAAAGATGTGCTTAAATTGCCTCCCCAAAGCAGAAAAATAAGAGAAATGACAGACGGGAAATTAAAGAGTAGCCATGTATTTGTGCTTCTCCACTTGGTCATGGTTTAGATCTAATCTGATCCACACCCAGGCTGGGCTTCGCCTTGACTACAGGCACCTGTTCACTAGTCTACCATTTTCTGCTAACCCGAACTCCCTGGTCATTTGGAACAAGGCTTTCTGTACTCTGCCTCAGCCAGCCCAGAGGGCAACTGTATTGAGAAGCCAAAAAAGAGAAAAACAGAACATTTGCTTGGAAAGAGAAGAATGTTCAACTTTGAAAAAAAAAAAAATGACAATTTTCACTCAGATAATTCTTCATTTGGAAATATAGAAAACTTCTCAGAGAGGACAAAGCGACATTAGGTTGGGAGGGATGAAGGCTGAGGGAGTCAAGTGGCAAACAAATTAGAACCGGATTTGGAAGAGCTGTAGTAAAATGATTCAGTATTTGTGATTATAGAAGAAGACTTCAATGCACACACAAAAAGCTTAGTGAAACAGGCTTGGTTCTGTGGGTTTCCAAACACTAAAGAGAAAACAGGAAATTAATAACAGAAACATATTTAAAACATCAGCTAAACATCTCTTTCCAAAAGGCACAATGATGTTAAAAGCCCAAAGCACTTTTTAGTATGGTTCCTATTTGGCTACTACAATTTTATAGGTTTGAATTAGTCACAGAAAAGGGAGTATTTAGGCAAAGTGGATTATTTTCAATTCCAAAAGGGCAATGAAAATGCATACTCCTTTACTGCAGACCGGCATTCATTTAAACTAAAACAGATAACTTAAAAATCTAATTTTCGGCCAAATGTTTAAGTGAATTTTAACACCTTAGTTTGTAAACATTCAACAGAGCAATCATGGGGGAGTTTCAAACCCACCTTTAGTCCATGAAAAGAAAAGTGCAGAATAAAGGCAATTTGGAAGGGTTACCCTAAGGATATCACTTTACATCAACAAGCAAATTAATACAGATATGATGAGGTTACATCTCAATTGTTTCTGGAATTCAGCTTGGGATCACTGCTGGCTTGAGAAGGGCTATTTGAAAATGAAACATTCCATCAGCATCAGGAGGAACTGGGTCATCGCGGTTATTTAGACACGTCATGTTATTTAAAACATCACCCTGGGACAAAAAGGTTAAATTTATATTACCAGTTCATCAAAATGGAACAATATCCAGATCTCAACCAGGATAAGAAGGGAGTTTTGGACTTTTGAAGCATAAGAAAATCAAGTCAAAAGGAAGAGTTGGCTTAAAAAAACCCTCGACATTAGGGGAAAATACTAAAGAAATAAAACATAACACATGATATTAAAAACACATATAACTGATAGATAACTAATAAGGACCTACTATATAGCACAGGGAACTCTACTCAATACTCTGTAATGACCTATATGGGAAAAGAATCTAAAAAAGAGTGGATATATGTATATGTATAACTGATTCACTTTGCTGTACAGCAGAAACTAACACAATATTGTAAATCAACTATACTCCAATAGAAATTAAAAAAAAAAACACATGTAATTGAACCGTACACTTAAAAATGGTTAAGATGGCAAATTTTATGTTCTGTATATTTTACCACAATAAAAAAAAACTAGGTGGAAAAAAAAACCACATGCAGACACTCACAAACCTCCAAGAACATTATCAAATTCCCACTGGACAAATAAGGCTACAATATGAATTCACGTAAGCAAAAAACACTAATATTAAAAAAAAAAGTTTAATTAGTAATTAAAGAATAAGAAAGAATAATCATGAGGATATTATACTTATCAAATTACCAAAAATCAAAGTAAAAGTGTTCACATCCAACAGACAATGAGATATCACTACACACCTATTACAGGAGCCAAAATTCAAAACACTGACAACACCAAATGCTGGTGGGAATGCAAAATGGCACAGCAAAATGGTATTCTGCAAGACAGTTAGGCAGTTTCTTACAAAGCTAAACATATTCTTACCATAAGATCCAGAAATCCTATTCTTAGGTATTTACCCAAATGAGTTGAAAACTTATGTCTGCAGAAAAACTTGCACATGGATGTTTACAGCAGCTTTATTCATAATTGCCCAAAACTGGAAGCAATCAAGATGTCTTTCAATAAACAAATTGTGGTACATTCATACTATGGAATATTACTCAGCAATAAAAAGAGCTATTAAGTCATGAAAAGACATGGAGGAACCTTAAAATGCATTTTGCTAAATCAAAGAAGCCAATCTGAAAAGGTTACATACAGTATCATTCCAACTATATGACGTTCTGGAAAAGGAAAAACTATAGAGACAGTGGAAAGATCAGTGGTTGCCAAGGGTGTGGGGTGAGGGGAAGAGGGATGAACAGGTGGAGCACCGGTCATTTTTAGAGCAGTGAAACTATTCTGCATAAATCTATAATGGTGGATAACTGACATTATATATACATTTATCAAAACCCATAGAATGTACAACACAAAGAGTGAACCATAATTGCAAACTATGGACTTTAATTAATAATAATGCCTCAACATTGGTTTATCAATTGTAGTACATATACTACACCATTGTAAGATGTTAACAGGGGAAACTGGGAACTGGGGGCGGGGGGTTGGGGAAGAAGGGAGTATATGGGAACTCTCTGTACTTTCTGTTCAGTTTTTCTGCAAACCTAAAACTGCTCTAAGAAACAGTCTATTAATTACAAAAAAAAAACAAATTGAACCATCAGTGTTGGCAAGGCCAGGAGAGGCAGGCGCAAGCGTGCATTGCTAATGGCACTACAGGGGCTCCAGGTTCTCCAGAGAACAATCTGTCAATGCTTAACCCCACCAGGAAAGGTTCCGGATCTGAGATCTAATCATCTCATCTTCATAATTCATCCCACGAAAAGAATGGACAGAAAACAAGAGCTACTTGCACAGGATGCTTGTTTAAACGTTTCAGACAAGAACCACCAAGACCATCTGGATTAGTGGAAGAGGGTTAACAAATCAACGCTAAGTGAAAAAAGATGAGGCTGAACACACATCCAGCTCCAACTCGCAGAAACCTAAACTCCAAATGAGAAGAGGGCAGAAGAGGCCAAAATGAAATTAACAGTAGTGCTAAAAGGAGGGGGTATAATCTTTAAAAAAAAAAAAAAAAGTCGCTGAAATGAAAAGATACCAACCAGCATTGAGCTGAGAGGCAGCTCTACAGTGGACACTAAACCCGTCTGCTTGGTTGCCCAGCTCCACCCTCTAGGAGTTTTCCTTTACTCTCCCCACAGCCTTCCTATGATTGATACTACTGGCATCTCATCCCTCCTTGGTTCTGCAAAGACAGATACCTATTCTTCCTCTAATTTATGCTAATTTAAGTACTGAGGTAGGGAACTTCTTCCTCTAGGATTTTTTCTTCCTTTCTTCTCTTATAACCACCAGAGGTCCAGTTACTCTTTAAAATATATATATATTTTTTTATGGCTGTGTTGGGTCTTCGTTTCTGTGCGAGGGCTTTCTCTAGTTGTGGCAAGCGGGGGCCACTCTTCATCGCGGTGCGCGGGCCTCTCACTATCGCGGCCTCTCTTGTTGCGGAGCACAGGCTCCAGACGCGCAGGCTCAGTAATTACGGCTCACGGGCCCAGTTGCTCCGCGGGATGTGGGATCTTCCCAGACCAGGGCTCGAACCCGTGTCCCCTGCATTGGCAGGCAGACTCTCAACCACTGCGCCACCAGGGAAGCCCAAAATATATTTTTTTAATTGTGGTATTCTTTCAACTGGGCTGTGTGGTGCTTTGTGTGTCTTGTGGAATAGAGTGTCACAGTGGGGCCCCATGATTCAGTATCCTATGTTGAAGGTAGTCTGTATATTCTTAACTCAAAGCAATGTCCCTGTGTGACTTCCCTGGCTGTCCAGTGGTTAAGACGCCGCACTTCCACTGCAGGGGGCGCGGGTTTGATTGCTGGTCGGGGAACTAGGATCCCTCATGCCATGCTGCAGCCAAAAAAAAAAGAAAAAAAGCAATGTCCCTGAGGCTGTGGGGAAACAGGCACAGTCTTACATTGTTGGTGGGAGTATCATTGGTATAAGCTCTATGTTGGGCAATTTGGCAGTTATCAATCAAAATTACAAATGTACACACCATCTGACCCAGCAACTTCATGTCTAGTCTACAGGTAGACGTACATGTATGAAAAATGGCACACGTCCAAGGTTATTCATGGCATCCCTGCATGTAATAATAGCAAAAAAATTCCAAACAGCATAAATGTCTATCAATATAGAACTTCCTTATTATGTAGACATAAATAAATGAGGATGTTCCTTACATACTGACATGGAAAGATCTCCAAAATATATTGAATAAAAATTTCAAGGTACAAAACAGTGCCTTTTGTATGCTGCCACTGCCATAAAAAAATCTATGGAAAGACAGTGAAGCAATTACTAACCAAGGTTGCCAGTGGAAGGAAAACTGAGTGACGGGCACAGCGATGGAAGGGTGACTTTTCACTGCATATCTTTCACTTACAAAAAAAATTTTAAGCCCTGTGAATGTGTTACCTATGTAAAATAAATAAATAAAAATATAAGAATAAAAGAAGAAAGTCTAAAAGCAAGCTTTGCACTCCTTGTGTTGGCTAGAGGAATATCTATGATTCTCCCCTAACAAGGCATGGCTACTCCAGGGCTGGCAGGATAGATTCCATGATGTACTGGTTTGTAGCAAAACCACATCTGAAAACTCAGCTTTCCAATTCATGGATGCCATTCTCAAGTATCAGATGGAAACCTGATCAAGCTGAGCATGAAGCAACAGCAAATCTACACAGGACCTGAGGACATACTGGCTCCCCAGCCTGGTATGTCCCCAGGCGGGTCAAGAGGGTGGGTCTGGCTGAAGTGGCAGATGAGCAGGGGCTGCTTTTCTCCCTCACTGCTTCTGTGGCTTTGGGACAGTACCTCCTAGATTGAAAGGATGATCTTCTCAGACAGAGAGAACTCTGGTCTTAGGTACCCCTGCCACACCCTCTACATCTAAGCCTTGGGTCAGTTCCACAATTTCAAGGAGCTCCCAGTTCCTTGAGCTTATCTTAACTGCATGGGTCTCATGCTTTATCAGCTATCCCAAAGCAGCAGGGACTTCCAACAAATGAAAAGTTATACAGTACCAGGCTAACAAGTTACATCTGCACTTCTCTGAGATGAACCATTACGGAAGGCAAGCGTTAACCGGGAGGCAGTAGAAGAAGCGCTCCGACTTCCAGCTGGTGTCAGTCTAATACACTGAAGCTTTGAAACATCCCAGATCTTTCTGAACTATAAGTGAGGAGCCCAAGTAGGCCCTGCACTTCGAGCAGCAAAACAGAGACAGGATTTGTGAGACCCTCACACGGACACTCACATTTCTATACCTTGATTGATAGCTGCCAGGGCAAGAGGCATCTGATGTTTTGTCAGTAGCTTAAGGCCACCAGTTAAAGATAATGGCTTCCGGACTTCCTTGGTGGCGCAGTGGTTAAGAATCCGCCTGCCAATGCAGGGGACACAGGTTCGAGCCCTGGTCCGGGAAGATCCCGCATGCCACGGAGCAACTAAGCCCATGCGCCACAACTACTGAGCCTGTGCTCTAGAGCCTGTGAGCCACAACTACTGAAGCCCGTGAGCCACAACTACTGAAGCCCACGCGCCTAGAGCCCATGCTCCGCAACAAGAGAAACCACTGCAATGAGAAGCCCACGCACCGCAACGAAGAGTAGCCCCAGCTCGCCACAACTAGAGAAACCCCGTGCGTAGCAACGAAGACCCAACACAGCCAAAAATAATAAATAAAAATAAATTTATTTAAAAAAAAGATAATGGCTTCAGCTGCACTTGGATTTGTAGCTCAGTTGTTCTTTCGGTTTTTTGTTTTTTTTTTTTTTACTCACCAGAACAAAATTTTCCCATTCTGTTAAGTGAAAGATGCTAGTTACATATCCACTCTAATTTTGTGAGTGACCGGATCATTAAGATGGGCTATATCTCGTATTTTTAAATTTTATTTATTTATTTATTTTTGGCCACGCTGCACGGCATACAGGATGTGGGATCTTAGTTCCCCGACCAGGGATTGAACCTGTGCCCCCTACAGTGGAAGTGCGCAGTCCTAACCACTGGACCGCCAGGGAATTCCCTATATCTTGTATTCTTGTTTAGCTGGTCAGAGACTCTCCTTAAAATATAAGCATCAACATCTAAATGACACAAGGATTAGACGTCTGTGCTTCCAGATGCAGTGAAGGGATTACTCTGCCAGGTATTTTTTTTCCTTAAACTCAACTTTTTTGGGGTGAAAATCACACATCCTACTTTCTGTTAAACTGATTATAATTTAAGTTCCTGGAGAGCATGCATTTCAGCTTAATCAGCACCAAACAAAGAATGTGCCCACAGATACTAAATGAATAATACTACTAGGTCACATAACTAACTGAACTCTTTAGCTCAAATTTGAATCCTAAATCAACCCTACTTATTGTGAATTAGATCTAATTGAGACCAGATTTGAAACCCTTCATCTAGGGACTTCCCTGGCGGTCCAGTGGCTAAGACTCTGTGCTTCTAATGCAGGGGGTGCAGGTTCAATCTCTGGTCGGGGAACTAAGATCCCACCTGCCTCGTAGTGCGGCCGAAAAAAAGAAAGAAACCCTTCCTCTGCTACAGAACTATAAGCTCCCTAAGAGGAGTTCCCGGCAGAGGAGTAAATGCTGAGTGAAAGAATGAAGGAGGGTGGGGGACTTCCATGGTGGAGCAGTGGTTAAGACTCCACACTCCCAATGCAGGTGGCCTGGGTTCGACCCCTGGTCAGGGAACTAGGTCCCTCATGTATGCTGCAACTAAGAGTTCACATGCCACAATTAAGGAACCCACAAGCCGCAACTAAGACTCGGCACAACCAAATAAATATCAAAAAAAAGAGTGAAGGAGCTGAGTCCCACCACCCCAGCTCTTCCTACAGCCCTAGCTAGGACGCCCACTTTTTCCTCACTTGGATTACCATCTTGCCTCATCTCCGACATCCACGTAGTTTTCTCCCAGACCCAGGTCAAGAACAAGCTTTCCCTGGCCAACACCGCACCAGACCATCAGACTCCAGCCCACTCCCTCTATACTCAGCAGTGAAGCTACACCAGGCGGCTCGTCTGTAGTGTTCCACGAGGGCACGGATGCATCTCTCTGTCATCGGATCCTCTGTGTCCAGTGCCCAGAACATGGCAGGCACTCACTGGGTTTTGCTTTAGCAAAGTAAGGGAGGCCTCTTACCACCAATGCCACTACGCTGTGTAGGGCTCAGCAGTTTCCAACATGCTCTCAGATATACGTACAGTTATATTACCTCCCTTGCTCTATGCACTACTTCATCGACTCTCACACAGGAGGAGCTGAGAAGACAACTCATTTCTAGTCTAAAGCTGTCATTTTGCAGATGAAGAAACAGAGGCCAGAGCTGCCAGAGGAGTCCGAAAGGATCACAGAGCTACCTGGTGGCAGAGCCAGGTCTCACACCTGAGCCGCCAGTGTTCTTCCCACCATACTCCTTTGTCTCTTGCCCAGTAATAGTGTTCTTTCAGTTCCCAGGAGGGCAGAAATTGACTAACAAGTCTAACAGACTTGTATATCCAGCTGCTTATTTAACATCTTCACATCCAAAAACATCTCAAACTTGACATATTCAAAAGTGAATTCCTTATCTCCCCTTCCTATAATGTATCCTTCTTCCAGGCTCCCCCATTTCAGTAAATGGGAACTCCATCCTTAAATTGCTCAGGCCAAAAATGAGGGAGCCATCCTCAACTTCTCTATTTCTTTTATATGCCACTTCCAATCCATCTGCAAATCCCGTTGGCTCCTCTTTCAAAACATATCCAGAATCCAACCACTTCTCACTCTTGCACTGCTTTACTTTGGGTACAAACTACCAACTTGTCTTGCCTGGACTATTGCAGTAGTTTCCTAATCAGTTTCCTTCCTTCCACTCTTGCCACCTACAACTCATTCTCAACATAGCAGCCACAATGATCCTTTATGTCAGATCATGTCACTTGGGTGCCTAGGACCCTCCAATGGCTCCCATCTCACCCACAATTCACAAAAAATCCAGGGGCCTATAAGGCCTAATATGATCTACCACCAATCCACTCCCACCTCCACATCTCTTGCTATGTTTCTCCTCTCCACCCTACTGCAGCCATACTGACTGGTGTCCTCATGTTTCTTGAATATACGAGGCATACTCCTGCCTCAAGGCTTTTGCACTTGCTGTTCCCTCTGACTGGAATATAATTCCCTCAGATAAATGCTTGGCTCACCTCTTAACTTCCTTCGGGTCTTTGCCCAAATGTTACCTTTTCAATAATACCTTCCTTGACCACCCTACTTAAAATTTAATACCCTGGCTCCTGGTACTCTTTATCTTCTTTCTCTGTTTAATTTTCCCAATATATATTTTACTTGTTTATGGTATGTTTCTGCCTCATCCCAACAGGCGAGCTCCTTAAGTCCTGGAACTTTATTTTATTCACTGCTCTATCTCCAGGTATGAGAAAAGTACCTGGCCTCCAGCAGCTATTCACCAAACATTAGTGGAATGAATGAATGAGTGAATGAGTGAATCAATGAATGAACCTCCATACTTTTAGAATCTCCCAGTAATCTGGAGGGTTTAGGCCAGAAGGGGAAGACCCTAGTTGAGCTCTGATCTCTCCCTCACTTCCCCCACTGTCTCTCCCTCTTCTCAGGCCCAGCCCAGCCCTTTAACACAAGAAACCACACCTGGGCTGGGAAGCAGGGCAGGACCAAGGCCACAGGTGCTTGTTGCCAGGATGATACATTTCTGCAGTGTGCTGATTTTTGAATTTAGCATCATGATATCTCACAAACAGAAGAGGTCAAAAATAGGTTGGGACTAAATATACTATTTAACCAAGATAATAGTACTGACTCGGTAACAGCAGCTCGTTTGTTTTGAGATATTTTGCAAGGAACAGTGCTAAATTTGCACTTGTTCACCTAGCTGTCCTCTTCTTTTTTCTCCTATTTTTTATTATGGATTTCAAACATACATAAAGGTAGAAGGAATAGTATAATGAACTCCACGAACCCATTACCCAACTTCAACAATTACCAACATTTTGCCAATTTGATTTCTTCTCTTCTGATTGTCTCTGCAACCTCCGCTAAATATTTCATCTAGCTGTTTTCTTGAGAACTGGTCTATATATGACAGACCCTGGCCTTGTTACCACTGTATTCTAGCCACTATGTCAATCAATCTCTCTAGTCTAACCAGAAACACAGTAAAAAGAAGCACTTACACCCAGTCCCCCACCCAAGCAATGACTAAAAAAGAAAGTGTCTGAATTCCAGAACGTTTAAATCAAGGGACTTGCCCATTATTACGTTTGGAGGGATTTGGGGAGAAGGGTTGTTGTAGCTACAAAGTAGATGTAGACACTAGCTGTTTTCACTTGTTTGTACCTGATGCAGAATTTCTGAATGAGTTCATTCAATCCAGTAAGTATTCACTGACTACCTGCTAAATATGCGGGACAGGATTAAGATAACAGAAGATAAAGAAAACCCAGCTTTTGTTCTCAAGGAAATCACAGTGGGGGTGGAGGGTGGGTGTTGGGTGAGAAGAGTACCCAAATAACTAAGATCCAAGGCAGAATATGTTCTGTAGCCTAAGAGAGATTAAACAAATCTAAGGCGAAAGCTCCTTTTAAAAAAATCAACCCACAAAATTTGCAGACCCCAAGATTTATGCCTTCCTTAACTCTAAATCTGCCCTCTGCTGAGTTTATTGCTATACAGTCAATAAGTGTATTATTGGGAATTTGGGAATTCCCAATAATTCCCAAATTTGGGAATTTGGTGACCCACAGAATAGACTTTTAGAAGTGGATCTTTAATGTCACCTTTTGCTACTCACCATCCAGTCCTCTGGTGGGAGGGGACTGGAAAGTCCTCCCAGGGCTTGGAAAACAATGGGGCTAACTCGGGTGCTGACACTCAAAGCATTCTACCCTGAGGGCATATACAGCAAGCAGCTTCATAAACAGGATAGAAGAGTGGGAGTGTGTCAAGAAGACATGGCTACATTTATTCAGAAGGATTTCCAAGATCTCTCTTCTTGCTACCTAAAGGACTGTGATCTTGGTGATCTATTATCAGAGGTTCCCAGAGAAAAGTGTAGTTCTCTGGACAAACCAGTGAAGTGTGGCTGGCCAAGCCGTGTGTGAAGGAGAGAGTGGCAGGGAGAGTGGAAGAAGGGGCAGAGCTGGGATGGGAGAAAGGTTTACACCATAATCAATGCTACCAAGATTGGTGAGGTGAGGATGCAGGTGAGGATGAGGTGAGGTGAGGGAGAAAAATAAGAGTAGGGCAGGAAAAAGGCACTGTGAGAAGGGATAGGGCACAGGAAGGGGGATAAGGTAAAAGATGATTCTGGTTTGAAAAGATCACTGATGAAAATGAGAAAGATGCCATGAGATCCAGGAATCTAAGAGGCAGGATCTCACAAGATATTGAAAAGGGTATGAAGAGGAGGGATCTTAGCATGGGAGGGTGTATAGATTTTGAAGGATGGGCTCACATTGGGATGGAAGGGGCTCATTTCACTGAAGCTGGGTGAAGCACTCACTAGATGAAGGGCTAATTTAGATGAAGGTTTTGAGTAACAGGATGTGGCTGAGGATGGTAGAAGGGAAGCAGCTGGAACACTCATAAAAGATTTCCAATCTCTTATGTATATGAATTCCTGGGGGTAAAGGATTTAACAGGATGAGAGGATTTGGGATAGAGTGCCAGTGAGGTGGGAGACACCTTAGGGTAAGTGGGAGCTCCAAGGACTCATACGGTGAGAGGATAGTTGGACAAAGGATAAAGAGAGGTATTAAGGTGCAGGGGTCTCAGGACACGTGGGGTCAAAAGTCATGAACAATGGGTTAAGGAAGTCACCAAGCCATGGGGCAAAGGTTAAGAGAAACCTTGGAAGTGATGGGGAAAGTGTTGGTGTTGGGCTTAGAAATTATTAGAAAATAAGGAACAAGGGGCTGAGAGTGACCTGGAAAACTAGGTAGGTTTAGGGGCAAGAGAAGCAATGGATCCAATGAGTTTTGAAGACTGTGGGTTCAAATCCCAGCTCTACTACTCATCTGTGTGAGTTTCAGGTTCTTCATTTGTTTAAAACCAAACCAAAACAAACAAAATATGGGAAATAGTGGTAGATATATTGGGGTTGTGAGGGGAAACAGTTTACACATACAAAGCTTGGCGCACAGTAGGTGCTCAGCAGTAAGTGCCAATCATTATTAAGGAGATAGCAGGGTAAAAAACCAGAGAAGTGAGGAGGCCACAGCAGAGACAAGAGGACAGTGATTCCAAGAGCTCGGGGGTACCAAGATAATGCAAAGTGTGGCCCCTGTGTTCATTATCTGTTGACTCCCTAGCACCCAGGACAGAGTAAGACCCATAAGAGCTTCTCGGCTTATACTTAAGGGCTCCCATGGACTAGGCCTGGTACCAAATGCTTTGAATGCATTATCTCAAGCACTACTATTATCCTACCCTAGTAGAAGTGAAGACTGAGGCTAAATGGTGTGCCTAAGGTGCCATACTTTACAGGCCAGAGTCAAACTAGAACCCAGATCTCTTATCACATCAATACCCCAAGCTGAAGCACTCTTATCCTGCTTTGCAAACATGTTAACTGATGAGGCCTGATCAAGGGAAATGGGTACGGATTATTAAGAGTGTAGGGGGGGTCGCAGGAGTGAGGGAATAAGGTTCAAGAAGCAAGTGGACCCTGGGCTGAGATTACAACAGTAAACTTCTAGTTAGGAGTACAGAGTACAAAAATGATTGCAAACAAATATTATCTTGACTGAGAATTGCAGAACGTCACAGCTGGAAGGAAACTCTGAGATCATTTAACCCAACCTTATCATAATACAGATGAGAAACAGGTCCAGAGCGAGGAAAGACTTCTTCCAGGTTCCCAAAGCACAGTGGCAGAGCTAGGACTTGAATCTGGGACCACACACTCAATCCAGATTCTCTGATGATTCCAACTATATCTACTTCATATTCATCTCTATATCTTTCTGGGCACCAGCTCGGTGCTAGGGCACTTGTAAGTCATGTGCTGATTAACACTGGGGGGCTGGAGTGCAGAGAGGGATGTCCGTGGAGGTGATTTTAGGATGAAGGGGGCACATGGAATGAGGATCATGAAGTTACAGGGCAAAGAAAGGATTATCAGATACTGAGGGTTATGTAGAACATAACTCGGTGGGAAACTATTTTAGTAGGTAAGGCTTAGGAGTTACCAGGAAAGGTTTGGGGGGAGTCACCAAGATTGTGGGGTAACACAGGGTAGAAGTGGAGGGGGTTACCAGACCAGTGGTCACTGACGTTTTGGGGGATGTAGGGATCTCGGGTCCTGAGTCACTGGTTTAGAGCTGAGGTTGGTGGGTCCTGAGCAGTGCTGGGGAAATTCCTGGGTTGGCAGAGTCAACGAATAAGAGGTGAGGATTACCTGGTGAGGTCTTAGGGTCAGTGGATGGGGTGTGGGGGGTCACAGAGGTGGAGGCGGGCGCAGTCACGGGGTGGGGTTTGGAAGTCATGGGGGAGGAGTCGCAGGACGGAACGGAGGGGCAGGGATGGGGGCCGGAACCTGGGGTGGGGGAGGGTCAGGCCGCCGTCCAGCCTCCCGGCCACCGGGCTAGGGCCGAAGGAGGGGGGGCACGCCGGGCTCGGGACCTTCTCGGGGCCCTGCGCCCGCCCGGCCTCCCACCTGGGCACGGTGGACCCACTCTTCCCGCAGCCACCAACCTGACAGCCCCCGAGGGCGACTCCGCCGACAGACCGCCATGCAACGGGCCCCGCCACCAGCGCCGGCCCCGCAACCCGCCTGCGCCATAGCCCGCCCGCCCGCGCGCAGCTTGCCTCGCGCCATATCCAGGTTCCAGGGCCGCCGCACTTTCCTGTCTCCTCGGCGCGCCTCTACCGAGCCCCGGAACCCGTACAGAAAATACAGGGCACGCTCCACCCCGCACCCCCAGTCGCCGCGGCCGCCGTCCTACTTATCCCTGTTCCCGGGCCGCTGGAGCCCGGGCAGCCAGGCTCTGAACAGTGCCGGTGAGAGCCCCGCCCCGCCCCCCGACCGGGGTGACGCGCCGCCCGCGAGGCCGAGCGCCCGGGGAGGGCGTGATGACGTCACTACGCCCCGGTCAGGGACTGGGCGCGGCTCGCGAGCGGGGTTGTCTCTATAGCAATGAGGAGTCGCCACCTGTCCTGCCGAGGGATTCGGTCCACCTGAGGCGGGAGGCGGGAGGAGCCCGAGGCCCCGAGTCTCGTCGGCCGCCTGCGGGTGAGAAGGTGCGCTTCTGGAGGCGGGGAGGACCGGAGGGGCAGATTGTGAGGGAGGCTGTTCTCGCGGCTGCCACTCTCCGCACCGGGGCCACTGACCCTCTCCTCGCGGCTCAGAGCCCCCAGGCGTCCTCCTGCGCCTTACGATCCCGAGGCGCTTTACTGTGCGCAGTCCGCTGGCACTGCCTACGATCTATGAGCCACCCACTGAAGGAAGCAATTGCAGGTATTACTAGCTCCTTATTGAAAAAGACGACGTCGAGGAGCCGTGAGGGACTGGCCTCTTTAGGGAGGGCGCCCTGAGGGTGCTCTTCGGTTCTCTCATTCCTCCGCCAGCCCTACCCGCAGCCTCAAAACCAGCTGCTCCCCCTTGTAGGCTCCTTTCGGGGTGAACAAAGCCAAGCCCTTTTACTGTTTCCCCCTCTCACTAGGGAGGGGCTGTGCTTGGGGAATTTTCAGACACCTAGGGGAAAAGTAAAAGAGAGTGAGCTTTTGGTAAAAAATTAAAAATAGAGAAGTTAGATGAGGAAATGGTAAACGTTGCCTCTTAGGAGAGGAATTGGGGTGACTGGAGAAGTGAGGTGAGAAACTTTTCTCCCTCTCTGTCCTTTTAGACTTTAAGTCCTTTCTTTTGTCTCCTCTCTCCCCTCCCCGCCCCCCAAAATTAACTAACAAAAATTTTAAAGGAAGTATGCCAATAAACTAGAAACATTTACAAAGTACTGTGTTTGGGGCCCATGGTAGCTAGAGATGCCATTGGTGGTTTCTTTCCTCCCCTGTCTAAAGAGCTTAACCACAAAGCCTCCACTTCAATTTTAGACATTCTCTGTTCCGCGTCTTACTGCTTTTGGCACAATTCCAGAGGTGGGACTGGGGCTCCAGTTCTCATCAGGTTCTCAGTTTAGGGGGGGCAGTAAGTGACAGTTGATGGCCCATTCTTTTTCTCTTTTTTTTTTTTGGCCGCGCTGCAGGGCATGGGGGATCCTAGTTCCCCGACCAGAGATCGAACCTGCGCCCCCTGCAGTGGAAGCGCAGAGTCTTAGGCACTCGACCGCCAGGGAAGTTCCGATGGCCCATTCTTATGGTCATGTATATTATAATTAATCCTTTCTACATCTCCTGCTATAGAAATAAACAGCCTGACCTTTAAGGTGCCCTCTTTCCGTTCCTTTTTTATGGAAGTTTGACAAGTTATTTTACCTAGATACAAAGAGAGAACATAGTAGTTTGTCCTGTAGCATAAACTTCTGGTTAGACATAGAGCAGGGACTAGAACTCAGGTTGTCCTAGTTTGTCCCCCCCGCACCACCTTTTTCCATAATAAAAAATACATCTGTTCTTTCTCACATTCCTTGCAGATCCTAATTTGATTGGCTAATCACCTCTCCCATTACACAACAAAAACTCTGGGAAACTAGTGTCTGAATTTGAAGTATTAAGATTCTGATGATGGGTAATTTCAGGTACTCAGGAGAACTGGGGAGGAAGATACTTTGGAGTGGAGGATTGAAGATCATTTCTAGTAACTTCTGTTCTGCCTTTGAACCCCATCCCCACAATATACCGTATACGCTGGTGGTCTTCAGACATTTTAAAAACTGGACTCCATATAAGAATTTTAAAGAACTATGTACCCCCTTGTTCATTTCTAAGTTGATACCTAAATTTTCCATCATAAATTTAAATACTTGTAGAGGATATAATTTCTGACTTACTGCAAATGTTGACGTTTTAAACTAAAACCATTACATCATTCTTAAATTGTATCTAGTGGACTCCAAATACCCTAAATATTTGATGTCTGCCAACATCCATTTAAAAATATATGCACAAGAAATTTTATATGGTTCCCTTTCTTATTGAGTTCCTAATTCCATTCACTGCCCCTATAGAACTTTATCCTAATTAGTATATTTGTATGCTTTAAAGTCTTTTACTGATCACTATCACCTTCTTTGCAACAAAATTGAGTATATATTTAAGCTTATTGCTTGTGACCATAGGCTTTGTTGAAAAATTTCTTATGAATCAAATTGTCATTACGGTTATTACTAGTACAGATTTATTAAGCTACATCACTATATTACACATCTTTATAACTTGTGAAACCTAAAAAGTACAGTTTTATTGAAAATGCATCTCAGTGAGAAATATGGTGTTTCTCCTCAATTAGTTCAGGTATTCACAGACTAATATTACCTAATGGTGGAAGGAGATAAGGTGCCACACCAATTCTCTACCTGTTTTTTATTTTTATAGACGTAAGCGTTGAGAGACGTTGTTCACATAGTAATTGGGAAAGGAAGAAATTTGTTAAAATGATATCCCTCAAGTCTTTGAACTGCTTCTAAATTACATGCCAACAATCACAAAGTGTCCTATTACCAAATACTGTTATCAAGTACTATCAAATAGAGTCCTCCTTTACTTTATTAAAAGCAAAGAATTGGAAACCACTGATCTTGCAAAAGGATTTGTTAGTCATTTGATTGTCAGTTTCAGTCTTATGAAAATAATTATTAATTATCTGTCACCTTTTCACTCAGAGGCACCTAGTTAGTCAGATACTGATTTTCGTACTTCTTTGCCAACACAATTTTTTTGATAAAGTTCTTTCATCATTACATGTTTTCAGTATCTTTCTGTTAAAATATTGACATGCATTCTCTTCCATACGGAAAACACCTGCCATTTGTAGAATTAGCAAAGCCAGTCTTCATTTCACATCAGACTTACTTTCTGTCAGGAAAAAGTCTGACTTTATTCTTCAATTTAAATAAGTACATTAAGGGACTTCCCTGATGGTGCAGTGGTTAAGAATCTGCTTGCCAGTGCAGGGGATACAGGTTCAAGTCCTGGTCCGGGAAGATCCCACATGCCACAGAGCAACTAAGCCCGCACGCCACAACTACTAAGCCTGCGTGCCTAGAGCCTGTGCTCGGCAACAAGAGAAACCACTGCAATGAGAAGCCCGTGCACCGCAATGAAGAGTAGCCCCCACTCGCCGCAGCTAGAGAAAGCCCACATGCAGCAACGAAGACCCAACGCAGCCAAAAATAAATAAATAAAATAAATTTATTTAAAAATAATAATAAATAAATATGTTAATATTCACTTTCAAGAATATTATAAAAATCACTGGGAAATAAATTATTAACGGTAGCTTATAAAATAGATTACTAAAGTCAGTCATGATAAAAATTATATAGATCTAATATTAATATTATAAAAATTGTAAAAACAAGATGGTACTATTTCTCATTATATAATTTGGAATAATGCCATATAATGTATAGCTGAATACCTTAGTTAATTTATTAAGTGAAAAGTAGGGTAGAAGGCATGTTAGTCCCTTGGCAAATACCGGTTTCTGCTTGTGTTGAACTCTTATGTTTGGCTTTTGGGAACAACTAAATAACAATTGTGTAACAAAAAAAGAAAGAACTCCAATAATTTTCTTAGACTTCATGATAAAACTTTTTCTTATGTATTTAATAAAAAAGAAAGTTTTTTTGTTAGGAAATAATGGTTTGAGCAGCTAACGATTTCATTTTTTGCTAGCAGGAGGTAGAAAATAGGAAACATAAGATGAAACAAGAAGATTGATTGTAATGGGAGTATTTTGTTATGAAGGGAAAAAACAACCCCTTCCTTCTACTCCCCAGGGTTTTACACCCTAGGCCATGCATCAAGATTCAATGTAGGTGAGGGATATGCCTTTCTTTTGTAATGTAGGACAAGGATTATGGTGAAAGAGGAGGTAGAATGGAGAGTGCATGAATATGCTGGCTAGCTCTCAAAACAGATGAGTTTTAGGGAAGAATTCTTATGGAAGTTGAGGATCTGGAAATGTATTCCCTTAAAACTCTCCTCAGGGCTTCCCTGGTGGTGCAGTGGTTAAGAATCCGCCTGCCAATGCAGGGGACATGGGTTCAAGCCCTGGTCTGGGAAGATCCCACATGCTGCGGAGCAACTAAACCCCTGCGCCACAACTACTGAGCCTGCGCTCTAGAGCCCGTGAGCCACAACAACTGAGCCCATGTGCCACAACTACTGAAGCCTGCGCGCCTAGAGCCCGTGCTCCACGAGAGAAGCCACCGCAATGAGAAGCCCGCGCACCGCACGAAGAGTAGCCCCCGCTCTCCGCAACTAGAGAAAGACTGTGCACAGCAATGAAGACCCAATGCAGCCAAAAATAAATAAATAAAATAAATGAATTTTTAAAAAAACTTTAAAAACTCTCCTCAGATTGATTTCCTTGGCCAGGTACCCCCCTTGGAAAGTCTTCACATACCTTAAGGAAGAATTCCTTGGAAAGTCTTCATGTACCTCACTTTAAAGACTGCTTGATATAGACAGACCCATACTCCACTGGCCCTCACTCTACGTTATTCTGGGACATAATTGCAAGTGTCCTAGAAAGAAGGAGGAAGATTTGGTGTTTTTGGAATAGAAGAGGGTTAGGAGAGAAGTCAGAGAAGATGGCCCCAAGTTGGTATAGTCACTCACCATGGTCCTGGATGTGGTCCTCAGCTTTGCAGTTCTAGAAATGTGATTTTTGTCAGTCCACACAAAGGTGTTCATATTTTGTCACACTGAATCAAACTCATAGGAAGTTAATGTATGAAATAGAATGCCAGTGAATTAATTTATACTCATAATCACCAAGTTGACTGGATTCCCTCTCCTGCTGGGAAATCTATGTAGAAAGGTCAGTTGTAATCAGTGTTACGTGAGGTGTGCGGATCTTGAGCATGGCTATTGTTATCAAGCTGTGATGGCCTGATGCGCGATGCCTGGCATGTAACAGGAGCTCAGCAATTGTGGAGTAGAATGCACCTGTCTCCTTTATAGATGCTGACGGGGAAGTTAAGGATTCTGGTAGGCCAACCCAACATATTTTTTGATCAGGTAGATTTTTCCTTGTTCCACTTAAATGGCTATATCATGTAGCTATTAAATCCAATAAAATTTCACATCAGGAAATTATGTAATTACAACAATTAAGTTTTATCTATCATCTCTGAGCCTAGAAATGGATACTGTTCATTTATAAGGGGTTAGAGGTTGCTTTCCCAAGACCTGTATAGTAATGGTGGTAGTGGCTGAATGATCTCTACTTCAGAATTCTGTTTGGCGGCCAAGAATGTACTGCATAAAAAGAACAACGTTGGTGAATCTCAGTGCTGGTACTTTGCTAGAGATGGGACATCTTTATTAGGGAAGTATCTTAACCACCTGTGGCCTGGCTGGATTTTGGGGACTGTACTATGATAAGCAACAATACCCCAAATTTCCCCCACTCGGGATAATTCTTGATACTGCTTTTTAAAATAGACAAGCCTTTTCAAATTCTAAAATCATTAGGAATAAGATGGATAAATGAAAAATTGGGGTAAGTCCTATCTGGAAGCAAGAAGACACTTTGTCTCCTCAAAGCTTTTTTCCAGCTCTAGGGTAAGCCATTGAGAGAGGAAAAGATGCCAGGCTGAGAAGTTTCATTTAGTATTTTAATAATAATAATAAAAAAAGACAATACAAAATCCAAACATTTCTTTTTACAAGTTCAGATACATTTTTTCCCCCAAGTGCAAAATACTCTATGAACTGCATCATTTATTGTTGTGTAGGAGATGCTTACTATATCGGCAGCAGTGGAAGGTAGATATAAATACAATATTTTGAGACTTCTTTTGCATAAAAAAAAAAAAAGCCTCCCACATGGTAATGGTTATTCTCTGAAACTTAAGTTCAACTCACACAGAAGAATAAAGTTTTTGGTTTGTCCAAACTGTGACAATCTGTGTTGTCTAGATAAGCTGATAACAGAACTGGGGGTTCTATTCCCTTTGTAGAGGGTTCCTAGTCCAAGTAATGGCCCAAGGACAGAGTGTGCTACCTTTGAGACAAGTCAAATTTAAAGGTATCTTTGTGTTGTTGGCTTCCACTTTTCTCTTACAGTGCTTAAGAGAGAAGCCAAGCAGGTTAACATTATTTTCTGCTTGTGGTCAGTTACACTTTGTCTCCCTTCCTCTAGTTTGAGCCTGTTATATTGAGGTTAAGCAGCAAATACAGAAGTCTGAATGCTCTATAATATTTTCTGACATTTTGAGATATGGCCCCTTAATCTTCAGAGTCACCTCAAACATGCATATGGAGAAAACTTCTTGGATATGAAAACTTTCATTAGGGCTAAAGACCAGGACGGTACTATTGAACTTTCAGCAATAAATCTGAGCCTCCACCACCTCAAATTAATCCAATCCTGGCAGAGTCAGAGCAGTCACTGCTCAATGTCAGCCTCTGCGAATTTGTAGGCCTGGGGCAGGGCAGTTCAAGTCCAGGCTCTGGTCAGTTTTCTCCTGACTTTGTTCTCTAAGGTTTAGGGAATGGGCCTGGCCCAATAATACAGAAAGACAGAGGCAGAGAAGTAAAAAGAGATTGCCACGTTGCTGAAGACATAAGTGCCTTTCTGATATGCATCACTTGGCGCTTGCAGCCCTTGCAGGAATGGCTTCCCATTCCCAGACTCAGATCAGGGCAGGTTTTGTACTAAGAAAAATGAGGCCTCACAGTACTGCGGCCCTACGAATACCTCATCCTGCAGAGAGGCCTCTTAGCTAGTTCATGAAGGGTTCCCATTTATACCATCTTCCCACTTCCCTACAGTGGTAAAAACCTCTTTTTCTGTCTGACCTGTAAAGGCCTAAAGAGTCCCTGAATGTTGACTCCTCAATCCACTAACCCTTAGTTTGATGCCCCTGGGCCAGCTTCCTCTGTAGGTTTAGGAGCAGCTTTGCCTGGATTCTTAACTCCCAACTTGGACGACCTAAATTAAACTTGGTGGACATTAGCAGGTCTTCACCTGCTCTCCAAGATCTGTCTTAACATTAGTTAAGAAGCTTGGTGGTCTCTACTTTCCATACTGTGGAAATAATTTGCAAGCCCTGGAAACCATG
Organism: Balaenoptera ricei; assembly: GCF_028023285.1. Lineage (NCBI taxonomy): Eukaryota > Metazoa > Chordata > Mammalia > Artiodactyla > Balaenopteridae > Balaenoptera > Balaenoptera ricei. Next base: position 39,665,414 of record NC_082649.1, read on the forward strand.
GAATAAATGGTTAGAGGAAGTGTGTTTATGTGTGTGTATGAGGGTGACAGGGAAGGAATGGAGAGCAAGAAGTCAGACCCTGAAGGCATGAATCGGGAAGCACTCTGACTGTTTGGCTTTCTGAGAGAGATGCAAAATGGTAGAGAGAGAGGAATCAGAAAGTTATCCTAGCTTCTGGTGGAGAATGAGGATGGTCAAAGTAGATTAAAGCAGTTTTCATGGCATCTCCTGGGAAGTGTGGATACTTCTATTAAATGACCATTTCCCATTTTGTATCTCTACAGCAGAGCCTTCTTTGACCCAGAGAGACAAAGGCAGCCAGACACTCTACCCACAAGGGCCATGGTGTTGGCTAATGGATGTCAGGGGATCTAGTTGTGACATTGGTTACCTACTGCCTAAGGCTGTTTCAGTTGGTGAATGCTACTGATTGAGGGGGTGTCCGGCTCCTTTATTTAGTGTTGAGCCTCCTTGGGGAGCAATAGCCTGAGAGAGTCATTAGAAGTGAGCCCTAGGAGTCAACTGTAAGCCTTTGATTGAATAGGGCTACAGCTTTGGGGGAACTAGAAGGAGCAAATGGAGAATAATTTTATAGGCAGCAGTGGATTGAAGGTGGAGTATGTGCAGGATCTGGACTTGGGCATGGACTTGATTCTTCTTCCTTTTGAAAAGCAGCAGTTGAGGAAGCTAGGCTTGAAGTCAGCTCCGAGAGGAAATGGCAAACAGGGGTAGGCAGAATGGCCAACGTCAGGCAAACAACTCCATGCCTGGATAACTGTCCTATTCTTGGCTCCCACAGCCTTGTCTCTGGCCTCAGGGCCCTGAGTCGGCCTATCCCCAGGGGGTTTGTCCTGGTCTTCTTCCATGTGCACATCAGGGGAAAACTGGATGAAAGCAGGGAAACGATGGAGGTTTTCCCTACTTGGGGTGGAGAATCACTAGCCAATTCCATCGGCCTCTACAGTCTTGAGGTCCATGCTGAATTCATGGAGGCATAGGGACGGTGGGATTGGTTTAGCAAACACAGGTCCTTCTCCTTCCTGCTCCATCAAGTCCCCAGAATTACATATCCTACATATCAGGTGCCTCTGCTGGGGGAGTAGAGACAGATCAGATGCTCCAGCACTCAAGGCTCATGAGATTCAAAACCTTTTTTCTTCCACTCCAAACATACACTCTTCTCTCTTAGGCAGCTATAAATAGGGTTGTTCTAATACAGGAAAAAGAAACAAAAACAAAAAACAAAACCAGAAAACAAAAACCCCTCCCTCTAGTCAACATAGAAAGACTCAAAATGATTGCACTTCTTAGATGTGGACAGGGTGGCAGAAGGCTCGCCAAGTGCACACATTCCTCTTGCTGCCCACGGCCTGGGGCCAGAGGTAGGTGGCTCTGGGCTGGCTGCAGAGCGGGGTCCTCTTTGGTGGGGCCCACAAGCCATCTGGGACTACAAGGGAAAGACAACTCTGAGGGCAAGGCCCAAGCTGGCTTTTGGTCAGCAGCCATGTTTCTTTAAGGACAATCCTTAGCAAGGGGAGTAGGGCTCCCCCAGGGAGCACTCGGGTGGGAGTGAGGGAATGGCTGGGCCAGGGAAGACAAGTAAGAGAAGGGATTAGTGTTTGAGACTGGCTTCCAATTGTTCTGTCTGGTCCTTTAGAGGACACATTTTCTTTTTTTTTCCGTTTTCTTTTTTTGCCGATGCTTTAAAACCTGGTTTCTGTCCTGCAGAGATAAAGTCTTTCTCTTGGGGAGCAGCAGCGGCCTATTCAACATGGTAATTCCTGCTGCTCTTCCTCATTCAGCTGGTATCCACTAGCCAGGGGTGTGGGCCTTTTGTAAGCCCTCATGAACTGGACCCCAGGCAGATGTGAGCGAAGAAGGAGAGGAGCTGTGTAGACAGGAAAGTTGGCTGTGTGGGCATTCCAGGGCTCAAACCACGTGTCCCAGAGGACGAGTGCTGGCATTAAGCCTGTAAGTCAAAGGCTTCTTTGGCAGAACCCTGGGCTGTTAGAATATTCCTGGGGGGCACAGCCAGGGGACATTTTGGCTCCTGTCTAGCAAGGCACAACCTATAACGGCAGAAGCCCCTCTTCCCCCTCCCCATTCCCCACTAGACCCACTTCCTTCATGGGCCTCTAGCACCCTTCCAAGCTGATAGGGTCAGGGATGTGAGCTGGTAAAATGGGCAGTGTGGCTGGGGAGGGGAGCGGGATACTATTCCTTCACCCCTCGGGAGAATAGAGCCAGCACTGAATGGCTTTTCCAGGGAGCGTATAGGAAATGAGTAAAGAAAAAGAGCGAGGCAGAAAGAGACAAGGAAAGGAAGCTAGAGGAACGGAAAGGGAGAGTGCTTGGTCTATATGGAGATTTTTTTTTCTCCAAAAAGAGAGATCGGAGAGAGTCCCTCATCCGAGGGTGGGGGCTGCCGGCTCTGAGGGCTAAAGAGTCTGGGGGCTTCAAAACCTGGGTCTTGGGCCTAGCGGCACTATTTGTAGGGCCTCAGGAAGCTGGAAACTTTGGAGCGGAGCAGCTTGATGAAGGATTTGGGCAGCATCTCCTTGTGCTTCTCTGTGTACTTGAAGTAGTTCTGGGGGTGGGCCAGCACCTCGAAGAAGGCCTTAATGAGCTTCTTGTCCTGCAGAGGATGGCAGGTAGCAATGTCAGCATCAGTGTCAGTGGTGGGAGAGAGGACCACCAGCCTCCACTCAGCAGCAGCCCCTCTTGATGTCTAATAGGCATATCCAGAAGTGAACTCTGGATTCCCATCCCACCATCTGTTGCTCCTTTGGAATTCTACAGCTCAGTCAGTGGCAGCTCCATCCTTCCATTGCTCAGTCCCAGTCCTTGGAGCCATCCTTGACCCCTCTCTCTTGCTCACAACCACAGCAAATCCTGTTGATTCTACCTTTAAAATACATCCAGGGTCAGACCACTTCTCACTGTCTCCAGAGCTACCACCCTGTCCAAGCCACCATCATCTCTCACTTGGCAATGGCCTCCTAACTGGTCTCCATGCTTCTACCTACACTTGTCCTTCTACAGACTGTTCTCCCCCGCAGCAGCCAGAATGACTTTTTTGGTTTTTAATTAGATCACGTCCTTCTTCTTTTCTAAACACTTCTCTGGTTTCTTTTTTTTTTTAATGTATCTTTTATATCTTTATTGGAGTATAATTACTTTACAATGTTGTGTTAGTTTCTGCTGTACAACAAAATGAATCAGCTATATGTACACATATATCCCCATATCCCCTCCCTCTTGAGTCTGGTTTCTTTTATCACTCAGTAAGGCTGAATCCCTTTCATGGCCCATAGGCTGAATGTGATCTGTGCCCTGCTGTCTCTCCTCTATCCCCCTCTTGACTCTTCCTTACTCTGCTGAGCTACACTGGCCTCAAGGTTCTTGAACATGCCACATGGCTCCCATGTTCCTGGGCTTGGAATGCTCCTCTCCTGATCTTCTAATGGGTAGCCTTTTACCTCATTCAGGTCTCTTCTCCTCAGAGGCCTTCCCTGATCACCCTGTCTGAAACAGCAACATGATGTGTGGAGAGCCTACTGGGTGCCAAGCACTGTGCATTAGGACTCAGCTCTTCTGGCTTCTAGGCTAGTGTTCTTTCCATTACATCAGCAGATTTTTAAAACAAGGGGTGGAGCTTCCAGCCTCTCATCTCCACTTTAATCAAAATGGTGCCTCTACTTTATGCATTGGAGTTCCATAGCACATTTGATATAAGGATTCAGATGCTCTAAAAATTTTTGAAAAGCATTGCTGAAATTATATTTTTTGCAGTCTGCAAGTTCTGGATTTTTGTCATTGTGTCTCATTTTGATAATAATACAAAAATTATTTTATTTATCATAAAGATAACATTTTTTTGCATTGATAATTTATGAAGGATAATACTGTGACTAGGACTATAGTTTCTTTAGTAAGATTTTCTCAAACTGGGATCCACAGACCTAGGTATCCAGACCGTCCTTCAATGTTGGAAACATTCCTTTTCCTTTAAAAGAGGTCTATACCGAATTAACTCTGAGAAACGCTGTACTAGATCTGCTGTTTTTCTGTGGGAACTGAGGAGGGAGTTAAGGGAAGGCAGGGACTTATGCAAAAGCATCTTTCTAAACCACATTTTCCATATATTTCTTGGTGGAAGAGGTCAAGGACATTTCATTTCCTCATCCTCCCTTTCTCTTCACCCAGAGTGTAAGATAGTGTGAGTGACACTGCAGTCAGATGCGCTTGGGCTCAAATCCCAGCTTTACCACTGGGCAAGTTCTCTAACTCTCTGTGCCTCAGTTTTCTCATCAGTAAAGTGGGAGTGATGAAAGTACCTACTTCATAGAGCTATTGTGTAAATCAAATGAGAATATTCAAGTAAGCACTTAGCATATTGCCTGCACATTGTTACATGCTCATTAAACACTGGCCATCATTATTGCTCATATTCACTCACCTTTAAAATCTCCTGGTGGTTTTCAGATGCATAGAGCCGGCCATCTCGCACAATGTCTTCTACCAGCTGCTCATAATCCTCTGCAAAGTCAGCGAAGGAGAGGGGCTCAGGGGTGGGAACTCTTCCTGCTTCCTTGCTCCCTCCAAGACCCATGAGCCTCCCCTTTCTCACCCACTTCCCTGGCTCTCCTGCCCTTGCTCACCATCATAGGTAACATAGGGAATCTGGAAGCCACGGGCGCTGTTGGCCTCACTTGTCTTGAAGTTGATCCAGAGCTTCCTGGAGCGGGCTGTGAAGGCGATGGGGCGCTCGTAGGTCTGGCAGGTCTCATAGGTGGTAATGGAGGATGGGGAGGCTGGGAAGGCAAGCAGCAGGTCAGGAGAGAGCAGGGCAAGCTCTCCAAGTCCTCCTAGAGTGAGGAATCATGCTGACAGAGGCCCTCCCTCATGTATGTAGCTCCCCTACCCTCCAGCATACACATATTCTCTCTCAATGCCCTGGGCTTGTTCCACAATTCCTCTTCGACATCCAGGCAGTCACACAGTGTAAGAAATTTGACATTTAAGTGAATGGAACAGTAAAAATACTAGAATAGGAAAGTGACACATGTAAGACTATTGGAATTCTACTCCCAAAGCTGGCTTTCTTAACTCTGCTCTCCACCGGACACGCAGCATTCATTGCTGTTTTCCTTTGCTCCGAGGCCTCCCTCATCATTGCCCCAATTCTTCCAGCACCAATTTTTTCTCTCTCTCTCTCCCTCCCAACCAGGTTTGGACTGCCCTTCCCTGGCCCAACTCTGCAGCCACCCACAGTTCTTTCTCATGACGAGGACGTCCCCACACTCGTCCTCAGATGGCAGGAAGATCTCGGGTACCACGATAAGAATCTTGCGCTTGGGTGGGGGGTTGATGTTCCAGACGCACTCCACGCCGGCTGGGTAGTTGCCTGGGTAGTTGGGAGACTCGATATAGCCAGTGAACTCACCCAGCTCCCCACCACACTGGCGATCTGTAGCCAAGCCCCGGTGGACAAAGCGAGAAAGAGAAGGGAAGTCAGTGGGGAAATAGGTTGGGGAAATTGAAGAGTTCTGAAGTGGAAATCAGATACATGTAGGCAGCCTCCTTCTTAGTCATCATCTCTTCTCCAAGTTCTGGGTCTCCCTTCCTTCCTGCCCTTTTAGTACCTTCTAATCTCACTTTACCTGTCCCTGCCTCCCCACTACCTGCCTCCCTCCCCTCCAGGGAGAGGGTGCTACAGGGCCCAGCCCAGCAACCAGTCTTGAGGTTGAGTGGGTTGGGGAGAGATGGAGGGTGGGACTTTCCTGCCCATCCACTCCCCAGCCCTGCTCCCTGTTGGTTTACTCCCTGCCCACCTCCGGCTTCCTCCCATGCCCACTGCTCCCAGGCCTCTCCACCCCGTTTTCCACAGCCTGGCCTGACACATACTCTTGCACTGGGCCACACTGGTGGAGCCATCAAAGTCAGTGCTTGTGTTTCCTGGACAGCGGGTGCAGAAGTTCTGACGGAAGTCGGGCTGATAGGAGCCCATGGCACAGCGGATACAGCGATGGATGCTGGTGTTGTAGTAGTGCCCAGGGGAGCACTGGACTGCAGGCAAGGGGGAAGGGTAGGAGTTAAGATGGCAGGCAAGCGGGAGTTCTGGGGCAGGACACATTCATCGCAGAGAATGAATGAAGACACCAGAGTTCCTTCTAGAGTCCCAACCTTCCCTAGTCAGGCCAGAATTTAAGCTCAGGGGAAAACGAACTTGACAGAGTGGTTGGCTACAGCGCCAATCCTGTTCTTTCAGGCACTGAGCACAGTGGCAAACCTGTACAGAAACTCATTTGTAGTATAGAGGGGAAGGTGACACCAGCTTTCCAAAGCAGAGGGGTAAGTAGAACGGTTACTTATTCCCCAATTGCCACCCTTGGGACTGGTGGAGGAGGGTCAGGACGGGTCCTATGAGTAGGATGGGGGGGTTGGTCATGCAGCTGGGCCTTTCCCGGTTTGGGGAAAATGGTAGGGCAACATACCTGGGTCTACTCTGGGGACTTGGAGAGTTTTTTGGAAGTAGCTGGGGTTGGGGTCCTGTACCGGGGGGAGCAGCCCACTCACCTTTAGTGTCACAGTCTTGGAAGGAGGCGGCTCCCTCGTGCTTGGTGGTGAGGCTCCCACCGCACGGGAAGCACAGGGTCCGTCCCGCTTCAGGTTGGTAGGTGCCACGTGGACATGGCTGGCAGGGCTTGAAGCCATCTACAGAGTGTTGGCCAGGTGAGCACTGACCTGCAGTAAACCGAGGGCCCAACTCTGATGGGGATGTTTCTGGTCATCCCCACGGGGTCACCCAGTCTCAGGGGACAGAGGCACACACAAACAGGATGTTGACTAGGAGAGTGGCCTGGAGCCTGGGCCTGCCTTGGGAAATCCCATGCCCATGGGCGTCCCAGTGCCCACCCTACCCCACTCTGTGTTGTTTGTTCCCCTGGCACCTGCACATGTGGTGACGTTGGTGGCTCCGAGAGGCCCGTGGGCATCACTCCCAGGGCAAAGGTCGCAGGAGAGCTGCCCTTCTCTCTCCTGGAAGGTGCCCGCCGGGCATGGCACACACTGCTCCGTCTGGCCGTGGTAATACGTTCCCTGCGGGCAGCTGACTGAGGGAGAGTCGGCCGCGCTAGCCACCCACCCCCCACCTATTTCCCACCACCCAGGTCTGGGACTGCCCTTCCCTCCTCCCCAGATTCAAGGAGAATCTCTTTGTCTGGAAACAGAATCCTGCTTGGGAGGATCAGGGGCCAAAGCCATGTGCAGGAGGGTTGGTGGCCCCACATGACGTCCCTCTAGATTTCAGCCTGGGACCAAGGAGTGGGGGATGATGGGCAGGAGGGTCTTGGCTGCCTCACAATTTGAGAGATGCAACCGAGGCCTTAAAGTGTCCTGCTCTGAACCAGACCCAAGCTGAGCCTTCCCTACTCCCCCACTCCCCTGTTCCCCAGCAAGCTCCCTTACCACACTTGGCCCCAGAGCGGTGCTGCCCGGGCCTACAGGCCTCCACTGGTTCCGCTCGCTCCCCAGCTACTGGGCCTGGTTTGTGGGCCAGCTCATAATCAAGGCCTGCCAGGCGCAGTAGGAAGCGGTCCTGGTTGATGGACTTTCTAAGCATCTTCAGGGACCCTTTCAGCCGCCGTTCCATCCGCTGTCGGAGGCAGGGCAGCCCACAGCCAGCTGGTGGGGGATGGTGTTATGAGTCAGAGAAGGAAGAGAAAGAAAGAGTGGCTGTGAGCAGGAGGGCAAGGAAGCAAAGCTAGGAGCTAGGAGGGTCGTGGTGAGAGGGACTGGCTCCTGGGCTTGGCCTTAGGCAGTGTCTGCCCTTAATACAGGCTCTGCCCCTTCCTTCGCTGCTGTTTGCCCATCTCTGCCCTACCCTTTCCACCCTCCTCCCAACGGTGTCCCAAGTCCCACCTGTGGTTTCTTCAGCTCTGACTTCTGCCTCCAGTTCCAGGGTGAGCCGAGTGACTTCCTTGCCTGGAGGGGTCCGGGCCCGCCGGCCCTTGCCCTTCCGAGAGGAGTCACACTTGAGGTGGATGAAGGTGACCTGGCAGTCAGAGCAGGGGGCACCACCTGGGGGAGAGGCCTTGTCAACCTCAGCGGCACCCCCTGGAGACAGGGAATGTTCTTACTCCCAGCTCTCACTTTTCCACCCCAACTCAGACAGATCTCACCAGATCTCTGACTATAACGATCTCAATTCTCTTTTAGTCTGAGATACTAATTAGTTGGTGGGGGGGGGGTATCCTAGGACTTCCTTGGACTCTGTGCCTACAACCGCTTCTTCCCCTGTTCTGTCCAGAATTCAGGGTGCCAGTGGGTTTTCGGAGATCCCACTAAGCAGAAGAGCTGAGGGGTGGGAAGGGTTTGGTGGCCAGATAGCCCATTGGAGTGGGGTCCCCAGTCCAGACCTGGCCCCAGGATTCTGCTGGCCTCCTCCGTTTTGCCTTTGTTTCTCAGGTGCAAACGGCATTTGGCATCTTTGATCTTGAAGGAAGCCCGCTGTTTAACCGTCAGCACTGCAGCCTCTAGAGGGATGGCAGAGCTCAGCACAGCCTGGGGGGTCCCTTGAGGGTGGGGGCTGCTATAGAGGATGTTGGGAAACTGGGGCCAGGGGCTTGGCTGGAGGAGAGGGATTACGAAAGCCAAGGGCATCAGCTGTTAAGGGTAGAGGGAGCAAGGCAGCAGGGCTGGAGAATTACAGAGGAAAGAAGGGGATCCAGGAAAAAGTAAGGCCAGGAGGATTAACAAGGAAGAGAAATAGGGGTTAATAAGCCAGAGAGTAGCATGGAACAAGGCCTCTGGGCTGGTGCTCACCATGGCAGTGGTTGGAGTTTGTGCTGTTCCCAGTGTGGCCAGCTCGGGCTGGAGCAGCCCTGGGGCTGGGGACGCCACAGCTCACGGTGAAGCCATTCTCAGACTCTGAGAGAAGGGGGCTGTCACAGCTCTGACCTGCCCCCTGACCCCCACTGGCTGGAGGAATCCAAGGGGACGAGAGGAGCTGCCTAAACAGCCAGACTTCCTCCCTGCCAGCCCTCCAGGAACCTCCTCTCTGTACCTGGCAAAAACCGGGCCCGAGAGGGGCAGGTCAGGGCACAGGTGTCCTTCTTCCCAGACCGACTGCAGCTGATCATGGCTTTCGAGGCACCAGGACTACTATGACACTTTACTGGCTCTAGGAAGTGGAGAGAAGCCTGAGGAGGAGAGAGTCTTCCTCTCCCACCCTCTCTGTCAGTCCATCAGTCAAGTAATTAGGAGGAAGAGAATTAGCTACATGTAGAACTGCAACTGTACACGGAGATGAATGAAGGGATTATTTACCAGGAACTTCACATCTCAAATGGCTACATTCTCCATCTCCTACTACCTCATACCTTCCTCAGTATGGAACTCCACATTTCCCAGGACTCCAACTACCCCCAACCCTGAAACTGCAGTGCCAGCTTCAGCCAGCAGAGGGCGCTGCCCACCTGTGCAATCCTTCCCGTTCCAGTGCAGCCGGCCCTGGCCTGCTGGGCAGGTACACTGGTAGCTGCCAGGAGTGTTGATGCAGCCAGAGCGGCAACCTCCCCGGTTGATACTGCACTCATCCACATCTGGGCGAGGGAGGAGGGAGACACAGAAAAACAATAAGGGGGTGGGGGGGTTGGGAGGAGTAGGAGCCAGAGAGTGGGCAGTGAGTGAGGACCTTTGGTTAGAGTTCCAGGCACTCTAAGATGATTCCTGGCCCGAGAAGAGCTCAAACCTAGGACCTCCTTCCCTTATTTCTGTTCCCAGTCAAAAGAAGGATTGAGAAGGGGCCAAGCTAACAAGCTTTTTAAAGCCTTCCACTCCTACCTACCAGTGGGGCTGTAATTTGGAAGCTAAGGATGGGAGTCAAGAGGCAGTGATGGGGATGGGAGACAGAAGTTTCGTAAACAGGATGCTGTTCCCTGATACTCTAATCTCTCAATTGTCTTACTCTCTCCCACTTCATCATGATGAATGCAGACATGGCACATGCACCTGGGGATTGCCCACAGCCACCAGCCAACTCAGGGACTCGTTCAGTTGAAGGGTGAGGAGGTGAGAGGGGCTGGGTGGCTGAGGGTCCAGATTTGCTGACTTACCCCCACAGTGGGTGACACCATACAGCAGGTAGCCGTGATGGCAGAGGCACTGGAAGCTCCCCGGCGTGTTGACACATATGTGGTCACAGGTTCGATCAAAGGAACACTCGTCTATATCTGGAAGAGCAAGGTTTCAAGCCGCTGAATCTGTCTTGGGGCACATGACCCTGTGACTCCCTGCTCAGGTGAAGGGCCCCAGGGAGGGGCCTTGGCTCTCTCCCTTAAACTGAAAAGAGTTCCTACCTCTGGCCCAGCCCTAAGATCAGCAATTCAGCCATGCCTACCCACCCCCTAAGCCCGCTCCATTTGGAGTCTTTGGAGTCAGGAACTCTTGAGGTCCGGTGCCTATGGATCAGGGCCACCATGTGTAGTTAGGCTGGTCAGATCCTGCCAAGGATATGAACTGGGGTGAAATCCATCCCTCACTTCTTGCCAAGCCATGTGCCCCAGCGTAGAGCTGGTTTGCCCAGAGGAAGGAGCACATTTACTAATTCACAGCACAACACTGCCTATGGAGACTCTCCACAGTGTCCTTTGAGCTTCTCAGGCTCTGGCCCTCTGGCCTCTTTGAAGCTCTCCTACCCCAAGAAACTCTCCAAAGGCTTTGCCCTTGGCCCAAGTCTGCTCACCCTGGCAGTTCCTCTCATTGATGAGAAGCTTATAGCCCTTCTTGCAGCTGCATTCGAAGCTGCCCACTGTGTTGCGGCAAATGTGGTCACAGCCCCCATTGTTCAAGCGGCACTCATCTATGTCTGGGGAGGCAGGGCAAAGGAGAGAGAATCAGAGTAGTACTGAAGGCTGGGGACAAACAGGGAGACAAGAACCCTCCCTCCCTCACAGAGACAGGGAAAATCAAGGAGAGCCCTGGGCCTGCCTCTTCCGACTCCTCTTTCTCTCTCCCATCTCTGTTTCTCCCCCGTTCAGGGTATCTGTGGCCATTAGTAACAACCTTGTTTCCTGAGGCTGAGTCTTCTTAGAAGGGGAAAGATGAGAACCTGTGTCAGGCCCTCAGGTAATTGCCTAGAAGTAGGTGGGCACCTGACCTACAGGGGGCTAGTCCATGCCCCTCACTCTGCCACTGACAGCCCCTCCCAAGAAAGCTGGTGGACAGGTTTTATCCCCTTACTGTCCCCCACCCCTGCCTGCCATAAGAGCGGGGGTGGGGGGGGGCAGAGAGGTGGAGATTCAAAGGGGCAGCGCTTCAGAGAGGAGGAGCTAGAAGAGAGGCCAGGCAGGGAGGACCTCCAGGGGAGCCAGTGAGGCTGGGGAGCTGATGGGGGGAGGGGTGGGGGCCAGGCAGGGGGCTGGGCTGTGAGAGGTCTGGAGAGACTCAGGCCTGAGGCAGCTTTCAGCACTAGGAAGGGAAGGGAAGGAGGGGGCACGTGAGCGGCTTCCTTCCTGAGGTCAAGTTCCCCAAGCGGGTGGCAGACAGGACCCAGGCTACTCACCCCTACTTGGGGGAGGGGGCACAGGGGGCAGTCTTCCACTTCACTCTTAGCATACCTGTCAACAGTCCTTCCTAGCAGCAAACCTCTCAGCTCTGGCTGTCTGACCTGTGGCCCCAGCCCTCCCCCCAACCCCAACCTCCTCCACGGCCTCTCTACCAGCTGTTGGGCCAAAAGACACAAAGAGCAAGCCCAGGCCTTCCTCCAGTCCCCACTCCTTGTGACCAAGGGACACAGACCTGATGAATCACAATTTTCAGTATGGCTACCCTCCCTTTTTCCTCCCCCGCTCCACCTTTCCCCTAAACCTGGCTAATTAAAAGGGGGGAAAATAGAATGGACAGTGTGGGAGATTATACCATGATAATAGCTAACACAGAGTGTTCACCATTTGCCAGGCACTGTTCTAAGACTTTACATATAGTTTATATGTAACTCATTTAATCCTTACAACATTCCTATGAGGCAAGCACTTTACTTGGTGAAACTTAGGCACAGAGACACTAAGTAACTAGCCCAGGATTGCAGAGTTAATAAGAGGCAGAGCTGGAATCTGAACCCAGGCAGCCAAGCTCCAGCATCAGTGCTCCCAACTGCTACCCTAATCTCCCTCTGACCAGGAGAGCCTTTCCATGGGGAAGGTCTGGGGAATGTGAGTTAAGAAGGTTATGGAACACACCTGTGACCTTGTGCACACATAGGGCTCAAATATCCTTCTAGACCCAGGAACAAACGTGAATGGCATGTTCATTAACCAAGAGGGTTAGGGACCCATAGGGGAAATGGGAATAAGAGTAAGGAAAACAAAGTGGGGCAGGGGCAGGGGCACTAAGGAACTGGCTGGACTTTTTTTGTGCCCCTTGAACTGAGATGGGGAAAGGTGGGCAGGAGACAAGCCTTAGTCACAGCCTCAGTTATTTACAATCAGGATCGTTTCCAGGGGGTTGAGGAGGTCCCACAATAGGTACTGTATCTCTGGTCCCAACCTCAGCCCCTTACCCTTACGCTCCTGTCCTCTGAAAACCCTTACCTTTGCAGGTCTTCCTGTCCGGCTGCAGCATGAAGCCCACAGGGCAGCTGCAGTGGACGCCCGTCGCTGCATCGTGGCACTTACTGTCGCAGCCCCCGTTGTTGACAGCACAGGTCTCTGTTTAGGAGGGAGGTGGGAGATGGTAACCTGGTTATCAGCTCGGAGGAGTCCCAAACGTGAGGGTATAGGAGGGAGCACAGAGGCCCAAGGGAAGGCCTTAGCCTCCCTGTGCTTTAGAAGGAGCATTAAGCGGAGGCTCCCAGCCCCCTTCCTCCCATCACTCCCACCCCCATCCCCTCACAAGTACAGCCAAGCAGTCCACTTCCCTGCCCCCTACTTGATTGAAACAAGGTGGACAGCAGTGAGGCAGGTACAAGCCAGAGCTGTCAGGCAGGAATGTGCTGAGGGGGTGGAGGAGGTGGAGAGGGGAGGGCGCAGGGAGGGATGGAAGCTAAGTAAGGGTGGTTCTCGCTGCCAGGGAACAAGAAGGGACAATAGGAGTTTCCTCCTCTTTCCACCGACTATCTCAAGACTATCTCGTTGGCGGGTGGGGGGTCATGGTGGGACAATCCTGGGAAGAGTGAGCCTGGTGATTCCTAAGACAGCTGAGAGATGGCCATCAATCCACTTCCCCTTCCTCCCTGCTCAGCTGTCTTAAGAAAGATCCCAGTTCCAGGACTGACTGCTCATCCTCAGAGGAGACAGCTAGTACTCCATCATTTCCCAGCCCCTTCCCGGCTACCTCCAACTCCTCCCGGGCCCTCCTCTTAGTTCCAAATGGAGATAAGCTGGCTGTTCTGTTGTTGTTTTACTTTCCTAATGGGGAGATACTGTCTAGGCTAGGGGAGGGGGCAAAAGGAGAAGAATCCAGAGGAGAAGGAAGGGCGTAAGAAGATAGGTGAGAGAGTTAGAGAACCTCAGAGCTAAGTCTCTTCTGTTGACCTCTCCTGACTGGTAAGCTTTCCCTTTGCTGAGAGGTCGGAGTTGGGGGAGTATGGATGGGCCACTCTCCCTATTTTCTGAATTCAGAGCAGGAGAAAAATAGAGGTTTAAACTGCAGCTCAGGAGAGTCAGATGAGCCCAGGAGAAAAAACATCAGCTCAAACAGTGCAAGGCCCTGACGCAGGGACTGTGAGGGAGGTGTGGTCCATCCTCTGGGGGGCCTAGAATTCTCCCATTAGAGAGACAGAATCCTGAGGCCTCCACTAGGGAAGACAGGAGAGAGGGTCTCAGAATCAGGGGAGCTGAATGAGAAAAGCGCTGGAGAGTACTATCATCTTCTTGAGTCTCTGACTCCTAAAACTCAGGCCCAACCCTTGTCACTGAGGAGACCAGCAAAGCAAAGACTCCAGAAGAAGCCCAACTCTGCCTGTGGGTCCCTGGTCATGCCCTGGACCCTCAAATGCCCAGGTCTGGGAGCAGCCACAGTGGTATCTCCTATGTGCCACTCTCACCTTAGTCTCTCCTGAGGTTCCCCGAGACCATGGGAAGAACCTAGGAGGGAACCTTGACTTCAGGCTCCAAGCCCAGCCATCCCCCACAAGAGTGCTCTTAGCATAAGAAGAAGCCCTCTAAGCCCTGGAGCAGGGAGAGGGGAACAGAGATCCTGCACCAAGTCTAGTCAATTCTGAGGGATCCAGGATGGAGAGCAGTAGAGCTGGCACACTGACCATTCCAGGCTGGACCAGGAAGCTGGGCATAGCTGCCTGCCCCTGCAGGGCAGAGCTCTCCAGAGGGGCCTCCATGGCTGCCTCAAACCTCTGCTCTTCAGGCTGTGTATTTACATCACAGTTTAATCTGTGCTTATTCTGTGTCAGGCACTTAGTAGACGCTATAATGCACTATCTCCATCATCATAGCAATACTAAGAGAGGACTCTTATTCTCCCTCTTTTACAGAAGAGTAAACTGAGGATCAGAGAGGACAGTAGCTTACTTAAGGTGGCACACTTAGAAGATGGCAGAGCCAGGATTCAAACTCGGGTCTCTCTGAACTCAAATGTCGTGCACTTAACCGTTATGGTGGGAGAGAATGGGGAGTGATGCTGGGACTGTGAGCTAATATGGGTAAGAACCCAAGAAAGATACCCAAGGAGGGGATGGCATCTAACCCCATCCCACCCCGATCTCAGATGGCACAGTGGGCACGATGGGTAAGTGCAGCTGGCTGGGTCTTTAGCTGTGTAGAAGGCAGAGAGAGGGAGGGGGCAGATGGCTGGGAAGGGGTGAGGTGTTAGAAGGTGGGACAAAGGAGCAGGAGAGGCAGGAGAGTGACAGGATCATAGAGAGAAAACCAACATGAAGGCTCCCAGGCCAGCTCATGGGGACTCAGGTTTCCTGTCACTCAATGGGCCCGGTACCCAGGCTGCCAGGGGAGCCCGTGGGCATGCGGTTAGTGGGAGCCCCAGCGGGTTAGCCCTTCCCCTAGCAAGCCAGCGAGAGCAAGCGGAGAGAGCAGACATATTTACCATTAGAAACGGCCTGAGGGGGGATGTGCTGCTCTAGCCGCCTTTCCCCTGTTTGACATTGTAAAAAAGCTGTTTAGATGCTGCGCAGGGAGCTACTGTGGCCCTCTGTGCCCCAACCCCTCCCCACCCTCCTCCTTCTCCCTGCAGGCCCAAACCACTGGCCCTAAATGATAATAAGCTCTGAGGCTCCCACACTTCATTCCCCAGGGTTGTCCTGCCTGGTATTCTCCAAGAAGCCAGGCTCCCACCAAGTGACCGATGGGAAGCTGAGTCTCAGAGAGGGGCAGTCATCGGCCCGGTACCACACAGCATGCCAACAGCAGAGCTGGGATGCAACCTCAAGTCTTACAAGCTGCCAAATCCCAAATCCCAGAGGGTGCCCACCCTTTCTGCTAACCTGTACCGCCCTCTCAGTCTCCCCACTAAATCTGAATGTCCTGATGGCCCCGAACAACGAAGTTTCCTTCTACCAGGGCTGGGGAGAAAAATGAGATACAGGTCAAGGTAAAAATAAGTTCTACTGGAGAAGAGGGAGAGGAACTTGGAAAGGACATAGCTATGAACCTTAGAACAGCCTCATTTGCTCTCTTCTGCCTCACTTGGCCATGGCCCAGAGGGTGGAATGGGTCTTGATTAGAGAAGAGCTCAAGCTTAATAGGAGTATTTTCAAAAGCAGCCATGCCCAGGACTATCTAAACAGAAAGACATCAGAGAGGGACCCGGCCTCACACCCATGGGCCCCAAGCTCTGTCCTAATACATGCAGCTTTTCTTTGGGGACTGCATGCAATTTCTTCTGGGAGTCTCTAGGATGTGTGAGTGGTCCAGGGCATCGTAGGAGGTTTGGAAAGCAGAAGAATTAGACTTATGAGGGAAAAAATGAAAGGAGCTGGAACAAACCAGCCTGGAGAAGGCAACACGAAGACCTGAAAATGTTCCAAGATTTTGGCGAGTTAGTTCAGAGGGGAAACACGTAGCAAGAGAGATTTTAATTAAGGAGCTTTAAAACTGTGTGTGCAAGTCTCTGGAGCAGGTAGGTACCTGAAGGAGACCTTTAAGAGCACCGTCTGCTCCCCAGTTCCTGTGTCTGGGGGAAAGGCAGTGCTCTCTCCAGAGACGGGGTGGGTCTCTGGAGTGAGATGGGAGAGAGTCTGGTTCTGAACCGGAATACCTTGTCTCATAAACACACCCAGTGACTGTGTTCACACCTTCCCATCCCCAGCATGTTGTATCCCATGAGATGAACGTCCATTCATAAATATCCGTGCCCACAGGACAAGCTTGCCCCTGCCTGGCTCAACACAGCCTTTCCCCCTGCCCAAACTCTCCGCGTTCATTTCCCACTTTTCCAAGGGGACACCTTGTCCCAATGTCTTTCTCAGCACTCTGTGAGCACATAGTAATTGGCCTTCACAAACAACAACAACAACAATAAAAACTAAAGACTTTTAGAGAATTAGGAATTAAGGAATTGAACTCATTCATCTATGGGACCTAAAGATATGTGAGGTAAGGCCTAGGACTTCAGGACAAGGGGTCCAGGGGTTAAGAAGGCCCCAAACCAGGGTGAGAGGGATGGGATGCTGGAATTGGCGAGGAAGTGGGAAGGCTACAGGCAGAGCTCCACTGGAATGTGGAGGAGAGAGGAGGACATGGGGGCCTAGGGTAAGAGGACTGGAAAGGAGATTTACAGGAGGAGAGCAAGGAGAGAGAGGAAAAGATACCTGGAGCCAGGAAGCCCCATTTGTCAGTTCAAGGCTGGTTGTTCCAGGAAAGAGCACTGTGTCCCACCCTCAGTTCCAGAGTGGGGACACTGGGTTGTGACAGCTCCCATCTTACCATACTTGTCAACCAGGGCCTCTGCTCAGGCTTAATCCATTGCATTGCCCCAGCTTTCCTCCCCCTTCTCAACCATGGCCTGGGTCAACAAGCACCTCTGCTAATTATTCCCAACCTGGCAACACTTTATCCTGGATGAAGAGGATGGTGAGGCTCCCAGGGGTGGGGCAGCAGAACCACTGGGTGGGGGAGGGGAGGAGGGTCAGGTGAGCCCTTCAGTCTCTCAGAGTTGTCTCTCACTAGACCTGGCATTGTCTGGGTCCTCAACCCACTCACCAGTCATTCTGCTCTCAGCACCCGGGCCCCATGTGCTCCCCCCTCCCCTGGTTCCCAAGGGCCCCTACCCCCACCCCCATCACAGGTGGACTGAGTTCTCCACTGGCCTCACCCACCGATGCACGTCTTCCCGTCGGTATGGAGCACAAACTTGACATGGCAGCCGCACCGGGGACCCTGCTCTGTGTCATCGCACGTGTGCTGGCAGCCACCATTACCATAGTTGCACGTCACTGTGCAGAGAGGGCGGGAGGCCTGTCAGCTTGCTTCTCCCTGGGGACCCCAGTTCTCCATAACACGGAGACTGGTCCTCTAATCTAGCTGCCTCTCCCACGCTCTCTTTTCTTCCCACCTCTTGCTGCCAAGGCCCCACGCCCTTCCTCTTTGTCTCCCCTTCTCCCCCACTGCCAGCCCAGTTATCTCACATTTACAGTCCCGTTGGTTCTTGGTGAGCTCGAAGCCAGGGCGGCATTCGCAGGCAATACCCCCTTTGGGTGTCTCCCGGCAAATGTGAGCACAGCCATGGTTCTTGTTCATGCAATTCATTCCTTCTAAAAGGGAAGAGGAGGGCGGTGAATGTTCTGTACTCCTGGACGCCTAGAGGAAGAGAAACTAGAAGGGATAGCTGGGGCCTAGGGAAGTGGGAGGATTTCACTGAGGCTACAACACAGAGGAGACTGGCTCCCCCTCACAGGCCCCCTGTCCTGCCCATAGAGCTGGGTGCTAGTGAGCAGAGCTCAGAACTATTCTGAATGATATATGAGTATTGACAGCCAGCCCCTCAGCCCTGCATGATCACTCTCTCCTTCACACAACCAAAAACTAGTGTCTAATAGTTGCCCAGCACTGTGCTGGTACTGGGTGGATCTAGGAAGGATCCAGAAAAATATAAGACATGATCTCTTTCCTCAAAGAGCTTACAGTCAAACTGGGAAGAAGATAAGTAACATTGATCCTGTGAGTGAGGAGTAATTAGTACAGATAATTACTATACGTCTTGTTCAACAAGTATTTATTAAGCTCCTACTACAAGCAGGGCAGTATGTTAGGTTCTGGGGATACGAAGATGAATTAGGCATAGTCTCTGCCCTCAGGGATGTCACAGTCGGCGGGGGTGGGAGGGTAATGGCGGAGTCACAGAAACAGACAACACATACCCCACTGCTCCTGCCTGGCCCTCCCAAGCCAATCCAAGGAATAAGGCATGGGTGAGGTCCTCTCAGATAGCATCGGCTTAGGGCTCAGCCATCTACAATTAGGAGCGACACCCATCTTGGGTCTGGACACAGAGGATGTCCCATGGTAGCCTCAATCCCATACTGACCCCCAGCCCCAAATGAATTCTCCCAGATTTTGCTGTAACCCCGAGTATCTGTCCATGGAACCCTTAGGATGTAATTGGGTTGAGGGACAAGAGAAGAAAGAGTAGCAGAGGGTGGGACCTGGGGGGCACTGAGGGGAAGCTCCAGAGCAGGTGGAGAGAGAAGGCTGGGAGTACAGGGCTGGGCCCTCCCAGGTCATAGGCTGACCTTCCGGCCGCTGGATGCAGGTGTGCTGGTTGTCGCTGAGGAAGAAGCCCTCCCGGCAGTGGCACTCATAACTGCCCATCATGTTGACACAGCTCTGCTGACAGCCACCGTTGCCCTCAGCACACTCGTCCACATCTGTGCAGGATAGGTGGTTGGTGAGGCCATGGGTGCGGGCCAGGGTCTGGTTATGCACTGGGACTTCAGCACCCAGGGCTGAAAGCAGTCTTAAGAATCCAGCACACATGCACATCCCCTCCACTGAAATCCAACTCCCAGCCTTACGCTAGGCAATTCTCACCCACTCATCAGCTAATGTTCCAGTGCTTGTGAAGAGGCCACCCTAAGAGGGCAGAGCTGGGGAGTTACGCAGGTGGGGAGGGGACATTCCAACATGGCCTCCCTTTCCTTCACCTGTTGAAATTGGGTCTGAAGGTAGAGGACATTAGGAAAGGAGTCAGAGCAAGAGAAACAGGGATGAAGATAAGGATGGAGATTGACGATGGGGAGGAACTGTGGGCAGCTGGTTGTGATGAGCAGCCAGGGAATCAGGGCTCCATGTGCAGGGAGAGCTTTGGCCACGGTGCTGAGGTTGGAGGGGCAGGGTGGGGAAAGGTAGTGAACTTCAACTCATTGTGGGGCAGGGACCATTTCTGTGGACAGGCCATGACCCCGTCCTTCCTCCCCTTCCCCCATGCCTGGGCTTGCTGCCACATTCCCTAGCCTTTCTCCTATTTTGGTTTAACAAAACAAAGTCTGATAGCTTGGCAGGGAGGGATGGGGGAAGGGCTGCCAGGCCACACCCTAATTACCAACCCCAAATCACCACCCCCAGGTCCCAAAGCCAAGCTCATTCCGGGGCTCCCACTTCAATGCCTTGACTCCATCTCTATGCTACTTACTACCCTCCCAAGTTCACAGTCCTTCTCAGTTTTCCTTGGCACAGGGAGGCATCAGGGAGATGGACCCAAATGGACCATCTAGCTCCTAAGGGACCTGACTCCTAAGGGCCTCATCTGTCCTTCTCTTCCCATCGTCTCTGCTGAGCCCTGAAACCCTGTCCTTCACCCTTCTGGCCAAGGGCAGAGAGGCCCAGATCCAGCAGGCTCCTGCCTGAGACATGCATCTGTAGGGAAAGCCAAGGAGGTATACTTTTTTTTGCCTTGTTCCTGTCCCATCTCCTACACCCCTGACTTCTCCCTATCCCTGTCTTCCTGCTCTTACCCCGTCCTACATTCCATCCTTCTATTTGCTCCCTTCTATTCCAGCCTTGTGATTTTGCTACTCTAGCCAAGTTCTTTCCTCTAGTTCTCAGTGGGGAAACTGAAGCCAAGGGCATGGATGACTTAGGGTTCCCCTAAAAGCCAAATGTTGAGAGTTTGAACCCTAACCCTGAGGTTAGGGAAGCATCCTCCTCCTCCTCCTCCTCCTCCTCATCATCATCATCGACATTCCTCCTGTTTATCGAGCACTTACCATGTACTGAGGATTGTACGGGGCTCTTTACACATGTTCTCTCATGGTGAATCACACAGCAGCCCTTTGAGTGGGATACCACCATTCCTATTGCCCAAGGCTCCATAGCTAGTAAGCAGCAGAGCCAGGATCTGCCTGGAGCCAAATCATCTTCCTATCATGCTCCACCCCCCGTGACTAAGCCCACTACTGTCATATCCTGGCCCTTCCCCTGAGAACACTTTCTAGCAGCATCTCCTTCGTGTTTTTCATCCAGCAGAAGGATTATTTCATCCTCAGCATCTAGTTTCCAGGGGGAGGCTGACTTTGTTTTCTATTTTGTGGGAATGCAGCTTTTTGTTCACTTTCCTCTTCTTGCCTGGGAATAGAAAAGGCTAAAGACACCTCCTCCTCCACAAGACATGCCCTGCCCCACCCTCGCTCACCCAGACAGTTGTGTCCGTCATGTGCCAGGTGGAATCCATCATAGCAGGTGCATCGGTAATTGCCAGGGATGTTGACACAATCGTGCACACAACCTGCATTATCCTCCCGTTCACACTCATCCACATCTGTGGGCAAATAGGAGTTGAGGCAGCTGGACCCCACTGCGTGCCCCCGACTGTCCACCCCTGGGCTCAGCCTTATGGTGGTTTTTAAAAAAATATATAACCTCTGTGTATGTGTGTGCTTGTGTATGTGTCTCTGTTTCCCATAGTTACTTTCATAGCCTACAAACTATTTTGCATTTTGCTATTTTCATCTAAACTTAAGTCATAAACATTTTTACATTTCTATCCAGTCTTTCCAATTATCACTGTACATGGCTGCAAAATATTCCATTATGTTGCTACATCATAACTTATTAATTCCTTTTCTCTATTGTTAGTTTCCTCCCATTTATTTTTCTATCATAAATGATGCATCAAAAAACATATTCTCCCATATATTGTTTCTTTGAATTTCCTTTGAACAAGTTCCTAAACATGAAATTCCTGGGTCAAAGAGTATAAATAACTTCAAGATTCCTGCTAGGTATGACAAAATCACTTTTCAATTCATAATGTCACCAGGAATTAACGAGTGTACCTTGTGCATTGAAGTCTTAACCAGCACCGAAGGTCATAAATTTAAAGTAACATCTCAAGACTGCTTTAATTTGTATTGCTTTAATTATGAGGAGATGTGTTTGTTTATAGTATGAATTTCCCCTAGGGTAAACTGCCTGTTCTCATTCTTTTTGGGCATGGCATAAGGGTCTAAAGATGGAGGTTCCAGTGTCAGGGAACCTCAGGCCTTAGTCCCATGATTCTGATCCCCCCACCCAGTCAGGCTGTATGGCTGTGAACTGTTCCCACCAGGGCCTTAGCCAGCATATATGGTGGTGCCTTTGTGCAAATTAGAAAATGACACCCTCTCTGGGAAGAAACAGCTTTCCTCCAGCCCTCTCCCCACGCCAGCAGGGACTGCAGGCTTTAGTGTAATGTACAGCGTGGCCAACTGAGAGCAGCTCAGTGGGGGTCTCCCCTCTCCGGCAGGTCCCCCTTCCCCAGGTGCCCTCCCAGCCTCACCTTTGCAGTGTTTACCATCCCCTGTGTAGCCAGACTTGCAGATGCACTTGTACGACCGCGGGGTGTTCTGGCAGATCGCATCGATGTGGCAGTTGTCAGTCCCCTCCACACACTCGTCCACATCTGGCAGGGGCAGAAGGAACACATGAGACCCTCTCTTGGAACCTCCCAAGGGGTGTCTTGAAGGTGGTCCCTCAGGGCAAAATCCCCTCTCCTCTAAAATAGACAGCAACCCCTCCAGAAGCAGGTGGCCTCCCATACCCCTCCGATTTCAGAATCTTTCTGAATTCCTGAAATTCCTGTAATTTCAGGAATTCAGAAAGAACACCCACTCCCCTCAAAAATACTTAATCCACAATGACAGCTAAAATTCCATCATTTGAAACACTCCTCTTTGATTTAAAAACAAACAAACAAAAAACCTTTGGACTGGGTAGGTAGCACACTTGATTAGAAACATTCAACCTAGGGTGAATTAGTTTACCTTTCTTAGGAGCAGACTTAGAGGGAGAGGGAAGAGAAAGGTACAGGGACAGTGGCCTCTGGGAAAGTGGCAGGGTCCAGCGACTATTGGTAATTCAAGGAGGAAGAAAGGGAGACAGGGCATCTGTGGAATCTTCATCTGCCTCACAATTCCGCTTGAGACCAGGCCTGCTCCCACTTGCCCACCATGGCGCCAAGAATCTTTGAAGGAAAGAAGTTCCATCCTGGAAGATTTGCCTAGGCCCATCCCTCAACAGCAGAGGGACTAGGAGCTGGCAGGGGCTGGCACCAGCAACCTGAAGCCTGATAAGTGCAGCCCTTGTGGCTCTCCAGCTGACTCATCCAGGCCCATCCATCCCACCACCCTGAGCTCTTTCATCTAACCCCAGGTGTACCTCGCTCTGACACAAGGTGCTACTCACAGAGCTCTGCTGAAGAAGAGGCCACCCAAGATCTAGCAGAAAAGACAATGTTCAGAAAGGACATAGGAAAGAGAATAATTTATCATCTTTGGGCAAAAGACTCCAACTTCTGGGGCAATGTTATGGTGCCCATAAAGCTGAACTGAAGTAGGCGAAAATGTTTCAGTCAAAAATGCTTTATAATTTAAGGCTGTGGAGGTTCAGAGATGACTCTGACCAGCCAAAAGGAGAGACAAAAAAGTAACACGAAGCAGGATGTGTCGAGTGCCACGAGGGCATTAGAGATAAGGAAAGAGGGTCCTCAACCTTGGCTGCACATCAGAGCCAACTCCCCTAGGAGATGCCCAAGTGCTACCTCCAGAAATTCTGGTCAACTGGTCTGGGCTGAGATCTGGTCATCAGTATTTTTCGAAAGTTACCCAGGTGAGTCTAATATGCAGCCAGTCTTGAGAATCTCCATTAAAGGGAAGATCAGAGGAGGAAGAGACAACTTCTAGCTGTGAACTAGGAAACCCAGGGTAGTGTAGCAATCTGCAAGTAAAGAAATGGGATTTGAAATCAAGATCATAACTTCCAAGTGTGATCTGTGGGTCATAGAATTGCTTGGCTTTTGTTAAAATGCAGATTCTTAGGCCTGATTGCTGACCTATTGAATCCAAATCCTTAAGGTGCTTGATATATTTTTTATTGAATGAATGAATGAATGGATCAGTAATTGCTCCAATTTATAGACACCCATGAGTCCTAGCTTGAAACAGTTAACTGTTCTTTTCTTTTTGATGTCAAGAACTTCCAGGGTAGGACTGAGGCTTCCTGGGGCTAAGAAGGGAACTGAAATTTGGAAGAGTGCCCCCAAACACCTGCCTCAAATCTTCTGGGCTTCTATTCGGCTCTGCACTCTACCCTCCAACTCTCTGACCCCTCTGCAGCAGTCCACCACGCCCAGTGATCTAATTGCTGTAATTCACACTTATTCTCCCCCTCCCTCAGGCTCTGCAGTCATGGCATCTGCCTGCTAGCTCACCCTAGGAAGTCATCCCAAAGTGAATGGATGGAGAAGAGGGGGCATAGAATTCTAGTTCATGAGACAGGGCAAGAGGGACCTGTGTAGATAGTAAGAGGCTGCATGGAGAATCAGTTTGTCCAACTGATGAAGAGAAAATGGTACTAAGAAACGTCCTATTGTAGAAAGACGATAATCAGCCAGTCCCAGGTTCAAATCCAGCCCTACCACTCTCTAGGGCGTGTTTTCTGATTCTCTTATTTGTTCCTCTTTAAAATGGGGATGATAATACCTTCTCATGAGAGGCTGTGAACAGCTGATGAGATAATTTGTGTAAAGTACCTAATAAAGTATCGGAAGCTTGAGATGATAATGATTAAATCACTGATTCAGATAACAGGTGCTCTATGACTGTGCTAAGATGGTAGCCACTAGGCACATGTGGCTATTTAAATTTAAATTACTTTAAAGTTCAGTTCTTTAGTTGTCCTGGCCACAGGCCAAGTGCTCAATAGCCATATGTGGCTAATGGCTACCACAGTGCACAGCGCAGGCGTGGAACATTTCCAACATCACGGGAGGTTCTATTGGACAGCATTGCTCTAGGAGTTCTGAATAAGGGATACCCTGGGCCTGAGTGGACCAAAAAAGCTCCCTGAGGAGTGGTACTCAAGTTTGAGTTTTGGAAGTTGGGTAACCATTAGACAGTTAGAAGGGGAAAGGACATTTCAACTGTGGTTAAATGCATGAAGAAAGACTAGGCACTCTGAGGTCCAAGTCCTTATTCTCTGTCCCCACATTTGCACATGCCCCCCATGTTGGGGAAAATATCTTTTAACAACTAATCCTAATCTTTGAATGGAATCCAAAGTTTTAGATGTTCTTATTGGGTCCCCCGGAAGAAAGGGGACTGGATGATCACCCCCTTCCCTGTGGTAACCCTTGTGAGTCTTAGAGGCAGGTACAGAGCACTGGGCAATGCCAGTGACTAATAATCATCCTGTTCATCCTGCTTTGAGCCCTCTTCCCCTTCTGTGTCTCTCCATCCCTTCCCCAGCGGCCAGAAGGACAACTTGGAAACTCATCTGGAAGCTCCTCCTCTAGGGCCATCTCAGAGGTACATGCTTGTCTCTGAATCAGCTGGGGCTTTACAACAGTCTACATCAGGCTGTCTGGGCTCCCAGTTCTTCCGTTTGCCTCCGATTCAATGCTCACCGGTACTAGAGAGGATCCTGATGCTGACTGCAGCAAACCCAGGCTTCCTGGCAGAACCTTTAGACCCTTCAGGCAGTTGGGCTTTTCCTGCCATCTTACCCCTCCCCCTCATCCCCTACTCATAATGCTTATCCCTCTCCACCACCTAAACCATTCTACCCCTTTTCACGCATTCACACATCTCATTCTTCACATTTGAAATGCAGTCCTTTCTTTTTTCTTGTAGCCACACTGTTCCCAGCTTCCCAAACCTGGCTCAAAAATTGTCTTCCCAAAACCTCTTCCTGGTAAGCCCTATTCCTGGTAAGTTCCAGGTCCTAGGGGACTCAGGTTGCCTCAGCTCACTTGCAGCTATTACTGAGTTGCTCTGCTAATGCTTTAAAGCCATCTTGTGTGGCATGTTCAGCTTTCCTCACTTGGCTGGTCACTCACTGAGGATGGAATTATTACTTGGATGGAATCTTTTGAAGCAGAACAAGCCTAAAACAGAGCTCTGAAGTAGGGCCCCAAATTATATCCAGTGTCTCCTTTTGCCAGTTCGTTCTTTCAGAGCTCCCCCCACATATGCCTACCCCCAATTTGTCCATGCAGGGATCCCTTCAACACCCACGGGCACAGTCTCATCTTAGTTCATTCTCTCAGGGTGCAGGTGTTTACTAGCTGGCCTGACAAACCAGGTGATACTGTTGGGCAGGGATTGGTTTAGACCAGTGGCTGCACCCTGGGATTCCCAGGGGACCTTTTACAATATGCGACTGTCTGGGGACTTCCCTGGTGGCACAGTGGTTAAGAATCCGCCTGCCAATGCAGGGGACACGGGTTCGAGTCCTGGTCCAGGAAGATCCCACATGCCTTGGAGCAACTAAGCCCATGAGCCACAACTACTGAGCCTGTGCTCTAGAGCCCGCGAGACACAACTACTGAAGCCCGCGTGCCTAGAGCCCGTGCTCCGCGACAAGAGAAGCCACCACAATGAGAAGCCCGCGCACCGCAACGAAGAGTAGCCCCCACTCACCACAACTAGAGAAAGCCCGCGCACAGACCCAACACAGCCATAAATAAATAAATAAATAAATAAATAAATAAATAAATAAAATGGACTGTCTGAGCACTCTCTTAGACCAGCTGCATCAGGATCTCCAGGGTGAGTCTGGACCGCTCTCTGTCTTCCTTTCCCAACTCAGATAATGTGACAGACTATTTGCCCAAGCTGGGAAGAGACGAGGGGCAACAACATGACAGAATGTTTGAGAAAAGGGGTTCTGGAGTGATACTGTGTCTGTTCAAATGCCAGCTGCACGCATGTCCTTGTGGTCCTGGGCCAGCCTCTGAACTTGCCGGCTCCTTCCTCTGTAGATGGGAATAATGATCACAGCACCTCCTCATGGGGCCACCATGAGTATCAAATGAGTTAATACTTATCAAGTACTTAGCACTGCAGTACAGGCATACAGTAAATGCTCAATAAAGGTTCGTTATTTTATTCCTTCTCTCCAACCTTCTCCCCTTTCTGAACCCCTCTCTCCTTCCCCCTTCCCCTTCCCAAAGCCCCATTTGAGGCCTGGTGTGGGGAGATGCGGCACTAGGGGAGCACGTGATGGTACAGGGAATTTGGGGGAGACATATCCTTAAAGGTATCTGTGTCACTGCCTACTCTGCCCATGCTGGGAACTGCCCAAGCAGCAGGTGAAGTGGGTGAGAGGACAGTTGGGAACCGAAAAGCTGCCCTCCACAATCCTCTGTAAAGGCTGTCCTTTTGTGCCCTTTCCCCCACCCCAGGCACTGGCCTGGATCACAAGCTGAATCAGGGGAGAGTGGTGGCTGCAAAGACACCACAGATGAGCCAAGACCTCCCTGCCTCACCTTCTCCTGGCATGAATGCACAGGTCTGTAACGGCGGCAGCTTTTCCCAGCACCATCTGACGTTTCTTCTGGATTTGCTTCAGCACCTAACAGAGCACTGCATAAATTCTGCTAAACAGGGAGGAGGGGTGGGATGAGGCGGGGGATATGAGGGTTAGAGGACAGACTAGAAAAGGTGGATTATTACAACACAGGCTTAAGCATTAAGATTCCCTTCTGAGGATGGGGAAGTGTACCCTAAAAGGGAAGCAGGAGGACCCCCAAGGAAACACTTTATCTGCTTCAAAATTTTGCCCAGGTCCAGCTCTGGAATAACCAGGGAAAATGAGCAGGAATGCAGGCTGCAGAGAAGCAGACGCCCGTAGGTAGAGTCTACCCCACCTCTATGTTACTACAGTTGTCACCTTACTACTCAGAGGGGCTAGGGGTAGTTGTGGACAAATTTGCTGGGCCCAATGCAAAGGTCCAAAGGAGCTTGCTTGGTGTCCTCATGTGCCCACATGGCTGTGGCATCCTTCTTGCCCAGCCAGGATAGCCCAGGATGTTTGCTGTGTCTACCTCATTCCTCTATTTTCCTCTCTTGAAATGCCTTCGAACCTCACCCATCATTGAGGACCCAGTGTAGGTGCCACTGCTGGGAAGCTACCTTTGACTGGTGCAGCTTTCTCTAATTTACTCTTTTTCTTTAACTCCGAAGGCTTTTACTGTCAGGTTCTCTCATCCTCTGACCAACTGCTATCTTGTGATGCCTCTCACATGCTACCTTACACCATTACTTAACTTTTGGTTCCTGTGTATTATCTTCCTACGGAAGCTCTGAGCTCCCTGAGGCCATGGCTTCTGAATCTTTGAAACCTGTACAGCAGCTAGAATAGAGTTGAGCATATTCATTTAACCATTCAACAAATAGTTATTGAGCATTTGCAACATGCCAAGCACTGTGCTAGGTGCTGGGCATTCAGCAGTGAACAAGACAGACTTACATATATATATATATATATATATTTTTTTTTTTTTTTAATTGGGGTATAGTTGTTTTACAATGTTGGGTTAGTTCTACTGTACAGAGAAGTGGAATTCCTTGTGCTATACAGCAGGTTCTTATTAGTTATCTATTTTATACATATTAGTGTATATATGTCAATCCCAATCTCCCAGTTCATCCCACACACGCCCCCCCACCCCCGCGCTTCCCCCCTTGGTGTCCATACATTTGTTCTCTATCTGTGTCTCTATTTCTGCCTTGCAAACCAGTTCATCAAGACAGACTAATATATTAAAAGCATTTAGTAAATATTTGCTAAACAGATGCATGGATGGATGCACGGATAGAGGGATGGGTTGGCGGGTGAGTGGATGAGGTCCATACTGTGGCATCCTTCCTGTTCTGTGTTACTGCAGAGAAAAAGCTCACTTCTTTTCTCTCCTGTAACCCCACAACTGTGCTGGGTAGAAGACAGTCCCAACAAATTTAGTTTTAAGTTAAGGGTAGAGAGACTGGTAACTCAGAAATGGTAAGATACCCACTTAAAGGCATCTATTTGGTCGTGCTGAAGCCAGAAGAGATGGGACCAACAAATCTAGTATAAGAGGGAATCCTATAGAATACACAGGTCCTCAGGGTCTTCAGATGCTATCTGGGGTTACTCAGGCATCTCTTCAGAGTATCCTTGTCAGACAGACGTTCCCCAGCCTCAGTGCTAACACCTTCAGGACAGGGCACCAGGGGCCAACGTTCCATTGCTGCTCCTGGTCAGTTCCCCTCTCCTTTCTTCCATGTTGCCTCCCACATCCAAGTAACATCCAGAGTAGAACCAGCTCAGGTTTTGGCCATGACACCCTAACCTGCAGCATGTGCACGTATGTGTACCTGCATATGTGCATATCTGCTCATATGCAGGTACCCGTATGTGCACATGCTGGAGACTGGCATCCCAGCTCTGGCTTCTCAGGCTGTCTTCTCAATTTGGAACTGGGCTGTGACCTCAGCTGGAGCCTGGGCCCATCCTCAGCCTGGACAAAGCCTAGGCAGGGGTGAACCGGCCTGGAGAGAGTCCAGGAAACCACACAGACGACCCCAAGGAGAGGAGACAGAGTACTTTGTTCTTTTTAAAAAAGTACGCTTCCCTCTCCTACAAGCTTAGCCTGCTCAACTCAAGAGCCAGGAAAAGCAGTTGGTGCTTGGTGACTGGAGAGGTGCAGGGCTGAACTTGATAGTGTCCTATCTTATTCCTAATCCAGCTCCTTGCTTATGTGAATGTGCCCCTAAATGGACAAGAATTTTCTCCCTTTCAGTGTGGACTAAACCAACAGCCCTGAGTCAGAGGTGTTTAGAGGATGGGTAGGGTAGAGGGTAGTGGGAGTGGGGAGGAAAGAACAGAATACTGGAGAGGGAGTCAGGCCGTGGGCTGAGGCACATTCCCTTTTCATGATGATCAGTCTTCTCTCTCCAAATTGGTGGGAAAAAATAACAAGATAAACAGTGATGATGTCAGATGATGTATAATTCCATTAAGCATGCAAAGTTCTTTCATGTAGGCCATTTCATGTGGTTCTCAAACAGTCCTGTCTCTCACTGAATCGATGAGGAACACGCCAGAGACAGTATCTTGGGAAAGAGAAAACAGCTAGTGTACAGCCAGGACTCAGGTTTTCTGACTCCCAGTCTGGCGTTCTCTCAGTATACAATGTCTTTTATAAACGTTATGAGGGAGGAATCGTGCCTTAGCTGTCATCGCCCCCCCACCCCACCCCAACTCAGCACTTAGTCCAGCACGAAGCAAGCATCCACTATGGAACCACGGAATGGCCTGAAACTGACATTCGGATGTTCCTGGGAGGAAGTCAGCAGTAGGCATACAGATGCTCCCAGGCTTCGGGCACGGGGGCAGCAGGGAGGAGGGCAGGGCTGTGTGTGGGCAGCGAAGGAGGGTGGTTGCACCATGGTGGGAGCAGACAGAGTTGCAGTGAGGAAGGGGTGGGCAGTGCGGCAGCGGGCAGGTGTCTCCTGCCCTTGGATTCACTAGGCTGGGCGAAGCAGCTGGTTAGAAACAAAAACAAACACCAGGGATACAGGTTCCTGCTGTTAACAGCTTCAAACCGCCAGAGGAAAACTCCAAATAAATATAATTAGAAACTTGTAAAAACGTCCTCTCTGTAAACCTGCTCCCCAGGGTCTACCCTTTAAGCGCCCCCCTTCTCCCAGCTCCCCCCAAGCCCACATATCCTGACACTCCACCCTCTCGGAGGGATTCCTTAGATCTGTTTCCTTATTCTGGATCCTCTCTCCAGCCCAGCAGCTCCTGCCCAGGTCTGTCCTCAGCTGTTACCATCAGTGACCAGAGGCACATAGCCCCTGGCCTGGGGCTCTGACATCCACACCCCACAGATCTATCTCTAGGGCTATGGTTCTAGCCACAGGGAAACCATAGGTAAGAGTGAGGGCCACAGCACCCTATTTAAGGGGCATCATTCTGCCTGTAGGGCCAAATTGCAAAATCCAATGGCAACTACAAGACGGTGCCTTGGTCTGAAAAGGGGAGATGTCTAGGTTGGAGCACAATAGAGAGGGTTACTCTTGGAAACTGAGACTATATGGTGTGGGGCAAGAACTGGGGCCCTGGGGCCTTGCCCAGAGAGTACTCAGTTCCCAGGACACAAACATTTCAGCTCTACTTCCCAATGCTGTTGGATACATGTACATTCGCACACACAGAAACACACACGTGTCCTACAGGGGCTGTTTCCAGGGGGAAATACTCCACTTAAGGACACGGTAAGAGCTATCGGGTATGTGAGGCTCCAGGAAAGTTGGGGGGGGGGGGGTGGAGAAAGGAAGAGTAGCCACATGACGTAGACTCGGGCAGGAAAGAGTGAAGCAGGGCCCAGGGAGAAAAAGGCACGAGATTCAGGCGAGAAGCCTGGGGAGCCCCAGCTGCAGGATTGGGGCTTGCTATAGTGTCTTCCACCTTCAGCAGGAAGGATTTTGAAGAGATGCATAATCTCAGAGCTGAAAGGGACCCTACGGATACTCTCGTCCATTTCGTAAGTGAGGAAGAGAATTTCAGTTATTTCCTCAGAGGCCCCAACCCTCGGGCTCTGCATTTACCTAAATCCACTGGTACCTACCATACTTCCCACCCTGTGCCATTTGGGGCTGGCAGTATGTGGGCATGAAAAGAAGGGAGTGGCCAGTCTGGTGACAGAGGGGCCAAAGGGGACGAGGAGGGGAGGGTCCATGTTCCCTCTTACTCCAGGCAGCTACCTCCTCTACCCCTCAAACATCCCTGTGTTGGCAGTTGTATCACTTTTCCCCACAAGGGCCGGCAGTCCCTCTGTTTCCAGACTCCTGTCTAATAACTGAGCCTGAAGAAGCTGTCCCCAGGTCTGGGCCTCTTGTGGGTACTGCCAGCCTCAGAGTAACTCTGCAGTTTCCAGCCCTGACAGGGACTCTTTCTTATAAGTGGTCATGTGCTAGGGGTATGGGACGTCAAAGGAGGCCCACACCCTGACACGCAGGGACCAGAGCCGGGGGCAGGGACTGGGGTTAGTTCAGGCAGCAAGCTCTTTACCTCCATCTTCTCAAGACGGTTTGAAGCCATCCACTCCCTTCCCCCATGCTCAGTTCAAGACACGGGATCAAGCCATTCCACTTCTTTACTTCTCCAATGAAAACAAAATGCACATTGCCTGCTTCCTTTTTCCTCTCACCAGAGCACGGCCACACACTCACACACCCTGAGTCATGCACACGCACGCTCACACGCCCCAGTGAGTGCACACCGCGCATTCCCAAACTCACACCCAGGGCCGGCTCCTTTTACGACAGGTCCCGGCTGCTTACATCTCAAACCGGTTCTCAGGCGCTCAGATTCCTGAAGGTTTCAGGAAACAGTCTCATTTAGGGGTGCTGATAACTTTCTTCTTTCTCTGCCCGTAGTAATTCTGGCCTCGGTGTCTTCTAGTCCCCTCTCTCTCATTCCACCCCGCAGAGACTCGGGAGATGAAGGGTGAAAAGGGGAAAAGTTCTCCCCTGGCTCCAGGCTTTCCCCACCCCCTTAGAGGACATGTCACTGACAGAAGAGAGGTCAAAGGGATTCCTGAGGAATTGCTAAGCAGTCCACCCCCACCTCTCCACCCTTCTGGAAAAATGAGGGGTGGGGGTCAGGCTTAAAGGGAAGATCAGGCTCCAAGAGCGGAGGCTGCCTCTCCTTCTCTCTCCCCAGTGTGGCCCGGATGGGGCGCGGGCAATAGCCGGCTGCCCACGGGGCCACCCTCACCCGCTGACACCGCTATGGTTTATTTCATATTTTGGAGGGAGGGGCTAGGAGGAACAGTCCCCTCACTGTAAGAGCCGGCCACAGGAGCCCAGGGAAGCGGGGAGGAAAGGAAACGGCCACATTAAAGAGGAAGAGAGGGGTGGGGGAAAGAGAGAGAGACACACACATATACACCCAGACAGAGACCCGGAGAGACGCATCGAGACAGAGAGACACTGTCTGCTGCCAGATGAACGCTCTCAGTCCCAGGGATGGTGTTACTTGGAAACTCTAAATATACGACTGTATCAAAATTCTAGCCCTAATGAGGAGAGGAAACAACCAGGTAAACTAAATGGCCAGGCTGGCTCTCCCAGCCGGCCCTGGGGACAAGTTTTCCCCAGGAGGCCAGGAGACCTTTTCATTCAGCTGTAACCTGAGCTCCATGCAAGGATTAGGTCTTTTTAACCACTGCTGCACACCACCCCCCCCCCAAAAAAAACAAAGCAAATTAATGCTTTTAAGTTAACAATTATCCTGGTTATCCAGTCTGTCTACTTTAAAATACACAGACAGGCACTTGAAAAACACTCAGAATCATGTACCCTCATGCTCACTCATTCCCAGTCACACACACAGTTCTCAAAGACACTAAAACATCCGTATACATGCTTAACAACTAAGTCACAACAGAGACATACACCAGCTATGTCACCTGTGCGTGATCGTGGTAAACCTCACACACACACACACACACACCTGCATACTCAGGGCTCCCTTCTGCGTCCCTCCCCTCCTCTCCATTCCACACCACTTTGGTTCTCCCCTGGTGAATCTCTGGAGAAAAGGGACAGAGGCCCAGATATCCCCAGTGCGATAGTAACTCTTGGCAAGATACTTACCAAGGTTATTGGTATTTTAAAGACTTGCTAGAGCTTCATTTAAAAGCATGTGGCATTCAAAGCACACCTTCTGGCACTGGCGATACCTTGGAGATATGTCTGAGAGCAAGGAATGTCCACAGCACCGTCTACGGGTAAGGCTGCCCTGCCCGGTCAATACTTGTCCTTCCTGCAACATTGGCCTGCAGATTTGGGACCAGAGATGTCCCCCTACCCCAGCAAACCTGTTGTGAGGCAACTCTAGAAGACCAGGTTGATAAATTTCCTGAATAGTAGGGTTAAAGGTAGCTGAAACAACAGGCTTGGAATCTACGCCCAGCTAGACTCAGGGATCAAAAGGAAGGAAGATGCAAAGCTAACTGCAGCCCAGGCAGAGCAAGTGTGGCTCGAATGTGAGATAAGCAGTGGGCAAAACTATAGTCTGTAAGTTCCTTGAGGGCAGGGCCTCCACTCTGGCTGCATTTCCCACAGCAGCAGCAGGATGAAATGCAAGAGGGAGCCCTGAAGTACCTCTGAGAGATTCTGAGTCCCTCTGTCCCTGAAGGATAGGTTGATCTCTCAGGCTTGAAAGCCTTGGTTTGATGGCACCTGTCCCTTCTCGGAGTCTCCATCTGCCCCACAAACCCCCCCTGAATATACTGCTTGCTCCTCCTTTTGGCCCCAGCCTCACTAGGCCACTACAGACACTGGCTTCAACTTGAAAGGGGCCCTTATCTCGTCTCTAGATTACTGCATGAAATCTGTTCCTTCCTTCAGACTAAACTCCCTAGCTAATTCCCTGTTATGAGTTAGTCAGCATGCACTACAAAAGCCACCTTTGTTTATGAAAACACAAACAAATCCACAGTGGGAGAGGGGCTACTCCCAGCCTGGGGGTGGCAGTGGTAGTGAGCTGTCTGGAACCAGGACTAGAGAAGAGGCAGTTTGGGGTTGGAAGGGGTGGGGGTGGGGTCTGGTATTTGACAGCCCAGGGTCTCCAGTGTTTTGGTTCTGTTAAAGGACAGGTTGGAGGAGGAAGGGGGTAGTTGAAGAGGCAGTGCTTGGGGAGAAGAGGATGGCACTGATATAGCACCTTCCTTTTAAGAGAGTGGGAGCCCATCCAGGACACAGAGCGGCTTACGAGCCAAGGGCTCAGGCTCCAGGACACAGCGACCCGACTGCCAGAGACTCAGACTTCCCCAACTTCCAAGTTCAACTTTCCCTGGTGGCCCAGCCACCTCCACACCCCAACTTGGCTTCAAGGAGCCCCTAGGACAATAGGCAGAATCATATTCTCCTGGGCAAAGCTGTGGCAGGAGGAATTTTCTTTTTGTCCATACAAATCTCTTCCTGGGTGAGGACTCGATGGGGGAAGGGTGCAGCAGGAGGTCAAGGGGGAGGGGAGTCTGTCCCCAAGAGAACTGTAGCCCACCAGCCTGGTTTCTGCCAGCACAGCCTTGGGACTGGCCAGGCAATGAGCCTGGGGTCAGGGATGGGGGCGGGAGGGCCTCCCTGTCTCTCTCTAATTCCTAGAGGGATCTGTCAGAGCTCCCCAGCCTGGAATTTTACTTTGTTATTTTAATGCAATTCTGACCTGGATTTAAATGGAATTGGAAACCCAAGGCCTTAATAAATAAATATTATGATAAGAAATGAAAGCCATGCAAGACGAAAGAGATTTCCCCCCAAAGAGGCAGAAATGCGACATTCTTGCCGGGAGCCAGAGTCACAGAAATTTTCTTTTCTTCTTCAGCCCCCTACCATCCAGAGGGAGACAGTTGGTTTTTTGGTTTTCCTTAAAAGATCCTATTTTTGTTTAACATTTTTCTGATAAGACAACTTCGAAATTTCTGTTTAACTTTGAGGATTGGGGGTGAGGGGAAGAAATATAGCATGGCTGAAAAAGTTTTCATTCTTTCAGTCTGTCCAGGCCAGAACTTAAGTTTTCTGACAATGTTTGAGAGGAGAGAAGATTCTCTCTCATACTTTTGGAGGACAAGAAGTCTTTGGAGGATGCTGGGGTGGCAATGAAGTCGGGCAGAATTCTGAGATGCGTGGTCACTTCTGCCCAGGGCTCCCCAAACTTCTCATTCACCCGTACCGCCCCTGGCTCCTCCAGCCTTTCGCCTGGGGCGCAGCGCCCAGAGGTCAGGCCCCCAGCCGAGGAGTGCGGGTGCACAGTGCCCGCTCCTGACAGCAGCACGCCTCCCAGCACCTGCCCTGCCCCTCGGAAATCGCGCCCCCGCCCTCGGGCCCTGCAGCCCAGGCAGCCCGGCGCCCGCGCGCCCCTCCTTCCTTACCTTGCACGGCTTTGCTGTGCTGGGCGGCGCGGGCGTGGACCAGCAGGACTAGCAGGCAGAGCCCGGGCACGCGCCCCGAGCCCATGGCTGAAGCTACGGGCGGCCGGGCGGCCGGGGTCGGTCTCGCGGCCCGGGGAGGGCGGAAGCGGGCTGGGCCCCCGCGCGCCGTAGGGGGAAGGGGAGGGGGTGCCCCGCCGGGGCCGGGCCGGGGGGTGCGGGCGCGGGGCGCGGACCGCGGCGCCCTTGGCGAGAGGCTCCCGATGCTGCCGGCTTCTCCCGGCCCGACGCCGGGGAGAGCGAGGCGGAGAGCGCGACGAGGCTGGGGGCGCCCGGCGCCGCTGACGGAGGGGAGCCCCCGCCCTCTCCAAGCCCGGCTCGGCTAGCGGCGGCGGCGGGGCTGCTCCGTATAATCCCACCCAATTCCCAGCTTCGCCTGGAGAGAGCTGCAGCGGAGAGCGCGCAGAGCCCGAGCGAGGGACCTGAGAAAGGGGAGGGGAAACGCAGCGCCAGAAACACGCCCTTTCTGCCTCTCTTTCTTCCTCTCTCGCTCTTTCTCCTTCTCTCAGGCTCCGTCTCTTTTTCTTCGCCTTTCTCCTCCTCCTCTTTCTCCTCCTCTCCTCGCTCCTTTTCGTTTTCTTCCTCCTCCCCCCCCTCCTCCTCCTCCTCCTCCACCACCTCCTTTTCCGTGCCCTTTTTTCTTTCAAATGGGGCCTCGGCGCGGCGGCCGCTCCCCCTGCGCGCCCGGGCGCGGCGGCCCCCTCCCCAGGCTGCCGGGCCGCTGCCTGGAGGAATTTACAATCCGGCGCTGGGGGAGCGGGCCCGGTCTCCATGGAGACGGCTTCCCCGGGAGCAGGGAGGTCAGGCGCAGACCGCGCACAATCAATGGATCAATGCAAGCACCGCTCGGCTCCAGACCAAACAGTACCCGGCTCCCGCTCGTCCTGTCTACCGGCGGAAAGAGTGGGGGAGCTAGGGTGCGCCCCCGCGCTCGCACGCGATGAGGGCTGCGCGACGCAGGTTTGCACTCACACCTACA
Organism: Balaenoptera ricei; assembly: GCF_028023285.1. Lineage (NCBI taxonomy): Eukaryota > Metazoa > Chordata > Mammalia > Artiodactyla > Balaenopteridae > Balaenoptera > Balaenoptera ricei. The sequence goes on from NC_082649.1 coordinate 39,701,601, forward strand.
AGAGGAGACAAAGAGAGTGAAGGGTGTCGGGGAGGCTGGGCTAGACCGGACGGGCACTCAGGCTCGCCCGCCGACACAGCCCGACACGCGGGACACAGCCACACGGGACCTCGAAAAACTGAGAGCGGCTCCGACAGCGGGTCGAGTTACGCCCTCCCAACTCTCACCTCCACCACAGACCCCACACCCTCAGGACTCAGTCCCCATTCGTAGTGCCGAGTCCACTTTAATTGAGGACCAGGAAGAAAGTAGCCTTTCTCCAGCTGAAACTGCCAGCTCCAGGGCAGACTCCCTTACAGTTAAGGCCTCGGAGGTAGCCCACCCGGCACCCTACCCGTATAGACCTGGGTTTATGTATAAAAAACACTCTCATGCGCTCAGCACAGGGGCAAAAGCTAACCCGCAGAAATCTGTCTATGTGTGTAAACACAGAGACCCAAAGATATGCACAACATTCTCCTCCATACCTGCCCTCCCACCTTCAAGATGTAGTCCCCACCAGAACATTCTTAAGCCTTCATCCTTCCAACTTGCAGGAGCAGAAAAGGAAAGATAAACCATATTTTTAAAAATAGGGGCAAAGTGTGCCAAAGGAGCAGTGTCCCTGAACCGTGGACGACACCTCCTGACGCATTTACCAGCTCTGCATCTTCTCTCCTTCCATTCTAGCGGAAAGATGAAGGACCTCTTGAAAGGTGGTGAGAGCTTTCTTGGAGTATGGAGCTTTGGTAAGAATGAGACTGCCAGGCCCCAGCCAGCTACTTATGCTTCAGAGCCAATCTTCTGCAGGGAAGAGACCTTTGGGACACAGACTAACCTCAGAGAGCCCTCAGGGTACCCAGGAGGAAGGGACAATGACCGGGCTCCCCCTGAAAATAACTCAGTTCTTAGACCCTTGACACTGACAGCCCACATCAGCTGGCGTGACAGCTCTGCTTTGTCAGAGGCTTCCTTAACCCCCAGGGAGAAGAACTGAGCCCTTCCTCCTCTAGGGATTGAGTGGAAGAGTAGGAGGATGCAAACAGACTCGGGCATTTGGGTTTCTCGTCCTGGTTCTATCCTGGGACAAAGATTACCTTTGGGCAAGTCACACCTCAGTGGGCCTCAGTGTCCTCATCTAGAAAACAAGACGGCGGGTTAGCTCAGTGATGGGAAGGAGACAGTGCCCTTAAGAAGTCTGGGGAAGGAGGCCTTGGGAACCACTGCATGGCATGAGAGATGACGGTTGGGATGGGAGCACATAGACCATGGGAATGGTGTGGAGGCCACAAAAGGTTGGGTCAGATGATCTCTGAAGTCCCTTTCAGCCCTGTCACTCTAGGACTCCCTCCCTCCTTCATTACATTGGCAAACCCCTCCCCTTGAAGCAGCTTTGCCTGCTGCCACCAATTATGTGTAGGGCTAGAGGACAAGTGCAAACCTGCCATCCTCTCTGCCCCAAACAGGAGAGGGGTTAAAAAAAAAGAAAGAAAAAGAATTGGAGGTTGCCAGACGGTGCCAGATCAACATGGGGGCACAGAGAGCTGATTAGCTCCCCCAAGGCAGGGAAGGGAGATTGCACTGTGCTTGCTTTGTCTCTGCCTTGCTTTGGGCACTGGTGTGAGGTCCTCTGGGTCCCTAGGGAGGAGGGCTCCTGCCCACCCTCTAAACCACAGGTGAGGTGGGCATTGAGGATTCTGTATGGGCTGATTAATAGGTTAACTCAGACCTTCTCTCCAGTTCAGCATGATTTCCTGGTCCTCTGAATGTGGACATTGCCCTGGCTTGTGGGGGGGAGCGGGTGGTGGGAGAGTGGTTGGCCTCACCTTAGCCGCTATATCTCTGGGACACTCAGTGTCTTTTACTCTAGTTTCCTTTTTTCCCCTCATTTTCCTCTGATCGTCTCCTCTGCTCCTCTAGGAAGGTGAGTTTTCTCCACATCTAGGCAGAAGAGGCAGTTCCCTGCCCTGCTCCCCACCATCCAATCTGGTACCCTCAGCCCTTCAGAGGATTCTATAGGAGCAGAAACAGTCTTATATCACCAGGGTACTGTGAACTGGGGTGTGGGTCACATTGCCCTATGCCCTGTCCACTTCTGCAGGGACTCACAACCAGATAGGGACTCAGGAAGATGACAAGGAAGGAATAATGAGATGGCTCTTGCAAGCGCTATTACAAAAGCAGCAGCACATGCCATACTGGTGGGGGCAAAATGTCCCTGCGTTCTCTAGGCCTCCCACACTCACCTCAGGTGGCAGTTTGCTTCGGGGCTTTACTTTCCTTCAGGGAGACCTCTGACATTCACTTGGTTCTAATTTCTCTTGCAAATGTCTAGGGAGAGGACGGGGCTGGGGGGCCCATAGCCAATACATCTTGGTTCTGATCCTGCTTCTAAGGACACCTCTGCCAGGGCTCTGTCACATTTGGGGACTTCACCTCCCCTGCCAAGTCTCCTTCCATGAGGCTTTGCTTTTTCTCTCTGCTCCTGAGCTACCTGTAAAATGAAGCCAGTGCTTCTATCTTGACAGGAAATTATAGTCTTAACGGAGAACATGTACATATTGAAACAACACTACCCCAAGTTCAATGTCGGGCCCTACCATTTCCCAGCCATCTATCTATTTTGGGTGATTTATTTCATTTCTCTGAGCCTCAGCTTTCTCATCTAGAAAATGGGTATGCTCATACAACCTCATAAGTGAGGCGTAAATCACTGTTTAACTACATGGGCCCTAGAGTAAAATAAAACTGCAGTTCAAATCTCAGTTGTGTGACTCAGATAAATTACTCAGTCTCAGCGAGCTTCAGTTTTCTCTTATGACAAAGGGAATAAAAACCTCATAGGGTTAAGGTGTTAATTAAATGAGATAATGAATGGAAAAGCCCTGGCACATAGTAGGCATTCAATAGGTGGTGGCTATTGTTGTTATTTCCACTACTTCTCAGAAGGAACAAAGGCCACCAGTGTTTGATGGTAAAGGTATAGTAGTGCCTGGGAAGGAGCAGTCTTGTCCCAGGCCAGAGTTTGACGCAGCTGGGTATGAGTGCAGCTAACTGGGCTCGAGTCTCACCACCCTCCATAGGTTCCTGTCTGTCACACATTCCTACTGAGAAGGTTCCAAAAATGCCATGCATTCCAGCACACTGCCCTTGTCCGCAGCACTTCCAAATTGGAAAGTTGGAAGGAAACTTACCTACCAGGTAGAGTAGCTCCGGAACCCCTCTTTCCAAACCACCTTGCACCTCCTATCCTGCCTTAAGAAGGCACAGACACTCTGAGACACAAATTAGAGCGCATGCTACCATTTACTCAGTGCTTTTCTATGTGCCAGACACTCCACCACTAGCCAATCAGGCAAGAATTGTTATCCTCATTTTGTTGTTGGGAAAACTGAGGCTAAAGTAAGGTCAACCTGCCCGGATGACCGACTAAGAAGGAACAAAGCCAGGACTTGGGGCCCAGGCTTGACTCTGAAATGTGTATACCCTCTCCATTCTCTATTCTGCCTCCTCTGAAAACAAACATTCTTGCTACCGTTACAGTTTAATCATTTGGGGCAGACCAGCCCCTTCCCATACAAGAGATAAGAGGACAGTACCCTTACTCCGGAGGCTCATACAGGAGTAAAATTTCAGAAGACTTTAGCCATCAACTTGTCTAATGATGAGAGGTCACATGACTGCCCTCGGTCACACGACATATTAAAGAGGCAAAGCTAGAAGCAGAATCCATGTCTCCCCTGACTTCTGACTCCTGGATCAGTGCTCCTTAGTCAGTACCTCAGAGCTGCCAGTCTCCCTTCCAATTCTCCCTTTTCCTGATGATTTGATCAGTCACGAATCCTTCTGTCAAGTGGCATATGGTACTTGTCTCATATCCTCCCCCCAACACACACTGTCCTAGGCCCTCTAGAGTGTACAAAAGAAATAGAAAATGTGATCCCCGATCAAAGAGGTGTATCAGCACCAGTGTATGATTCCAGACCTTCACATCACAAGGCAAATCCCCCAAATGCCCTTACCAGGAAGGCAAGATTTGTATATGCAAAACAATATCTGAATGCAACATCAAGCAATCCAGACAGAGTGCCAGAGAAAGTCAGAGGAAACAGGAGTCGATCATCCAAGAAGGCTCCGTGGACATTAGGAGGGATTTGAGGTGAATCTTGATGACACTTAGAAAGAGATGGACAAGATAGAAATATAAACAAAAATCAGTGATTGACAGATGGAGAGAAAAAGAGAATAGTCAGAACAACAACAAGAACAATAAAAGAAATAGAAGAAAGAAGGGGGGAGCATGCTAGGTCAGTGGACAGGTTGACTCTGGTTGGTCCTTGTTTCCCACCTGTTCAGGATGGTTGAGCAGCCATTTGGCCAGATAAGCTGAAGATTGGAAGTAACTCTCTCTCAAAGTCTGTTCCAGCCCTGGGATTCCAGGAGTAACTTTTTCCAAGACCCTTGGTCTTGTCTTTGTGGAGAGGTGTGCCGGCAGTCCTGCCAGGACCTGGTGGGGAAGGGGGGTAGTAGCCTGGTCCGAACTGCCCACACCTGTTCCAGCCTCCCTACTTGGGCAGCCTCCTTGGCCCCTCGTCCTGGTGTCCTCACAGCCCTTCCTCCCTGCCCACCCTCGCACCTGAGTCGCTTTGCCACCTGCTTCCTCCCCACCTGCTCCCTGGCTGCTTCCATGAAGGAAACAAAAATCTCCAACCTGCCAATTGGCATGAACACTGATGTGTGGTTCCAGACTTCTCCACATCACAGGGCAAGTCTCCAAACTGCCCTGAGCCTTTGCTCTGTCACCTTCTACACAGCTGCTCTTCCAAACTTTGGATTCCCCTCCACCAACCTCGGCCCCCTTACTTCTCCAATCAGTGCTCTCAACTCCTGTTTCATTGAGAAGCCAGAAGCGATCTGGCATGAACTTCCTAACTCCTCCTCTCCACTGCTGGGAGAGGGGTCCCTTTTTTTGGCTAAGGCCAGTCCCACATACATGGGCAAGGACCCCATCCCCTCTTGCCCCTACAGGGAGCTGATACTGTCAGTTACCCCCTCCCTCTCCTGAATCCCTCACCTCAGCTCATTCTCCTGTAAACACAGTGTAACCTGCAGCATCCCACAGCAGCAACAACAAACTTCCCTAGACTCTGCTGCCTCTTGTCCTCCCAGTCTCCTGAACTTCTAGGAGGAGGACTCCTGCTCTCCATCTCCCCTGCTTTCTTCACCCCTCGCCCTTGTGCAGTCCGGCCCAGGCCCACTCTAACACCCCTCTGCTAGGTCTCTGCAGACTTCCCCATCTCCATATCTGGGGCTGCCTGCTGGTCCTTATCTAGCCTGACCTCTCTGCATCATTAGATGCCTCTGAACATTTCCCTTCTTGGAATCCTTTCTTTCCCCCAGTATCCTGCCAGCCACTCTCCCTCCACTGGCCTCTTAAGTGCTTCTAGCTTGGCTCTTTTCCCTTCCTACACTACGTGACCTCCCCAGGGACTCTAACCCAGGGATAGCAAGGGTGGAGGAAAGAATATTGGTTTTGTGGTCAGATGGTTCTAGGTTTAAATCCCATCCCCAACAATGGGTGAGTTTGAGCAAGTTTCTTTACCTCTCTGAGCTTCAAGTTCCTCATCTAGAAAATGGGAGGATAAAATTCTGACCTTGCAGGTCGTTGGAGGGTTACTGATAGGTCGTGTGGAAGGTCCAGCACAAAGTACGTGCACGGTTTGCCCACATTGTGGGCCATTATGGCTCCAACTATCACCAATGTGCTGATGACTCCCAAATGTATATCCCTAGCCCCAACTTTCCTTCTAGCTCTAATTCTATATGTCCAATTTTCAGATCTGTATCTCTAATTCATCCTATATTTTTGCCCACTTACAGATATTTCCATTGGTATTTTTCAAGACCTCAAGTTGAACTGACCCCCAACCAAACATTGTCCCTCTCGACACTCTCCCCTGACCTGTCCTCTTCCTGATCTCCATCTTGGGGTTAACAGCCCCATAACCCACTCAGCAGCCCCAGCTGGATTTCTCAGAGTCTGAAAAGACTCTCTCCTCCTTCCCCATCTAACAGGTCACCAGGTCCTGAGGGTGAAACTTCTGAAACCTCCCTCAATCTCATGCCTCCCCTCCACCTCTCCAGCCCCTCACCACTCCCCTTGCTGCTGCCTCAGTCCAGACACTCAATGTGTCTCCTGTGGACCACTATCTGACAGGGTTAAGTTCCAGCTCCTTAACGTGACATACATGGCCCTCTGTACCAGTCCTGAATGCTCCTCTCCAATGACATTTCATATCTCTCTTCTGATCTCACCACCAGTACACCCAAGACATGCCATGCCTGGCACATGTTCTTGCCAGCTGGAAAACCACTACTACCCTTCAAGATCCAGCTTAAATGTACCTTGTTTATGAAGTCTTATTACTGCCCCCGCAGGCTTGGCACTCAGTGGTCCTTGAAACCTACCCCTGTGACGGCTCTGGCTGTGCTGTGCTGTAATGCTATGTTTCCCTTCACCAGTCTGTCAAACATTTGAGGGCAGGACCCATAGTGGTCACCACTGTATCCCCAGCCCAAGCACATGCCTGGCACATAGTTGTGCTCAGTGAATGTTCGCTGAATGAATGAAAGAGTGAAGGAATGGTGAGCTCATGGGAATCCATCCCAAGGAGAGGTCGAGCATCCCTGACCTGTCTTCCTGCCTCCCACCAGCCTGAGTTGGGTTGCCTAAAGGACTGGTGGCAGAAAAGGGTGTTAAATGGAGGGGCAGTGTGGAAACCAGGGGCGGTGTGGCGATGCCAGGCTGAAGAGAGATCACGAAGTTGCAGGGAACCTAGGAGGGGACTATTCTGGCCAGAGACTCTGAGATTCTGGAAGACAAAGAATCAGAGCTGGAATCTTCCAAGCCAGAGCTCAAGACCTCCTTCAGTTTTGGAGAACTGAATGATGGCAGTCTGGATAAAGCGGTCAGAGGCAAGAAACTGGGGAGAGAATCAATGATCCCAGAGGCCTGGGACCAAGGTGGATGGGGCGGGGTACACAGGCGAGTTCCCCATCTGAACCTTGGAGAAGCAGACTCAGGAGGCAGAAACCTCATCATCTCTACCCCTTCATCAAAGATCTTTCATACTGATGCTTCAAATCCCATCATTAGAAGATAAACTCCTTTGAGCTAAACTTGTGTTCCTTGGGTTCCAAATATAAATATCCCTGTAAGAGAGGGTGGCAGGATTAGTCCTTTGTGAGTTGAAATGTTACTTATCAGCTGAAGCCTTAACAAAGGTGTGGCAAAAGAGGGGCTATGGGAACACTCACTGAACTTCCTAACTTTATGGCTCTCCTCCCCAGATCCCCACTGGGTTCCCTCCCCAGAGGAAAAGATGAAGAGATGGAGGGGGACCTCTCCATCTAACACTATAATTCCTATGGGTATCCTGGATTAAAGAAAGGATGAGTGGAGGTATAGGGGCAAAGTTCAAGGTACTCATGAACCAACTCATAAAGTGAATTGCTGTAAAATAAAACTCAGTTCCCCCAATAGCCTCTATTATATTTTCCAAGAAGGGCCCTTATAGGACTGAGAATCCTTTTAGAAGAAGCTGAAAACCTGTAACAAGGAAGGGCTTGGAATCTTTGCCAGCTGTGTGCTTATGCTGAGTGTTGATACCCTTACAAAAGTTTGCCTCCCTTATTTGTTAAGAGGCTCTCCCTTCTTCATGCCACCACTTCTCCTCTGTCCTAGGCATCTGCCGAGCTGGCTCAGCAAAGCTAAGGGGCATCAGCCAGTTTGGGATTCCTTGGTGTCTCGCCCCTGTCTTGCAAAAATTGGTCTGCAGGAGGCTGCAGTGCTCTGAAGGAGAACAAGCTGTGACCTTGACTCAGGCCTAAGGGCTACTGAGGAGAGAGCGGAACTCATTCTAGTCCTCTTCTGCCCTCACCCGCCCCTCCACGTCCTGGTCTGGTCCTGCTGGAGCTGACAGAAATTCGGTTGCTTCTCTCTGGCGGACCCAAGCTGTAATGCTACCCTTTACCAGTAGGTGCCGCCGTCTAACATACCATCCTCCAGTCCTTGGTGAAGTCCTGAAATCAGACCTTGGGGAGCCTACTCAAGGCACCCAGCGCTTCAAACAATTTGCAGTTGAAATTACTATAAATGAGATACTCCCACGTCGGTGAAGTTAAGATGTGGAATTAATTGTGTGTTTCTGTATAACCATAGATTCAATTTTTAATGAGTTTGACATTCATTTTGCGCTTACCGTGTGCCAGGAACTTAAAGGATGTGGGAATTCAAAGGTGACATAGTTTCTCTTTTAGAGTTCATAATTAGGTAGGAGAGAGAAATTTGCATCTAAATAATTAGAATGTAAGGCAGAGCATGGTAAATACCCAAATACGGAGGTGCCAGCATAAAATTCTACAGTAATGAAGGCATAAAAGAGACAGATTAATTCCAGCTGGAAGCCTGGGGACGACTCAGAGGAGAGGGTTTAAAGACGACCCCAGAGAATATATAGAATCCCATACATGGAGTTGGGTGAAGAGGGCAAGGGCTTTCCAAGTGGCGGAAACGAGGTGAGCAAGGACTTGGAGGGGGAATGTCTACTGGGAATTAACAATGTGGTTCAACCAGAGACAAGGACTTGAGGGGGTGGGGAGGAAGATCTGAAAGGTGGGATGGGCCAGACGATGCAGAGCCTGTTCCCACCTGGTGCTAAGGGTCGACCTCGTTGCATAGGCTCCAGGAACCCTGAGGACTTTGAAGCAAGGCAGCAGCATGGCTGGCTCATGTCATGAATTGACTTTCTATACTCTGGGCTTTATGTACTCTGCAGGATTTCCTCAGTGTTTAGCGGCTTTATTTCATCATGGATGCAGGAAGAGAACAGAGAGCAGAAACGGGGAAAGGGGAAAAGAAAAGAAGTGAAAGGGAGGGAAATAATGGTTAGAAGGAAAAGAAGGATGGAGAAGGAGGAGAAGGAGCAAGAGGAGGCAGCAGAGGAGGAGGAAGGCAGACCCTGCACTGGGAAGAGGCTCAGCCCTGGGGCTGCGCTCAGGTTGCTGTCTGGGCTTTTCCAGGCCACCGGCCTCTGGCTCCAGGCCCCAGCCGACCACAGAGCACAATGTGAGACGGGCTTGTTTGGTGATGTGTTTTCTGCTGGCCCTCTTTGTTTGTTTTCCGTTTTTCTGGCAGTGGACACATCTGGGGTAGAGAAGAAGGAGGAGGTCAGGGGCGTGGCCGGCATTGACAGTGGTCCCAGGTCAGGCTCTGGGATGGTGGGATCCTTTAGTGGGGGCTTGTGGGCTTTGGAGCTGGACTTTTGATGTTCCTGGGAGGGGCCTCCATGTGGGCACCCAGAGCCCGGTGGCCTGCCCAAGCCCAGAGATGGTTTGCCCGAAGCTCTTTGTCCCTGTTTTTCCCTACCCTGACCGGAAAGAATTAGTCCTTGAGGCCTGGGCTCCTTGCCTGTGTAGCCAGTATGTCGTGCTGGGCTGGGGAGCCTGTGAGGGTAGCAAGAGTAGCCACTTTCAGCTCAGCACTGGGGGCCTCAGGGGGAGTCTACACGAGCCAGCCTGCTCCCAAGCCCTGGCGATGAGTCTGGCCTTCTCTCTCCTGTCCCACAGCCCTTGGAAGCCAACCTAACGAGCACTATTAAAGTTCATGAAATGCAATGATTCCTCCGTTTGCTCAGTTACAACTCTTTATGAGATTGCTCCCTCTTGCAGAGGAGATTCATTTGAGCCGCCAGGGCTTGGCCTTTGTCCCCCTAATTTTTATTGGCCCATTAACAAGATCAGATGCCCTGGGCTGACCAGGAATATCTGGTATGGGGTCCCAACAAGCCCTATTGGGTCTAGTCTCAGGTGGCCTTTTGATTCCAAATTAGCCTAAAAACAGCTCCTGTTTCCCTTCTTCCCTCTGTTTCTTCCCCACCTCCAACCCAGTTTTCTATGTAGGTACAGTAGGGATGTGGGGAGATTTCAGAAATTAGGAGATGCCTTCCCATCCCCTTTAGAATGTGTCTCAACCCACTGATGGAGCAGTTCCCCTTGGGAGAACTCCAGTTTGGCTTAAGGGCTTTACTTCCCATTAAAATGGAAATACACTGAACCTTGTTAGTCATTCCTAGGTTGCTGTGAATTAGTTCATAAGGTCATGGATTGGCTTCAAGGGAATCTGGGAATCTCCTGTATTGTACACAAGCTTTTGTCCCCAGTGTTCGTTTTTTTCCAGAGAGAGATTTTCTATAGCTTTCTTCCAAGTTTTCATGACACCCCCAACGCCTCGCACAAGGTAGAAAACCTCTACAGAAGTGGAAGGAGAATGGTTTGTGACTGGGGCACAGCAGATAAACTCTTCTACCTGCACCATCTGCTTGGCCAGCCCCATCCCTGAGGAGGAACTAGACCCCTCCTCCTTTGGAGATATTTCTTCCACAGACCTCCCTTGTCACCACAGCTCAATCATGCCTCTCCTAAAACCAACCGCAAGTTGGGGGCGGGGGCAAGAGGAGAGCCCTTTAACTCTGTGTTGATTTGCATGGCAAGGCTGTAAATGATAGGTTCTCATTCTGGTGTAAATACTCATAAACTCACTGTAAGTGCCGGGCGTCACAGGCCTTGGGTGTCCAGATCCTCTGCAACCACGTACAGGGCTGGCATTCAGGAGGTCAGGGAGGAGGAGAACGCTGAGCTGGCAGCAGCTGTCATGACAAGATCACAGTGACTACCAGGGAAGAGGGCATGTAGGCTGGTCTCTGTAACCCCTCGTCCTCCCCCACAGAGCAGATGGCCCTGTGCACTGATGCTTCAGAATGGCTCCTCTCTTGCTCAGCCAGTCTGACTCTTCTCATAGACTATGGCATTGTCATCAGAAGGCCCCTGTTAAAATGCAAAGGGGCTTCTTGGGAAGATAAGTAGGGCTGGTTGGCTGGCTGTCACCCAGTAGGAAGCAGAGACCCCGGACCAGGGAGGATAACGTTTGGGATATGTGGAGAGAAGTTTCCAGCAGATCAGTGCAATAGCTGTATGAAGTTAATTTAAGTGGCTTTTCAAGTAGTCTCCCTAATTCCATTCTTGCATTCTGAGGGTCTGTCCTTCACATGGCAGCCAGAGTCATCTTAAAGCAGAGTTTCACAACTTCAGTGCTCTTGACATTTGTTGGGGGGGCTGTCCTGCACTTTGCTGGACGTTCTGCAGCATCCTGGCCTCTACCCACTAGATGCCGGGGTCGCCTCCACCTCCAAGCTGTGACAACCAAAAATGTCTCCAGACACTGTCAAATGTCCCTCATTTGACAATGGGGGGGGGGGGCAAAATTGCACCTCCCCCATCCGCCACTCCATTGAGGATTTCTGCCATAAAGTGTAAATCAAATCATGTCACTCCCTGGTTAAAATCCTGCAATGTCTTCCCCTTGCTCTGAGGATGAAATCCAGCTGCTTGGCATGGCCTTCCAGGCCCTCTCTGGCCTAGCCTCGCCTCCTGCTCCAGCCCCAGGTGTGCGCCTCTGCCTTTGTCCGCCATCACCCTTTAGCCACGTGAAACTTTTTAAAAAATGTACTTAGGACTTTTATTTAAATACATACATATATATGTGTATATAGAGGAGTGAAAGAAAAACCAAGATTTCTCCTTTTATTCTTAACTTATAAATTAAGCTGCAAAAGGAAGCCCCAGTAAAAATTGCATAAACCAATCTTAAGAATCAGACCATATTTACCATATACTTTCATTTTGCACTTTTTTTGTTTCCACTAAAATACTATCATTACACAAAAATGAGACTTTACTTTTATGTTGTCTTTGACACACAAAATTTTTGATGTACCTAGATAAGCCAAGTTTTTTTGGACAGAGGAGAAGATGGAGAGACGTTGGCAAATTTTGTATATGTTTTAGAAGGCTTTTCATACATACTTATGACAACTCATAAATATTTGACTTATAGAACTCCTTACTTTTGTTTTTCCTCTCTTCCGCATGACAGCAGGGAACTTATCTGGCTTGTTCACTATTATATCATCATTATCTCCCCTGGTGCCTGCCACACAGTAGATCCTGAATAATTATCTGTGGAATGAACAAATAAGGGTGGCAGAGTTCAGAGAAGGGAAGATTTCTTGGGCACATTGAGGCTTGTAGCTTGTTGGATAGGAAGAGTGGCGAGTAAGAAGGGGAAAAGGTATCCTGGGACAGAGCTTAGGGGATGGCAGAAGCAAACGCCCAAAGAAAGCACAGTGGCCAACATGTACCACAAGTGACCCAAAGGACGTGTAGGCAGCAGAAACTCCTCAAGGGACAGAAGGACAAATCCGGTGTGAAAATGATTTTTGGTCTGAGTGGATCCAGGGGTGAAGTGCTTGTGTCCCTTGATGAGGAAGTGGGGAGAGAAGTCAGCTGAGTTGGAGCCTAGTGAAACTGGGGACAAACCAGGGAGGATTTCGATTGCTGAGCCGGAGTCTAGAATGGGCTGAACCTGTGAAAAGTAATGATTTTTCCTCTCATGGTATCCAATGTCGATGACTCCAACTGCTCTGATCCCCTCCGACCACTGGAACCAGATCTGTGGCCATAAGGGAAGTCGAGGAGCTGACCAGACAAGTGAGCCTAGACCAGTGCAGAGAACCCTGGGACCTAAATGGAAGAGGCCTGGCGTCTGGTTCCTTCTTCCCTCCCTCTCTTCATGTGTGGCCTTGCTCTAGGCATTGGACTGCAATGGACCTCCGCGTCCTCCTTTTGGAAAACAGAGTTAACAATACCTGCCCCATTCAGAGGAGAAATGAGGTCATGTTTGTGCAGCATTGTGAGCTCACTGGAGACAATGAGTGCATTCTTACCAGTAACAATAATAATCATTACTGTAAATCTAACCAGTAAATATATCTCCTCAAAGCTGGAGTTGGGCCCCTCAGTAGGATAGCAATTAAAGTTTTTTAAAAAATCTCTAGACGGGGGAATTTTCTGGCCCCATTTTGATCTTTGGGGTTTGCAGAGTTGTGGGAGGGAGCGAGCCCTGCAGCAATCTTTCATTTCAATTCCATTCAATTGTACTTGCTGTATCTCTCTTGTCCTTGAGTTATCCCCAATGGGTTTTGCAACCTCTTGCCCTCCTTTGGTGCGAGAAGAAAGAGGTTCCTTATATTCCCCATTTCCACACCCATCCAGTGTCCCATTCACTCACAGAAACAGTCATCTGACTACTAGAGATCCTGGGCATTTGGGCCTTGGCCACAAACTAGCCTGCAAAGTAGGTGACCTACCTCGAGTACTTGAGCCTCACTTCTACCCATCCCACTAAGTAGGCTGATGGTTCCCTAACTGAGCTGTGCATTCAAAGCCCTTGAGGAGTGGGGCCCGTGGATTCTCAGGTGATTCTGATACAACCAGCCAGCACCTGTCTAAATTTGGGAACCACAGTTTTAGTGAAGTATTAGTTATGAAATGGGTCTACAAAGAGAAAAATGATGCTTATACAAAGGCATTGTTAAAGTTTGGGTCAAGCTGGCAGAAGACCCTTTCTCCTCCCCAATCCATAAAATGTTAGAAACCTACAGGAAAACAAACTATATTACTGTGTGAGAAAACAAAAGTGAACCCTCAGCATATCAGAAATCTTGGATACCAGAAAGATAAAGAACAAATAGCATCAAAGCTATAAAGAAATAAAACTTGAGGAAACCAAGCTAATACATACGAAGAAGGCCACGGTGGAGGGAAGAGTGGTTTGGCAGATAGGGTGCCCTAAGCCTCAGACAACAGACTCAAAATAAGCAGAGGAGGTCCCAGAACTGTTCCTTGCTGCTTCCTGACCTGTGTTAGTAGTTGGCAGTAGAGGATTTGCCCCAAGGTGCTGGGGCTAGAGAGGCAGAGCAATGTTCCAAGTAGCTACTGACACTCTGAGAGGGATATAGGGAGACTTCATTCAGAAGAAAAGCTGCTAGCAGGCCATTCCTCTCTCTCCCACCCTCAATAACCAGTGACAAGGCTATAGTGAACACAAAGCTGGCAAACTGGTATTCTCAAACACAAAAATGAGCAGAACACCAAGAATCACTAGAGGTTAAGGAAAAATAAAACTATGGGACAGAGAAACTCTAAGCCAGTATGGTCCAATAGAACTTTCTGTGATGATAGAATTGTTCTGTATTTGAGCTGTCCAATATGTAGCCACACACCGCATGTGGCTAGTGACCACTTGAAATGTGGCTGCTTCAACTGAAGAACTGAATTTTTTATTTAATTTTATCTTAATTTAAATTTAAATAGCAAGCAGCTACTGTATTGGATAGCATAGCCCTGAACTTAACATAGAGAAGAGTTAACATCCAAAGAAACAGAGACAAAAAGAACAAAAAAAAAACCAACAACAACAAAAACCACTTGAGTTGAAGAAGAATTATTATTTTCAAGAGATGAAAAATAATAATAAAGCCATTTAAAAAACCAACCAGATTTTTAGAAATTTAAAAATTGATCATCAGAATTTGAAATTCAGCAGATGGTCTGAGATGAACTTAATGATCTGATTATTAGAAAGACGGAGCTGGAGAAGTCTCCTAAAACACAGCGAAAATGATAAAAAGATGGAAAGTCTGAGAGAAAAAGTTAAGAGACATCTGTCTAATAGGCATTACAAAAGGATAGAACTTCAGAGAATAGAAGAGAGAAAATAATTAAAGAACTAATAAAAGAAACTTTTCCAGTTGTTGAAGAAAGAAATTAATCACTAGACTGAATGTTCCCAGGAAAAAAAGACCCACACCTAGACACATTTTGATGAAATTTCAGATCACCAAAGATAAAGAAAAAAGATCTCGAAGCTTCCAGAGAGAAAAAGCAGGTCACCAACAAAATAATATTAAGTTGGCGTGAGACTGGAGGTTAAAAGACAATGGAATTCTATCTCCAAGTTCCAAAGGGAAATGAAGTATTCAAGTGGGAGGGGAAACATTTTTTGTTTTATAAGGAGAAAGTTTGCCACCCTCATATTCTTTAAAGAATTCCTAGGGGAAGTGCGTCAATAAAAAAAAAAATAGTGAGGGACATCCCTGGTGGCGCAGTGGTTAAGAATCCGCCTGCCAGTGCAGGGGACACGGGTTTTATCCCTGGTCCGGGAAGATCCCACATGCTGCAGAGCAACTAAGCCCGTTCGCCACAACTACTGAGCCTGCACTCTAGAGCCTGCGAGCCACAACTACTGAGCCCGCGCGCCTAGAGCCAGTGCTCCGTAACAAGAGAAGCCACTGCGGTGAGAAGCCCTCACACCAAAACGAAGAGTAGTCCCTGCTCGCCACAACTAGAGAAAACCCGCACGCAGCAACGAAGACCCAACACAGCCAAAATAAATAAATTAAAAAAAAAAAAGTGAACTCAAGAAAGAGGAAGACATAGGATGCTGAAACTGTGGTGAACAAAGAAATTAGTAATACTTTTAGTCAAGTCTGAATTATTGAGGAATAATGTAAACATTTCAAGAACAACAATTTGGAACCGTAATCTACCCACATGATCTCAATTTGGGAGATGACAAATGGGGGAGGAAGAAGAATGTTAAAGTGCGTTAATGGAGAAAAAAGTTCCTGATTAACTCCAGACATTGATAGAAAATCATGAGTTAAAGAATATAGGATTTGGGCTTCCCTGGTGGTGCAGTGGTTAAGAATCTGCCTGCCAATGCAGGGGACACAGGTTTGAGCCCTGGCCCGGGAAGATCCCACATGCTGCGGAGCAACTAAGCCCGTGTGCCACAACTACTGAGCCTACACTCTAGAGCTCGCAAGCCACAACTACTGAGCCCACGTGCCACAACTGCTGAAACCTGCGTGCCTAGAGCCTGTGCTCCGCAACAAGATAGGCCACGACAATGAGAAGCCCATGCACCGCAACGAAGAGCAGCCCCAGGTCACCACAACTAGAGAAAGCCGGTGCACAGCAACAATAACCCAACACAGCCAAAAAATAAAAACAAAACAAACAAAAAAACCATAGGATTCAAATTCACAAACAGATAATGGGGCATTGGAAAATCAACTTCCAAATCACTAGAGTGAATTAAAAGGGCAAAAAACTTAATCTAACAAAAAGCAGGAAAAAAGATTTTAAAAGATAAGAAGAAAGCAAGGAAAAGAGGAAGCATAAAATAAAATGACAAGGTAAGTCTAAAAATACCATTAATATTACATGAAAAAAGAGACAATTCTTCTATTAAAGGGCAAATCCGGCTATATGCTGTTTACACAGATGTATTTGAAACCAAGTGGCAAGAACATTTTGAATATGAACAGATGGGAGAAATATACCAAGCAAATGATAACAAAAATAAAACAGGTATATTAGCATCAGATAATTTGGAATTCAAGGCAAAAATCACTAAAAGAAACAAAGAAGATATACTGAAAAAAGTTATAGTCTTACAAAAATATATAACTTCTATGATTCTTAGCAGTCAATTTCAAAATATATAAAGCAAACGCTAGTAGAAATCAAAGAGAAACGAACAATTCTATTATGACCATGGATGAAGTTTCAGAAATTTACAAGTCAAGTAGAAAAAAGTCATGAAGAAAATAATAGAGGATTTGAGTGACATAGGATTTGAGTTAACAAGCTTTAACTAATATATGTTATACCCTACAAACTGAGAACACATTTTTTTTTCAAATACATTTTTAGAATTCACATACAAAAAAAACCCCCCAAATTCCAAACCACTCCCATTATACCAGGCATTTTCTCTGTGCACAATACATGAAAATAAGCAATTAACATTAAAATGGTGGGGTGGAATGAGGTGCGACTTTACATCTATTTGGAAATGTAAACTCATTCACAGGGAATTCTTTGGAACTCAAAGCCTAGCTTATCTCTGCTACAGCCCATTCTGGTGAATACTTATAGACGTAAGTCTCACATATGAATGTCATGGGATCCCAAGGGGGGAGGGGGATATTATTGTGAACCTCTGGTTCTGAGAGTAAAGTTTAAGTAAACTCAGCCTGGTATTCAAAGGCCTCCAGAATCTGACCCTAGCCTGCCTTTCCTCTCTCACCTCCAACTCTTCTGCAACATGCAAATGCCACAAACTCGGAATACTCACCACCTAATAAATGCTCCTTGGTTCATGACACTCATCCTGTTACTTAACTCATGTCCTGTTGCTTAATTGTTCTACCTGTGTAAATCTCACCTCCTCAACATGATTGCACACTCCAGCACTCCAGCAAACTAAGGCTCAGGCCATAGTTTAGTAAATAAAGTTTTTTTTGTTTGTTTTTTTCTTTTTTCTGGGAACAACAGGTAATTTGGACTCACTCAACCCAAGTGAAAGAGGCAGTGGAAATTTATGTTATTATATTTGTCTTTAAAATGAGGAAATAGGAGCAAAGGAAGATTAAAGTATTTGTCTAGTGTAGTACACTGGCAATATTGCAATTAGTAGGCACCATCTTGAAACTGTGCACCTCAGATTGGGACTTGAACCCATGTACCGGGACTCGAACCCAGCCAAAACCCTAATTGGGACTCAGTCCCATGGGGCCAGGACTTGAACCCGGCCAAAACCCACAGTCTTCCAACTGAAATCACACACCTGGTTTCAGGACTTAATGAAGCTCAGGTTCTTGAAGTCTTATCGCAGGAAGAATTTAGTGAGAGACAAAGTGATAGGTAAGAAGTAGATTTATTTAGAGAGAAACACACTCCGCAGACAGAGTGTGGACCATCTCAGAAGGTGAAAAAGGCACCAGGGTATGGGGTTGTCAGTTTTTATAGCGGTGGGTAATTTCATAGGCTCATGAGTGGGAGGAGTATGCCAGCTATTTCGGGAAGGCATGGGGATTTCCAGGAATTGGGCCACCACCCACTTTTTGATCGTTATGATCGGCCTTGGAACTGTCATGGCACCTGTGGGTGTGTCATTTAGCTTGCTGGTGTGTTACAGTGAGCGTATACTGAGGCTCAAGGTCTAGTGGAAGTCGACTTGTCCACCATCTTGGACCCATTTGGTTCTAATCAGTTTATGTCATGTCCTTGGGCTATGTCATTCTTTCAAAGGTTGTGCCCTGCCCCCTTCCCTCCTATTTCAATCTCGTGATCTAATTCCTAACTGTTGCTGTTTTTTCTTTCTCTTGGACATCTCCTTTATTTAACAGAAGTTTATAATGTGCTTCCCATGAATCAGGCATTCTTTTATAAGTTTTCACTCATTTGAGTCTGAGCACAGTCTTAGGAGTTAGGTACTGCTATTATCATCCACATGGTATAGGTGAGGAAACTGAGGCACAGAGAGGCGAAGTAACTTGTGTGAGGACACATTCTTAGTATGTGGTAGAAGCCATTTGGCTCTGGAATCTACTTAACCACTATCTTATACTGTCTTTCATCTTCAGATGTGACTTGTCTTTTTCCTCTAGGTCAAAAACACATCAGGGATTTCCCTGGTGGTGCAGTGGTTAAGAATCTGCCTGCCAATGCAGGGGACACAGGTTTGATCCCTGGTCCAGGAAGATCCCACATGCCGCGGAGCAACTAAGTCTGTGCGTCACAACTACTGAAGCCCATGCGCCTAGAGCCCGTGCTCCGCAACAAGAGAAGCCACCGCAATGAGAAACCCGCGCACCACAACAAAGAGTAGCCCCCGCTCGCCGCAACTAGAGAAAGCCCGTGCGCAAAAACGAAAACCCAACGCAGCCAAAAATAAATAAATTAAAAAAAAAAACCAACACATCAAATAATGCCTAATCTCCCCACCCTGTGATCCGTAGAGGTTCTACTCTATTTAACATTGAATCAGTCACCAAGGAGGGTACAAATAGGTAATGTGAGCTCCAAGAGGGCAGAGGGGTTATCTTGTTTACTGCATTCCCATCAGCAAAACAGTGCCTGATAAAGGAAGGTGCTCAGCAAAAAAAAAAAAAATTAAATAAATGATCAGATGAATAGTTGAATAGATGGATAAATGTATGAATTAGATATGTTTGTAAATAAAGTTTTATTGGAACACAGCCACACCCACTCATTTACACAATGTTTATGACTGCTTTCCCCAGAGGTCATATGGCCTGCAAAGCCTGAAGTATTCACTATATGGCACTTCACAGAACAAGTTTGCTGAACCCTAGAGTGTAAAGACACTTTCTTCCTGGAAGTTGTTATCACCAAGCCACTGCTGGAGAGGAACCCCTGTCACTACTTGTTGCATGAAAAATGGTCAAGAACGGCTTGTGCAGGAAATTGCAAGGATGCTCTTTGTGCCGAAAGAATGCCCTTATGGGAGAAGAGGAGGCAGTGCTAGCATATGGCTGTCACCCTTGCAGAAGTGACTGGAAGGCAGGAGCCTGGGTTGACTTGGGTTTGATTCCCAACTCTGCCACTTACTAGCTGTGTGATTTCAGGCAGGTTCCATGCTCTCTTTGAACTTCAGTTGGCTTCTCTGTAAACTGGACAATAAGATCTGTCTCTAGGGTAGTTCAAGGCTCAAGCAAGATTATGCACAGAAACTATCTAGGATCTAGAAGCCCTGGTAAATGGTCATTCTTTTTCATTGTGGATACCAAATCTGATTCAGGATTGGTCTCCAACTATTACCCGCCAGTTTTGAAAGAGCTTTTGTGCTCAGGTAGCCCTTCATGGAGAAGACCACCACTGCCCCCACCCCCTTCTTCCTGCAGTTACCTTCTGCAGCCTTCCAGGTTCCACACTGGCTCTCATCCGGTCCCAACCCTCCAACCCTCCCTGACTTCTGTCTCTACCCACCCCCACCACCCCGTCCTCATCCTCTGCACTTACCCTCTCTCTTACTCTATTTTTCAAGTCATTATTGTTCTCTGGGTGTTTCCTGTGAACCCAGACACCTGCCCAAACAGATCTGCCCCACAGCGGGTCCAGTGAACCCTTGAGGGCCGGTCACTTGATTTGACAACAGCTCCAGGCTGAGTGGGCACACACTCACCCGAGGGGGGCATCTTCATTCCCAGCCACACTAGACTGCACCCTGTGCCTGGTGTCCCGGGGCTTGAAATTCCTGCCACCAGAGAGGCATTCCTTTGTGATTATTCTTACCCTCGGGATGTTCCTCTGTTAAAATACAGGTAATTCCTGGGAGGAGATCACCTGTGTCCAGGTTCTTATCTTGAGTCACAGCCTCTGGGGTATTAACCTACCAATGGTCAACTAATTCCTGAGCTGTTACAGTCCCAAATGGGATTCTGTATCTGAAAACGATTTCAACTTTGTGAAGAGAAATATATAAGCAAAGGATTATTCTTAGTGTTAAAAGGTGTTAGCAGTTATGTGCTCCATTTTACTGAAATGGGTTTTGAAATAAGCCCCAAAGGAGTGAATCTCTAAGGGTGGCATTACAAACTACAAAATAAGTTTTAAAATATTTAAGATGCCAGGGGAAGGTACTTTCCCTCCCAAAGCCCACTGCTCGGGTGACCATCAACTCACCAAGTGGCCAGCTCTGACCCCTGGAGTCTTGGAGTAAAGAAGGTCTGTTGGTGTGACTGTGTTGTTGCTGCTGAAGCTTAGAACCAGGAAGAGTCTTGGAAGCCTCTTATATTGCAGATGAGGAAGCCGAGGCCCAGAGAGAGAAAGGTGTTCGCTCATCTAAACTGGGGGAGCCTAAGTAGAAGAGTAAGCAGGGGCTAAAGTAGCTCGGGGAGGCAGGGGGCCAGGAGGGGTCAGAAGGCAGAGGGAACCACAGGTGTGTCAAGGACACTGCTCTCAGTGCTGGCCCCTGTGCACGCGCAGCAGAGGCAGATGGTCCACCCAGCCCCTCACCCCGGCTGCCCCTCCTTGCCTGGGGCCACTCCGCCCCTCCCACGCCGGGCCTCGGCCCACACAGAGAAAGTCAGAAACAGCGCCACTAAACTGGAAACATTTTTGTCTTTCTCCACGGAACAATGGCCATTAATAGCCATGGAACTGGAGCAGAAATGGAACGTGAACCCCAGGGGCTTGGGAGCCTGGAGGGCTGTGGGGATGGGGGGACGGAAGTCTGGGGACAGCTTCTGCCCACCACCTCCTCCCATCACCCACCTGCAGCCCGGTCCCTTTGAGGCACTTCTGGTGGCAGCTGACTTTTCCATTTGGAACACCGCTTGACCCACACCCCTCATGCTCTAGTGGGGCCCCTGAGGGGCTGCCCAGGCCACCCTCCTACCCACCCTGGCAGTGCCCTGGACACTCACCACACACCAGGAAACCGGGAACCACAATCAAGGGATGGCTTAAAATGGGCCCTCGACGCCCTGAACTGGGCATCCCGGGCGCCCTGAGAAGCCCTGCAGCCCCCTGCTGGGGAGCGGGCAGGGCTGCATGGGTGACCTGGAGGCCAGGGACTGCCCCCCAGTCCCCTCCCTGCGGGCACCCCCAGCGTGGGCTCTTTTGGGGGCGGCTGAGGCAATGAGCCCTGCCGAGAGCGGGAGATGACTCATTTTTCTGCGGCCACAAGTCGCTTTTGACGGGTACGCCCCATTGGGGAGCAGCCGAAGCCTCATCCCACCCAGCATGGCTTTTGTCTACACCACATATTTGTCTTATTTGGAAGATTTTTGTGGGTTTTCCCGTCTTTCTCCAGCGCTCACTGCCCCGCGGGGGATGGTGGGGCTGAGGAAGGGCGATCAGGGGGCCCCCGCCTGGTGGTCTACGGCACACTTGGAGATGGGGGAGAAACGTCGTGCCCCTCACAGCACCCTCTGCGCCCCAATGGGCATCCTGGACCCAGGCCACACGCCTCTTCCCTGTGGCACGTGTGCCTCTCCTGGTCTTTCCCCGGCACTTTCCTCTCTGTCTTCTCCTCTCAGCTTCCTCAGTTCCTGCGGCAGCATCCCTTTTTATCCCTTCACATCCCCTTCTGCCTGACCCCTTGTAATTTCGTACCTCCTGGCCGTTGCCCATATTTTTCCTCCCGCTTGGAGCACCTCCCCTTTTTTTCTACCTGTCTGAATTCTGAAGTATCTCTCAGGGCCTGTTGGCATCTCACCTCCTCCTTGGTGCCCACCTGGACTACTTTACCCCTTGGTAGGATCTCCTGCTTCTGAACTCCAAAAATGTGTGTTTTCTATCCCTTTGGTGATTCCAAACACCCCCTGCCTCTGTACCATCTGCCCAGCGACATGGCAGAGGCCGTGGCTTTCATTCTTTGGTTCCTCCCCCATTATGCCTTGTATAAAGCGATTGCTCAATTAATATGTGTTTGTTTGTGGCTTCTCAAGGGCTGGCCATGGACCAAATTAGAGAATCTCAGTTGATGGAAGAGGCCGAATCTAAGGACCCATTCAGAGCTTGAATTCCTGCTAAAAGGTGTCTGGCTTCAGCTTACATGCCTCTAGTGACAGAGACCTCACTACTTCTTGGGGCAACTCATTTCCTCTCCCGATAGCTCTGACCACAAGAAAGTTCTTTCTCATTTTGAACTAATACCTGCCACCTCTGGCTTTCCCCACCTTACTTCCCAGCTAGACCACAAAAACTATTTCAGTCCCCTTGCCTCAAAACTACCCTTCAGATATTTCAAGGCAGCCGTCTCCTACCTCTGCAGTCTTTTCTTTTCCATGGGGAAACACCTTTTGTCCTAACCCCTGGTGCTCCAGTGCTTCTATGACCATGGACTTCAGCCTCATGCTGAGCCTCTCCCCAGACCCTTGCTGAACTCATTCTCCTGACAAAATTTCCCCTCTTTTGGATCAAAATGGATGTCATAACCTTTGAGATGGGGCTTGCCTCTATGTGGTAATTGGAGATGTCCTAAAGGAAGGAGCCCACTTTCTCACCAGGTTAAAACAAAAAGGGGATGAGAGGATGCCAACCAGCTGCTTTGTCTATTTCCCCGTTTGTCTTGGAGCAGCCCTACCCGCTCCTGAGGAGGTAGCCAGCAAATCTGGTAACTGCTTCTACATGTTAGTGAAGGACTGGCTTTCCATACATCTCAACGGCTGTCTCTTAGGTAATTTATGTGCGTTTTAATATAGGTATTTCAGAGGGAATACCAAATGTTTTAAACCAAAGGGGTGACTCATGGTGGCATTTCAGGCTGGTGAGATATTTTGTGACAAGTGAGTCCTGTGGTGCCTGGCCTGCCTCTCCCCTGATCCTCTGCGGGTGATGGAGAACCTCCAAGCCCAAGTACATTTGCATTAGGACCAGCCACTTAAGGGGTTGCCCCTTCCAGCTCCCAGCCCCCATAACCTGCATCGATTATTGGAACTTATGCTTTGCTGCCTTGTATAGTTCACTATCTTTCTTAAGTATCTGTGTCTTGTAGCAAATGAAGGACTCCTTGAGGAAAATGACAGGGATCTTAACGTATTCTTATCGATGTCCCGTTTCTTAATCGTGGTGATGCTTACACAAATGTATGCATTTATTGAAACTCATCAAACTGTATGCTTAAAATGGTTGCACTTTGTTGTTTGTGAATTATACTTGGATGAAAGTGGTTTTTAAAAAATGTGTTCATGTCTCTTACAGAGTCTAGAGCCGCATCCTGCTCACACCTGGATTCACGTGCATTTGTGGATTGATTTACTGAGTTAAGCTGTACCTAGAGCTATAGCCAAGAGCCATCTTAGCTTGTATACCCAACCACCAGCTTGACATGGCTCCTCAAACAGCGTGGCTGAAGTAACACTCTGCATTCTCTGGCCTTGCCTCCAGCCTGGTCCTTCTACCCAGTGAGTCAGGCCCGAATCAAGGAGACACACTCGATTCGTCACCCAGCCTATCTTGCAGGATTGCTTCAATATGACCGTTACCATCACTAGTATTGCTACATTACAGGTCCCTCATACACCAGCTGCCTCACCAGTTTTGCCAATTGCTCACTTTGAGAGTTGAAGGCTTCCCCCTGAACCCTTGAACATGAGGGCAGCACTGTTACCCAACGTTGATTCACCAGACCATGGCTGTTGCTCGGAGCCTCCCAGCCACCCTGTTCCAGAAGCCATGTGCCAGTTGTCCTGCCTAATGGGCTACTGCCCCTGGGCCAAGGTTCTAATCACCTAGCCTGAGTTAGGGCTTAAGGTGTCTGGGGCCCTTAGGTGCTGGGCCCTGTTCTACCCAGGTACCTGGTTTCTTTTTCTTGTCCTGCACTCATGAGTGTGTCCTTAGAAAGGAAGATAATAGCTGCCTGTTGGTAGCAGGATGGGGTGATTTCTGTTTGCCTCTTTATGTTTTCCAGTCTATTCTAATGATTCCTGAGTGAGCGTGTCTATCTCGCCTACCAGATTGCAAGTTCCCTGAGGGCAGGGTCTGAGTCCTACCCCTCTTCATTACCCTCTACTCCTAGCTGTGTGCCTGGCATATATTTGGTGTTCGATAAACATTTATGGACTGATTAATGAGTTGGATTTCATGAAAACTATGGGGGAGATGTCCTGCACTCATCCAACAGTATCAGGTGTTGGAGAGGCTGCAGAGAGACCGGAAGTGTGCTTCTACGGAGTGTGACTTGATCCAACCGTCTTAGAGAGCTATTTGGCAATATCTTGTCAAGTGGAAAATGCCCACCAAAGTCTTTACCCTGGAGACACTGTCTCTTGCATGTGCATAAGAATGTTCATGGCAGTGCTGTATGGAATCACAAAAAGGTAGAGGTGACCTATATGTCCATCCACAATGGACATTGTGGTGGTCACAATGGACTATATACAGCACAGAATCAATCACAGCTTCACTTATCGATGTGGATGACTCTCTGAAACATAAAGTAGATCAAAACAGAAAATTGCAAATGGATATGTACAGTATGATACCACTTATATGGCCTTTAAATAAATGTAAAACAATACTATATATTGTTAGTTATGTACACTAGGTCTCAGGACAGGCTGAGTGGGGCTCAGGGCACAGTTCACCCCTCTGCAAAGGATATATATAATATGTATATAGTAAGATATATAGAGATATTTGATAAACATCATATTCAGGAGAATGGTCACCTTGGTGGGTAGGTGCGGGGGGAGAGCAGAGAGAGGTATTTGCGTCAGGTACACAGAGGGTTTCACCAGTATTGGCAAAGTGATATTTTCTAGGTTGGGTGGTGGCGAGTACATGGTGTTTGTGATGTAATTCTTTATTTTGTGGTCATCATTACTGTTGTTCACCAGACATTTGTGGCTCCTTCTCTTCTAGGTACATAGTAGGATTGCAATTTCTGGTTCTCTGGCTGGGAGGGACCCTGTGACCAGCTCTGGCCAATGAGTTGTGAGCTAGACCATTAAATTGCCTTTTCGAGAACCTCCAGATTTCTCTTTTGCTTCTGACAGTGTTTGAGATGTTGGCTGTTCCATCAGCCTGGGTTCCTGAGGGATTTCAGTGAGCAGAGCCCTCTGCTCATCCTTGAAGGACAGGTAGCAGAAGGAGGAAGCAGCAAGTAGCAGAAGCAGAAGTGTGTTAAGTAGGTGAGATACTGGGGTTGTTTGTTACGGCAACAACATCTAGACTATTCTGACTGATACATGCCTTTTAGTGTGCCTAAATATTTCAATTAAAAAATGAAATGATAGGACTTCCCTGGCAGTCCAGTGGTTAAGACTCCACACTTCCATTGCTGGGGACGTGGGTTCGATCCCTGGTCGGGGAACTAAGATCCCACATGCCGTGTGGTGCGGCCTAAACAAAACAAACAAACAAACAAAATGGAATGAGGGGAAACATCCATGCCTTTTGGGCAAGTGCCAAAATTTGACAAGAGAAGGAAGCATAGGAGAGAAGAAGGCCTGCAAGGTTTCATTTTCATTGCTGTTTCCTTTAAAAAAAAAAAAAAGCCATTTCCTAATATCCTTTTTTTTTAAAGACTTTTTTTATATTAATTTATTTAGTTTATTTATTTTTGGCCGTGTCGTGTCTTCGCTGCTGTGCGCGGGGGCTACTCTTCGTTTCGGTGCGCGGGCTTCTCATTGTGGTGGCTTCTCGTTGCGGAACACAGGCTCTAGGCGCGTGGGCTTCAGTAGTTGTGGCTCATGGGCTCTAGAGCGCAGTCTCAGTAGTTGTGGCGCATGGGCTTAGTTGCTCCGCGGCATGTGGGGTCTTCCTGGACCAGGGCTCGAACCCGTGTGCCCTGCATTGGCAGGCGGATTCTTAACCACTGCGCCACCAGGGAAGCCCCTCCTAATATCCTTTTTCCCCTCAAGTGGTGACAATGGATAAGCTCAGCAATGAATCAGAGAGGCTTGAGGCTGTAGTGCCCCTGGCATTTCATTACACCTTCCTTAGAAACCCATTTAGCGCCACTGTGCTTTCCCTTGGCCAGGCCTCAGCTTCAGGAAACAAGCCCAGCCATTGCTGGGTATTAGACACCTGCAAGGCAGACTTGGCTTGGCACATTCTCCAGGCTTCCGAGTCCATCCCCCCCACCCTCCCCACTCCCCTAAGCTGCAGGAACATCAGCCAGAGCAGATACATGAGATCAGAGCAGACAGGATGTGAGGAGGTTCTCCGCTTAGGTGCCTGGCAAGAAAGGGAGCCCGGGCTCCCAAGAGTTTGGGGCCAGATAGCTCTGTCACACACAATGTGGAGCCCACTGACACTTTAAACATGAGCCTCCTGCCTTCTGGCCTCCGCCTCCAGAGGAAGTGTTCCTGGATTACCTTGACGAGAGGGGAGGGGAGAAGGAGCTGCAGGGAATACTTGGATTTCTATGGTGCTTTTCTTCCTAAAGCTTCAAAAGATTTTCCCTTCTCTGATCTCCTGTGGCCTCCCCCAGAAACAGGGCAAGGAGAGGAAGATCCTCTCATTTCCCAGTCCAGGTGAGGAAATGGGAGCCCAGAGAGGGGTAAGCAAATAGCCTGCGGTCACAGAGCAGGACAAGGATATGATTCTGGTGGGCGAGGGTGTCGTCTTCAGCCCCATATCCTCCACCCTGGTCCTAGGCCCATCCTGCTGGGCTGGCTGATCTCTCTGTGTGGGCAGCAGCTTCTGTGCTCTCAAAGCTGCCCTTGCAGAGGGGTGAGCTGGGCCCTGGGTCCCCACTCAGCCTGTCCTGTGGCCTGAGCACAGAGGAGGAGGAGGATCCGGGAGAGGCTAAGGTCAGCCTCCTGCCCACAGAGCAGTGACGAGAGGTTGGCCGCGAGCCCTGTGGTCCTGCCACTGGGAGGTCAGGCCAGGGAGGCTGCCAGAACACCAGGGCTGAAGAAGGTCCAGATAACGCAACTGGGGCAGCCTCTGTGGGTGGAAATGACATTACTTGGCTTTAAATAGCTCCATCTCCCTGGAGCCCCAGAGCCTCAGCGGCGCTATTAATTCCTGGACTCCCAGGGCTGCACGGCCCCGTCATTCTGTTTGCACAAGTTGTGTAAGATCTCAGGCATTTTTCCTGCCACCCATCTCCCCACCTCCCTTCAGTTTTCCTGTGCAATTTCAACAAGGGGTTAGTTTATTTCTAGTAACGGACCTGGGTTTTGAGCTGACCACATACATATTTTGTCCTTCTTACAAGTGACATGGCTCAAGTCAACAGCAAACTATTGAGGGTTTTCTTTGTAAGCTGTTGTCTCCTACAATGAAAGGTAATGTGTATACATGTGAAAGGTAAAAGTAGAGGCCATATCTACGCAGATATGCATGTGTATACCAAGTTAATTAATCAATCGTTTAATCATTCAACCAATATATTAATCCCCCAGATATTTGTTTGAGTGCCTACTATGTTTCAGGCACTGTGCTAGTTCTGGGTACACAGGGTAAACGAGAGTCCTAACTGATTAAACAACTGTTACCACCTCCATGCCTGCCGCTAGGGCTGTCTCCTGCCTAGTTGGGCATCCCAGTCACTAGATCCATGTGTCTCTGAATCCTGCTCATCATCACCAAACCCCAGCTTGTGCCATGCTGAGAATGATGAAGAGGAAAAGACAGGTGGATACAGCAGGTACTCGATGTAGAAAATTGACAGGTCATGGTGGCTGATTGGCTGGAGATATAGGAATCGGTGACAATTCCCAAGTTTTCAGCCTAAGGACAGGGAGAATTGGAGAATGGCAAAGACAGATGCTTGGACTTGGGAGGGGCCATTTGCCTCAGTTAGGAATTGTATCTGATTGCTGATAAAAGTCCATTCACAGTGGCCTAAGCACATGGGGTTTCTTCTCTCACATAAAAGTCCACAGCTCTGGGACTTCCCTGGTGGCACAGTGGTTAAGAATCCATCTGCCAATGCAGGGGACAGGGGTTCAAGCCCTGGTCTGGCTCAATCCCACATGCCGCGGAGCAACTAAGCTGGTGAGCCACAACTACTGAGCCTGTGCTCTAGAGCCTGCAAGCCACAACTACTGAAGCCTGTGCACCTAGAGCCCGTGCTCCGCAGCAAGAGAAGCCACCGCAATGAGAAGCCCACGCACCGCAATGACAGCAACGAAGACTGAACGCAGCCAAAAACAAACAAACAAACAAATAAATAAATTTATATTAAAAAAAAAAGTCCACAGCTCTAGGGCTAGTGCAGCAGCTGCATAGTCACTGGGATCCTTCCATCTTTCTGCTCTGTCATCCTCACGTTCTCCTCATGGCCCAAAATAGCTACTGGAGTTCCACTCATCACATCTGAATTCCAGGAAGAGAGAAAGAAGAAGGATAGAAAGACAAAAAAGGTATATGCTCTCCACCCTTTTAAGGAACCTACCTAGAAATTCTCTGTCACCCTCCACTTGCCTCTCATTAACCAAAACTTAGTCACCTGGCTACACCAAGATTCAAGGGGGACATGGAAATGTAATTTTTTAGGAGGGTGTGTTGCCCAGGGCTCTGTTACTAGTGAAGGAGGGAAGGACTGACATTGGGAAGCAACCAGCAGTTTTTGGATGGCACTGAATAGATACATGTTGACTTGAATTGAGTCAGGAAGAAAGATAAGGAACTGTGTTTGGGGGCATGAAGAGTTTGCAGTGAGGATGAAACATCCTATTCGAAACAGAGGAGTGGAACATATGTGAAGGGAGGACTGAATACGTAGGTTCTCTGGTCAGCCACAGAGAGATAAGAAAACCATGGCTCAAGTGAAAGCCCATGGCTGAGCCTGGGTCAAGAATACAACATGTGGGAAAGAGGAGAAAGAGCAGCTTGCAAAAGAAAAAAATTACAGAACATCATTTGTCAGTTCTCATTGTGTGATTTCATCCTGGCTCACCCAGCCTCCCAGTCAGTCTGTAGGATCTTTGAGGGCACACACTGCAGCTCCGACCTTGGGGCAGCTTCAGACAGCACCTGTGAAATACAGCCGCCTAGTTCTCTCCTGTGCCCAGGTTGAGTCTTTCAAGGACACCCACAGGGAAGACACCTCCACCTGCTCCTCCTCACGCAGGTGCACCCTGCTCAGACCTGGCTGACATTTAGACCTCGTTGGGGAATTCTGGAACCGAAGAGTGGGGGCCTGCCCTGTAAAGAGGGAGCAGGGGCATGGGAGGGGACTCTCCTCTTGCTGTGTAAACCCTCAAGAAGTTTCTCCTAGAGGATTTAGATCAGTGGTTCTCAACCATGGGCAGTTTTGCCCTGCAGGGGACATTTGGCCAGGTCTGAGAACATTTTTTTTTTTTTTAATTAATTTATTTATTTTTATATTTTTTTATTTTTGGCTGTGTTGGGTCTTCGTTTCTGTGCGAGGGCTTTCTCTTGTTGTGGCAAGCGGGGGCAACTCTTCATCGCGGTGCGCGGGCCTCTCACTATCGCGGCCTCTCTTGTTGCGGAGCACAGGCTCCAGACGTGCAGGCTCAGAAGTTGTGGCTCACGGGCCTAGTTGCTCCGTGGCATGTGGGATCTTCCCAGACCAGGGCTTGAACCCGTGTCCCCTGCATTGGCAGGCAGATTCTCAACCACTGCGCCACCAAGGAAGCCCTGAGAACATTTTTGACTGTTATGACAGGGGGAGTAGGGTGTGCTATTGACATTTAGTGGGTAGAGGCCACAGATACTGCTAAACAGCCAACAAAGCACAGGACAGCGCCCCCCCAGCAAAGAATTATCCTACCTAAAATATGAAGAGTGGGGGCTTCCCTGGTGGCGCAGTGGTTGAGAATCTGCCTGCCAATGCATGGGACACGGGTTCGAGCCCTGGTCTGGGAAGATCCCACATGCCGCAGAGCAACTAGGCCCATGAGCCACAGTTACTGAGCCTGCGCGTCTGGAGCCTGTGTTCCGCAACAAGAGAGGCCGCGATAATGAGAGGCCCGCGCACCGCGATGAAGAGGGGCCCCCACTTGCCGCAACTAGAGAAAGCCCTCGCACAGAAACGAAGACCCCACACAGCCATAAATTAAAAAAAAATAAATAAATAAAAATATGAAGAGTGACGAGGTTGCAAAACCTTGGTTTATGTGAGTCTGATTACTGGGCCCACAGGGAACAAATAATCCCAAGTTCACCGAGACACAGGGAACAAATAATCCCAGGTTCACCCAGACCCATGCAATGTTGATTGACATTCAAGCTAACCCTAGGCCTCTGAAAGGCCTACTTAACCACCAGAGGAAAGACTAAAGCTATGCTTATCATAATTGACTACCATTTATTGACCATTTACTACACCCCAGGTTCTTTACATAAATTACTGCCAAGCATTTCAGCAATTATAAAAAAGTTTGTGGCATAATCATCATTATCCCTGTTTCACAGATGAACTAACTGAGGTTCAGGGGGGGTTAGGTGACTTAATAGCTCACAGCTAGTAAATGACCCCAAACCCCACTCACTTCCCATTCCCCACATGACTGTTATATTTGTTACAATCCTATTACTACATGTATCTGCTTATGATCTCATCTTTTGAAAGCTCATAATTGGATGTGACAAATGAGGGAGCTCTTTACTAACTAGACCATTCCATTAACCATAGCACATCCTTCTCCAGCCATTCTGGGCAAACGGGAATTTCTGTGCTTAAAAGATATCAAGATGTAACAGGAGGATGCAGTTTTTGGAAAAGCAAAGCTAAGTGGCCACCAAGCAGTTGAAGATACACTCAAGTTCATTAAGGAGTTAGGCAAGTACAAATTAAAGTAATGGGGAGATACCTCAGGGTGGTCGCAGGCAACTGGTAGAAATCACCAAGCACTGTGCCACTTATTACTGCTGGGTGTGGGGAAAAGGGCATCCTCATTCATTGTTGGTGGGGACATGAGCTATTAGACCTTTTGCAAAAGCAGTCTGCAATATCTTCTAAAATTAAGCCCAGGGACACTTCAACCCAGCAATCCCACTTTTGGGCACATGTAGGTAGGTCACAGGAGTTTTATCACACTGTGGCTCAGAGCAGCAAAAAGCTGGAAACAGTCGATGACTGTCAGAAGGCGGTGGCTTGATAAATTAATATAGGTGAGTTTTATTGTTTGTAAATAATAGTAATAATAATTTTTAAGAGATTGCTATACAACCACTACAGTTCCTATGATAATAGAAAAATATATTTAACAAGATTCCATTTATATGCATTTGTGTATATGTAAATATATATAGAGATATTTGCATAGACTTATATGAACATGGAGAAAAGTATAGAAAGGTTCATTCTAGGTTCTTAGCATGGGTTTCCTGGGGATGGAGATGCTGCTGGGGTGGGGATCAATGAAGACTCAAGAAAAAAGGAAAAGAAAAGAAAAAAGAACAGACTTTAACATAATGTGTGATATGACCAAATGTATGCACTTATGCAACATTTATGAATCTGGAGGTACGTATACATTTAATTTAAAATTTAAAAAAACGTCAATTCTCCAACGGGCCGAGCCGGGGAGGAGGCAGGGGTCTCCCGCCGCCGAGCTCGCGGCTCCCGCTCCCCGGGGGCTGGCGGCGGAGGCTGCGCGTTCCCGGGCGGTGAGCGGGGGCGTGCCCGACTGGTCCCGGCGCCTGCGGGCGTGTTGCGCCTGCACCTCGTCGGGGCCCGGAATCCCTCACCTGGAGGGAAGCAGACGCCGGCCAGCCGCCCGCCAGGAAGACCGCGCGGGGATTTTCCAGTGGGGGCGGAGGCTCTTGAAAGGCTCCTTGTCGGCCGGCGAGGCTCAGGGACAGCGGGGACAGCGAGGCCTGGGGGTGGGGAGACCCCAGCTGGTCACCCCGAGGGCTGCGCTTCGGATCCCCTGGCCGCATGTCAGCCCTGAAGCTCAGCGAGAGGCCGGAAGCCCCTATTCAGCGCAGAGGCGAGTATTACCAGCAAGGGGGGCTGGGACCTCACGCCCAGCTCGACACAGAATTTGTGCACAGAATTTGTGCCTCATTTTAGAGGCCAGTAGTGGCTTGGACCCGCCCTGGGAGTTGTTCGTCTCTGTGGCTCCCCCTCCCTGGGGCCTAACACCGTGCCTGGCACTTTACAGGGCCTTCAGCAGGCAATATTAGGGAAGACCCCCCTGACTTCCGGGCTCCATAGCCATATACTCCCTCCAGAACCCTGGGAGCATTCCTGTACCGTCAGCATCCCACCTGATGGGCTTGAGCATCATTCTTCTCTCAGCCTGTGTCCTGCTCCTGCACCTCCACCCCACCCCGGGCTGCCTGGAGGACAGGGACGTAACAGACAAGTTTGACCACTTGCTGCCCAACACAGAGTAGGTGTCTTTCACCAAAATTTACTCTGGCAGGGCGGAGAAAGAGGACATATGAGTCGAGGGGTTCTCTCCATGTTCTTTGAATGGAAATCTAATTAGGTCTTAGATATTCCGTTGTCTTTACCAAGAGAGAAACTTAGAAGTGTAGCCTGAGCTCTGAGCCTGGTGGCAGGAGGGTTGAGATGTGACAAAACTTGTAGCGAAGGAAAGAAAGGAAGGAAGGAAGGAAAGAAGGACGGGAGGGAGGAAGGAAGAAAGAAAGGAAAAGAAAACTGGAGCACAAAGTTTAAAGGTTGAGTCAAGGGGGCCAAGGAGCCTCCCCTGTTCCTTTGCCCTGGGTTGTTTGCCAGGAGAAAGGAAGATGCTTCCAGAAAGCCCAAATTGGGGTTTAGTGGCTCCAAGGGAAAAATTTTCTACCTGGAGCTAAAGCAAGAACTAGGCTGCAAACCAAAATCTTCTAACTTCCTCTGTTGCCAGAGAATTGCAAGAGAGAAGCAGCAGGGAGGTGGGGGACGGTGAGGGGGGGTGGATGGAAAGAACCCTGGACTTGGGGTCAAGGTCTGGATTTGAGCTGTGGTCTCAGCCACTTCGATCAGCCCCTTAGCCTTGGGGCTTGACTTCTCTGAACCTCAGTTTCCTCATCTCTAGTCTAATAATAATAATCCCATTTCATTCACATGACAATCTACTAATAGATGGATGACTACCTATCTCAGTTCCCTATATGCAGCAGGTCCTCAGCTAAAGGGTGCAGGTCAAAAAGATACTTGCATGGCAATGTTCAGTGCAGCATTATTTACAACAGCCAAAGATGGAAACAACCCAAATGTCCATTAATAGATGAATGGATAAACAAAACTTTGTATATCCATACAATGGAATATTATTCAGCCATCAAAAGGATGAAATTCTGATCCATGCTACAACACGGATGAACCTTGAAAACATTATGCCAAGTGAAAGAAGTCAGGCACAAAAGAATAAATACTGTATGATTCCACTTATATGCGGTACCTAGAGTAGACAAATTCCTAGAGACAGAAAGTAGAACAGAAGTTACCAAGGGCTGAGGAGAGGGGAAATGGGTAGTCACTGCTTAATGGATACGGATTTTCTGTTTGGGATGATGAAAACATTTTGGAAACAGATAGTGGTGGTGGTTGCACAGCAGTGTGATGGTAATTAATGCCGATGAGTTATGCACTTAAAAATAGTTAAAATGGCAAATGGTATGTATATTTTACCACAATAAAAATCTTAAAAAGGGGGGTAGGATCCTGATTGTGAAAAGAAATTTCTGTTTTTAGCAGCATTTTTGTGATAGCTCCCAACTGGACACAGCCCAAATGTCCCTCTGCAGTAGAATGGATGAAGTGTTGTCTATTCACATACTGGAATGCTAGGCAGTCTTGAGAATAAACGACAACCACACACAACGATCTGGGTGGATCTGACAGATGTGATGTTGAGTGAAAGAAGCTGGACACGAAAGAGAATGTCCTGTACGATTCCATTTATGCAAAGTTCAAAAACAGGCAAAACGAAATCTATGGTGCCAGAGGTCAGGATAGGGTTCCCGGTGGGGAGTAATTATTGGAGGGAGCACAGGGGGCTTCTGGGGGCTGGCAGTGTTCTTGTTAACTGATCTAGATGCTGTTACCTGGATGTGCTCACTTTGGGAAAATTCTCCAGGCTGTTTTACACTTATCATGTGTTTTCTTTTCTGTATATATGTTTACTTCAACAAAACATTGTTTTTTTAAAATTCTTGTTCATGTCTTGAATGGTGAACTAGAAGGTCAAGCTACAGAAGCCTGATTTATACGCCTAATCTGTACCAAGCCATAGACACTATGAAACCAGATTTAAAATTCACTACGCTGCTTGCAGTTTGTACTGCTCCCACCCCCATGAGCTGTAACCAATTAGTTTTGAAATCTAAATAGCCGACTTTCCACATCTCACACTGCCAGGGAACTGGAGGGGAAGGGGGTGCACCCCAGCACCAAGAAGAGGCCCTGATCCTCAAGCTCAAAGCCCCTGGAGCAGAATCCACCATCCCCCTGGGCTTGCAGGTAGACAGTAGGTATCCAGCAAATACTTGTGGATGGACTGTGTCATAAAAATTCTTCAAGTGCACCCCTGGGATCCCACTGCCCCCGACATCAGGGAAGGGCTGTTGGCAGGGAGCTGTCTGCAAGGACTTAGGGCCTTGGGGTCCAGAGAAGAGGTTGCCCCTTCCTCCAACATCGGGAGTCCACCTCCCAGCTGCCCTACTGGATGCTGTGGGGAGAGCTGATGCAAAACATTTGACTTGTCCCTGGCTGACCCACGTCGACTCCTGACACCAAACAACCTGGCAGTTGGGGTCTGGGGGAGGGGATAATTTATATTTTTGCTTGGTGACAAATTGCTAAATAATAGATCTGGCTGGGGTTTCGGTTTCTCCCCCAGCAGCTTGACCAATGTGTTGGCCTGTTGACTCAATCAGCAAGTTATTTTGGCCCTGTGGAGACCCAGAACTCGGTTTCTGCTCCGGGAGGCCTTCCCCTCTCTCCTGGGTGTTTGGGCTTCCCCCAGGTGTCGTGTTTGTTTGCCTGCCTGTCTGGGGCCCTGAGGGTTGAAGAAGGCAGCATGGGCCCTTGCCAGACTCCAGGTTTTCACATGGCCTGGGGCACGTGGCCCTGGGGAAACAGACTCCTGCTTGCAGGGGTATTTCTCCTGCACAGCTAGCGAAGCAGCCTCTGTATCTCCTTCCTCTTTTATTTGTCCCAGTAAATGCTGTCCTCCCTCTCCTTCCAGCCCTGTCTGCCTTTCTCTCCACAGAAAATAGCCAGCCACTCTTAGTATTAATGACAGCAGTAGCAGCAACATAACCCCTTACGTGGGAATAGTGCTTTATGGTTTATGAGGCCCTTTCACAGCATCATGTCATTTGACCCTCCCCTAGCCCTCTGTTTGGGGCTGAGGCTCAGGAAGGTCTTGGGATTTACCCAAGGCCATGGACTCATAAAGGTCAGAGCATATCTTTTGATTTCTGATCCCGTTTTCTCACCTCTAACCCAAGAAGCCCCCTTGCTTTTGGAGACTGGGGCAGAGGCTGCTAACTGCCACCCCAAATCCATTCCCCTTTCTTCCTTAGCAACAGAACATCCATTTTATTCAAGGTAACGTAGTGCCCAGGCAAAAGAACCATTCCTAGCCTCACTTGCAGCTGTGATTTGTAAGCAGGAACTTCAGGAAAACTCCTTAAAAAGGGGGCATGGACCCTTTTTACCTTATCTCACTGCCTGGAATTCAGAGATAATGGCTGGAGCTCAGCAGCCATTCTGGATAATGAGGTAACCTTGAGGATAAAAGCGACGTACTACGACAGTAAAGTAGAAATATAGAGGGGTCCCGAGTCTCAGATGACCAGAGAACTACTATGCCAGCCCAGACTTCCTACCTCTAGACTTCTTTTACACGAGAGAGAAATAAGTTTCTATTTTGTTTAAGCCACTGCTGTATGGTTTTCTGTTGAATCACTCCTGATTCAGGTACCCCATTTCTGGTGATACACAGTCTCTCCTGCACCCCTTCCTGCTTACTCATTTGGAATGCGGAGGGCTCTCTCCTCATGGTTCTCAGCTCTGATAGTTTGTATATGCTGAGCCTGGGTCATGAGAGCTATCCCAGGCAGGTACCTCTCTGGGTCTCTTGAACCTGCTGAGAGTTCTAGAGAATAATCACATTATAGAGTTTCTTCTGTTAGTTTCTATAGCCAAGTGAAACTACTGAAGGGGGAGAACACATGAAAATTCCAAGCTCTCAGCAATTTGCCTAGATTGGATCCTTCTGAGGGCAAGTTTACAAACATACTTCCGGCTACCCTTCATCCCCCCAGGCTTCCAGAGGGTGGGACAGAGAATTCATCATTTAGGGCCTACTTCTCATCTGCACCCCTGTCCCCAGGGCACAGCAGAGAACAGTAGAGTCCGTGCATTCATGATCCCTGTCATGTGAATCCCTACCAGTAAAACATTTGGAGCATATACCCCTAATAGATGCATGTTTGTTGACTTACGAATTATAGACTCCCTCCTGCTAGTCCACACATGTGGGGCTGCATGTAACTGAAAGCCCAGGCAATAGTGGCTGACTTGAGCACCTTGACTGGTCAGGCCGGGTGGGCTCTGCTTGGTGCATCAGGTCGCGGATGTCATTAAGGGCCGGGTTCTGTCTGGCTTTCTGAAGTTCCTCCATCCTTATCGCATAGGCTTTTGTTCTCAAGTCTGTCCCTTCAAGGTCATGTGTTAAAATTGTGTCTGCCTTCTCAGAAAGGGGGACAGGGGCAGTGCCAGCCTGCCAAGCTCTGGCACCTGTCCCCTTTTTGAGAAGCAAAATGTCTTTTCCAGAAACCTCTGGTGAACGTGTTCTTATGCCTCATTGTCCAGCACTGGGTCGCATGGCTTCGTGGGTCACAGAGGAGTCTGGGAAGTTATCAGGTAACAAGGGAAAATGGAGGTGGGAATGGAATGGCTGTCGGGTGACCACCCCATAAGGTCTGCAATGCATGTGTACTACTGGGCTAATGTATTAGGTATATGTTAAGACCTATGTTAAAAATAGGGATTTTAAAAGCATGAGATAAGAAGTAGACATTCTAATGTTACTTCCCACACAGTTCCTGGGGCCCAAGCACCCACTTTGGAAACCACTGGTGTAGCATAAAAGGCACAGTCTCTGCAGCCAGAAGGATCTGAGTTTAAATCCTGTCTCTGCTACTTATTAGCTGCAACCTTGGCAAACTTCTTAATCTTGTCAAACCTCACTTCCTCATTTGCAAAATGGGGATAGGAGTAGAACCCACCTGAGTTTTGTAACAGTGCTGGGTACCTTTTAAGAGAACAGTAAATATTAGATGTCTCCCTTTAATAACAGCTTCCTATTTATGGGCAAGGGATGGTGGTGGGGAGAGTTAAAATAGTGAAAGTATTGAAAGCGATGGTAAGTCCTCAAAGAACATCTTAATAATGTCCATCATTTAAGTGTCCAGGTGTTTTTCATTTCTATAACAACAAACGCCACACTCTGAGGATTCCTACCAGGGCTAGAGCACAGGACCAGAGTCCTGCCAGTATTTTCCTAGCGTGGCCACTACCTGCTTTAAGCCCCTGATCCTGTGAGTTTGCTCTCTTGGCCTCAGTTTTCTCAGCTGGAGCCTGGGAAGCTTGGGCTAGAAGGTGCCAAGCCTGTCCCTTCTCCTTCGGTTTAGGATATCCCCTTTGTCAGTACCGACTCCTGTGACATCTCTCTACCTGGTCTCTCACCACTCCCACTCTCCTCCCGAAGCCCCCTGGACTTGATTTCTGAGGTCCTGCCCCTTGTGGCTTGCCTTCCCTTTCCCTGGCCTATTCACCCATCAGTTCCCCCGCCTCTGGTAACTCTGCCCATTTGAAAGTGCTCTCTATCCCAGTATCCTATGAGATTCCACTGTCTCTCTAGGGAGGAGGCGGCATGGAGGTCTGGTCTCTGCTAGAGATGAGACCTGGTTTCAGATTTTTTCCCCCCAGAAAGATTCAGAGCACTTTCAGTGTGCAAGGACATGTCCTAAGGGCTTCATATGTTTTAACACACATAACACTAGGAGGTAACTCCTCTTATTATCATCATCATCATCATCATTCCCACTTTTAAAATGAGGGGCATGGGGCACAGAGAGGTTAAGTACCTTGCCCAAGGTCACACAGCTGGTAAGGGGCATAGCTGCATGTTTGCCCAGACACTCTGGCTCTAAAGCCCATGCTCTTAACCACTATGTTAGATGATATCTAATTAATTTCTTTGTCTCTTGCGACTTAGGGCAAGTTATCTAACCTTGTCATTTTTGTAAATGTGGAACCATTTGGGAGTACATTGCAGACATCATGTCACTTCACCCTAAATATTTCAGCTTGCCTTTACCTGGCATTTCTCTATATAACCTCAGCACCTCGCCAACTCAGGAAATTTGACACTGATACAAAACTGTCATCTAATATAATGTTTATTTGCAAATGTCCCTGTCTCAGTAATGTCCTTTGTAGCTATTTTTTTTTCAATATAGAGTCCAGTCAAGGACCACACATTGTATTTAGTTATGTTTTAAAAACTTTTTAAATTGAGATATAATTCACATACTAAAAAATTCACCCTTTTAAAGTGTATAATTCAGAGGGTTTTTAGTATATTCACAAAGTTGTGCAACTATTACTACTTTGTAATTCCAGAAAATTTTCATCATCCCCAAAAGAAACCCTGTACCTATTAGCAGTCACTTCCCATTCCCCCGTAGCAACCACTAATCTATTTTCTATCTCTGTGGATTTATCTATTCTGGACATTTCATATAAATGGAATCATACAATCTGTGGCCTTTTGTGTCTTGCTTCTTTCACTTAGCACAGTGTTTTCAAGGTTCATCCGTGCGATAGCCTGGATCAGAACTTCATTCCTTTTTAAGGCTGAATGATATTCCATTGTATGGATATACCACATTTTGTTTATCCATTCATCTGTTGATGGACACTTGGGTTGTTTCCACTTGTTGGCTATTATGAACATTTTGGGGGTCCAAGCTGTTGTTCTGCAGAATGTCCCTCCATTTGGATTGTCTGATTAGTTTCAGGTTCACTGAATCTATTTTCATAGCCTAACAAATGGCTTTCTCTCTCTGCTGAGCTCAGCCATGGCCAACGTCTCTGCCCAGCTGTGTCGCTGGCAGGTGGAACAGCCTGATGAAGGCAGAGCTCCTCACCTCCCCAACAAAGCCGTGCTGTGCTCATTCCCACTGCCCGCGGTCCCTGCCACTGCCCTCCCTGCCCTGTGGGCACAGAACCTCAGAGCTATTTCAGGCCCTTTCGTGGTAGACCTGGCCTGGGAAAATCTGAGGTCCTGGCGGCTAGACACAACTGCCTTCCTTAGAGGCGTGAAGGTCATTCCTTGGGCTTGGCTTCTTTGGTCTGGTGGCCCAGCCCCTTGCTTCTGGTTCCCACCAACCCCCAGAAGTCAACCCCTGGCAACTAGCATGAGGGAGCAGAATATACATCACTGGGATGGGCTTCCTGTTGACATACGCCAGCTTGTGGCATCGGGTGTGGTTAAGGCTCAAAAGAGCATCTATCTAAAAATGGGCCCTTTCTGCTCAATGAATTCGGAGCACATGTGTCTTTGAGTCATTGCTGTTTCCTTCATAGCGGCAAAAATGACCTTTCTCCCCCTGCTGGTTTCCTCTGAACAGCCCCAGGAGTCCCACAGCTATGAAACTCTGGAGTCTCTTCCCTCCTGGACCTCTTCCCTAGATTAACAGCTCAGCTTTCCTGGCAAAATCCACAGGGTGGCTGGGACTGCTGCTCCGTAGCTGTTTGGTTTTTTGTTAGAGCAGAATGAGGCAGGGCTTTTGGATCACTTTCTGATTCGCTGTATGGCTTTGAACAAGCCACGTGACCACTCTGTTCTCCTGTTTTTCCAATTGGAAATTAGAGAATGGATGATGCCATTCTTTGCAGCATTTCTCCACGGACCGAGGTTTGTTTATGGGTGAGACAATGGAGCGAGTGACCGAGATGGGGTGAATCTCCTTCCTTGGAGATGCGGACATTTAACAATAGGTCAGATCCCCATTTGGCCATCCTGGCAGAAGTGGTTATGGAAAGAGCATGAGCTTCAGGGCCAGCTATTCCCAAGGCCAAAACTTATCTCTCTGTATCCTGCTCGCTGTGTGGCCTCGGTCGAGTTAATCTCTCTGACCCTCTGTTTCATGGGGATGATAGTAGCTTTTCCAGGAGTTGATGGAGAGATTAAAGGGGGGTGACGTCTGGAAAGTGCTAAGGACAGTTTCTAGTATGTTGCAGAAGCCCAATAAACCATTGATATTGAGAAAGTACAGTCAAACAGGGTAGCAGTGGGATAGTTCCTTAGGATATATGCAAGTCCTTACTCCTCTCTGTTGGCCAGTTTCTCATGCTGAGTTTTAAGACAGGTAAGTTAGTGTTGTTGGGTGAATACCCTGAAATTTTTACTGTGGTATTTTCCCTGGTAATTAAGGCCCCTTAACTCTCACCCTCGTTTTTGCTCAGCCCAGTTTTTACCTCCTTGGAAAACAGAACCAATCAGAAATGGGTTGCAAAAGGTCCCAAGTTATCTCAAGGAAAACTAGAAGGAGGGTGAGATGCTGCAGGGCGAGGCTGTGAACCCCACCTGTGGGGCCCCAGCTCCCTGGGAGGCTTGTGGGTTCCAGCCTCCCTGGTAGCATGGCTCTGGGTGGGCCACCCAGGGGGTGAGATTTCAGGGCTGCCCAGCCACAAATCCTCTCTGTCTTGTGGGCTAATTCTTGATAGTCCTTGAAGTCCATTGACTTAAAGCTTTGATCATCCCTGCTGGAGAGAGATCCCCCTGGGAAAAGATATAATTTAATCCTCTTCAATCATGTGATCCTCAGTGTATGTGACTATAGCAGAAGTTGCTGGTTGTCCCCCCGTTTTGTTGCCCTCCATCTTCATTTTGTAATAGAACCCCCAGCATCTGGCTGCCCAGTCACACCTGTGTTTCTCAACCATGGCACTTTTAAACATTTTGGGCCGGGTGATTCTTTCTTGTTGGGGAGGCTATTCTGTGTATTGTAAGACATTTAGCAGCATCCCTGGCCTCTACCAACCACCCCCCTGTAGACATTGCCAAGTGTCCCCTGGGGGTAGGGGCAAAATCTCCCCTGTTGAGAACTCCCTTGCAGTAGAGACTACATTTCCTAGCCTCCCTTGCAGCTAGGTGTGGCCATGTGATGCTGTTCTGGCCAATGACACGTGACTTGGAACACCAGAGGTGTCCACATGAGCAACTGCCAGTTTTCCTTAAAGGGGAGCGTGGGTGCTTTGCTTTCTTTCTCCCCTTCCTACTGGCTAGAGTGAGAGTACAGTGTCAGAAGCTGGGAGGTGGAAGCTGAAGGTCAAGGAGGCAGAGCAGCTACAGAGAAGGAGCCTGGGTGCCCAGCGTGGGAGCTGCCATATCCACCCTGTTGCTTATGCTTAAACTGCTGTGTGAGAGAGAAATAACCTTCTGCCTTGTTGGAGCCACTGTCATTTTGGCCTTTGTAACAGCAGTCAAACTATATCCTAATTGACATAAGTCATTTGTCACCTCCTTTCTTGACTGCAGAGTGTGAGGGAGGAAGTGAGAACATGAAAACAGGAATAAAGGAATGAATGACTAAACCTGCCTCTATGGAACCCCCTCTAAGTTCTAGGCACTGTGCCAGGGGTTTTCATGAACACCACTTTTATTTAGTTAGTTCTCCGGGTGACTCTACAGGAGAGGCAGTATTATCCCTGTGTTTCCATAAGAGAAGGCCAAGGCTCAGAGAGGTTGAGTGACTTGCCCATATCACACAGTCAGCCAGGGACAGAACCATGATTCAGCTCTAGGCTTGAAAGACCCCACCCCCACTGCATGCTGCTCCTTTGATTGAGAAACTTTGCAGACATGAAGCTCCAGTAAGGACGCCACTGCCTTCAGGATAACGTGTCACACAAAGCTCTGTTCCTGTCTCCACACAACACTTTGTCTACTCCCCTCACACCCCATGTTCAGCTTTGCTCGTCTCCAAGTGGTCTCCAGGCTTGCCTGCTCTTTCCTGCCTCTGTATCTTTACTCAGGCAAAGCTTGCTCAGCCCCCTTGGGCTGGGATGCCTTTAACATCCTTCCAAATCCCTAGCCCCTAAATCTGCTGACTCAGAGCCCTTCGGTGGGACTCGGCTCAGACATCGCCTCCTCCAAGAAGCCTTCCTTGACTATACACTTCTCAGTCAGACCAGGTCCCTCTCCTGTGTGCTCCCTCCACACCTGTACCACCTATGATGGCACCTACCATTGTGTGAGGTGTAGGCTCCTTGAGGGCAGAACTCTGTCTCCTCTGTCTCTTTACAGATCAACATGATGTCTGAAACACAGTTTCTTATTCAAGGCCGGGGAGGGAGGGAGGAATGCTAGAATGCTGTCAAATGAGAGAACCGGCTCACAATTTATTCAGCCCTGTATATGTCCACAGTTGCTAGTTACTGTGAAGAGTTTCACAGAGAGGAAATGTGCTGGGTTTGGTCCTCAAAGAGCTAGGACTCTGAGAGGAAGCTGAGAAGAAGTCAAACAGGAAACGTACAAAAAGATAAACAATGGACACTGTACTTGTAGATTGTCTATGGAGTGGGTCCCCCGAGGCCCCCAGCAGGCTCTGGGCTCTCTTCACCCCATCAATCCCTAGGAATGCCGGCTCATTCTAACAGCAGTCTGAGCAAGACATAATTAGGAAGAACGATCTGCTGCCTGAGAGCTGCACCCTGAGATTCCAAGGCTGAAAAGAAAGACCAGATCTCCCTGCCTCCCTGACCTGACTCACCCAGTTTGTGGGAATTATGTCCTGTTGTCCTGCTGTGGCGGACCGGCTGGCGTTTAGGGCTGGGGGAGCCCTTCTCCAGCCCTCAACTCCCGAGAAGCTTCGCCAGAGACCAGGAATGTGTAGGGGGATGTGTAGGACAGGATCCCTTCCTCAGATGCTCTGAAAGCTCGGGGAGCACCTGGAGAGCCAGAGGACAGGCCGGACACCTCGGAGCATGCAGCCGGGCCTCCCCCATTGTGGGGGACCACTCCTCAGTCCAGAGTTCCCATGGGGCGCTCCAGTGGCCTCCGATCAGTGGGTTTGGAAGTCTGGGCAAGAAGCCCAGCTATGAGTCCACCCTTTGCCAGAAGAGCCTTCCTTTCTCCCCAGGCGAGGGAGGGTGGCGACCTGGCCACTGTGGCAGGATCAGCCCTGAGGGTGGACGGGAATGACAGATGTCCTGATGATGGCGGTGGTGAGGACGATGAGATGATGACGTACCTGTCAGGAGCTGTTCGAAGCACTTATTTAATCCTCACAACCACCTCATGAGATTGAGTCTCATAGGTTTTACCCTATTCATTATCCAAGTGATCTTAAAGCCATTTTCCAGGGCAGTACGCCCCCACAGAAGCTCCCGCCCTGTGTGGCCTTGGGCAGGTCCCTTCGCCTGTCAGCAAGACATCAGCCCCGATGAGACCAGCGTTGTGAGACCAACAATGCAGCCATGCTTTGAAGAGGCTGTGGGTATTAACCAGGCTTAGCTGTCATTCCTCCCATCCTCAGCTGGCCTGGCCTGCGTGCAGACGCCAGGGCCCGCCAGCCTTCTCCAGGGAGGGAGCCTGATTCTTCCATCTGTGCATTGTCCTCTCTGCTTCTCTGTTTTTCCTCACTGACCACCCACCATTTCGTACAGCCCGAGGAGGGCCTGGCCAATGTGGACAAGGGTCCCGGCACTGATTCTGCCCCTCACCAGCCACGTGACCTCAGGCAAGTTGCTTCTCCTCTCTGCCTCATCTGGAAAACAAGGGGGTCAGGACTGAACTACCCCTTTGAGCACTAACATCCTAATGTCCTGTGATCAAAGGCCAGGGGAAGGGCTGGAGGACCCAGACGGGAAAGCTCAGCCCCAGCTCAGCTTCCCATGTTAATGGCTTTGCCCAAAGGAGGCCCCTGGCCATGGAAGCTGCTTTATCAAAATGTGTTCCAGCTCACTTAGATTACACTTCACTCCGCTGAACTTCAAAAGGGGCACAAGGGCTCCTCTGCAGACAATTGCCGGCGGAACGTCAGCACGGCCAGTCAGGCTTGAAGGGGTCACGTCACTGGGCAGCTGGGCAGGCTTTTACGGACCCGAGGTGGGAGAAAGAAAAAGGAGGCAGGCTGAAGCCTCACGTGGTTGAGGCTTTATGGTTTTCTCGTGGTTATCGTCTTCCCCTGGTCTCCAAATCTCAGATCCAAAGAGAGAGTCCTGATGGGCCAGAAAGATAGGCAGCCTCTGATAGAATGAAATATAATCTGAGGAGCTGCAAGCCTCATGCTTAGAGGGAGGGAACAAAGCACATTTGTGAGAGTGACAGCTTATGGGTGAAGCCTGTTAGCAGCTTTGTGTGTGAACAGGGGACACGGGTATTAGTTGATGA
The DNA here is from genome assembly GCF_028023285.1 of Balaenoptera ricei. NCBI lineage: Eukaryota > Metazoa > Chordata > Mammalia > Artiodactyla > Balaenopteridae > Balaenoptera > Balaenoptera ricei. The sequence continues at coordinate 39,746,147 of NC_082649.1, forward strand.
TAAAAGTTAGTCATGTGATGCAGCTTCCAGAGAAACTAAAGCCTTGGTGCTGCATTTAGAAGTTGAAGAAAAGCAAGAATATTGTTACCATTTATAAGTGCTAAGAGTGCTAGACACTGGACCTAGCCAGTTATATAGATTATCTCATCTGATCCTCACAATACCCAATGAAGTAAATACTATCATGATCTCTCTATATTTCCAGTGAGCAAACTGCAGTTCACAGAGGTTAAGTGACTTGCCCATGGCCACACAGCAGATAAAAGGCAGAGGTGGGCTTCAACCTTGGGTCCCTCCACCTATTTTGCCGCCAGAACAACATCATGTGAGGAACAATCCAAAGAGCAGCGGTTGTTGAGTCTTCAACTATTTTCAAGGACGTGAGGGAGAAGGGGGGTCAGACGTGCCCTGCATTGGGGCATTGGGAGGAACTAAGACTGAAGGATGAGCAGAAACCTTCTTCCACTCAGTGCAAAAAAGACATTTTCAGCAGCCAGTTGTCTGGAGACAGCAGGCAACGTCAGAAGTAGTGATTTTCTTTGATATTGGGGGTGTTTATGCATAACCACCTGGCAGGGAGGCAAGCCAGTGGATTCAGTAGATGGTTGAATGAAGGCCCTGCTACTAACGCTGAGATTTTGGCAGATTCAAGGGCTGAGGGGCTGGGTCAAGCAGACACACCTTGGTCTCTGGTGTCCAAAAAGTCACATCATATAAAGGATTTCTCCAGGTGTTACTGGAGGTACCCCATAGTGGGTGGCCTCAGGCTAAGCTGAGAACGAACCTGGCTTGAAAGAACACTCACCTCAAGGTCAGGAGACCTGGTCCTTTGACTTCAACTTTTAGCTCTGTGCCCTTGGGCAAGTCACTTGACCTCTCTGGCCCTTGGTTTCTTCACCGGTGAAAATGAGCTTGGATCAGATCAGTTCTGTGGTCCTGAGACATAAACAGATGTTACAGGTGAACCTGGGACGACACAAACCCTCTGTGTCTAAGTGTTGGAGAAACAGAGCAGTAGAAGGCAGGCTGAGGATGACCCCATGGCAGCCTTCTGAGGAAAGGAGGTCCTCTTAATGGTGTGGGCTAAGCGGTCCTGGCTTGGAGGTCAGGACTCAGGAGCTGGGCTGGTGGCCCAAACTTGAAGTCAGCCCTTGCATTTTTATCATAGAGGAGGAGGGAGAAACGCACTCAGCAGACAAAACAAACACAGAAAGGTGAGTTGTTGGTGAAGGTGTGTGTTTTGTCTGCTGAGCTCTTTCCTGCACAGAGACCCATCAGACAGGCTCGGGGAGGCCCTGGGGAGAGAGAGGAGGGGGCACAGGCACGCAGCTCCCAAAGCGCTGTCTGTGCTTTGCAGTTAATGCCCCGACAGTCTTTGTTATTGTGAATGAGGTAGAACTCCCCCAGTGTCTGCTTTTTGAACTGAGGAAAACCTGAGTTCGAATTCCAACTCTTGCCACTCACTGGCCGGGTGATTTGGGGCAATTCACTTAACTTAGGATGTCCATTTATGACTTGTTATCCAAATGGAGGCATTTTTGAGAATGGAGGGGAAAGCTATTATTAATTATGCTGGGACAACAGCATAAACCGAGACTATTTGGAGCAAAAATGGGACACCCTGCCTGCCTTCGCCAAGGCCATTTCCACATTGAGAAAACGGCCACTGTGATACTCACATGCATGTGCTTCACGTGGCTGGGCTGAAGCTGCAGTGAACGGACACAGCATTTAGTGGGTGCTCAGGAAGAGAAGGTTCCAGGCTGACCTTTCCCTCTTCTTGCATTCTGTGTGTCTAAAAAAAAGGCTCTGAGACGGGGCTAACTGGGGTCCCAGAGAAGCTGTGCTAGGGCCTCCTTCAAATTTGTGTGTGCTTTCCTGGAGGGCCGGTGCCCAAAGCCAGCTAGGACTTGGGCCTCCCTTTGGGATCTGTTTGCCTTTTCATCAACACAGACACAGGGTTTTTCTTGGCTAGGCCCCTCTGCTCACAGCTCAGGGATTGTACCTTGAAGCATTCAGTCCCAAGTGATATGAATCAGGATCTACCAGGAAGTTTGTTTTCCAAGGCCTTAGTCAACATGTGGGTGTGGAAACACCAGCCAATTTCAATGTAGAGTCAACTCCTTTTTAAATAGGGACTTTCACATTAGTCAGACTTTTCAAAACAACATAATGTTTAAACAAAATTCCATTTCCACCTTTCCATCACCAGCAGCAGTTGCTGAAGATATTTCTGTTCCAAACAGAGGCTTCCCCAACCCACGTCTTAGCTGGTTCCCTTACTGTGTCAGAGCCTGGGCTATGATGTCACGTGCTGGGGGTGTGAAATCACTCTTACTTGGGCCTCAGTTTCCCCTTCTGTCTCTTCACGTGGACTCGGACTGCTTCGGCCAGTGTCTTCTTTTGCTTCATTCTGATTCTTTGGTCTGTTGATTGCCTGGAATAGCAGCAATCCAGCTCACACTTTCCGAGATACCTCCCCCTTAAGCCCCGGCACAATCCCAGGAGTTCCCATATTTCAGTATGCGAAGCTCATAGCTCAGACTGCCACTGAGGTACTGCCGTTGAGGTACCAGGATTTGGCATGAAATACTTTCAGCAGAGACTCATGGGTCCCAAACGTGGTCACCCTGAGCAGGCTCAGACTTTCACCTTACCGAAACCTGAAGGTTGGCTGGGTACACACACACCTGGCATCTTCCCACGGGCCTGGGCCCCCGTCAGTGTCTACTTTGATCCCTTCCGTCCTGGCTCCTACATTCCCAGGGCCTGTCCTGTGTCACATCCCCATGGAGCTCTCTTTGCTGGTTTGGCAAATCAGGCAAAGTCTGAGAACTCCTCAACCTGTTGGTTGTGTACTCCAGAGCTCTACTAAGTGTAACACGCAGTATTTCACTTCATGAGCAATGCTCTAGCTTGTGTTCAGAACTTGGGCCTCATGTAAGTAGCCGAGCAACCCCTCTGTGCCTCAATTTTGTCACCTGTAGAATGGGGATGATAACAGTAGCTCCTCCCTCACTGGATTGGTGTGAGAGCTCAGTGAGCTCATGGGTATAAAGTGCTCAGAGCCTGACATTTAGCAAGTGCTCCATTGCCATTGGCCATTGTTACGATAAATCTTCACCACCACCCTAGGAGAGGGGGACTCTGTTTATCCCCATGGGCAGATGAGGAACTGAGATTTGGAAAGGTTAAGTAAGTTGCCCAAGCCGTGTGTTAGAAAGACGGGCAATAAGCATGCTTTGGGAAGTCTGGGGCCTTGCTCTCTGTGACATGAGAGTCCGGGTTAAATCCCAATTCAGTTGCTTTTGCATATATTTAGAGAGACCAATGTGTCAGGCCCTGTGCCAGGAGCCAGGGAGCCAGCGGGTAGCTCCACCCGGTGTTCAGCCCAACCTGTGCGGGCCAGCTCTGGACTAGGCACAGTTAATCTCCAGCCATCCCCCCTGGCTTCACCTGGCTCATTAAAACCAGACACATTATGAGTTTACTTAGCATCTGCAGAGCGTGTCTTTCATCTTCAAAGGCTTCCCGAAGCACCAACCAATTAATCCTTACAACACCCTCATCTCGTGGACAAATATTTATCCTCACTTCATACCCAGGAAAACTAAGGCATAGAGAGGAGAACAGAAGGGGCAGGAGGAGGAAGAGTGAGTGACAGAGCTAAGCAGAGAATTCCGGAGCCCCAGACCCTGCTGACTGCCCAGTCCATCTGGGGGCTGCAGGGAAATTCTTCCCATAATATCCTTTTTTTTTTTTAAATGGAAGCAGAACCTTTTGCAAGTTCAGAAGATATAGATTTCTTTAATAGTAACCTCCAGGAAATACATTAAAAACATATTCTATCCGTTACAAATCTTAATGTCACCAGCCAGGGATGAGGGAATTAATGCCGGGCCCAAAAATACATATAGTCAGCAACTTCAGGGCAAGGGCAGAGACGATTTATAGAGTGAGAGGTCTGTATGTCTGGAGCAGGCAGGCCGAGCTCAGTGGCGAAATTGAAACAGGGCTGTTTTCAGATGGGGCTGAGGTGGGGGGAGGCTGCTGAAGGCGGCTTTGATTCAATCATTGTTCCCCATTTCTTCTCAATCAATGTAAAAAAAATTTTTTTAATGCTATAAAGGCCAGGTTCTGATCTGTCATGAGAAAACTGCTTTCATTAACATAAGCTCCTGTTAAGGGCCCTTTAAAAGAATCAACCCCTCCCCCCTCCCCCTCCCCCTGCCCGCCAAGTGCCCCCACCAGAACAATCCCAGCCCTGATCATCTCCCCTGTCTACCTGGGTCAAACAAAGGGGGAATCCAAGCAGTGGTGCAGCTGGAGAATCTATGCAATGAAGACAAAACGTATGTGTAATTAATGTGGTTTTACTTCCGTTAGCAGAGGGTATTTTTCTTTACCTTTATATTGTAAAATAAAATACAGTTATAGAAAACCACACCAAAAAAAGGTGTAGCTTAGTAAACTGGGATAAGGGAAACAGCGCAGGTCTTTTAAATTGTTTTCATTTTTGGACTCAGCGCTCCATTTTGCCGAACTTGAGTCTAACACAACCTTGGAAAAGTTTTGAACCTCAGGGGTATTATTGCACTCATTTTAGGAAGGATAGTGACCTAAAGAACTATGTAGAGCACTCAGCTGTTAGTTTAGGGCCACCACATTCCCAGCCACGTGCTTGCTGCTCAGAGAAAGGGTATTAAAGGACTCAGCACTAGGAGCTGAAGCCCACAGCAGAGATGGACTTGGGTCCCCAGCGTGTTCCCTCTGCCTGCCTCTCTTGTGGAAAACCACACAGCATCGCCTAGGGCTGAGCGAGTTAATGGGCAGGTCTCTGTGCCCTTTTCTTCTGGAGGAAAGGTTGAGAAGGCATTGCATCACGCCCCCTCCCTTTACAGGGGAGGAAACTGAGGCCACAGGTCTGATCTGAGGTCAGTAGTAGCAGAGCCAGGACCGAGAGCTGGGTTGGAAGACTCCCTGTCCGGTGCTCCTCTGCCCCATGCCTGTGCTGCTTTTTCCGTGATACACCTTGTTGGGTCAATAGCTACTTGTCAGGAACTGGTAACCAGCACTTTCTAACCAGCCCGAGTACTCAGTAGGATGACTGACCACCCTAGTTTGCCCGGGGTTGGGGGTGGGGATTCCAGTGCTAACCCTGGGACAGTCCCAGGCACACGGGGCCAGCTGGTCACCCTGTGGGCTGTGTCCATGTCACTGGCACCCAATCACCTTGACTAGTTGGTGGGCATTCAACCTGTGGGGGCGAATCAAAAGTCAGAGAGGAGGATGGGGTTTCTTATGCCGAATGAGTTGAGTTGGAGTACAATTATCCATATTATTGAGATTTTTAAACAGTTACTGAAGGAAACTTAGGGGTTTGTCCTGAATTATAATAGCTAACACTTTGAGCATGCTTTATAACTTTAATGCACTTTCACACCCCAAATCTTAATTATCTGGGCCCTTCAGGCAAGGATGTCTGATTAGAATCATTTTTATGAAGTAGGAGACTGAGCTGGCCCAGCGACCTAGGCTGGCACACCTAGCTATGAGTGATGGAGCTTAAGAAGCACCACCCCCTTCTCTGACCCTTGGCTGATGCTCTTCACCACTCCCTCTCTGGTCAGGAACGCTGGCTGGAGGCCAGATCTTGAGTTCTCTCTCTATTTAATTGTTGGGAAGCAGGAAGCCAGAAACTGGGGGTTTCTAAATTCAATTCCAAGGATCTTGGATTAACACCAAAATAATTCCCGTACTGTAGGCTTGCTATTGGAAAAGAACCTTAGTGGGGCCAAAGAATGAGCTTGGTTTGATCAAGCGAAGCTATTTGTTTACCTTTACCCTCCACTGAAAGCCCAGTTCCAGTATTAAGGCTCTCCCTCTCCAAATGCCATTCAAACAGCCCCCAGCCACGGACACCGCTTTCCACTCATGCTGGAGCAGGAGACTCTACACTTCTGAAATTAGAGCTGGAAGTGAAGTGCTTAGCTGAGCTTTGTCTTTCAATGCCTTTCTTCTCTCTGGGGTTTTAACTGCTTTTTCTGGCCTCAGGGAATCCCTTGGAAGTTAATAAAACTTACTACATCAAAGGGCTCTACAACCATTACTCTATTAAAACCTCACAGCACTCCTGCAGCAGGTAAGCATTATTAACCCCATTTTACAGATGGGGAAACTGAGGTTAATTGGTTTGCTTCCAGCTACTGAGGAAATGAGTGTCCCAGCTGGCTTGAGAACTGGGTGGTTTGTTCAGATCACCCAGGGGTGGTTGTTTCTAATATAATCCGTTTTTCAAAGCACCTTGACTGGATTTCTTTTTCCTTCAGGAAAACTGATTCCTCACTGGCTGCACTGAGGATGAGGAATTTCTCCAAAGCTGGCTAGTCCGAAAGCAACAGCTCCTGCCTTCCACCAGGAGAGGTGCCATAAAAATAGATGAAAGCTAAGAGCTCAGTGCAGTAATTTAGGAAACAATTTGGGCCTTTCAGAAATTAATGTTATTTAAAGATGCAGATTCATCCACCCCAGGGGCCTCCTGGGAGTGCTTCCCGAACCATCTGGTTCAATCAGCTCATTTTCTTTCCCTTAATCCTCCTGGCTCTCCTGTGTGTATGTACAGGGAAAGTTTCTGGGGAACTCGCAGCATGAATAAAAAGCAAAGACCTTTCTCTTTCACCAGCCACCTCTCCTCTTTTCCAAACAGCATTAAATTCCTAATCCTGTTTATTCTTAGTGGGGGTATAAAATTCATGTTCCAACAGACAATGAGGAGATCTGTGGAGGCCTCCACCCCAGGGCTCATGTCCTCTCAGTTTGGGTCCAGCCAAGATGGTTGGGGTGTCTTTACCCCATTCTCTGAGAAGACCTACAAAACCTGGTAGTGTTTGGGAATAAATTTGTCCAGGCCTGCTGAAGGAAGAAGCCAAAAAAAATTTTCTTTGTGGAGAGTGGCATGTCTGGTTAAAGCTATCCATGAACCACAGGGAAGATTTCAAAGGCTCAGGTAAGTGTTTTCAAAAGGAGGGTTTCATCACAGTCCCAAATGTATGAGTCCCCGCTTCTTGCTGTTCGAGTCCAATTATAATCCACAAAGGCAGGATGCTGTGTTTACATAAATAATTACCAGATTTCGGATAGCCAGACGTGTTGCAGCACACAGAAGGCAAGCCCATAAATTACATTTGGGGAATTAAGGGTCAGATTGATCTTATCTCTCTAAATCTGGCCAGATTCCGGCAAGCTAAAGGCACATCCGGTTGACTGAGCCTTGGGAGGCATGGGCCCCAGAAACTAGTGATCCTGAGGATGGCGCTACCCGTCCCCCCCAACACCTCCCTTTTCTGCTTCTCCCTGCTGCAGTTTGCTGGCTGGCTCTGAGAGCCAGGGGTTGGCAGAAAGAACTGTCCCAACTTGCTCTTTGCCCAACCTGCAAGGGAGGAAGGCAGGAGAGGGGTGTAGGCATCTCACTTCTATCCTCTTTTTCCTCCTGGACCACACAGGATCTCACTTCTGAAATAACGGCAACGATGTAGGAGTAGTGATAGGAAACATCAAAGCAATGAGAGTTATAGAACAGGGCTTCTGCTGGAGATTTCCCTCCTGCACAGCCAAACCTCTGTGTTTTCATTCATTCAACAGAAATGCATTCAGCACCTACTGCATCCCCAGTGCCATGCACAGTGCAATGGTGGAGGGCTCATGCTCTGGAGCCACAACTCTTGATTTGAATCCTGGCTCTGCCGGCCACCGCGGGCAAGTGACCTAACTCTCCTGGCCTCAGCTTGTTTATCTAGAAAGTGACATAATGATAGCACCACTCCCTAAGAGTGAGGTGAGGGTTAATTAAATCATTCATAAAGAGCTCTTTGAACAGGGCTTGCACATAGTATGTTGGTTACTGCTATTATTATTATTATGACTCTGCTAAGCACATGTGAGCCTCTGTTCTGAAAGTGGTTACAAGCTGGTTGAGACAGAATTCCCACATAAACACAAAGGTTATGACAAGGCAGTATGGTTGATTAGGTACCAAGTGAATGGAAAAGACAATTAAGTTCTAGGGAGCAGGCAGAAGGGCGAGATCGCTGTGGTGGAAGAAGGCTTCACAGAAGAAGGAAGGCTTAAGCTGTGCTTGAAGGATGTGCAAGATTTGGCTGGGCCACAGAGGGAATAACAGATGTAGGGAGAGCTTGAGGTGGGGGCTGGGGGTAGAGCCCCAAGAATCCACAAGACTTAAGCTAGAAGTTAGAGTGTTATGCAAGTCTGATGCTTCTAAGAGTATAAGCCAAACCTCTTCAATTAAGATTTCCAAATCCAAATGTTAGCCTCTCTTACAGAGAAAGAAATATTGATTTGTGTTAACTTCATCTGACAAAACAATGTTACACAGGGAGATCAGCTCAGTGCTTTGTGACCACCTAGAGGGGTGGGATGGGGAGGGTGGGAGGGAGGGAGATGCAAGAGGGAAGAGATATGGGAACATATGTATATGTATAACTGATTCACTTTGTTATAAAGCAGAAACTAACACACCATCGTAAAGCAATTATACTTCAATAAAGATGTTTAAAAAAAAAAAACCAAAAAAAAAACAATGTTACAAAGTGGGGCAACAGAGTGCATTGTGAAGAGACCAGAAGAGGCATGGATAAATAGAGCCTCAATTTATAATATGGGGGGTTAGGTATATTGGTAGAGATGTTATTGAAACAAAGTAATATTGTTTGGTGAATTAGAAAGTATGCTACCCAAAAAGTGTTCTATTCATTCAATCATTCTTTAAATATCGAGTGCTTACTATATGCCAAGCATTCAGGGAGACTCTGGTAGTGACAATAAATATGGTTTTTGCTCTTGATGTATTGACCTCATATTTTTCATTTTCTGTAAGTTAGAAAACAATTTAAAATAAATAAATAAAAGCAGGTACATGTGAAGCAAGCATTTCAGAAACATTTCTATATAGTGTGTTTCTAAAAAAATTTTAATCTGCCTCTGTGCAATTTCATAAATTAATTTGGTCTTCATTTGTAAGAATTACCATAATTTATTATTGAACATTTAAAAAATTAACCCAGTCATTGACAATTGAATTTCTGAAAAACTTTTGCTTGGATATCATTACTTACAAAGATGAATTAATTCAAGAAGCATTCAGTGAATGAACCAACCATGTGCCCAACACTGTTCTACCTGCAACAAACGATAAGAAAGGATTTGAAGGGAAAGAAGGACTTTCACTTCCAGCCAAAGAGCAACAGGGACTGAATATACTCTCTCCCATGAAACAACCAAAAAGACAGACAAACAGACAAAATATATGAAACAATGGTTTTCAAACCATTTCAGGCAATGAAGGACAGTTACTGAGAAAGGAAAACAAACAAGGTAAGTAAGCCCTACAATTGCCCAAGCTTTCTGCCTTATGAGGGTTTCCAGGCTGTAGCACAGGGAGAAAAAACCCAGGCAGAGCTCAGCCAATTCTCTGAGAGCTGCAGAGGTCTGGAGGTCTGCAGAAGGTCTCCCTCAAGTATTCAGCATGATTGACCCATGAGTTTGAGGAAACTATCCCAGGCAGGGGAAAGAAGATCTGAAAAGATTATAGAAGATGAGAGGTGTTCACTCAGAGCTGGGAACAGGGTCTTATCACCACCAGCCAGACTGGAAAACTTCATAAATCATGGGGCATTAGGTAGAATACTCAAAAGGGTATTGCCTCTGTAATGGGGAATAATTAGCCCTATCTTAAACATGGCTCTGGTCCTACCTGACAATTCTCAAAAGTAAGACCAAAAGGATCAAACTGTGTCCAAGTAACCTAGCTCCCATACAAATCTCAAGAATATTTATAGAAATACCAAAATATCCAGCACCCAACAATGTAAAATTCACAATGTCTGGCATGTAAACAAAGATTATCAGACATGCAAAATGTGACCCATAATGAGGAGGAAAATAAATCAATCAAAACTGACCCAGAACAGCACAGGTATTATAATTAGCAGCTATTATAACTGTACTCCATTTGTTCAAAAAGATGTATGTTATAAAAAAGATTTAAACCAAACTTTTCAAGATGAAAACTACATGAGTGAGATGAAAACCACACTGGTTAAGATTAATAGCAGATTAGACATTGCAGAAGAAAATTTTAGTGAACAGGAAGACATAACGATAGAAACTATTCAAAATTAAGCATACAGGGGAAAAAAAAGTTTAAAAACTGAAAAGAGCATCCATGCACTATTAGACAACTTCAAGCAGCCTAATATATATAATTGGAGTCCCTGAAAATGATGCTGGAGGACAGAAAATTCACTTGAAGAAGTAATGACCAAAATTTTTCTAAATTTGATGAAAACTATAAACTCACAGATCCAAGAAGCTCAACGAGCCCCACATACAATACCAAAAATCCTGAAAGAGAACTACACCAACTCACATTTGATCCAAACTCTCAAAACCTGGGATAAAAAAGAGCATCATTGAAGCAGCCAGAGAAAAAAAAGACACATTATATGGAGAAAAGCAAATATAAGGATAGCTGCAGATTTCTCACTGGAAACAGTACAAGTGAGAAGACAGTGGAGCAAACTATTTTAAATCCTGAAAGAAAACAAACAAAAAAAACCTCTCAATCTAAATCCTATACCCAGAAAAAAAAAATCTTCAAAAATGGAGGTATTGGAAATTCCCTGGTGGTCCAGTGGTTAGGACTCTGTACTGCCACTGCCAAAGATGAGGGTTCAATCCCTAGTCTGGGAAATAAGATCCCACAAGACACGTGGTGCAGCCAAAAAGAAAAAAAAAGGTACTATACAGATCTTTTCAGACATACAAAAACTGAAAGAATTCACCACCAGCAGAAGTGTACTCTAAGAAATGTTAAAGGAAGTCCTTCAGGCAGAAGGAAAATGATACCAGACGGAAACATGGATCTACCCAAAGGAATGAAGAGCACTGGAAAAGTTAACCACATGGGTAAATACGTGTTTTATTTTAACCTTGTATGTCTCTTTCAAAGATAACTGACTTTGGGACTTCCCTGGTGGTCCAGTGGGTAAGACTCCGCACTCCCAATGCAGGGGGCCCAGGTTCGACCCCTGGTTGGGGAACTAGATCCCACATGCATGCTTGCAACTAGGAGTCTGCACGTGGCAACTAAGAAGTCCACATGCCGCACTAAAAAAAAAAAAAAAAGATCTCGCATGCTGCAGCAAAGCTCCCGCATGCAGCAACTAAGACCTGGCCCAGGCAAAATAAATAAATAAATATTTTTTAAAAAGATAACTGACTGCTTAAACAAAAATTATGATGTATTGTGTGGTTTATTTCACATGTGTAAGTGAAAAGTGTGACAATAAAAGCTTAAAGGCCAAGAGGGGGGAAACGGACATATTCTATAGTGAGGTTCTTATGCTATATGTGAAGTGGTATAATATCAATTAAAGGCAGGCTGTGTTAAGATATAAATACCATAAACTTCAAAGCAACCACTACAATAACAAAACAAAGAATTATAGCTACTAAGCCAACAAAGGAAATAAAATGGAATCATAAAAAATACTCAATTAATCCAAAAGAACACATAAAAAGAGAAAAAAGGAAACAAAGAAAGAAATGGAACAAATGTAAAACAAATAGCAAAATGGTAGACAAACTTAACCATATCAATAATCACATTAAAAGTAAATGGTCTAACAAATGAACCTATCTATGAAACAGAAACAGAATCAGGGACATAGAGAATAGACTGGTGGTTGCCAAGGGGGAGGGGAGTGGGAGAGGGTTGGATTGGGAGTTCAGGATTAGCAGATGCAAACTATTATATGTAGGATGAATAAACAACAAGGTCCTACTATATAGCACAGGGAACTATATTCAATGTCCTGTGAAGAACCATAATGGAAAAGAATATGAAAAAGAATATATATAGGTATAACTGAGTCACTTTGCTGTACAGCAGTAATTAACAACATTGTAATTCAACTATACTTCAATAAAAAATAAATTTAAAAAAAAGGAAATGGTCTATACTGTATGATTTCACTTATATGAGGTAAATAGAGTAGCCAAACACATCAAACAGAAAGTAGAATGGTGGTTGCTGGGGGATGGGGGAGGGAGAAATGAGGAGTTATTGTTTATGGGTATAGAGTTTCAGTTTTGCAAGATGAAAAAGTCCTAGAGATTGTTTGCACAACAATGTGAATATACTTAACACTACTAAACTGTATACTTAAAATGGTTAAGATGGTAATTTTTATGTTATGTATATTTTATCATAATTAAAACCAAACCAAACCAAACAAAAAAATTCACATAATTCTTTGAGCTTACAAAAAAAATAAATGGCCTAACTGCTCTAATTAGAAGGCAGAGATTGTTAGATTGGATAAAAAAGCAAGATCAAATTATATGGTGCTTATAAGAAATACACTTTATTTTTTCAGTTTTATATATATATATATGCACTCTTTATTTTTTTATATTCTTTTGCATTGTGGTTTATCATAGGATATTGAATATACTTCTCTGTGCTACACAGTAGGACCTTTTTGTTTATCCATTTTATATATAAAAGCTTACATCTGCTAACCCTAACCTCCCACTGCATCCCTCCCCCAACCCCCTCCCCCTTGGCAACCACCAGTCTGTTCTCTATGTCCGTGATTCTGTTTCTGTTTCATAGATAAGTTCATTTGTGTCATATTTTATATTCCCTGTATGTGGTATCATGGTATTTGTCTTTCTCTTTCTGACTTACTTCACTTAGTATGATAATATCTCGTTGCATCCATGTTGCTGCAAATGGCATTATTTTGTTCGTTTTTATGGCTGAGTAGTATTCCATCGTGTATATGTACCACATCTTCTTTATCCATTCATCTGTTGATGGACATTTAGGTTGTTTCCATGTCTTGGCTATTGTGAATAGGGCTACTATGAATATAGGGGTGCATGTATCTTTTTGAATTATAGTTTTGACTGGATATATGCCCAGGAGTAGGATTGCTGGGTCATATGCTAATTTTATTTTTAGTTTTCTGAGGAACCTCTATACTGTTTTCCACAGTGGCTGCACCAACGTACATTCCCATCAACAGTGTAGGAGGGTTCCCTTTTCTCCACATCATAAGAAATACACTTTAAGTATAAAAACACAGATATGTCAGAAAGTAAAATGGTGTAAAAAGATATATCATGCTAACACTAATCAAAAGAAAAGATGGACCTGGGGATGTGATGTACATCACAGTGACCATACTTAATAATAATACTGTATTGTATATTTGAAAGTTGCTGAGAGAGTAGATCTTAAAAGTTCTCACCACAAGAAAGAAAATTTGTGATGAATGTTAACTAGACTTATTGTGGTGATCATTTTCAATATATATGTATATCAAATCAAAATGTTGTATGCCTGAAACTAATATAATGTTATATGTCAATTATATCTCAAGAAAGATGGCTATGTCTTGGAAAGATGTCTATGATATATTACTAGATTAAAAATAGTTGTGAAACAAACAAACAAAGAAACATGTAGTGGCTATATGAACGTCAGACAAATTTCAGAGCAAAGAATGTTTCCAGGTATAAAGAAGATCATTTTATAATCATAAAGTGGGCAATTCATCAAGATGACTTAATTCTAAAAGTTTATGCACCTAATAACAGAGCTTCAAAATATGTGAAGCAAAAACTGATAGAACTGCAAGGAGAAATAGACAAATCACAATTATAATAGGAGATTTCAGTGCTCTCTCTTATTAACTGATATACAAGTAGGGAGAAAATAATCAAGGGTATAGAAGACAAACACCATCAATCAACTTGACCTAACTGACATTTATAGAACACTCTATCCAACAACAGCAGAATGTACATTCTTTTCAAATGCACATGGAACATTTACCAAAATAGGCCATATTCTGGATTACAAAGTAAGTCTCAATAAACTTTAAAAATTCAAGTCATAAAAAATTTGTCCTCTCATCACAATGGAATTAAATTAGAAGTTAATAACAGAAAGATTCTGGGAAAAATCTCCAAATATTTGGGAACTTGATAACACAATTCTAAATAACCAAGGGTCAAATAAAAAATACAAAAGGGAAACTAGAATGTATTTTGAATGGAATGAAAATGAAAACCCAACATATCAAAATTTGTGGGCTGCTACTAATTTGGTACTAAAAAGGTCTCAAATCAATCATCTCAGCTTCCACCTTAAGGAACTAGAAAAAGAAGAGCAAATGAAACCCAAAATAAGCAGAAGAAAGGAAATAGTAAAGATCAGAGCAGAAATTAATGAAATAAAATACAGCAAAACAATGAAGGAAAATGAAGCCAGAAGGTAGTTCTTTGAGAAGATCAATAATATTGATAAATATTTAGCCATGTTAGATCAGGAAAAAAGAGAGGAGACACAAATTACCAATATCAGTAATGAGAGAGGTGACCTCACTACAGATTTTATAGGTAAAAAGAGATAATAAGGGAATATTATGAACAACTTTGCCTATGTCAACAATGAACAATAAATTAGACAACTTATATGCAACAGCCAAATTCCTAAGACAAACTACCAAAACTCACTTAATGAGAATAGGTAACCTGAATAGCCCAGTATCTTTTTTTTTTAAATTAATTAATTTATTTTTATTTATTTTTGGCTGTGTTGGGTCTTCGTTGCTGCATGTGGGCTTTCTCTAGTTGCGGTGAGCAGGGGCTACTCTTCGTTGTGGTGCGTGGGCTTCTCATTGCAGTGGCTTCTCTTGTTGTGCAGCATGGGCTCTAGGTGCATGGGCTTCAGTAGTTGTGGCTCACGGGCTCAGTAGTTGTGGCTCACGGGCTCTAGAGCGCAGGCTTAGTAGTTGTGGCGCATGGGTTTAGTTGCTCTGCGGCATGTGGGATCTTCCCAGACCAGGGCTCGAACCTGTGTCCCCTGCATTGGCAGGCGGATTCTTAACCACTGTGCCACCAGGGAAGTCCCCAGTATCTGTTAAAGAAATTGAATTTGCAACTTAAAACCTTCCCCCAAAGAAAACTCCAGGCCTAGATGGCTTCACTGGTAAATTCTGCAAATATTTAAAGGAGAAAAAATACCAATTATATACAAACTCAGAAAACTGAAGAGGAGAAAAACTTCCCAAGTCATTCTGAAGCCAGTATTACCCTGATACTAAAACCATACAAACGAATTTATAAGAAAATAAGACTACAGACCAATATTCCTTGTGAACGTACATGCAAACTTTCCAAACAAGATTTTAGCAAATAAGATCAATATATAAAGAGACAAAATACATCATGACCAAGTGAGATTTATTCCAGGAAGGCAAGGTTGACTTAACATTTGAAAATCAATATAATTCATGTTATTAACAAAGTAAGAAAGAAAAAACATACGATCATCTTAATAGATACAGAAAACAATTTTGACAAAAATACAGCATCCATTCCAGGTTAAAAACTCTAAGCAAACTAGGAAATTCCTCAACCTGATAAAGAGCATCTGTGAAAAACCTACAGCTAACATCATACTTAATGGTGAAACTTAATGCTTTCCCTCCAAGATGAGGAGCAAGACAGAGATACCTCCTCTCACCACTTCTATTCAACATTGTACTAAAGGTTTTAGCCAGTGCAATAAGGCAAGAAAAAAACAGGCATCCATATTGGAAAGGAAGAAGTAAAACTCTTTATTCAAGACAACATGACAGCAAAAGCACGATCCATAAAGAAATATTGATCAACCAGACTTAATGAAAATGAAAATTTCTGCTATATGAAAGACACTGTTAGGAGAATGAAAGTCACAGAGTGGGAGAAAAATATTTGCAAAGCATATAACTGATAAAGGAGTTGTATGCAGAATATGTAAAGAACTCATACAACTCAACAATAAAAAAACAACCCAATTTTTAAAGTAAGCAAGAGATGTGAACAGACACTTCACCAGAGGAGGAATCTGAATGACAAATAAGCACAAAAAAAGATGCTCAGCATTGTTAGTCATCAAGAAGATGCAAATTAAAACCACAGTGAGAAACCACTACACCCTTACCAGAATGGCTTAACAGAAAAAAAAAAAAAGAAAGAAAAGAAAAGATTGACAGTACCAAGTATTAGTAAGGATGTGGAACAACTGAAACTTTTGTATACTGCTGGTAGAAATGTAAAATGAGACAACCACTTGGGAGAAATGTTTGGCAGTTTCTTATAAAATTAAACAAACTTACCATATTATCTAGCAATTCCACTCCTAGGTATTTACCCAAGAAAAATTAAAACATATGTCCACAAAAGGACACTAGAATATTTATAGGAGATTTGTTCACAAAGTCAAGAGCTAGAAATAACCCAAATATCCACCAACAGATACATGGATAAAAAACTGTAGTATATTCATAGAATGGACTAATACTCTACAATAAAAAGGAAAAAACTGATAAATGCCACAAAAATGGATGAATCACACAGACATTATGCTGAGTCATAGATGTTAGACACAAAAGACTACTGTTATGGACTGAATTGTGTCCCCAGATTCATACGTTGAAGCCCTAACCAATACGACTTTATTTGGAGACAGGGCCTTTAAAGAGGTAATTAAGGTTAAATGAGGTCATAAGGGTGGTGGGACCCTAATCCAATAGGACTGGTGTCCTTATAAAAAGAGGAAGGGACACCAGGGATGTGCCCACACAGAGAAAGGCCATGTAGGGACACAGAGAGAAGGAGGTCATCTCTCAAAGAGAGAGAGGGTTTAGGAGAAACCAAACCTGTCAACACTTTGATCTTGGTCTTCCAGCCTCTAGAACTGTGAGAAGATAAATTTCTGTTGTTTTATCCTCCCAGTCTGCAGTATTTTACTAGCTGACTAATATAACTGTATACTGTATAACTCCATTTATATGAAGTTTCAGAACAGGTAAAACTAATCTATAGTGACAGAAAGCAGATCCATGGCTGCCTGGGGACTGGGATAAGGAGATGGGTATTGACTGCAGATGGGCACAAGGAAACTTCTGGGTATGAGGGAGGTATTCTATTTAACTGTGGTGGTGGTGGTGGTTCCCTGGTATATATATTTGTCAAAACTCATCAAAATGTATGCTTAAAATTGGTGAATTTTATTCATGGAAATGATACCTCAATAAAGTTGATTTTAAAAAGAAACAAAATATTATGTAAAAAGTATAGACAAGAATTCTGGATTGCAGTGTAAGAGTCATGAAGTCTACCAATGCTTCATGTCTTTCATTTTGTAAGTTTGGATTTTTAGAGAGGTGTGTCCCCAGCAGAGGAAGCTGTGGGTGGTTTCAGCCCTACATGCAAAGAGGGATGCAGATGGAGCTTTCCACGTTAAAGGCCCGTAGAGTTATAACCATGTATTTCCTTTAATTTGTTCATGAAAAATAGCCGACATTAAACATCAACCAACCAACTATTACACTCAAAAAAACTCTTAATATAAAAATTTGTATTTTTTTTTTAACTGAGTCCCCATTTCTATAATCAACTGATGGTGAAGTTTTATTTAGCCTGGAGGCCTAGCCCTTCCTGGTGTCTAGTTCTCCAACTTGGACTGTGCAAGGCATCAAATCCCCCCTGAGGTGCTTGCCTCACAGAGATTGAAGATCCTCGCTATGGGCGTTAGAGGGTGCCTGCCCTAATTAGAGGGTCAACTATTAACCTTTCTAACACAGCAACTCTTGCTTCTTTTCTCACCATAGAGTAGAAAAGAGAGAAGATTTGGATTAGGTGATTTAAAAAGTGTTTGCTAGCTATATTATCCTCTGAGCCTATATTAGGTCTATGCTTCTCTCACTCACTCATTCAACTATAATGAGTTCTCTCTCCGTGCTTAATTCTATAGGAAGGGCTCAGGACACAGCAGTGAAGAAGGCAGACGTGGCTTGTGCCTTCATACTGCTTGTATTCCAGTGGGAGTTGGGAGCTGCAGGCATCCCAGGTCGAACCGGCTTAAATGATAAGTAATGTATTGGCTTGATGCTTGGGAATCTTAGGCAGGAGTTTCAGGGGTTCCCCGAGACTCTCTGTGCAGTGAAGCTGGTATTAAGATGGCCGTCAGGGACAGTTCCCAGCCTCCCACCCTGGGAAGACAAAGTCAAAATCCAGGAGAGAGACTCTCCCTTCCCTAAGGGTGTGTGATGAAACAGACTGATGAAGAACATTGCCGGAAGCCTCTAGCTAACCTCTCCTTGTGCCTTATTTGCCTGACTCGTGTCACGTGCTCTCTCTGAACCAATCACTGTAATGGAGATGGGATTTTTTTTTTTTCTCCCCCCTTAGACCAATCAGGGTTCTCCATGGAACTGGGTGTGGTAGGAATGAGCTGGGCGTGTCTCAGGAACCAGAAATGAGAGGCTCTGCTTTATTCTAGTTGGGTTCTATTAACCCGAATATTCACGTGGTAAATTTCAACATTGGTTCAAGGCAGCTGATAACCCTTTGGCAACTTCTGGAAGCACTGACCTAAGATACTGGTTTCAACTATAAAGTAATTAAAGGGAGTCACCTTATAGAAAACATATCAGAAATATTCAGAGGTTTCATTGCATGACTATTGAGGGGCAGTTGGGAAAGACTGCTTGGGGGAGGCAACTCTAGAGCTGGCTCCGGAAGCACGCAACGTGGCTTTAAGTTCCTGTCTCTGAGACTTACTAGCTGGGTAAGTCCCTTAAGCTCTTGGAGCCTCAGTTTCCTTTCCTGTAGAATGGGCACTATAATACCTTCTTTGTAGGATTTGTGAGAGGACTAAATGAGAATGTATGTGATGTCTTTTAGTACAGTGCCTGGCACATAGTGAGTGCTCAGTATTATTATTTACGTGTGCAGAGCCAGTCTAATTGACCACATTAGGAGGTACACCTGGATTGTTTCTGACCCACACCTTCATCTTCTCAGAATCTGATTTTAGGTCACAGCTGATCAAGAATAGGGGTACCACTTACAGGTATTTGTCAAGGTTCTGTCCTCCATTTGCATTGCTTTCCTTGTTTGCTACAACACCTCCGCTTTTCAGGAGGTGATAAGAAAGACTGGTCAAGAGCTCTGAGGTCAGATTCCCTGGGTTCCATCCCTGTCTTACTACATATTCACTGTGTGACCCTGGGCAGGATACTTAAGTTCTCCTCATCTGTAAAGTGGGTGTAAAAGCAACATCTTTGTCATGGGGTGGTTGTGAGAATGATAGTTGCACATCTGTGTGAAGGGCTCCCCGAGAGTCTGGCACATCGTAAGCACTTGATATGTGTTGTCTGGTATTATTACTATTTCATCTATCAACCATGACTCCTGACACCATTCTTGTTATCAGTTAGTCTCAATCTCTCTCCTTAAAAATTCCAGCTGCTTCTTTCCACCTGCCTGCTGAATATTTTCTCGCAAAGATCCAACCAAAACTTCATTCTCAACCTGTCCTAAAAGAAATCTAAAATATACCCATCCACTCTCTCCTTCCCCCAAATTTCCTCCTCCGCCTCTCTGCAGCCATTCTTTCCATTAATATCAGCACCTCTGGGAAACAAAGAGCTTTATCTCCTGTTTCAAGAATTCCAGATATCAGAAAGCCTTGCTGCTCTTCCACTTCCCACAAATTCTCATAGTTGGGGAGCACTTCCACCCAGCTTAAGAGAAATGAGGCCAGAGCTGTGAAGTGACTTGCGCAGGGTCACCAGCACGTGGGCAGCAGAAGGAATTCAGGCCTCCTGTTTTTGAGGGGATTCCCCTTCCACCGCCCCATGGCTCTCTGTTCTCTGTGCCGCGGAATGACTTTGCCCCAGTTGTCCTAAGGGCCCCTGGCAGGCTCACAGTCCCGGGCTTGGTGAGGCAAGGCTCTCTGCAGTTCTTGAAACAATTAAAAATCAGATTTCAAAAGCCAAGTCTCCTGTTATCCTGAGTTGTGCACTGGGGAAGGGGGGTGGGCAGAGGTGAGGAGACTAGCTCCTTTGAGACTTTCCAAGCATTGTGAGCAAAGTAAAACCCAAACTGAGGGATGTGAGTCATTCTGAGCGTGCATCTGTTAGCCACAAATGGGTACAAGAGATGGAGGTTCTGCAGGGGTTATGAGTGGTTTAGCCAGTGTTTTTCAATCTGAGAAATTCCATAGCATAGAATTTGAGGGTGCCCGAGGGAGCCCTCCATGGCTCTTCTTGCATTCCCACCTTTCTGAGCCCTGACAGGTCTCAGGTACTCACTCTGTAGCTGATGGGCACTGAACGTGGGCCGCATGTGGGCTCCATGCAGGCTTCAGACACCAAAACAGCCGTCCAGCTCATCATGTTCCTACTTCCTCAGACTATTGAAGTCAGAAAATTCTTGCCATTCCTGAGCTTGTAACAGAGACTCAGACCCAGTGACCTCCTTTTGTTCCCGCAGGGGGCTGCAGCCCCTCTGCAAGTTTAAACCGTTCAAATGAGCTCCGGCTTCATCTCGTAGACACAGTCGGAGGAACGGGGAGGGGGGAGGCAGCGCTGGGAAGAGTCCCCAAGGTGAAAAGAGAATGCCCACGGTTTCCCCATTCTCCCCCCATGCCATGGGAAGAAAAAAAGCCCCAAAGTAAAACTGGAGTTTAAAACTTTTCTCTGTTCATAGAGACAGAAAATAGAATAGAGGTTACCATGAGCTGAGGAAGGGGGTGTTGGAGGAGAGGAGGACGAGTTATTGTTTAATGGGTATAGAGTTTTTGTTGGGGATGATGAAAGGTTTTGGGTATAGATAATGGTGAAGGTTACACAACATTGTGGATTTAATTTATTTGACGCCACTGAATTGTACCCTTAACAAATGGTTAAAATGATAAATATTATGCTATGTATTCTACCACAATAAAAAAAAAAAGACAATAACTTTAAAAAAAAAAAACCCTGTTCTCTGCATTTCTTTTGAAACTGACTTCAAATAGACTGGCCCTCAAATCTGCAGCTGAATTCTTTGTCAGGAGATCATTATACTTTGCTTTAGGCTGGTGGTTCTAAAGAATTATGGATGACGGGAATGATTGAAACTGATTTATTTCTCAAGTGTTTGAGATTCCTTCATCCTGGTCCAATAATGTCTATTCAGGAAAAGCTTGTCTTTACCAAAGTCAGAAAAATAAAAGAAAATGCACAGGCCACCATCTAAAGTGGGCCTGGTTTAAGAAAATCTCTTATGTGAAATCTCAGATTTGGAGAACAAATTGGTAGCTGATGATTTGCCTTACAAAAGACTGCTTCACTTAACAAAAGAGTTTTACTCAAAGGTTCCTTTAAGAAGAGAGCCCCCTGGTGCATTTAATGATATTATTAGATTAAAAAAAAAAAAATCCCAACTGCTCAAGGACATTGCACTGTAAATACGTGAATGCATTGTATTGTGTTGTAAGAGTGGGAATAAAGAAGTAAGGGCTCTTTGACAAATGGACCATTTTGGTCCAGAGTAACACAAGGAGGAAGCAAGATGAGTGTTCTTGGCCTAAAATCCTGGCGGCTTTCTGGGAAGGTTTGGGAGTTTGTGATTTATTTCAGACAGCTAAGCCCGAGGCCTGTGATGTGTCCATTTTGAGAACTTAGGGTCCAAGTTCTAACTCTGCTCACGCTGACCCCTGTCACCTGCCCTGATCACAAAGGCCCTCAGTCGTGAGCTCAACTCTGTCCTGCGATGGCAGAAAAATATATCTGTTGCCAGAAAGTGGATTCTCTCCGGTGATGAAGAATGATCCTTATTTATGTCTGCATAGGTACATTCTGGGGCCCATAAAGGTTTAATTGTCCCTCTAACTAGTTTTTTTAAAAAACCCACAAAGAGGCTGCCAGCTTTCCCCAGAGTTTAAAACCAACTGAATGCGGTTCTGTGGAAGCTGCTTTAAGTGTGTAACTTGCGCTGTGTCCTGGGGCACAAGGCACGATTGTTTGGGGGAGTCGAAAGATGCAGCTCTTAGGAGGACTTTGAAAGTCAGTTTTTGTGGCTTTGGGCTGCTGCTGACCCTGGCTTGCTCTACAGAGAGAGAGAGAGAGAGAGGGCCTCCCTCTCCCTCAGCAGAAGCCTGCCTCTGCAAGTTACTCCCAGGGTGCCACTGCCCCCTGCTGCCACCTCCCAGTTCAGGGGGAACCCCTGTCACAGGACCCTAAACATCCTCCCTTTTATCTCTGGCGTTGCCTGTGCTGGTTTAAAAGACTTACAGGAAGCTAAGGAGAGAGGAGACACAGAAAGAGAGGAAACATGTCTGTGAGACAAAAGGAGAAAGACGGACACTGGTAACCAACACGGGGCCCAGAGAGATCCCTCAGCACCGCTGCCTCTCCTGTTTGTGCCTGTGTGTTCATTTGACAGTTATTGTCAGGGCACCTACTATGTGAATGAAGCACACACAGCTCCTGCTCTCAGAGAGCTTACAGTCTCCCGATGGAGTTAGTCATCATGCACAAATGTGTAAGGACAAACTGCCATGACTGCTATGAAGAAAAAGGAATGGGTGCTGAGTGAAGCTAACCAAGGGCCATGGAAGGTTCTGTGAGGGAGTTAGGCCTTGTAAGTTAGACCTGAAGAATGAGAGGGAGTCAGTGAGGTAAACGGAGGTTAGAGGAAGGGACAGTATGTGCAAAGACCCCGACGCAGGAAGGAGCAGGACTGGAGAAGCAGGCTGTCGGCGCTGCTGCCAGCATCTTCTTTGTCTTCTCTTGAAGCCCCCTTCCCTGAAAAGATCTCTGATGGTTTCCCATCCATCACACTTCCCTGTGAGCTTTGAAGGGCCTCGTCCGGACTGCCCCCAGATTACCTTGACCCTTCTCACCCTCCTCCTGGGCTCTGCAAAGAAAACACATTTGTCAAAAGACTAAAGCAAATAGTTTTGACGTGTGGTTCTGTACCATAAGGGAGGTTATAATGAAGTCGATCCCAGTTTACACGACTCCAAATGGTTCCATTTAAATGTCCCACCCTGTATTTATGTGTCCCTACCACTTGACTGTTTATCTTCCAGTATACTCTACTCTACTTGCAGTCCAGGCCTCTATTTAACATCATCTCTTACTATTTCCATTCCATGGTCTATCATTTACATTTTTCTTTAGGAAATGTAAATATTTATTTACAGTATTAGCTTTTACTCTTGCTTAGCTCTATATATTATGGAATAAACAGACTGTGATATGGGTTCTAGTCCTGAATTTTCTGTAAACTGGTGGTGACCTTAGCCAAGTCATTTAACCTCACTGAGCCTAATGCTTCTGTGTAAAATGAGGCGTTTTTTGTTTTTGTTATTTTGTTTTAGCTAGTGGATCCATATTCAGGATTCCTCTTAATCCCTGTGCTTCTCTACTTCTTACAGATAGCCACCTAGGAGTGCTTCTCTGACATCCTTCTCTATATCTACCCCTCTTTCCGAACGTCTTTGCGGTAGGATCAACTTTCTGTATAATTTGCTCTTGTGGGGTAGTGTACAGGATAGTATTTAACAAATGAGGATAGATCATACTATTGTGCTTGGGTTAAAGCACACATATGTGGGGAAATGGTGGAGAAGTAAGAAAATTCTAGCTGCTGGCCTGAAATTCCCTTAGACTGCTTCTCAACCTGGGGTACACGCATCCATAGGGGTACAGAGGTGTGCCAGCAAGTACAGGAAGCCCTTCCTCCTCAGACAAGAATTCTACTCAAAGATTTGAGGAGAGAAAATAGACTTCAGTGTTAAAACAAACATATGACATCTTAGTTTAGAAGGGGAACCCTGGGGTGGACAGCTTTGGGCACACTGTGATGTGAGTGGAAACGTGGCCTTTACCTCTGCCCTTGGGTTGTTTGAGAAATACTTGCCTTATGGGTCTTTTGAAATATGTGCACTTAAATAGGGTAAAGGTGTTGAGTTACTCAGGAGGGCCACTCCTGCCAAAGAATGGACATATGTGGAAAATCCATTTTCACCCAGTAGGAGAGTTTAAAGAGGGGTCTTGGGGTTGAGGGGGAGCCAGCCCTAACAAGAGACCCATTTCTAAAGACCAAATCGGTTACACAGTCTTGCTTAGGATTCTGGCTCATGGCTGGGTTTGAACTGATCCAAACATCTGGAAGGTCTCTCATCCTTTCTCTGACCTCCAGTAGCAATTCTTATTTGTACTCCATTCTGGGACTTACCATACCATTATATGTTAGTTATATTTTCTTTTTTATACAGCTTCTCAGCCAGAGTTAGGGAGGTGGTGTGAATTAATAAAAAGTATATGATCAAGCGTCAAGACCTTGCTTGCCGTGTGACTTTTGGAAACTCCCTGAAATCTCTCTGATCCCCAGCTTGCTCATCTATTAAATGGTTCAATATAACACCTGCCTTGCCTACTGAACAGGTAGGATTGCATGCAGAGCATATAGATTTGCAATGTAAAAGCATTTTGTAGATCATTAAACAAAAATCAGTTATTATTAACTAAGACCCCTAAGGGAAGGAGAGTTTATCTCTCACATCATCTTTCTATTCTCCTCAACCTCTAACTTTTGCCTAGTTGGTTCTGAAAACTATTAAAGATAAGATCATGAAATGCTGTCCCCACGCTGACCCTGAGAAAACTCCAATTCTGTCTCTCCTACCCCCATCCTTTCCTCCTCTTCTGGCCTGTCTCCTCCCCTCTTCCACATGCTCCCACACTGCTATTTCTTCCTACTGCCCCTTCCAGAGAATTTGGGTAAGAAGAGGACACTTAAAGGGGCTGTGTAATGTATATGAATGAACTACTCTCACAATTTCAGGCATCAGCAGGGCAAGTTTTATGGCAATGCCATTTTTGTGGGAAAACAAACTGGTGTCATTCTGGAGACTTTCTCCCAGAAATAAAAATGCCCAAACAGAATTATGGAAAAAAAAATTTTTTTAATAGAGAAATCAACAACCCAATCTAAATATATCCCTGTAATAATGAAGAATCATATTTTCATTTAACTCTTTGCTGCAGTCAGATAACTTCCTCCCACTTCTGGCTTTGGGGTGTAGGCCAGCCTGCTTCACAGTTGACGTCCCTGAGGGAAACACCAGGAAAGGGTGATGAGGAGGAAGGGGCAAGTTTAGTATGTATTGATTTGAGATACTCTCTGGCTAAACAGTAACTTTGCTAGGCTAGTCCCCTCCTATCTGCCTGGGCCTCAGAGTGAAGTGGATTTTCTTAAGCAGAAATGTTCTTGGATCTCTTCATAATTTTCCCCTTCAAAATATAGGAGTTGTGCAAGAAAGATCCACATTCCACACTAACAAGGCAAGGGTTATAATGAGAACTTGGTTTCTTACAGGCAATACTTTCGTCTTTTGTTTTATTTATTTATTTTTAAAGTAAGCTTTTGTGGTAAGAAATCAAGTCAAAGTAATAAAGAAGGATGGGAGAATCGTGGAACGGAAACTTCCTTTTCATTTTTTTCCCCCAAAGTGCAGGAATTGGAGGGGAGGGGTCACTCCAGGTCCTCACATCACTCCAGGGGCAACAGAGCAGACCAGGAACCAAGAAAGGCTGGTGACCTGGGGCCTGGAGCGGCGGGATCAGCCCCCAAGCCACAGATGAGCCCGTGGCCAGGAATTCAGTGGGAGGAGCCTACACTGCCTCCCAGTTCCCCGCGCCTGCTCCGACCAGCACCTGGCACGGGTTCTCGGCTTCCACACCTGGAGAATGGGAGAAGGGCCCTCCTCTCACAATGGGCCCAGGATGTGCTAAGGAAACAACCCGCCTGGGTGTGGTTCTCTCTCAAGTTTTATGAACAGGCTGAAGAGAAACAAAACATCGTGCTCCTTCCCTTCTTAAGTAGTTTCAGGTGATCTTTTTCGTGGGGAGCGGGAGATGTCAGGCAGGGAAGGGCCCTGGGGACCAGTTAACCAAAGGCCTGTGGAGGCTTCGAGCCCTCGAGGATCGAGGCACTAGCCGGCGGCTTCCACCCGAGGAGGTGGCGGCGGCCGGCACGTGCCCCGCCCCGTTGCCCCGGAGACGGGCGGCGGTTTATGTTCAAATCCCGGACTCTCCCACCGTGGCGCGGCGGCGGGGGTGCGCGCGGGTCGGCCCCGCACGGCCGCCGTCCCTCGCTGCCCAGCCGCGGTGGTACGGCCCCAGCCTAGAGGTGCGCCGCAGCTCGCCCGACTCCGCAGTGGCGGCGGGTTGCTGTGGAGGAGGCGAGGGACCTGGAGTTTGAGCGCCGTGGGCTCCCCCTGCTGCTGGAGCCCGGGTGGGCCTGGGGCGGGCGTTTCAGGCGAGCAGGCCGCCCCTCTGGCCTTAGTTTCCTGGTTGCGGAGCCAGCACTCACTACTCTGTGATTCCTCAGCCCCGTTCCTCCAGGCTCCTCTGCCCCTGTCGGTCCCCGAGAGACCCTGAAGCTGTCCACCCTCCTCTTAGTTTGTCCAGGTCGGGCGCGATTGGCCGGGCCCCAGACCCCTTAGGTAGTTGGAGAGCCCCCTTCCTCGCCCCCCACAGCGCCCCATTTCTCCCCACCCAGATTCCATCAGCAAAATGACGGACGTGGAGGAAAACGTGCCCCTGAAGGACCCTGGCGATGCAGAGAGCGGGGCCTGTAAGCCCGAAACCTCAGGACCGACCCGGGAAGACATGAGCAGCCCCAAGGACCACACTTCCCGTAGGTCCAGCCCCGCCGGCCCCAGCCCTCGGGGTGCTTAGTGTGGGTCAGGTGGGAAGGAGCCCGCGGCGCCGCACTTCTCTACCCACCTTTTTCCTCATCCCCCCACCCCCCCCACCCCAATCTCTACTTTCAGGCCCCAGGCCCCTTGTTGACCAGAAGATCTTCAGAGTTTTTAGTCCTGGAGAAAGAAGTGACCCAAGAGCGATTTCTTGAATCTGACAAGATGTGAGGCTGAGTCAGTTCAGAGCCAGCTTTGTATTCTTTTATTTTGAATTTGTAGGTGGAAAATGGCAGACACCTGGGGTAGATTTTACAGAACGGAAATGATCCCAGATGGGCATTGTGTTCTCTCGGTGCTTCGTTGACTGCATTTAGTAATGATGCTCTGGCCTCATACTCTTTAGCTCATACTATAGGAGATGTTCTTTTATGTTCCTATTGGGGCACAAAGTCTCTTCCACACTTTATGTCTGATCTCACTGGGACTCATTCAGCATTTCTCTTATCATAATCACCAGGTAATTTCAGCAGTCAACCATCTGAAGGCCTGTCCACGTGCAACAACCTGAGTTAAATTCTTTAAATTCAATCGCTTGTCTTTCTCTTGTAGCCACACGGGGTCGCTGCTGGTTAAGGAAAAGCAGCAAATTGGGTGCTTTGGAATCCTGATTTGGGCAATACAACTCAATAACCTGAATAACCAAACTTCTCTTTTTTAATAATTTCGAAATTTTATATATTAGGTTGACTTGGTTAAGTTACCAAATTATCTTGAAAATGTCTTTGTCCTTGGGATCTGGATTTTAAAAATCTATTTTAGTTACTTTTTACCTCTAATTTCTCTTTGAACCTCCCTGTTCCTGAATTTTACAGCTGTAGGAGTTGCATAGTGCTATGGTACTTTTGAGCGACAGAACAATCTTGTCAGAGCAGGCTATGAGCTTTGGTTTGTTGTAGTTGGGAAGTGTTTCTGTGTATAATATTTTCCTCAGTCCTTCAATAAGCTGCTACAAGCAGCTCAATCTCCCTTTGAAGATTTTCTCTTAGTTCTGATTTTGCATTACTGAATTAGCAGTAAGTCTGTTTGCATATTTGACTGTGTTTTGCCATTTTGGCCAAAACTGAAGACTTCAGAGAGACTGAAAAAATAAAGGGAACTTCCTGTCCAACTAAGGTTCAGTTCACCGTTACATTTACCTAAACAGAAACTCTGCTGGTGGCTTTTTGGTAAATTTTACAATCACCTTTTACCCTTAACTTTTTATTTTGATATATTTCAAATCTGTTGAAAAGTAAAAAAACAACGAATGCCCACATTAACATTTGCCACACTGTTTTTTTCTCTTATTATATTTTACATATGTATTTTTTCTTTCTTGAAGTTATAGAGTCATGACTTTACCTCTAAATATTTCATGTATCTTCTAAGAACAAAGGCATTCTCCTATGAAACCTCTTTTGTGCAATTTTTCCTTTTTACATTTTTAAACCTTTTTGCTTATGGAAAACTTAAACATATACAAAAGTAGAGAGATTGGAATAATGAACCCCCATTTACTCATCACCCAACTTCAACAATTATCAACTCATGGCCAATCTTAGTTCATTTATATCCCCTCCACATCTTGGAGCCGAATACTTTTTTGTGAACAAATTATGAAGCTTCATTGAAAGAGAGTGAGAAAATATGATTTATTGTGTGCAGCTCTTTTATACCAAGTAATAATAACTACCATGTATGCCAATTATGTAAGAATGCTATCAGGTAGGTCTGTACTAAGAACTTAGAATAGTGGTTCCCAAATGCTAGAGCTGGTTTGTGACAAAATTCTTAGCATACTGTGTGAAATGAAATAAGGATATTGTAATGAGTTTTTCCTAAAGCTAAATTGATTCAATTTTAAGGACTAGTCTTTTTTCTGACTGTATTCCCTTTCTGCTTTTTGGGGGTTTAAACTATCCTTTTTCTTTTATGAAATGGTTTTGGTGGTGGTAGAGTGGATTTTTTTTTTTTTTGGTTGCACCAGGTCTTAGTTGCGGCTTGCGGGCTCCTTAGTTGCACCTCACCGACTCCTTAGTTGTGGCATGCAAACTTTTAGTTGTGACATACATGTGGGATCTAGTTCCCTGACCAGGGATCGGACCTGGGCCCCCTGTATTGGGAGCGTGGAGTCTTAACCACTGCTCCACCAGGGAAGTACCTAGAGTGGATTTTTTATTTGCTTATTTCGTACTATCCATACTTGACAAAACAAAAAGTTGGCAAGCTGTCATCAGTTGCTCAAAATCTTTTTGGAAATTTACTCATCTGTGAAATCCTAAATTCTGGAAACTACTTTAGAAGACCAAGTGAGATTGACGCCATTCAGTACCCTCTGTGTGGAGAATTTAACTTCCATCAGAGGCAGGAAGAGGAGAGTGGAATCGTAATATCCTTAGATAAACATTATTTTTGCAAATCACAAATTATTTCTTTGCCACTTCATTATTTTACTTCTTAAGAGAAAGGTTTTTAATCAGTTTCACTTTCTGTTTTTTTATAAGATAGCTTCTTTATCCTCCCTTACCCCCATGCTGGGCTACTGAGAGGCTCTGTCGCGGGACCTAGAGTTCAGAAAACATAACTGACTGGAATGGTCGAATGAGTGTGTGTAAGGTCACTGTGATGAATCTCAATTTGGAGCCTACTCAGTGGAGTGAATCTCTGAATAAAATAGAAATTCAGACTTCTTTGAGTTCACTGGTGTCCCCCATAAGTTCTTTTTTTTCAGTTGAGGTATAAGTGACATAGAACATTAGTTTCAGGTGTACCTCATATGTTCTTTCTGTCACAGGTCTGATAGATACAGTTAATGATGTTTCCAAGCTGAGCAAGGAGATTGGGATGAATCATGATTTCCACATGGAAGAGAAGGTTTTGCCTCCAAGCAGGTACAGGCTCTTCTAATTTTCCCATTTTATTCATCCTGGTATAGGTATTTAGCACTAATGGCTTCTGACCAGACTCAAAGCATTTTTATTTAATAACACAATCAGTGCTTGAATCTAAGCCATTAGAGGTCTCAGCAACTGAAACAGAAGAGTAATAAATTATAATTATTAGTATCAGAGGGTCAAGAAGCAAATGTTATTTAACCAGTGAATAAACCCAAGCAATTATTGGGATGTTCACTTTGGGACCCCACTTAATAATAAAATAGTTAGGGTGGATTTCAGATCTTCTCTGACAGATGCGGAGGAATTAGCCTGTAGTAGCTATCTATTGCTGCATGACAAATTACCCCAAAACTCATCAGCTAAAACAGTGTTCATTATCTCCCAGTTTCTGTGGGTCAGGGATTACGGGTGTGGCTTCACTGTGTGCTCTACCAGTCTGTTGATGTTGGCCTGAGCTGCCCTCAGTTCCTTGCCACCTGGGCCTCTCCATAGGGCGGCTCACAAAACAGCAGCTGCCTTCCCTCACCCAGGGTGAGAAAGCGAGAGAGTAAGTGGGTGAGAGATGGTGCCCAAGACAGAAGCCACGGTCTTTTTGTTACCTAACCTCAGGAGTGATGTCCGTGGCCTCTGCTACATTTTGTTTGCTAGAAAGGAACCCACAAATCCAGGCCACACTCCAGGGTACAGGATTATACCAGGGTGTGAATACTAGGGATCTAGATCTTTGGGGTCATTTTATTGGTATTGGTTGCCTACCACATGGCTCCTGTCTTATCAGTTACTCTCTTATGTGATCACAGATTTAAACAGGCACAGATAAAAAGATCAATTTTCTCATAGTGGTGTTTTCAACTGCCCCCTCAACTCCTCACCCACACCCCCATTCCCCACTTCATAAATCAGCTTAATTTGTGAATCAAGATCAGAACCCTCTTGATAAGGAATGCTCCCCCACCCCCATCAAGCCTTATTTTTCATTCTTCTTAGTTATATTGACATTGCAATAAATAAGAACCATTCCGTAAGTATGACTTGCTGGTTTATTGGCAGTTAAGTGGGTAAATTCATTGTCACATTTTACATTTTAAAACAGTTCTGATTTCCCACCAATAGACAGATATGTGATGGCAGCTTGTGATAAGTCAATTTCCTTAAATGTTTTTGTCATTTGTCAGCTTCAGGGACTCTGTTACTAAAGTGCTGTTCTCTGCCACAAGTTGCTGCCCTGGTCTTCCTGGTCTGATCTGCTCTTGCCAACAGATGTCCATGTCAAGCACAGCTTCTCTGGGAACAGGTTTTCACCAAAACCCAGATCTTCTAGCATCTCTCTCACTGCTTAGATGTTTCTGTTGCTGGCAGGAGAGGAGGAAAAAAGAGTAGAGGAAATGAGAGAGGGAGAAATGAAGCAGGGGAAATGGTACTATTCAGAGCTGGGTTTTCAAGTAAGGTAATACAAAATTTATATCAGGAAAAAGGTTGAAATCGAGTTTGAGGTCACTCCTTATTGGCAGTTGGCTTTACTTTGGGCTCATAGGATGAAGTTAATTACAATTGTATGTTCCTAAGGGAAATCCCATGTTTGGGCATTCATTCATCAGGCATTTGTTGAGTCCTTATTATGTGGCAGGAAAAATGTTGAGTTCTGGGGATAGAGGTAGCTACAGCTATAAATAAATAAGGCACTGTCTTTGCTGTCAAGAAGCTTTTGTAAGAGAGACAGATGAGTAACAGAAAGTGACTGATAAGTTCACTCAGAGCTGTGTGAATAGAGTTGAATGAAAGTTCTCAGCTGCCTAAAGATCAGAGAAGATTTGCCTATGGAGGAAGATTTAGCCTATGATGACTTGAGTCTTAGAGGTGGTCTGGGTGGGAAGGAATGCTCCTGGCAGAGGAATCATGTTGGAGGCACAATGGTGTGAACTGAACAAGTATCTTGATGTGATTGAGCACAGGGTATTATGAGGTAGGAGGAGATAAATTTGAAAGGGAGGTAGAGCAATATCAGGAAGGGTCATGTGAGCCATTTATACTGCTGGTGATGGGAAGCCCCAAAGGACTTTGAGCATGACCTCATGATCGGAATTGCATCTTAGAAAAATCATTGATTTTAGAATGAACTGGTGGGGAACAAATTAAAAAGGGACAAGACTGAAGACAGAGGGACCAGTTAATGGCCTAATGTAGTAGTCCAGGTAAGAGATGATGGTAGGAGGGGATGGATTCCAGAGACATTTAAAAAGCAAAATTTATGGAACTTGGAAGATGGATTGGACAAATAGGGTGAGGGGAAAAGCTTTAAGAACAATTACAGTACACAATAGACTATTAGACTATAGTTGGTTACCTCTGCTGATTGAGATTGGTGTGTTGGGAGAGGAATTTTGATTTTTGTTGTATTCATCTTTGTATTGCTTTTTTTGGTTTGTTTTACAAGGAGCATGCATTACTAAGGGGGGATGTTTAATGCCAGAAAACCGATCACTATTTGGCAATGACTAGGTACAGCCTCAGAATTTTCAAATGATTCTTTTTCTTCTTATTAGTCTAACTGTATAGGTCAGAGAAATCATTTAAATAAAGGTCAGAGGAAAATTAATTCCTTTTAAAATATTAATAGACAATTTTTAGCATAGTTTAGTTTTACAGAAAAATGATGGAAAATAGAGTTCTCACATTCCCCCTTTTCTCCTGCACACAGTTTCCTCTATTATTTATATTTTATATTAATGTGGTATATTTGTTACAATTGATGATCCAGTATTAATACATTATTATTAACTCAAGTTTACACTGGTGTTCACTTTTCGTGTTGTATATTCTATGGGTTTTGAAAAATGTATAATGACACGTATTCACCATTTCTGTATCATACAGAGTAATTTCACTGCCCTAAAAATCCCCTGTGTTCGACCTATTCGTCCTTCCCTCCCTCCCTCTGAAACCCTTGGCAACCACTGATCTTTTTACAGTCTCCGTAGGTTTCTCTGAATTTCTTATAGTTGGAATCATATAGTAGGTAGCCTTTTCAGATTGGATTCTTTCAATTAGCAATATGCATTTAAGGTTCCTGCATGTCTTTTGGGGGCTGGATAGTGCATTTCTTTTTAGTGTTGACCTCTTGGTTGCTTCCAAGTTTTGGCAGTTATGAATAAAGCTGCTATAAATGTCCATGTGCAGATTTTTGTGTGGACATAAGCTTTCAACTCATTTGAGTAAATACCAGGGAGCACTATTGTTGGACTGTATGGAAAGAGTATGTTTAATTTTGTTAGAAACTGTGGAACCATCTTCCAGAGTGACGGTCTTACACTTTGCATTCCTACCAGCAATGAATGAGAGTTCCTGTTGCTCCCGTCCTTGTCAGCATTTGGTATTGTCAGTGTTTTGGATTTTGGCTATTCTAATAGGTGTGTAGTGGTATCTCATTGTTACTTTAATTTACAATTCCCTAATGAGATGTGAGGTTGAGCATCTTTTCATATGCTTATATGCCATCTGTATATATATCAATACTTTGGTGAGGTGTCAGTTCGGACCTTTCCCTGTTTTAAAATTGGGTTGTTTTATTGTTGAATTTTAAGAGTTCTTTGTATATTTTGGATACTAGTTCTTTATCAGATATGTGCTTTGCGAAGATTGGAGCTTGCCTTTTCATTCTCTTGTCTCTCACAGAGCAGTTCTTAATTTTAATGAAGCCCAACTTACAAATTTTTTCTTTCATGGATCTTTCTTTTGGTGTTGTATCTAAAAGGTCGTTGCCAAACCCAAGGTTACCTAGATTTCTCCTGTTATCTTCTAGAAGTTTTAGAGTTTTATGTTTTACATTTAGGTCTATGATCTATTTGTGGAAGGTGTAAGATCTGTATCTAGATTCATTTTTTTGCATGTGGATGTCCAGTTGTTCCAGCACCATTTGTTGAAAAGACTATCCTTTCTAATTGAATTACCTTTGCTTCTGGTTTTTGTTTGTTTGTTTGTTTTGGTTTTTTAAAAGTTTTTAAAAATTATTTATTTATTTATTTATTTATGGCTGCATTGGGTCTTCATTGCTGTGCGTTGGCTTTCTCTAGTTGGCGATTGGGGGCTACTCTTCGTTGCGGTGCGTGGGCTCCTCACTGCGGTGGCTTCTCTTCTTGCGGAGCATGGGCTACAGGCGCGCGGGCTTCAGTAGTTGCAGTACGCGGGCTCAGTAGTTGTAGCTCACAGGCTTTAGAGTGCAGGCTCAGTAGTTGTGGCGCACGGGCTTAGTTGCTCTGCGGCATGTGGGATCTTCCTGGACTAGGGTTCGAACCTATGTCTGCTGCTTTGGCAGGCGGATTCTTACCCACTGTGCCACCAGGGAAGTCCCTTTTTTTTTTTTTTTTGAGGCGGGGAAAAAGACGGATATTTCTGGCTTCCATGACTGGCTACATGGTAGTGCCATTGAAATTGGGAATACAGGAGGAACAGGTTTGGAAGGGGAAGATAGTGAATTCAATTTTAGACCTGCTGATTTGGAAGTATCTATAGATATTCAGGTATTATCAAAGAAGGAAAATCCTTTTCCTAGATTTTAGGTCTATAAGAAAGTGAAAGATCATTTAGTTCATTGCTATATGTGTACATAAAGGGAAACTAAGTCACATCTTTTCTAAGCTAAATGCAAAATCAGTGCTAAAGTTCAGCCTGATCTCTATTCAGGGTTCTTCCTACTGCAGAGGGTGGGCTGTGCTGGAACCACAAGGGGCCCTTCTGAGAGGTTGTGCTGGTGCCATTGACATCCAAGTTTAACCCCAGCTTATTCAGCTCTGCTACCGTCCAAACATAGTTCCTGGCCTTTCCCTGTCTGTATAATGGTCTTTTATCATATCAAACACTGTTTGGGGCTTAGGAGATAATGACCTTTTGGCAGTTTTTGAGTAGAGAAAGTAATTTGTTCATTTAACCTTCTTACAGTCTGGAAGGCAGGGTCAAGGAGACAATGCACAATGCCTTTTGGGATCATCTGGAAGAGCAATTATTAGCTACTCCTCCAGACTTCAGCTGTGCTCTTGAACTCCTAAAAGAAATTAAAGAGGTGAGTGACGAACCTTTCATTTGTAGATGTAAAGTTCCTAGACAGCCTCCACTCACTGGAATGTCAGTGGCTGGCAAATCCTAACTGAACATGGTCCATGAATCAGTCAGAGTCTAATCAATAGACAGAAATCACACAGTAATTTCAACAAAGAAGTTTTAATATAAAAATTATTATAACAGGGAATTGGAGAAATGAAGGCTTTGGGCTAGTAAGAAGCAAAGAAAACTCTACTGGAATATCAGACATAAGGAGAATCCTTTCTCATCCCCAGGGGATGGGGAAAACCCAAGGACCCAGTTACTCATTTGAGGGCATGTCTGTGCCAGGGGAGGTTGCTGGCCTGTGTGTTCTGTTGACCGCCGTGTACTGCAGGAGCTGGTTGCCAGGGCAGTTGCCTGTGTTGCAGGAGCCTGGCCCTGGAGAAGCAGCCACTTCCTCTGCAGAGTCCAGCACTAGAGAAGCCTCTCAGCTGCAGGAGCCAGCTGCCTGCAGAGCCACATGTACTGTAGGAGCCTCTGCCATGTGAGCATTCCAGAACCAGGAAGAGAAGCTCTTGCCTTTTGCAAGGTCTTTCTAGTATGTGGTGGATACACCCTAAGGTGACCCCCAGTGATCCATGCCCTTGTATAATCCTCTCTCCCTGAGTGTGGATGAGATCTATAACTTGCTTTTAATCAATAGAATATGGCAAAGGTGATGGGATGTTACTCCCAGGATTACATTTCATTATGTAAGTCTATCTTAGCAGGCTGGAGAGAGAGACTTTCCAGCTGACCTTGAAAAAGCAAACAAGTAGGGACTTCCCTGGAGGCTCAGTGGTTAAGAATCTGCCTGCCAATGCAGGGGACACAAGTTCAAGCCCTGGTCTGGGAAGATCCCACATGCCACGGAGCAACTAAGCCCGTGCGCCACAACTACTGAGCCCGCACTCTAGAGCCTGCAAGCCACAACTACTGAAGCCGGCACGCCTAGAGCCTGTGCTGAGCAACAAGAGAAGCCACCGCAATGAGAAGCCCGCGCACCGCAATGAAGAGTAGCCCCCGCTCGCCACAACTAGAGAAAGCCCGCGTGCAGCAAAGACCCAACACAGCCATAAATAAATAAATAAATAAATAAATAAGTTAAAAAAAAACTTTTTTAAAAAAAAAGCAAAAGCAAACAGGTATGTTGTGAACTGCATATGGAGAGGGCCACATGGCAAGGAAATGCAGGTGGCCTCTAGGACCTGAGGGCAGCATCCAACCAACAGCCAGTAAGAAGCTGGGGCCTTCAGGTATACAGCTGTAAGGAAGTGAATTCTGTCAACAATTTGAATGAGCTTGGAAACATTCTTCCCCAGTCAGGTTTCCAAATGAGAACACAGCCCAGCCAACACCTTGATTGCAACCTTGTGAGATCCTGAACAGAGGATCTGGTTAAACTTTCTGGACTCTTGACCCACAGAAACTGTGAGATGACAAATGTATATACTGTTTTAAGTCTCAAAGTTTATGGTTAACTTGCTTATGGTAACAGAAAACCAATTAATAACCATCTCACATGCACCCCAATGTTCGTAGCAGCACTATTTACAGTAGCCAAGACATGAAAGCAACCTAAATGTCCATGGACAGATGAATGGATAAAGAAGATGGGATCCATATACATCCATGGACAGATGAATAGATAAAGAAGATGGGGTCCATATACACAGTAGAATATTGTTCAGCCATAAAAAAAGAATGAAATAATGCCATTTGCAACAACGTGCATGGACCTAGAAATTATCATACTAATTATCATACTAATTATCATACTAAGTAAAGTAAGTCAGACAGAGAAAGACAAATATCAGGTGATCTCATTTATATGTGTAATCTAAAGTATGATACAAATGAACTTATTTGCCAAACAGACTCACAGAGAAAACGAACTTATGATTACCAAAGGGGAAAGGGTGAGGGCAGGGATAAATTAGGAGTTTGGGATTAGCAGATATAAACTACTGTGTGTAAAATAGATAAACAACAGGTCCTACTGTATAGCACAGAGAACTATATTCAATATCCTGTAATAAACCATAATGAAGAAGAATATGAAAAACAATTTAATTATATATATCTATATAGATATAATCTGAATCACTTTGCTGTATACCAGAAACTAACACAACATTGTAAATCAACTATACCCCCCCCTGCCCCCCAAAAAAGTGCCATCTACAGATGAAGCTTAAAATTGTGCCATCTGGTAAAGGAAAAATATTTAAAGAACTTACTCTGAGAAAATGGAGAAGAAAAAGGATGGATTTGGAGAGGACTTGAGAGGCAGTAAATTGATAAATGTTGCATTCCATTCCTTTGGCTACTCAGCTTCCATATGTACCCTTCTACACACACTCAAATTCCTGAAAACAATTCTATTTTTACCTAATAAGACATAGCTATCCAGGGAATTCCCTGGCAGTCCAGTGGTTAGGACTCCGTGCTTTCACTGCCGTGGGCCCGGGTTCAATTCCTGGTCAGGGAACTAAGATCCCACAAGCCGTGCAGTGCGGCCGAAAAAAAGAAAAAGAAAAGACAAAAGACGTAGCTGTATGTCTTACAAGTTCTTATCCTTTTCCCCAAATGAGGAAACTCACATTCCCAACAGTTATAACCGTTGCTGTCTATGATATACCTCATATACAGTCATAGTCTCACTGAATATTCTATTACCTACAGGCTAAACTGTAAAATTTAACTTCCAACAACCTGTCTATAAAATAATAATGGAGTTTCCTTAAAAAACTAAAAATAGAGCTATCATATGATTCTGCAATCCCACTCCTGGGCATATATCCAGAGAAAACCATAATTCAAAAGATACGTGCACCCCAAATGTTCACTGCAGCACTATTTACAATAGCCAGGACATGGAAGCAACCTTAATGTCCATAGACAGATGAATGGATAAAGAAGATATAGTACACATATACAATGGAATATTACTCAGCCATAAATAAAGAATGAAATAATGCCATTTGCAGCAATGTATACACACCACTATATATAAAACAGACAATCATCAAGGACCTACTGTATAGCACAGAGAACTCTACTCAATTATTCTGTAATAACCTAAATGGGAAAAGAATCTGAAAAAGATATATGTATAACTGAATCACTTTGCTGTACACCTGAAACTAACAAAACTTGTAAATCAACTATACTCCAATATAAAATAAAAATTAAAAAAAATAATAATGGGAAGGAGAGAGAAGAAAATGGTTAGCATATACAAATAAAGCCATGCTTATAACAAGCAAAGAGAAAACGTATGGTCTTTGTTTCTGTAATTGGTCATGAGGCTGTAGTTGGTATCTATGGCTTCATTTTAATAGTCATTCCATGTTTGCCTTGTCCTTAGCTGCTGGGGTTCTTTATCTGACGGAGTGACCCAAACCTTCATTGCCAAAGAGTCTGAGTCCTTGGGCATTTTGCTTTTGTTGTTTGTATGTTGTGGTTTTCCCTTGACCTATATTATTGGGTATGGAAGTATCAAGAGGTACCTTAGAATCTTCTGGGTTCCAGACACAGTCCTTCTTGTTCCCATTGTGTAGCAGCAACCCAGTTTCTCCTTAGTACTCAGGATCAATTACTCTAGTCCATAGAGGAACTCCTTTTTTACCTTGTTGGTTCAGTGGTAGAGGGAGCCCAAAATGATCAGGGGGGTAGTCTCATCTTCTAATTCATTGGAACCAATGTAAGCATTCCTCCCAAATCAGCAGAGCCCAAAGTTGTCAGGAGGGGAAATAAAAATTCTGCAAGTAGGTTATTAGATATAATGGTGAGAGGAACCAGTCCTACTTCCACCCCTTGATTCCTGGGACCATGTATTCTGGCTTTAGGGAATAGCACTGCATAATGGTTTTGATTCAAAGTATATATTGCATCTTATAAGACAGAACCTCTTCCTTTCAGGATATTATCTCTCAACTAATGCTGTAACTGAGTCTTCAATAAGCCATTCCACTTTTCAGTTAAGACCAGTCGACTCTCCATGAGGGGTATGTGGGTATGAACCCGTTGCTGTACTTTCTTGGCTGTAAAATGAGCTCCTTGATTAGATGCAATGCTGTGGGGCATACCAGGACCCAAGACAGAGGATAAGGCATTCTGTGAAATTTTGTGAGTATGTGGATGTTGGTGCTAACAGAAGTAGTGCAGACAGGGAAGACAGCTCCATATTCAGAATGCGTCTCTTCCATTGAGGGTGACTCTCCGCCCCCTCCACGAAGGAAGAGATCCAAAGAAATCATCTGCTACCAGGTGGCTGGCTGATCCTCCCTGGGGAATGGTGCCACGTTACCAACTTAGTTGTTTGTGCTTTTTAGGATTTTTTATTATTATAAACACAATTTTTACCGTTTTAATAATGTTAAGTGTTACAATTCAGTGGCATTAAGTACATTCGCAATGTTGTGCAGTCATCACCACTATCCATTTCCAGAACGTTTTCATCTTCCCAAACAGAAACTCTACCCATTAAACAGTAACTCTTCAGACCTTTTTTCCCCCAGTGCCTGGTAACCTCTATTTTACCTTCTGTCTCTATGAATTTGACTACTCTAGGTTCCTCATATAAGTGGAATCATACAACATTTGTCCTTTTACATATGGCAAATTTTACTTAGCATGGTTTCAAGGTTCATCCACATTGCAGTGTGGATCAGAACTTCATCCCTTTTTATGGCTGAAAATATTCCATTGTATGGATATACCATATTTTGTTTATCCATTCATTTGTTGTTTTGTTTTGTTTTGTTTTTGGCCACGTCACGTCTTAGTTGCAGTGTGTGCAGCATCTTCAGTTGCAGCATGCGGGATCTTTTTTTCTTTTTTCACATCTTTATTGGAGTATAAATGCTTTACAAGGTTGTGTTAGTTTCTGCTGTATAACAAAGTGAATCAGCTATATGTATACATATATCCCCATATCCCCTTCCTCTTGAGCCTCCCTCCCACTCTCCCTATCCCATCCCTCTAGGTTGTCACAGAGCATCAAGTTGATCTCCTTGTGCTATGCAGCAGCTTCCCACTAGCCATCCATTTTACATTTGGTAGTGTATATATGTCAGTGCTACTCTCTCACTTAATCCCAGCTTCCCCTTCCCCCCCACGCCCTCAAATCCATTCTCTACGTCTGTGTCTTTATTCCTGCCCTGCCACTAGGTTCATCAGTGCTGCTTTTTTAAAATTCCATATGTATGTGTTAGCATACGGTATTTGTTTTTCTCTTTCTGCCTTATTTCACTCTGTATGACAGATTCTAGGTCCATCCATCTCACTACAAATAACTCAGTTTCATTCCTTTTTATGGCTGAGTAATATTCCATTGTATATATGTGCCACATCTTCTTTATCCA
Source organism: Balaenoptera ricei (assembly GCF_028023285.1). Taxonomy (NCBI): domain Eukaryota; kingdom Metazoa; phylum Chordata; class Mammalia; order Artiodactyla; family Balaenopteridae; genus Balaenoptera; species Balaenoptera ricei. Next base: position 39,786,148 of record NC_082649.1, read on the forward strand.
TTCATCTGTTGATGGACATTTAGGTTGCTTCCATGTCCTGGCTATTGTAAATAGAGATGCAGTGTACATTGTGGTGCATGTATCTTTTTGAATTATGGTTTTCTCAGGGTATATGCCCAGTAGTGGGATTGCTGGGTCATATGGTAGTTCTATTTTTAGTTTTTCAAGGAACCTCCATACTGTTCTCCATAGTGGCTGTATCAATTTACATTCCCACCAACAGTGCAGGAGGGTTCCCTTTTCTCCACACCCTCTCCAGCATTTATTGTTTCTAGATTTTTTTTTTTGATCCACTTTCCTTTTATTTATTTTTTGAATTTTATTTTATTTATTTTTTATACAGCAGGTTCTTACTAGTTATCTATTTTATACATATTAGTGTATATATGTCAATCCCAATAGCCCAATTCATCACACCACCACTGCCCTCCGCCGCTTTCCCTCCTTGGTGTCCATACGTTTGTTCTCTACATCTGTGTCTCTATTTCTGCCCTGCAAACCAGTTCATCTGTACCATTTTTCTAGTTTCCACATATATGCGTTAATATACGATATTTGTTTTTCTCTTTCTGACTTACTTCACTCTGTATGACAGTGTCTAGATCCGTCCACTTCTCTACAAATGACCCAATTTCGTTACTTTTTATGGCTGAGTAATATTCCATTATATATATGTACCACATCTTCTTTATCCATTCGTCTGTCGGTGGGCATTTAGGTTGCTTCCGTGACCTGGCTATTGTAAATAGTGCTGCAATGAACATTGGGGTGCATGTGTCTTTTTGAATTATGGTTTTCTCAGGGTATATGCCCAGTAGTGGGATTGCTGGGTCATATGGTAGTTCTATTTTTAGTTTTTCAAGGAACCTCCATACTGTTCTCTACAGTGGCTCTATGAATTTACATTCCCACCAACAGGGCAGGAGGGTTCCCTTTTCTCCACACTCTCTCCAGCATTTATTTTTTGTAGATTTTTTGATGATGGCCATTCTGACCCGTGTGAGGTGATACCTCATTGTGGTTTTGATTTGCATTTCTCTAATGATTAGTGATGTTGAGCATTTTTTCATGCATTTGTTGGCCATCTGTATGTCTTCTTTGGAGAAATGTCTATTTAGGTCTTCTGCCCATTTTTGGATTGGGTTGTTTGTTTTTGTGATATTGAGCTGCATGAGCTGCTTGTACATTTTGGAGATTAATCCTTTGTCAGTTGCTTCGTTTGCAAATATTTTCTCCCATTCTGAGGGGTGTCTTTTCGTCTTGTTTATGGTTTCCTTTGCTGTGCAAAAGCTTTTAAGTTTCATTAGGTCCCATTTGTTTATTTTTGTTTTTATTTCCCTTATTCTAGGAGGTGGGTCAAAAAGGATCTTGCTGTGATTTATGTCATAGAGTGTTCTGCCTATGCTTTCCTCTAAGAGTTTTATAGTGTCTGGCCTTACATTTAGGTCTTTAATCCGTTTTGAGTTTATTGTTGTGTTTGGTGTTAGGGTGTGTTCTAATTTCATTCTTTTACATGTATCTATCAATTTTTCCCAGCACCACTTACTGAAGAGGCTGTTTTTTCTCCATTGTATATTCTTGCCTCCTTTGTCAAAGATGAGGTGATCATATGTGCGTGGGTTTATCTCTGGACTTTCTGTCCTCTTCAGGATCTTTTTTTAGTTGTGGCATGTGGACTCTTAGTTGCAGCATGTGGGATCTAGTTTCCTGAGCAGGGATTGAACCCGGGCCCCCTGCATTGGGAGCATGGAGTCTTAGCCACTGGACCACCAGGGAAGTCCCCATTCATCTGTTGATAGACATTTGTGTTGTTTTCACATTTTTGCTATTGGGAGTAGTGCTGCTATGAACATTTGTGTACAAGTCTTTGTTTGAACATCTCTTTTCCAGTCTTTGGAATATATACCCTGGAGTGGAGTTGCTGAGTCATGTGATAATTTTATATTTAACTTATTGAGAAATCACTAAACTGTTTTCCACAGTGACTTACCATTTTACATTCCCACCAGAAATGTATGAGTATTCCAATTTCTCCACATTTTCACTTATTTTTCAACATTTATTTTCCTTTTTTAAAAAAAATTATAGACATCTTCCCATGGCACAGTCTGTATGAAGTGGAATCTTAATGTGGTTTTGATTTGCATTTCCCTAGTGGCTAATGATGTTGAGCATCTTCATGTGCTTGATGCCCTCTTCTACGTCATCTTTGGAGAAATATTTACTCAAGTCCTTTGCCCATTTTAAAACTGAGTTGTCTTTTTGTTGTTGAGTTGTAAGAGTTCCTTAAACATTCTGGATAGTTGACCCTTGTCTGATAAATGATTTGCAGATGTTGTCTTCCATTCTGTGGGTAGTTTTTTCACTTTCTTGATAGTGTACCTTGATGCACAAAAGTTTTAATTTTAATGAAGCCCCATTTATCTACTCTATGGTTGCTTCTGCTTTTGGTGTCATATCTTATGAAATCCAAGATTATGAAGATTTACTCCTATTTTCTTCTGAGAATTTCAGAATTTTAGCTCTTATATTTAGGTCTTCCACCCATTTTGAGTTAATTTTTTATTTGGTGTAGGTAAGGTTCAACTTCATTCTTTTGCATGTGGATATCCAGTTTCCCCAGTACCATTTGTTGAAAAGACTGTCCTTTCCCCATTGAATGGTCTTGGCATTGTTCTCAAAAATCATTTGACCATATGTCCAGGTTTTATTTCTGGGCTCTCTATTCTAATCTGGTCTGTATGTCTGTCCTTGTACCTGGATATGCTTGGTCTCTTATGGGCCATTTTCATCTGATGATAGATTGCTGTGGTGCATGTCCAGTCTTGTGGCTAGGTAGGTCAGACAACACCGAGTTCCTGATGGGAATCTCAGGCCACATGGTCACCCAGTGTCCTGTGGTGCGGTGTTTACTTTTTGCCAAGGGTCAGGCACAAGCCAGAAACTGTTTCTCAAAAGGCAAATAGTTATCTGCAGAAGAGGGCATAGATTTGCTCCCAAATCCTAGAAGTCTGTGCTGTGATGTTCCTGTTGGTGTTTGCCAGGGCTCTGTACAGCAAGCATCCTTACTCGCCATGGGCACTTCAAGTATCACTGAGGCTGCTGGATCAGGCCTAAATGGCAGAGTGACTTGTATAGCAGCCTGAACTTGCTGCGGAGCCTAGTCTTGCTTGGTTCCACTTGAAATTGGCAACCTTGTGAGTGACTCTAAATGAGTGTCACAGTAGCAATCTCAAATGTGGTGTATGTTGCCTACCACATCCACAAAGTCCTACGAGTGTTGTGCCTTTTTTCATGATGGGTGGTTTGAGGTACAGCAACTTACTTTGCATCTTGGAGTGGAAAGCTTGACAAGCTCAGACCACTGAAACTCTAGCAACTGTACTGAGGTCACCAGCTGCCCAATTCTTGTAGGGATTATCTGCCATCCTCTAGTTTGCATGTTTTTCTAAGTCATCTAAAGTACTTGCTACTTTCTGCTCATCAAATCCAATGGACATGTGGCCATTTGAGTTCAAACCTCACTCATGGTACAGATTTTGTATCAGTTAGGGTCCAATCAGGCAAAAGAAACCACATAGTAATTCGAACAAAGAGAAGCTGCTGCGCTGCAGGAGCTTGCTGGGAGGAGTACACCGGCGCCAGGAAGGAAGACGTCTTCCTCTTGCATTGTCTCTTTAGCACCCTCTACTGACAGAACTTAACACTGTGCCAGCCAGCAAAGGAAAAATATTTAAAGGGCCCAGCACCATTTTCTCAGAGTACGCACTGATGGGTAGATTTGGAACTGAGAGGCTCCAAGTGGATAACTGGCATAGTTTGTCATTTAAATGGATAGTATGGAGCAACTTTTATTTGTTTAAGATGAAGCTAAACAGTTGGGATCTTGCTGTGACAACACAGTATTCCATTAAATTAAACAACCCTATCCCTCACCACCACCAATGTCTAGATGTTACAGAGGCACAGAGATGAATAAGAGAGTCTCCGTCCACAGGGAACTTATATTTTTGGGTTAATAGTCTATTTCAAGGGACTTTTTTTTTTTTAAATTTATACTTCAAGTTTTTTTTTTAGATTTTTTATACAGCAGGTTCTTATTAGTCATGCATTTTACACACATCAGTGTATACATGTCAATCCCAATCTCCCAATTCATCACACCACCAGCATCACACACACCCCCCCCCGCCACTTTCCCCCCTTGGTGTCCATACGTTTGTTCTCTACATCTGTGTCTCAATGTCTGCCCTGCAAACCGGTTCATCTGTACTGTTTTTCTAGGTTCCACATATATGAGCTAACACATGATGTTTGTTTTTCTCCTTCTGACTTACTTCACTCTGTATGACAGTCTATAGGTTCATCCACGTCTCTGCAAATGACCCAATTCCCTTCCTTTTTATGGCTGAGTACTATTCCATTGTATATATGTACCACATCTTCTTTATCCATTCATCTGTCGATGGGCATTTAGGTTGCTTCCATGTCCTGGCTATTGTAAATAGTGCTGCAATGAACATTGAGGTGCATGTGTCTTTTTGAATTATGGTTTTCTCTGGGTATATGCCCAGTAGTGGGTTTGCTGGGTCATATGGTAATTCTATTTTTAGTTTTTTAAGGAACCACCATACTGTTCTCCATAGAGGCTGTATCAATTTACATTCCCACCAACAGTGCAAGAGGGTTCCCTTTTCTCCACACCCTCTCCAGCATTTGTTGTTTTTAGATTTTCTGATGATGCCCATTCTAACTGGTGTGAGGTGATACCTCATTGTAGTTTTGATTTGCATTTCTCTAATAATTAGTGATGTTGAGCAGCTTTTCATGTGCTTCTTGGCCATCTGTATGTCTTCTTTGGGGAAATGTCTATTTAGGTCTTCTGCCCATTTTTGGATTGGGTTGTTTGTTTTTATAATATTGAGCTGCATGAGCTGTTTATATATTTTAGAGATTAATCCTTTGTCCGTTGATTCATTTGCAAATATTTTCTCCCATTCTGAGGGGTGTCTTATCGTCTTGTTTGTAGTTTCCTTTGCTTTGCAAAAGCTTTTAAGTTTCATTAGATCCCATTTGTTTATTTTTGTTTTTATTTCCATTACTCTAGAAGGTGGATCAAAAAAGATCTTGCTGTGATTTATGTCAAAGAGTGTCCTTCCTATGTTTTCCTCTAAGAGCTTTATAGTGTCCGGTCTTACATTTAGGTCTCTAATCCATTTTGAGTTTATTTTTGTGTATGGTGTTAGGGAGTGTTCTAATTTCATTCTTTTACATGTAGCTGTCCAGTTTTCCCAGCACCACTTATTGAAGAGACTGTCTTTTCTCCATTGTATATCCTTGCCTCCTTTATCATAGATTAATTGACCGTAGGTGCGTGGGTTTATCTCTGGGCTTTCTATCCTGTTGCATTGATCTATATTTCTGTTTTTGTGCCAGTACCATATTGTCTTGATTATTGTAGCTTTGTAGTATAGTCTGAAGTCAGGGATTCTGATTCCTCCAGCTCCGTTTTTTCCCCTCAAGACTGCTTTGGCTACTCGGGGTCTTTTGTGTCTCCATACAAATTTTAAGACTTTTTGTTCTAGTTCTGTAAAAAATGCCATTGGTAATTTGATAGGGATTGCATTGAATCTGTAGATTGCTTTGGGTAGTATACTCATTTTCACAATACTGATTCTTCCATTCCAAGAACACGGTATATCTCTCCATCTGTTTGTATCATCTTTAATTTCTTTCATCAGTGTCTTATAGTTTTCTGCATACAGGTCTTTTGTCTCCCTAGGTAGGTTTATTCCTAGGTATTTTATTCTTTTTGTTGCGATGGTAAATGGGAGTGTTTCCTTAATTTCTTTTTCAGATTTTTCATCATTAGTGTATAGGAATGCAGGATATTTCTGTGCATTGATTTTGTATCCTGCTACTTTACCAAATTCATTGATTAGCTCTAGTAGTTTTCTGGTGGCATCTTTAAGATTCTCTGTGTATAGTATCATGTCATCTGCAAACAGTGACAGTTTTACTTGCTGTTTTCCAATTTGTATTCCTTTTATTTCTTTTTCTTCTCTGATTGCCGTGGCTAGGACTTCCAAAACTCTGTTGAATAATAGTGGTGAGAGTGGACATCCTTGTCTTGTTCCTGATCTTGGAGGAAGTGCTTTCAGTTTTTCACCATTGAGAATGATGTTTGCTGTGGGTTTGTCATATATGGCCTTTATTATGTTGAGGTAGGTTCCCTCTATGCCCACTTTCTGGAGAGTTTCTGTCATAAATGGGTGTTGAATTTTGTCAAAAGCTTTTTCTGCATCTATGGAGATGATCATATGGTTTTTATTCTTCAATTTGTTAATATGATGTATCACATTGATTGATTTGTATATATTGAAGAATTCTTGCATCCCTGGGATAAATCCCACTTGATCATGGTGTATGATCCTTTTAATGTGTTCTTGGATTCTGTTTGCTAGTATTTTGTTGAGGATTTTTGCATATATATTCATCAGTGATACTGGTCTGTAATTTTCTTTTTTTGTAGTATCTTTGTCTGGTTTTGGTATCAGGGTGATGGTGGCCGCATAGAATGAATTTGGGAGTGTTCCTTCCTCTGCAATTTTTTGGAAGAGTTTGAGAAGGGTGGGTGTTAGCTCTTCTCTAAATGTTTGATAGAATTCACCTGTGAAGCCATCTGGTCCTGGAGTTTTGTTTGTTGGAAGATTTTTAATCACAGTTTCAATTTCATTACTTGTGATTGGTCTGTTCATATTTTCTATTTCTTCCTGGTTCAGTCTTGGAAGGTTATAGCTTTCTAAGAATTTGTCCATTTCTTCCAGGTTGTCCATTTTATTGGCATGGAGTTGCTTGTAGTAGTCTCTTAGGATGCTTTGTATTTCTGCGGTGTCTGTTGTAACTTCTCCCTTTTCATTTCTAATTTTATTTGAGTCCTCTCCCTCTTCTTCTTGATGAGTCTGGCTAATGGTTTATCAATTTTGTTTATCTTCTCAAAGAACCAGCTTTTAGTTTTATTGATCTTTGCTATTGTTTTCTTTGTTTCTATTTCAGTTATTTCTGCTCTGATCTTTATGATTTCTTTCCTTCTGCTAACTTTGGGTTTTGTTTGTTCTTCTTTCTCCAGTTCCTTTAGGTGTAAAGTTAGATTGTTTATTTGAGATTTTTCTTGTTTCTTTAGATAGGCTTCTATAGCTATAAACTTCCCTCTTAGAACTGCTTTTGCTGCATCCCATAGGTTTTGGATTGTCGTGTTTTCATTGTCATTTGTCTCTAGGTATTTTTTTATTTCCTCTTTGATTTCTTCAGTGATCTCTTGGTTATTTAGTAACGTATTGTTTAACCTCCATGTGTTTGTGTTTTTTACGTTTTTTCCCCTGTATTTGATTTCTAATCTCATAGTATTGTGGTCAGAAAAGATGCTTGATATGATTTCAATTTTCTTAAATTTACTGAGGCTTGATGTGACCCAAGATGTGATCTATCCTGGAGAATATTCTGTGCGTACTTGAGAAGAAAGTGTAATGTGCTGTTTTAGGATGGAATGTCCTATAAATATCAATTAAATCTATCTGGTCTATTGTGTCATTTAAAGCTTGTGTTTCCTTTTTAATTGTCTGTTTGGATGATCTGTCCATTGGTGTAAGTGAGGTGTTAGAAGTCCCCCACTATTATTGTGTTACTGTTGATTTCCTCTTTTATAGCTGTTAGCAGTTGCCTTATGTATTGAGGTGCTCCTGTGTTGGGTGCATATATATTTATAATTGTTATATCCTCTTGGATTGATGCCTTGATCATTATGTAGTGTCCTTCCTTGTCTCTTGTAACATTCTTTATCTTAAAGTCTATTTTATCTGATATGAGTATTGCTACTCCAGCTTTCTTTTGATTTCCATTCTCATGGAATATCTTTTTCCATCCTCTCACTTTCAGTCTGTATGTGTCCCTAGGTCTGAAGTGGGTCTCTTGTAGACAGCATATATATGGGTCTTGTTTCTGTATCCATTCAGCAAGCCTGTGTCTTTTGGTTGGAGCATTTAATCCATTCACGTTTAAGGTAATTATCGATATGTATGTTCCTATGACCATTTTCTGAATTGTTTTGGGTTTGTTTTTGTAGGTCCTTTTCTTCTCTTGTGTTTTCCACTTAGAGAAGTTCCTTTAGCATTTGTTGTAGAGCTGGTTTGGTGGTGCTGAATTCTCTTAGCTTTTGCTTGTCTGTGAAGCTTTTGATTTCTCCGTCAAATCTGAATGAGATCCTTGATGGGAAGGGTAATCTTGGTTGTAGGGTCTTCCCTTTCATCACTTTAAATATGTCATGCCACTCCCTTCTGGCTTGCAGAGTTTCTGCTGAGAAATCAGCTGTTAACCTTATGGGAGTTCCCTTATATGTTATTTGTCGTTTTTCCCTTGCCGCTTTCAATAATTTTTCTTTGTCTTTAATTTTTGCCAATTTGATTACTGTGTGTCTCAGCATGTTTCTCCTTGGATTTATCCTGTATGGGACTCTCTGCGCTTCCTGGACTTGGGTGGCTATTTCCTTTCCCATGTTAGGGAAGTGTTCGACTATAATCTCTTCAAATATTTTCTCTGGTGCTTTCTCTCTCTCTCCTTCTTCTGGGACCCCTATAACGTGAATGTTGTTGCGTTTAATGTTGTCCCAGAGGTCTCTTAGGCTGTCTTCATTTCTTTTTTCTTTATTCTGTTCTGCAGCAGTGAATTCCACCATTCTGTCTTCCAGGTCACTTATCCGTTTTTCTGCCTCAGTTATTCTGCTATTGATTCCTTTTAGTGTATTTTTCATTTCAGTTATTGTATTGTTCATCTCTGTTTGTTTGTTCTTTAATTCTTCTAGGTCTTTGTTAAACATTTCTTGCATCTTCTCGATCTTTGCCTCCATTGTTTTTCCGAGGTCCTGGATCATCTTCACTATCATTATTCTGAATTCTTTTTCTGGAAGGTTGCCTATCTCCACTTCATTTAGTTGTTTTTCTGGGGTTTTATTTTGTTCCTTCATCCAATACATAGCCCTCTGCCTTTTCATCTTGTCTATCTTTCTGTGAATGTGGTTTTTGTTCCACAGACTGCAGGATTGTAGTCCTTCTTGCTTCTGCCATCTGCCCTCTGGTGGATGAGGCTATCTATCTAAGAGGCTTGTGCAAGTTTCCTGATGGGAGGGACTGGTGGTGGGTAGAGCTGGCTGTTGCTCTGGTGGGCAGAGCTCAGTAAAACTTTAATCTGCTTGTCTGCTGATGGGTGAGTCTGGGTTCCCTCCCTGTTGGTTGCTTGGCCTGAGGCGACCCAACACAGGAGCCTACCTGGGCCCTTTGGTGGGGCTAATGGCGGAACCTGGGAGGGCTCACGCCAAGGAGTACTTCCCAGAACTTCTGCTGCCAGTGTCCTTGTCCTCACGGTGAGACACAGCCACCCCCCGCCTCTGCAGGAGAACCTGGAACACTAGCAGGTAGGTCTGGTTCAGTCTCCTATGGGGTCACTGCTCCTTCCCCTGGGTCCTGATGCACACACTACTTTGTGTGTGCACTCCAATAGTGGAGTCTCTGTTTCCCCCAGCCCTGTCGAAGTCCTGCAGTCAAATCCCGCTAGCCTTCAAAGTCTGATTCTCTAGGAATTCCTCCTCCTGTTGCTGGACCCCCAGGTTGGGAAGCCTGACGTGGGGCTCAGAACTTTCACTCCAGTGGGTGGGCTTTTGTGGTATAAGTGTTCTCCAGTTTGTGAGTCACCCACCCAGCAGTTATGGAATTTGATTTTATTGTGATTGCGCCCCTCCTACCGTCTCACTGTGGCTTCTCCTTTGTCTTTGGTTGTGGGGTATCTTTTTTGGTGAGTTCCAGTGTCTTCTTGTAAATGATTGTTCAGCAGTTAGTTGTGATTCCAATGCTCTCGCAAGAGGGAGTGAGAGCATGTCCTTCTACTCCGCCATCTTGAACCAATCTCTCAAGGGACTTTTAACAGTTCCTTTGCCTATTTCATTCTTGCCCTTTCAAGTAAAATAATCTAAAAAATGCTTACTTTGGTAAATTAAGAGTACCTCACCACTGTGTGGTGGTGTGTATTTTATATTTGTTGTACCTTGCATTTCTTTTTACCATACCCCTTGACTTTATTCATCTCTTTATCTCAATCTGCATAGAAAATGATATACTGTTGCTATCAGTGATCCCCTAAACCCTCGAACTGTCATTGGCCCCTAAACAAAGATAAATAATATCCTCTAGGAAATTTAGGGACCTAACTTCTTCTTTTTTTTTAGTTTTTATTGGAGTGTAGTTGCTTTTTCAATGTTGTGTTAGTTTCTGCTGTACAGCAAAGTGAATCAGTTATAGATATACATATATCCACTCTTTTTTATATTCTTTTCCCATATAGGTCATTACAGAGTATTGAGAAGAGTTCCCTGTGCTATACAGTGGGTCCTTATTAACTATCTATTTTATATATACTATTGTGTATATGTCAATCCCAATCTCCCAATTTATCCCCCTGCACCACCACTGCTTTCCCCCCAGTAACCATAAATTTGTTTTCTACAGCTGTGACTCTATTTCTGTTTTGTAAATAGGTTCATTTGTACCATTTTTTAAGATTCCACATATAAGCGATATCATATGATTGTTTGTCTTTCTCTGTCTGACTTTACTCAGTATGACACTCTCTAGGTCCATCAATGCAAATGATATTATTTCGTTCTTTTTTATGGCTGAGTAATATTCTGTTGTACAACATCTTCTTTATCCATTCCTCTGTCAATAGACATTTAGGTTGATTCCATGTCCTGGCTAGTGTAAATAGTGCTGCAGTTGAACATTGGGGTGCATGTATCATTTTGAATTATGGTTTTCTCTGGATATACGTCCAGGAGTGGGATTGCTGGATCATATGGTAGCTCTATTTTTAGTTTTTAAAGGAACCTCCATACTATTCTCCATAACTTCTTGATCCTTAAAAGACACAGGCTGGGATGTCTTTGGCTAAAGGGATTGTCCATTAGAGAAAGTTTGGGGCTCTGAACAGAAAGCAACTCCTCCTTTGACTTTCTTTCCTGGGCAGATCTTGCTGTCACTGCTATTACCATGCCAGAACCGCCTAAGAAGTGAGATTGAAGAAGGCCTGGACATGAACCTCCTTAAGCAGGAAGCAGAACACGGGGCCCTGGATGTCCCTCATCTCTCTAAGTACATTCTCAACATGATGACTCTGCTGTGTGCACCAGTTCGAGATGAAGCAGTGCAGAAACTAGAGAACATCACAGACCCTGTTCGGTTACTGAGGTGTGAAACTTGACCAGTTTCTTGAAACCTGCCTCAGCCCCTGGGCCGGGCACAGCTGGGCCGGACACTGGGTCACAGCCTCTGTCTTGGCTGGCTCTTCCCTACTGAAGACCTGACTAACTCCTCTTTTCTCTGGTCTATTAGCTTTTCTTTTCCAAAGATGGCCTTAGATTGATTGGCCCCCTATACACCATCCTACTATAAATCATTGGAGTATGTAATCCTTTCTTCCAAGGAATTCAAACATCCCTATCCCAGGTTTTCTTATTACATTTCACACAATATGAGGGATAGGGATGGGAGGTTACCCCTTTTTCAGAGCTATAGAAACCATGACCCAGAAAGTTAAAAAAAAAAAAAGTGAATTGTCCAAAAATAGCATCAGAAATAACATCAGCTAAAATCCCACTTCCCAGAGAGATTTGTCGGCATGCTGGTGTGTTTCCTTCCACTGACTACTCTTTTTTTAAGAGACATAGAATGACTGTTGTGGAAAGGTCTGAAGGCTTTAACATCCAGAGACTTATCTGTTCCTAGCTCTGCCACTCACTCACTTACTCGGCCTTGGGTCCTAGGCCACAGTGCCATCTTTTGTAAATTTAGGAGGCAGGACTAAATTAGTTTTAAAGCCCCTCCTACCTCTAGAATATGGTGATTTAATGATATCTTGTGTAGGTTCCCCCTTACTGCATTTCCTTTCATAGTATAAATATTCTATTTCCTCCTGTGTCAGAGGAATCTTCCAGGTTCTGGGCCTGATGAAAATGGACATGGTGAACTACACTATCCAGAGCCTTCAGCCCCAACTGCAGGAACATTCCATCCAGTATGAACGAGCTAAATTTCAGGAACTCCTCAATAAGCAGCCTAGTATGTATATAACTTGAGGGCAGGAGCAGGGAATATGACTTTGGGTCTGACTTTAATGATGTGAGAGAGTACTCTGCCTCTTTTTAGGAGCAGAAAGTTTCTTCCTCAGATGGGGGTGGCAGAAGGAATAGTTATCTAAGCCAGAAAGACTTCCCCCAACCAAAGCATTTGCTTATTGAGGAGGAGGAGATCTTGAATCTTCGTCCCAAGGCCTCAGGGATATAGGAGCTGAAGATAATTACGCACTCTTCCTGTCACAGGCCTCCTCGATCACACTACCAAGTGGCTGACCCGAGCGGCTGCAGACCTCTCCACGCCGCCACCTAGCTGCCCTGACACTCCTGACTCCTCCAGTGTGGTCTGCCCCTCTCCAAGTGAGGCAGCCAACAGCCCGGAGCCCCTCAGCCCCAAAATGGTGCTGTCCCAGGGCTTCCTGAACCTCCTTCTCTGGGACCCGGAAGATGAAGAGTTCCCTGAGGTAGGACTGTGGGGGGCCTTGCCTTGTTGTCTGGGACTGAGGACTTGCATGGGGACCCTCCTCTCCTGACAGCCCGCTCTGCCTGCTTCCCCAGACCCTGCTGATGGACAGAGCCCAGCTGCAGGAGCTGGAGGCCCAGCTGCACCAGTTAACCATCCTGGCCTCGGTCTTGCTAGTGGCCAGCAGTTTCTCTGGCAGTGTTCTGTTTGACTCGCCTCAGTTTGTGGATAAGCTGAAACGCATAACTAAAGCCCTGATGGAGGAGTTTAAGTCCAGGTGAGTTGCATAGATCTTTCTTAGAGTAACGATAGGTGATATGAAGGCACAGGCAGGTAATGAAGGATGCCTTACGTTCCACAACAAACCACAGAAAGGCCCTTTGGAATCATTCATAAAGATTGTTGGTATCTTTCCATAAGTGTCCTTGAGGCTTGTAACAAAGAAAAATAAAACTTTCTTCCAAAAGGGTAGTATGGAGGATAGTTTACTATAAAATGACTCATTATCTTGCTTGCTACAGAAGGGTCTTTATCTAGTTGAGTGGGCTGGTCGTACGTATCTCCAGGAGTCAGCCAGTCAGTCAGCAATGTTGATTGTATATCCACTGAGTGCAGGGTGTCACACCAAAGGACAAAGCGGAATCAGAAGGCCAGGTTTGTCATTGTAATTGGTGAGAGTAGGACAAATGACTATGGAAAATGTCCAAGAAAGTGTTAAAAATGTGCATATATAAATAAATCCCATGGGGCTAAAGAATACTGAGTGGGTATGAAACCCTTGTCCAGAGTTGATTTTATAGTTTATCTTGTTTTCTAAGAAGAAGAACATGGTATCATACAGAGAAAGAAGTCAGTATCTGGAGGGTAACAGTGAAGACACTGACCCTGCCCACTGGGCTCTGTGCTTCCAGGGCCTGCGGTGAGGGCAGAAGGGTGGCTGGGCATCTCCCTCACGTGGGCCCGACTTCTGGTGTGGAGCTTCGGGGCTCAGGGCCACCCCTGGGCACCAGCTTACTCTCCTTCACGGTCTAGGCCTGAGGAGGAGGCTATGCTGACTGTGAGTGAACAGGTGTCTCAGGAAATCCATCGGAGCCTCGAGAACATGGGCCTTGCTGCTCTGAGCAGCGACAACACAGCATCGCTGATAGGAGAGCTCCAGAACATCACCAAGAAGGAGAACTGTGTCCACAGTGTCATTGGTGAGCATGCCTGTGGGGTGGTGAGAATGTTGAGGGGAGAGCCGATCCCAACCCTGGAAGGTGCTTACTGAACCATTTAACAATAAAGGGCATGATGATTGGGCAAGTCACTGTGTAGGCTTTAGTTTTTGCATAATGCTGGGTTGCAAATATATCCCTTTTAGTTTAAAGACTGACTCTATGGTTTAAGGAAGATTTGTACCGGGAATTCATGGCTTCTAGGTGTGGCATACTGTCCAGCCAATCTGGTTAAGTCATCCCTGGCCTTCTGGGTCATTTTTGGCTGCAGTCTAAGACATGTGACACCCACTCCCTGCCAACAAGAATTTGATGCCGAATTAGGCTGGAGGACATGTTCCCAAAGCAGGGATTTCCCCTGTCCCATGTTGGAATGGTGGCCATGAACTTGACCTTGCTCTTAACCTCAGCCATCTGAAGGGTCAGTCAAAGATCCTCCTGTTATGTCAAATACCAGGATTTAACTGATGAATACTTAAGGAATCTTTTGAATAGAAATGTGCTAGCCCACTAGTTTTGGATCTTTGCTTTGTCCTTGGGAGTTAGGTAGCAGCCCCCTCCCCAAACAAAACAAATTTCCTTATGTCTAGGTGAGTGGGTAAGTCAGTGAATATCTCAGTTAACTTTGAACTTGGGTGAGTAGAGTGCAGGGGGCAGTGTTTCTGCCTGAAAGTTGTTTGCTCTTTCCCTTCTCACTGTCTATTCCTCCTCACAGATCAGCGGATCCACTTGTTCCTCAAATGCTGTTTGGTTCTTGGTGTGCAGCGGTCTCTGCTAGACCTCCCTGGAGGCCTTACCCTCATTGAGGCAGAGCTGGCAGAACTGGGCCAAAAGTTCGTCAACTTAACACACCACAATCAGCAGGTGTTTGGCCCCTACTACACGGAGATCTTAAAAACCCTCATCCCCCCAGCCCAGGCACTGGAGACAGAACTGGGGTCTCTCTGATGGCACTGGCTCCAAGCCCTGGTACCTTGGACCCAGGAGAGAAGCCCATCATTCTCTTGGGGTGACATCACCAGTGACCAGCAGAGCAGCAAGCCCTCTCCCCGTCTGCAGCCAGTACACTACGCTGCAGTGACCAAGCGTGTAAACACTGGCTGGCCCAAACTCATTCACTAATAAACTTCTGAACTGCAAGCAAACCCCACGCTTCCTGTGCGGCAGCCGTGGCCAGGCCCTGTGTCCTCGGCCCCCCACTAGTGAGCAGCCGGCAGGCCCTGGGTTTTCCTCCAGGTGCTGCCTTCAGCACGCAAAGCTGAGAAGCCAAGACACGCAGGTACTATAACATATAACATTTTCTCTGAGGGTAAAGCATTGCTCTGAGGGCTCTGAGAATTCTGTGGAATTATCCAAAATGTGAGTGTATTTCTGGAAGTCAGAAATTTGTTTTGTCTAATTCAGTTCTCAGGATTGGGTGTGACTGAAAAAAGTTATTAGAAACCTCATTTCCAGGACCAAATTCCCCTGAAGGTTTCAAATGATGCCACAAGAGGTCAGGAAGAGTGGGAGCCTCAGCTTTCTCTTCTGTTGCAGGGGTTCTGAAGCAGGGCGCTAGCTGGGGCCAGATGACAATGCATGTTGGCTCATAGCATGCGTCCTGCTGAGGACAGGTCCGAGTTCCTGTGCTCTCTCTCTCTCAGGTGTCCAGAGTTCAGTCTTGGCCAGTTGGATCAGTGACTGGTTTGGTCAGGTTTATCCTTGGTCCTGTTCTCTAGCTGAGTGGCTGAGCGAGTCTCCTGTTCCCTCCTCTCTAAGCTTAGAAGCCCCTGTTCTTCCCGACAGAGGCCATGTGGGCGTCCCGGTGTGGAACACCCGCCTCCCTTCCTCCCACCTCCAGACTGGGACTGTCCCTGGCAGTTGTGGTTGTGAGCTCTGCTGTTGGCATCACAAATGAGAGCTGTTCTAGGAAGGACCTGGGCTTGTCTCCTGGGCTGGTTGAGATCCAGCCCCTCATTCTCGGGTAGAGCGCAGCAGACCAGCCCTGACCTAGGATGGCAGAAATGAGGAAATGTTCCCTTCACATTTGGCCCTTTTTTGGTAATGGATAAGAGAGAAAATGGAAACTCACTCACCTGCTCTCAAGGTAGGGTGAAGACAATCAATGTTCTCACCATTTCAGGAGATGGAGGGAGCTGAATATAGGAAGAACATCTAGGAAGTCTAGGAAGAACATCTGAAGGGGGATTTGAGGTCCATTAGCCCAGGATTTCTCCTGATTGACTTCCTTTTTTAGAGAGTAGAGCCTAGATGGGTGACAGAGCCAGGCCAACAGTCGACCTTTACTATGACCAGAAAAGCTGGAGGGCCTGGATTGTTCAGTTTCCAATCTCGTAGCTGGACATCCTCAAGATGGGGAAGCCCAGAAAAAGGATGTGTTTAATAGACAGCGAGGCTTGCCTAGATGGAGTCTGATTTGCAACTATTTGAATTTGTTAAAAATCCATATTTTGGAAGCCTCCTTATCTTAGAGGCAGAAGTGCTCTGAAGGGGTTCCTGAGAAGAGGACTGCCTGGCTGGTGGGTGCAGATACTGGGCTGACAATAGAACTTTGCTTTGTACTTCATAATTAAAATCCGGAACGATTGATTTTTTAGAAATTTTGAGTTGATTTTCTTGTACTTCCATGTGGAGGAGACAGGGATCCTGACCTCAACAAAGAAAGATAGCTCCATTCAATCCTGCCCACAGTTTGAGGGATATATACTTTGATTTGTGGTAAAATACACATAATATAGAAATTTACCATTAGTGACATTTTGTACACTCACAATGTTGTGCAGCTATCACTAGTGTCTAGTTGCAGAAATCAAAAATCAGTTCATTGGGCTGAAATCAGAGTGTTGGCAGGGCCATATTTCCTCTGAAGGCTCTAGGGGAGAATCCGTTCCTTGCCTCTTTCAGCTTCTACTGGCTGCTGGTATTCCTTTACCTGTGGCTGCATTAGTCTAGTCTAGGCCTCCATGGTCACCTCAGGGTCCCATGGTCGTCATCTGTGTATATCTAATCTCCCTCTGCCTCTCTCTTATAAGGATATTTCTGATTGGATTTAGGGCCCACTCACATAATCCAGGATAATCTCCCCTTTTTAAGATCAACTTAATCACATAGGTAATTGATATGGGTTGTGTCTCCCCCACTCCCCGCCCCCAAATTCATATGTTGAAGTCCTAACCCTCAATACCTCAGAATGTGACCTCATTTGTAAATAGGGTCATTATAGATGTACTTAGTTAAAGTGAGGTTATACTGGAATTGTGTGGGACCCTGATCCAATCTGACTGGTGTCCTTATGAACAGACATGTGTCACATGAAGAGACAGACACATACAGAAGTACAGCAATGTGAAGAATCAGGGAGAATGCCGTCTACTTCAGGCTACCAGAAGCTAGAAAAGAGTAATGGGACAGATTCTCCCTCAGAGCCTTAGAAGAAACCAACTCTGCTGACACCCTGATTTCAGACTTGTACCTCAGATAAAACAAATGTATTATCTGTTTAAGCCACCCAGTTTGTGGTGCTTTGTTACAGTAGCCCTAGGAAACTAAAACAGCTTCTAGAGACTGTGCACATTCCTTGGCTGGTAGCCCTTTCCTCCAGCTTCTAAGCACGTCACTAAACCATTGCTTTCATAGTGTCTCCTCTCTTACTTTGACCCTCCTCCCTCCCCTTTTTTTTAAAAACATCTTTATTGGAGTATAATTGCTTTACAGTGTTGTGTTAGTTTCTGCTATATAACAAAGTGAATCAGCTATACGTATACATATATCCCCATATCTCCTCCCTCTTGCGTCTCCCTCCCACCCTCCCTATCCCACCCCTCTAGGTGGTCACAAGGCACCGAGCTGATCTCCCTGTACTATGCGGGTGCTTTCCACTAGCTAGCTATTTTACATTTGGTAGTGTATATATGTCAATGCCACTCTCTCACTTCGTCCCAGCTTACCCTTCCCCCTCTCCATGTCCTCAAGTCCATTCTCTACGTCTGTGTCTTTATTCCTGTCCTGCCCCTAGGTTCCTCAGAACCATTTTTTAAAATAGATTCCATATATATGTGTTAGCACACGGTATTTGTTTTTCTCTTCTGACTTAATTTGCTCTGTATGACAGACTCTAGGTCCATCCACCTCTCTACAAATAACACAATTTCGTTTCTTTTTATGGCTGAGTAATATTCTGTTGTATGTATGTGCCACATCTTTATCCATTCATCTGTCGATGGACACTTAGATTGCTTCCATGTCCTGGCTATTGTAAATAGTGCTGCAGTGAACATTGCAGTACATGACTCTTTTTGAATTATGGTTATCTCAGGGTATATGCTCAGTAGTGGGATTGCTGGGTCATATGGTAGTTCTATTTTTAGTTTTTTAAGGAACCTCCATACTGTTCTGCATAGTGGCTTTATCAATTTACATTCCCACACACAGTGCAAGAGGGTTCCCTTTTCTCCACACTCTCTCCAGCATTTATTGTTTGTAGATTTTTTGATGATGGCCATTCTGACCCGTGTGAGGTGATACCTCATTGTGGTTTTGATTTGCATTTCTCTAATGATTAGTTATGTTGAGCATGTTTTCATGCATTTGTTGGCCATCTGTATGTCTTCTTTGGAGAAGTGTCTGTTTAGGTCTTCTGCCCATTTTTGGATTGAGTTGTTTGTTTTTGTGATATTGAGCTGCATGAGCTGCTTGTATATTTTGGAGATTAATCCTTTGTCCGTTGATTCATTTGCAAATATTTTCTCCCATTCTGAGGGGTGTCTTTTCGTCTTGTTTGTAGTTTCCTTTGCTTTGCAAAAGCTTTTAAGTTTCATTAGATCCCATTTGTTTATTTTTGTTTTTATTTCCATTACTCTAGAAGGTGGATCAAAAAAGATCTTGCTGTGATTTATGTCAAAGAGTGTCCTTCCTATGTTTTCCTCTAAGAGTTTTATAGTGTCTGGCCTTACATTTAGGTCTTTAATCCATTTTGAGTTTATTTTTGTGTATGGTATTAGGGAGTGTTCTAATTTCATTCTTTTACATGTAGCTGTCCAGTTTTCCCAGCACCACTTATTGAAGAGGCTATCTTTTCTCCACTGTATAGTCTTGCCTCCTTTATCAAAGATAATGACCATAGGAGCATGGGTTTATGTCTGGATTTTCTATCCTGTTCCACTGATCTATATTTCTGTTTTTGTGCCAGTACCATACTGTCTTGATTACTGTAGTTTTGTAGTATAGTCTGAAGTCAGGGAGTCTGATTCCTCCGGCTCCATTTTTCTTTCTCAAGATTGCTTTGGCTATTTGGGGTCTTTTGTGTCTCCATACAAATTGTGAAATTTTTTGTTCTAGTTCTGTGAAAGATGCCATTGGGAGTTTGATAGAGATTGCATTGAATCTGTAGATTGCTTTGGGTAGTATAGTCATTTTCACAATTTTGATTCTTCCAATCCAAGAACATGTTATGTCTCTCCATCTGTTTGTATTATCTTTAATTTCTTTCATCAGTGTCTTATAGTTTTCTGCATACAGGTCTTTTGTCAGGTAGGTTTATTCCTAGGTATTTTATTCTTTTTGTTGCAATGGTAAATGGGAGCGTTTCCTTAATTTGTCTTTCAGATTTTTCATCATTAGTGTATAGGAATGCAAGAGATTTCTGTGCATTAATTTTATATCCTGCTACTTTACCAAGTTCATTGATTAGTTCTAGTAGTTTTCTGGTGGCATCTTTAGGATTCTCTATGTATAGTATCATGTCATCTGCAAACAGTGACAGTTTTACTTCTTTTCCGATTTGGATTCCTTTTATTTCTTTTCCTTCTCTGATTGCTGTGGCTAAAACTTCCAAAACTATGTTGAATTATAGTGGTGAGAGTGGGCAACCTTGTCTTGTTCCTGATCTTAGTGGAAATGGTTTCAATTTTTCACCATTGAGAATGATGTTAGCTGTGGGTTTGTCATATATGGCCTTTATTATGTTGAGGTAAGTCCCCTCTATGCCTTGTTTCTGGAGGGTTTTTATCATAAATGGGTGTTGAATTTTGTCGAAATCTTTTTCTGCATCTATTGAGATGATCATATGGATTTTTTCCTTCAATTTGTTAATATGGTCTATCACATTGATTGATTTGCATATATTGAAGAACCCTTGCATCCCTAGGATAAATCCCGCTTGATCATGGTGTATGATCCTTTTAATGTGCTGCTGGATTCTGTTTGCTAGTATTTTGTTGAGGATTTTTGGATCTATGTTCATCAGTGATATTGGCCTGTAGTTTTCTTTTTTTGTGATATCTTTGTCTGATTTTTGTATCAGGGTGATGGTGGCCTTGTAGAATGAGTTTGGGAGTGTTCCTCCCTCTGCTATATTTTGGAAGAGTTTGAGAAGGATGGGTGTTAGCTCTTCTCTAAATGTTTGATAGAATTCTCCTGTGAAGCCATCTGGTCCTGGGCTTTTGTTTGTTGGAAGATTTTTTTTTTTTAAAGATTTGTTTTTTTGGTTGTTTTTTGTTTTTGTTTTTGTTTATTTATTTATTTAATTTAATTTTGGCTGCATTGGGTCTTTGTGGCTGTGCGCGGGCTTTCTCTAGTTGCAGTGAGTGGGGGCTTCTCTTCGTTGTGGTGCATGGGCTTCTCATTGAGGTGGCTTCTCTTGTTGTGGAGCACAGGCTGTAGGCACGCGGGCTTCAGTAGTTGTGGCTCGTGGGCTCTAGAATGCAGGCTCAGTAGTTGTGGCGCACGGGCTTAGTTGCTCCTTGGCATGTGGAATCTTCGTGGACCAGGGCTCAAACCCATGTCCCCTGCATTGGCAGGTGGATTCTTAACCACTGCGCCACCAGGGAAGCCCTGTTGGAAGATTTTAAATCACAGTTTGAATTTCAGTGCTTGTGGTCGGTCTGTTTATATTTTCTATATCTTCCTGGTTCAGTCTCGGAAGGTTGTGCTTTTCTAAGAATTAGTCCATTTCTTCCAGGTTGTCCATTTTATTGGCATAGAGTTGCTTGTAGTGATCTCTCATGATCCTTTGTATTTCTGCAGTGTCAGTTGTTACTTCTCCTTTTTCATTTCTAATTCTACTGATTTGAGTCTTCTCCCCTTTTTTCTTGATGAGTCTGGCTAATGGTTTATCGATTTTGTTTATCTTCTCAAAGAACCAGCTTTTAGCTTTTTTGATCTTTGCTATCGTTTCCTTCATTTCTTTTTCATTTATTTCTGATCTGATCTTTATGATTTCTTTCCTTCTGCTAACATAGGGGGTTTTTTTTTTTTTTGTTCTTCTTTCTCTAATTCCTTTAGGTGTAAGGTTAGGTTGTTTATTTGAGATGTTTCTTGTTTCTTGAGGTAGGACTGTATTGCTATAAACTTCCCTCTTAGAACTGCTTTTGCTGCATCCCATAGGTTTTGGATCATCGTGTTTTCATTGTCATTTGTTTCTAGGTATTTTTTTATTTCCTCTTTGATTTCTTCAGTGATCTCTTGGTTATTTAGTAGTGTATTGTTTAGCCTCCATGTGTTTGTATTTTTTACAGATTTTTTCCTGTAATTGATATCTAGTCTCATAGCGTTGTGGTTGGAAAAGATACTTGATACGATTTCAGTTTTCTTAAATTTACCAAGGCTTGATTTGTGACCCAAGATATGATCTATCCTGGAGAATGTTCCATGAGCACTTGAGAAAAATGTGTATTCTGTTGTTTTTGGATGGAATGTCCTGTAAATATCAATTAAGTCCATTTTGTTTAATGTATCATTTAAAGCTTGTGTTTCCTGATTTATTTTCATTTTGGATGATCTGTCCATTGGTGAAAGTGGGGTGTTAAAGTCCCCTACTATGATTGTGTTACTGTCGATTTCCCCTTTTCTGGCTGTTAGCATTTGCCTTATGTATTGAGGTGCTCCTATGTGGGTGCATAAATATTTACAATTGTTATAGCTTCTTCTTGGATTGATCCCTTGATCATTATGTAGTGTCCTTCTTTGTCTCTTGTAATAGTCTTTATTTTAAAGTCTATTTTGTCTGATATGAGAATTGCTACTCCAGCTTTCTTTTTATTTCCGTTTGCATGGAATATCTTTTTCCATCCCCTCACTTTCAGTCTGTACGTGTCCCTAGGTCTGAAGTGGGTCTCTTGTAGACAGCATATATACGGATCTTGTTTTTGTATCCATTCAGCCAGTCTGTGTCTTTTGGTTGGAGCATTTAATCCATTTATATTTAAGGTAATTATCAGTATGTATGTTCCTGTTACCATTTTCTTAGTTGTTTTGGGTTTGTTTTTGTAGGTCTTTTCCTTCTCTTGTGTTTCCTGCCTAGAGAAGTTCCTTTAGCATTTGTTGTAAAGCTGGTTTGGTGGTGCTGAATTCTCTTAGCTTTTGCTTGTTTGTAAAGGTTTTAATTTCTCTGTCCAATCTGAATGAGATCCTTGCTGGGTAGAGTAATCTTGGTTGTAGGATTTTGCCTTTTATCACTTTAAATATGTCCTGCCTTACCCATCTGGCTTGCAGAGTTTCTGCTGAAAGATCAGCTGTTAACCTTATGGTGATTCCCTTGTATGTTATTTGTTGCTTTTCCCTTGCTGCTTTTAATATTTTTTCTT
Source organism: Balaenoptera ricei (assembly GCF_028023285.1). Taxonomy (NCBI): domain Eukaryota; kingdom Metazoa; phylum Chordata; class Mammalia; order Artiodactyla; family Balaenopteridae; genus Balaenoptera; species Balaenoptera ricei. The sequence goes on from NC_082649.1 coordinate 39,808,585, forward strand.
TGTATTTAATTTTTGATAGTGTGATTAATATGTGTCTTGGCATGTTTCTCCTTGGATTTATCCTGTATGGGACTCTCTGCGCTTCCTGGTCTTGATTGACTATTTCCTTTCCCATATTAGGGAAGTTTTCAACTAAAATCTCTTCAAATATTTTCTCAGTCCCTTTCTTTTTCTCTTCTTCTTCTGGGACCCCTATAATTCGAATGTTGGTGCATTTAATGTTGTCCCAGAGGTCTCTGAGACTGTCCTCAATTCTTTTCATTCTTTTTTCTTTATTCTGCTCTGTGATAGTTATTTCCACTATTTTATCTTCCAGGTCACTTATCCATTCTTCTGTCTCAGTTATTCTGCTATTGATTCCTTCTAGAGAATTTTATATTTCATTTATTGTGTTGTTCATCATTGTTTGATTGCTCTTTATTTCTTCTAGGTCCTTGTTAAACCTTTCTTGTATTTTCTCCATTCTATTTCCAAGATTTTGGATCATCTTTACTATCATTACTCTGAATCCTTTTTCAGGTAGACTGCCTATTTCCTCTTCGTTTGGTCTGGTGGGTTTTTACCTTGCTCCTTCATCTGCTGTGTATTTGTCTGTCTTCTCATTTTGCTTAACTTACTGCATTTGGGGTCTCCTTTTCGCAGGCTGCAGGTTCGTAGTTCCCGTTGTTTTGGTGTCTGCTCCCGGTGGGTAAGGTTGGTTCAGTGGGTTGTATAGGCTTTCTGGTGGAGGGTACTGGTGCCTGTGTTCTAGTGGATGAGGCTGGATCTTGTCTTTCTGGTGGGCAGGACTGCATCTGGTGGTGTGTTTTGGGGTGTCTGTGAACTTATTATGATTTTAGGCAGCCTCTCTGCTAATGGGTGGGGTTGTGCTCCTGTCTTGCTAGTTATTTGGCATGGGGTATCCAGCACTGGAGCTTGCTGGTCGTTGGGTGGAGCTGGGTCTTAGTGTTGATATGGAGATCTCTGGGAGAACTCATGCCAATTGATATTACGTGGGGCCAGGAGGTCTCTGGTGGACCAGTGTCCTGCAGTTGGCTCTCCCACCTCAGAGGCTCAGGCCTGACACCCAGCCGGTGCACCAAGACCCTGTCAGCCACATGGCTCAGAAGAAAAGGGAGAAAAAAAAAAAGAAAGAAAAAAATAATAAAATAAAATAAAATAAATAAAGTTATTAAGATAAAAAAATATATTATTAAAATTTAAAATGTAGTAAAAAAAAAAAAAAAAAAGAAAGAAGAGAACAACCAAACCAATAAACAAATCCACCAATGATAACAAGCACTAAAAACTATACTAAAACAAAACAAAACAAAATGGACACACAGAACCCTAGGACAAATGGTAAAAGCAAACCTATACAGACAAAAATCACACAAAGAAGCATACACATACACACTCACAAAAAGAGAAAAGGGAAAAAAGAATTATATATGTGTGTGTACACACACACACACATATATATAAAGGAAGAGTCAACCAAATCAATAAACAAATCTACCAATGATAATAGGCTCTAAATACTAAACTAAGATAAACATAAAACCAGAAACAAATTAGATGTAGAAGGCAAACCACAAGTCTACAGTTGCTCCCAAAGTCCACTGCCTCAATTTTGGGATGATCGTGGTCTATTCAGGTATTCCACAGATGCAGGTACATCAAGTTGATTGTGGAGATTTAATCTGCTGCTCCTGAGACTGCACAGAGAAATTTCCCTTTCTCTTCTTTGTTCGCGCAGCTCCTGGGGTTCAGCTTTGGATTTGGCCCGGACTCTGCGTGTAGGTCGCCTGAGGGCATCTGTTCTTCGCTCAGACAGGATGGGGTTAAAGGAGCAGTTGATGAGGGGACTCTGGCTCACTCAGGCCGTGGGGAGGGAGGAGTACAGAATGCGGCAGCAGAGGCTGGCGTGACGTTGCACCAGCCTGAGGCACGCCGTGCGTTCTCCCGGGGAAGTTGTCCCTGGATCATGGGACCCTGGCAGTGGTGGGCTGCACAGGCTCCGGGAGGGGAGGTGTGGATAGTGACCTGTGCTTGCACACAGGCTTCTTGGTGGCTGCAGCAGCAGCCTTAGTGTCTCATGCCTGTCTCTGGTGTCCACGCTGATAGCCGCGGCTCGTGCCCGTGTCTGGAGCTCGTTTAGGCGATGCTCTGAATCCCCTCTCCTCGTGCATCCCGAAACAATGGTCTCTTGCCTCTTAGGCAGGTCCAGACTTTTTCCCGGACTCCCTCCCGGCTAGCTGTGGCGCACTAGCCCCCTTCAGGCTGTGTTCACGCAGCCAACCCCAGTCCTCTCCCTGGGATCCGACCTCTGAAGCCCGAGCCTCAGCTCCCAGCCCCCACCTGCCCCAGCGGGTGAGCAGACAAGCCTCTCGGGCTGGTGAGTGCTGGTTGGCACCAATCCTCTGTGTGGGAATCTCAGCTTTGCCCTCCCCACCCCTGTTGCTGCGCTCTCCTCCATGGCTCCAAAGCTTCCCTCCCTGCCCACCACTGTCTCCACCAGTGAAGGGTCTTCCTAGTGTGTGGAAACTTTTCCTCCTTCACAGCTCCCTCCCACTGGTGCAGGTCCCATCCCTATTCTTTTGTCTCTGTTTTTCCTTTTTTCTTTTGCCCTACCCAGGTACGTGGGGAGTTTCTTGCCTTTTGGGAAGTCTGAGGTCTTCTGCCAGTGTTCAGTAGGTGTTCTGTAGCAGTTGTTCCACATGTAGATGTATTTCTGATATATTTGTGGGGAGGAAGGTGATCTCCACGTCTTACTCCTCCACCATCTTGAAGGTTCCCCCCCCTCCCTTTTTTAATAGCCCTGGTGATTATACTGGGCTGTTCTAGATAATCCAGGATAAGACCCTTGATTTTAATCACACTTGTATCTTCTGCCACATAAGGTAACATATTCACAGGTTCTGTTGATTAATTGGGATGTGGACATCTTTAGGGAGCTATTACTCACCCTCTATTTCCGTTTTTCTGAGTGTTTTAAAAATCCTGAATGGGTGTTTGTCAAATTTTTCTGCATCAGTTGGTAAGATAATGTGATTTTTCTTCTTTAGCTTATTAATATGTTGGATTATATGGATTGATCTTCAAATATTGGTCAGCCTTGCAGCCCTGGAATGAACTTTACTTGGTTATGATGTATAATTCTTTTTATATATATCTGAATTCTATTAGCTAATATTTTGTTACAAATTTTTTTGTGTCTACATTCATGAGAGCAGTATTGGTCTATAGTCTTCTTTCTTTGTATTTCCTTTGTTGGTCTTGGCATCAGGGTAATATTAGCTTATAGAATAAATGAATTAGGAAGCATTCGTATGCTTCTGTTTACTGAAACAGATTGTGTAGAATTGGTATTAATTATTCTTTAAACATTTGGTAGAATTCTTCAGTGAAATCATCTGGGCTTAGAGTTTTTTTTTAAATTATGGATTCAATTTTTACAGTGCTACTCAAATTATCTATTTCACATTGGGTGAGTTGTGATAGTGTATGTTTTTTGAGGAACTGTTCTATTTAGTCTAAGTTGTTAAATTTACATGTTTAGACTTAGTGCATAGTGTTCTATTATTATCCTTCTGATGTCTGCAGGGTATGTAGAAGTAGCCATTGTTTTATACCTGATATTGGTAATCTGTCTTCTCTCTCTCTCTCTCTTTTTTTCTTTGTCAGTTTAGCTACAGTTTTGTGAATTTTATTGATCATATCATAAAAGAAGCTCTCTGTTTTATTGATTTTTTCCTACTTCCTGTTTTCATTTTCATTTATTTCTGCTTTTATCTTTATTATTTCCTTCCTTCTCCTTGCTTTGTGTTTATTTTGCTCTTTTTTTTTGAGGTTCTTGAGGGTAGAAGCCTAGATTACTGATTTAAGACTTTTCCTCTTTCCCAGTGTATGCATTTATTGCTATGAATTTCCTTCTCAGCACTACATTACCTTGTCCCACAAATTTGGGTATGTTGTATGTTCATTTTCATTCAGTTTAATATTTATTTTGATTCCCCTTGAGATTTATTTCTCTTTGACTCATGGATTACCTAGAAGTGTGTTATTTCCAAGTGTTTTAGAGAATTTTCTGTTATCTTTGTTATTGATTTCTACTTTGATTCTATTGTGGTTCAGGAACACACTGTGTATTATTTTAATTCTTCTAAATTTATTGAGGTTTATTTTTGGCCCAGGATATGGTCTATCTTGGTATATGTTCCTTGGGCACTTGGAAAAAAAAATGTTCATCCTGCTGTTGTTGGCCAAAGTGTTCTATACTGTCAGTGAGATCCTGTTGGTTGATGGTGTTGAGTTCTTCTGTATCCTTGCTGATATTCTCTCTAGTTGTTCTACCAGCTGTTGACAGAGTTTCTAACTGAGTTGAATCTCCAGCTCTATTTGTTGGATTGATATTAGTCTGCTTAGGCTGCCGTAACAATATACTGTAGAAATTTATTTCTCACAGTTCTGGAGGCTGGAAAGCCCCAGATCAAGGTCTAGCAGGGTCATTTTCTGGTGAGGACTCTCTTCCTGACTTGTAGACAGTCACCTTCTTGCTGTGTTTTCACATGGCCTTTCCTTGGTGCCTGTGTCTGGTGAGATTGATCTCTCTCTTTCTCTCTCTCTCTCTCTCTTCCTCTTCTTGTAAAGCCAGTCATCTTACTGAATTAGGATCTCACCCTTATGACCCAATTTAACCTTAATTACCTCCTAAACGCCCTATTTCCAAATACAGTCAAATTGGGAGTTAGGGCTTCAACATATGAATTTTGGAGGGGCACAATTCAGTCCATAGCATTTGTGGATTTGTCTATTTCCCTTTTAAACTCAGTTTTTGCTTCACATATTTTACAGCTCTGTTGTTTGGTGCATACACATTTAGGATTGATATGTTTTCTTGGTGCATCGACCTTTTATCATTATATAGTACCCTCTTCTCTCTTATAATTTTCTTTGTTCTGAAGTCTACTTTATAAGATATTAACATAGCCACTCCTTTCTTTTGATTAATGTTTGCATTATATATCTTTTTCCATCCTTTCATTGTCAACCTGCCTATATTATTGTTATTTGAGGTGGGTTTCTTATAGATAGCATATAGTTGGCTCATGTTTTTTAATCTCCTCCAGTCTGTCTTTTAATTGATGTTTTTAGACTGTTTAAATTTTGTGTAATTATGATATGCTAGGGCTTAAGTCTGCCATTTAATTTTTTGTTTTCTAGTTATTCTGTTTTCATTTTTCTATTTTTCCTGTCTCCCTGTGAGTTACTTAAAAACATTTTAAAATTCCATTTCTATTTAACTTATAGTGTTTGTGAGTTTATCTCTTTGAATAACTCTTTTATTTAGTGTTTGCTCTAGGTATTACGTATATACATAACTCTCCACAGTCTATTGGTGTCATCATTTACCAGTTCAAGTAATGTATAGAAACCTTACCTTGTTTTATATCCCCTCATCCTCCTCATTTAAAAGATAATTGTTTTAAACATTTCCTCTACTTGCATTTCGAACGATATTAAACTGCGTTAGGATTTTGCTTCAACCATCAAACATAATTTAGAAAACTCCATAGGAGAAGGAAAGTCCATTGTATTACCAATATTTTTGCTTCGTGTTTGTTCATCATTCCCTGATGTTCCAAGGTTCATTTCTTTCTTTCTTCACTTCCTTTCTATTTAGAAAACTTTCACCATTCTTTTAGGGTAGGTCTGCTGGTGACTAAGTTCCTTAGTTTTCCTTCATCTGAGAATGTCTTGATTCCTCTTCATTCCTGGAGAATATTTTTGCAGGGTATAGAATTCTGGGTTCACAGTTCTTTTCTTTCAGCACTGGAAAAATATCATACTACTTCCTTCTGGCCTCCACAATTCTGCTGAGAAATTCACTGTCATTCAAATTACTTTTCCCCTATAGGTAAGATGTCATTTTTTCTTTTTAAATTTTATTTATTTATTTATTTATGGCTGTGTTGGGTCCTCATTTCTGTGCGAGGGCTTTCTCTAGTTGCGGCAAGTGGGGGCTACTCTTCATCGCTGTGCGCGGGCCTCTCACTATCGCGGCCTCTCTTGTTGCGGAGCACAGGCTCCAGACGGGCAGGCTCAGCAATTGTGGCTCACGGGCCTAGTCGCTTCGCGGCATGTGGGATCCTCCCAGGCCAGGGCTCGAACCCGTGTCCCCTGCATTGGCAGGCAGACTCTCAACCACTGCGCCACCAGGGAAGCCCCTAGGTAAGATGTCATTTTTCTCTCACTGCTTTTAAGAACTTTTCCTTTGTCTTTCATTTTCAGAAATTTAATTGCGATGGTATCTTGGCATGGATTTCTTTTGGTTTATCTGGTTTGGGGTGTGCTCAGCTTCTTGATTCTGTAGGTTTGTGTCTCTTGCCAAATTTGGGAAATTTTCAGTCATTATTTCACGGAGGGCTCTTTCAGCCCCACCCTCTTTCTGTCCTTCTGGGACTCTGATGACATACATGTTTGATCTTTTGTTAGGTCCCTGAGATTCTATTCATTTTTTTTTTCTAATCTATTTTCTCTGCTCTTCCAGTTGGGTAATTTCTATTGTTCTATCCTCTAGTTTGTGGATTCTTCTCTTTCTTGTTTATTCTGCTGTTGAGCCCATCCACTGAGATCTTCATTTTTGTTATTGTGTTTGTCAAGAGCAGCCTCCTTATTGCCGGGTGATTGCAAGTTCCCCACTAGGCCTCCTCTGACACCACCCCAGTGGGTGTTGGGGCACTTTGTCACGTGGTGAGGGGGTACATCTAGGCTCCCCATTTGGCCTTTGCTGGCCTGTGAAGGGTGGGGCCACAGTTTTTTTCTGTGATGTGTGGATGGACTAGAGCAGTTCGTGTCTAAAAGCTTTCTGTCTTGTTAGGCTACCTTTTTCTGGTCCTCTGGCTAGAGAGAGCAGGCTTTTGTTTGGGCTTTGTCTGTGCCCACTGGTGTTTCTGCCACGGTTTTAATTTTACTTGTGAGAATAGGGGAAGGTCCATCTACTTGATCTTCCTGGAAATAGAAGTTCGTTTACTTTTGATAGCTATTGTCAAGTTGTCCTTTGTTACATGTGGTGCAGACATTATTTTCAGTTGTTTTTTTAATTGTGCATTTTGCTTTGCAGAACTATTTGATTTTTATATAGTTGAATATATTAATCCTTAAGAAAATGGACTCAGATTATGTAACATGTTTGGGAAGACTTTTCTCATACCAAGATTATGAAAAAGTCTCTCATTTTCTTCTATCAATAGCTTTGTTGGGGGTTAATTTTTTTTTTTTCATTTAAATATGTGAACCATCTGGAATTTATTTTGGTGTAAGTAGGAATAGAAATGTCCCTGCACCGTTCCCACCACCCCCATGGCTACCTGCTTGTCCCAACTCCATTTACTGAATAATAAATATTTTATGGTGTTAGGGAAATTCTTTAATTTGGTACATGCCTGTTTATAACAGTGTTCCTAATAGCCAAGTCCCGAAAAAAGCAGTCACAGAGTTGCAGGGGGTGTGCTGCGCACTGGAGTTGAGACCCCCTGCCCCCGTGGCTGTTGGTTGGTAACGGCCGGTGCTGTGAGTTGGTGATACTGAAAGGTCAGCCAGCCCGTCCACTGGGCTTCAGGGGACCTAGACTCTCGCAGGGTCGGAAGCCAGAGGTACCGAGGCCGACAAGAGGGCGTCCAGAGCTGCCCTAGAAAGTGCTCCCGTGGGCAGAGCTCCGCCTCCTCAGTGGCCTGGTCACTCAGCCTTCCGTCCTGACACCCCCGCTGCCCGGGTGCCTGGGCTATGGAGCATCTGTGAAGCTGGGCGAGGGGAGGAGCCCTGGTCCGTGTGCACTGCACCATCCGCTCTACGACACGACCCGACTCCTGGCGGCTGCTTCCGCCTCCAGGTCCCGAGGAGGCCCGTGTGTAGATGCACTGAGCACAGCGAGTCAGAGGGGATGGGGAGGCAAGGGGTGGAGACAGGCTGGACCGATGCTGTCCTGTGGGACGTGTCCTGTCCACCCCTGCTGTGAGGCCGCCCCACACAGTCCTCCCGCCACTCCCTTCTGTCCTGCTCCGGCTCCCACTCGGTCAGGTGCAGCGTGCCTGCGGCCCGGATGGCAGGCCCGGGCGCCCAACGGGAACTGGTCTGTCTCCCCCACCCAGCGGGCCCCCAAGGTGGGATCAGCACTGCAGTCCTGGGGTTGGGCAGAGCGAGTCACACCTGACGCTGGTGAGTGATGCCAGAAGGGATCGTGAAGGTGGCAGTGTGTCCCACCCGGTACCCTTTCCTGAGGAACGGTGACTCCAATTATGACCAAACCTCCTCTCTTGCTGTAACGTTTCTTCTGCTTAAGAAATTGGTGCTAAAGCCAGGGGGCAGAGGGGGGTGGGTGAGGATGATGCCCCCGCCCCGTCTAGGACGTGAGGCCCTCCACCGGCCCTCAGTCTCCTTTCCCAGTTTCAATCAGTCTCCTTTCCCAGTTTCAATGCAGTTTGGCCTGAGAAGCCCAAGTCGGAAGAAGCTGGGTTTTGGTCCTCTCTCCACCATTAGCTGGCTGGCTAAGAGAAAATCATTTCCCTGTTCTGGGCCTTGGTTTCTTCATAAATACAGTTGGGTACTGGGTGAGAATCAATGCTTTTCTTGTAAAGCCCTTTAACAAATGGAATATTTCACAGAAACTCATGAGTAAGAGTGTGCAGAATTCGGCAGCTCAGGTTGAAGCAGGAGTGTGACGAGGGGCTCTGAGGATAGCCTGACACCGCCGGACTAGATGGTTTCTAGGGGCCTCTCCAGCTGGCCCTGGGCAGGCGTTTTAACCTCTCTGAGCCTCGGTTTTCTTTTCTATAGAGACAGTACCCAGCTAGGTGTGAGGGCTGATGGGGCGGGTTGCCTGTAAAGCTGCCAGCAGGGTTTGGAACACGGGTGCTCCACCAACGACAGGGATGTCAGTGTTATTTGTGCCTTTCCAACCCTCCTTTGAATAGCAGCCCAGGCACCACCCGCTCCGGTTCTTCGAGCACCGCATCCCTCCCAGTCCCCACAGCCCGGGACTGTCTGATGGGTCTCACGGTGTGGCTTTGGGCTGGTAGCTAGTTGTGTCTGTTTAAAACTTAACCTCCACAATCAAACTGAGTTCCTGAAGGGAGCCTCTCCTTCCGTAGCTCTCAGTCCCCACACTGCCTTGTACACCGACATTCAATAAATATCTGTGGGTGACCAGCCCAGGCCAGGATGTGGCCCCTGCTTGGTGTTCAGACCGAGGAGGGGCAGGTGAATTGCAGGGCCCCTGCACTGGAGCAGGGTTAACGATGACTAGAGAGGGCTGGACGGAGCGGAATCCCCAAACTTGTCCCAGCCAAACAGCGGATCCTTGTTACCGCCCTGGAGCCGGCGGCTGGCCTGTGCCTGCACTTCTGCCGGAAAACAATCAAGAAACTTTCCAACTCAGACTCCACAAAGTAAGGTTGGTTTCATGTCGCTTCTCATTTATTAATTCAGTCTGTTCTAAGTTGTACAGTTACGAAAATAACAAAACCAAAGCCGAAAGCCCAGGAATATTTACACTCTCTCTCGTGTAGTGAGGTCAGTCTATGTTGTTGCACAGATCGGTTATGTTTGGTACCACAAGATGTCTGTAATTTAGACAAAATTGGACAGAGTAACAATTATATGTACAGTAAAATAAAAGGGGAAGTCATTCAAGTATCAAAATACAGAGACAAAGATTAAATAACGTTTTATTACAATTCAGTCCCATTGCCACAGCATTAGCAACACCACTTTGTGAACTGCGTCTGAGAGTCGTCCTGCAGGCCCGGGCATCACAACACAGGCCGAGGGCAGACCAGTCTGCTCAGCCCGAGACTTCTCCGGGGACTCCCCAGAGTCGAAGCTGGGGGCCCCGGGGGGATGCGAGCGTTGCAAATGCAGAGCCTGTCGAAGGGAAGCCCTGCTTGGAGTAGCTGCAAGCAGAAGGGCGGAGCAGAGAGCCTGTGGCCGGGCAGGTACTGACCTATCTCAAGTCCCACCTGAACGGCCTGCACAGTTCAGAACGGGGCTGCCACACTGCGGGGCTTGTGCTCACGTGCAGAAGCAGGACTTCTCTCCACGTGAAGCCTGTCCTGGTGTTAAAATTTTTCTTTCTAGGGGAGGGAGAGTACCTGTACCGGAGGAGGAGTAAAAAAGAAATATCTAGTCCCTTCCTTTCTTGGCTATTGAGAAATAAACCAAGCTCAAAACAAAATCCAGAGCCAGAGCAGATCAGCCAAGGCTTTCCAACATGAAACACCCTGAATAAATAAAGAAGATATAGCAGCTTCAAGGGGAGGAGACACCTACCTATGACTTAAAAACAAAGAGACAGCTTGAGGAACTCATCGTAGTGTCTACAGTTTTCTTAATGGACCCACCACCCACCAAGAGAGGGCTGCTTAGAGGAGACCGGCCTTCCTCAGGAGGAAGAGGGCACAGCACTCGCACTGCAGCAGGAGCCGCGGTTTACCCACCCAGCTTGGGGTTCCTCGTCCATACCTGGAAGGAAGTAGGGGCTGAATACTGCTCAGTGGAAGCCAACGGGCCCTGGAAGCAGCAGGACGTGAAGTCAGACTTCCCGGTATCGAGGTCCTTGTTTAGTACCGAGAAGGGCAGGATCAGTGAGAGGGGATGTGACTCCCCAGGCCTGCGGTGTGGACGGCTCAGCGGAAAGGAAACCCACAGGGCCCAGCCTCAGGTCAGCAGGAGGACGCGGCCCAGCTTTCCACTGCTGGCCGACCACAGGGCTGTGAAGGTGCGCCGGGGCGCTCCCTGCTCATTCACAGCCCCTGCCGGGAGAGAAAGCGGCGCTACTGAAGCCTGGACTACTGATCCTGGGACCAGATTGCACTGTGCCAGCAAAGTGGAAGGTCTGCTCGCGGCCCCGTGGGAGGAAAGGCTCTGCTCTGGAAGGTGCTGGACAGGCAGCTGACCTGGCCCAGCCTCACAGGAACAGTCCCTCTGGCTCTGCCTCTACCTCCAGGAGGAGCAATGCAACCAAAGGTGAAAAGCAAAGCCAGCCAGCAGGAGGGCTCAGGCAGCAGCAGCACCCGGACGCCAGCCTGCCCTGAAGGCCACACTCGGGGAGAATCAAACTGTCACCTGATTCAGCCTTCTCTACCCTTGGAGCCAGGGGGGAGCCCAGCAGCTGAAAGGATGACAATCAAACCGATAATTCAGAGAATCAAAGTGAGTCCTAATCACACAGACCTGATTAGACAAATCACAAATCAGCAGGCAGCCACCTCAGCCGACCTACCCATTAATGCCCAAAACAAAGCTGCTGCTTCTCCTTTCTGCCTCGACTCAGACAGTCTGAGGTCACCAGAGAGCCTGTGGCCAGGCAGCCCAGGGCAGCGCTCTGGCCACCGCCGGGTCCGAGACGGAGGAGCAGCCCAGAGCTCGGGCACCGCGACCTGCTTGTGCAACTCTGCGTGGCCCCGGACCTTCACGTTTGGAACCCCAGAAGCCTCTGCTTTTGCCAGGCGCCTCTACGGGCTGCCCCCAGCTCCAGGCGGGGACAAGAAGCCGTGCGGCTCAGAAGGAAGAGCAGCTGACTGGCAGGTCTGTCGAGCAGATTCAATTCACCCACTACCTTCTCTCAGAGCTGCCCAAGCACGCCAAGACCCCAGCCTGAGGACAGAGGCCTGCTGTCCTCTGACCCTATGGCCATTGTCTAAAGATTGGCAGTTTAACCTAGAGGGTTGAGCCAAGTGTTGAAAGTTCACTTTATAAAAAAATTTTTTTCTATTAAAAATGTTTTCTGGACAAGTCACTTCTTGGCCCTCTGGAGTTCCAGCCTCATCTGCTAGAGGCCTGGAGGGCTGCTCCGCAACCAGGGCAGGGCTCACGCGGCGAGACCTGGCGGTGGCAGGCCCAGACCATGCAGCCGCGAGGAGGTCCTACGGGCAGTAGTGGGGGCCTGCGTCTTCAAAGCTGCAGCTGAGACGGTGGTGGCAGCGGCGGCGGCGGCGGGAGCCTGCGCTCCCCACGGCTGTTTCCGCAGCACAGTTGGTTCCTCGGTGGCTCAGCTTGGCAGAAGCAAACACAACGGGGGGGGGGGGGGAGGAAAGGGTTAACCAAGGGGGCCTGCACAAGGTGGAGGAAGCTGAAAGGAAACACGGAAGCAGAACAGAAGGTCCCTTACAGCCTCCCCTGAGCACCCTCCGTGGCTCAGCGCATCTGCTTGGAAGGCACGAGGACAGGCAGGCAGGAGGACCCACCCCGGCTTGTCGACTTGGGTTTCAACTCATAAAGCAACCGCTGCAACTTACTGGCTCTCCTACTGGGCCACGCTACGTGCACAGTGCTTCTTCCCACGGAAACTGCGGCTCTCCTCTCCCGCCATCTAAGCTGACCTGCCCTCACGCAAGAACGTGGGCCTTTTGAAAGCCTCAACTCCACCATCCTAGCTGCTGAACTGCTTTGAGGTGATGGACTCCTTCTCAGGAGTCAAGAGGCTGAGGGCGGTCGATCAGGGAAGGGACCGGGTGCCAGCTGACTATCTCTGGTCCCCACATCGTGGAGAAGCATCAGAAAGCTCCTGGAGGACAACGGATGTTGCTCGGCCCAGGTCCCTGTCCTTGAGCAGCTCCGTTCTGAGGGAAGAAGGTGCACGGTGTATGCAGGGCACTGGCCTCCCTCCTGCTGGCTCCTACAGGAAGGCCTTCCTCTTCCTCGAGCCAGACTCCAGAGCCAGCCGGGGACTCCCCGGCGAAGACGTGAGGAGCCATCCCATTCCTTGCAGTGCAAGACCCATCAGGACCAAGACACCTGCTGCGTGGAGCCAGCCTGTGGGTGTTCAGATGCTCAGAGCCCCATGCTTTGGAGTCAGGCATGTGCCCTAGGACCTGGCACAGACCCTGGGCCCTCACAGAAAGAGGTCTGACCCTGGTCAAGCCACATCGCTGAGCTGAGGGTCTCACAGGGGGAGGCCAGCACCTTAGAGCAGAGGGCAAGGGGATTCTGGCCCCACGTGGTCACAGTGGTTGGTTGTGTCAGGAAAGGTGCAGTTAGCTCTTGGCAACGGCACCCAGCCGTGGCTCGGAAGACGGGAGAGGAGAGCCAACAGGGAGCCCAGGCCGATCAGAGGGAGCAGCCTCCAGTGCCGTGTGGACTCTGCTTGGAGACTGCGCCCACCTCAGGATCCACAGTGCCCGCCCACTGAGGCCCTCTTGGTGCCCACCTCAAAGGCAACTTGCCCCCCCGCCAAGCTGTCCTCGCCCAAGGGGGGAATTCACAGTGTCCGGTGGTGTTAGGTGCGAGCTGAGAGTGTGCAGTGTCTAAAGCTGCCGCCCCGGGAGGAGAGGTCCCAGTGGGGGTGGGACCTTGGCGTCAGCAGCTGGAAGGAGAGTTGAGAAGAGCAGAAAGACGGACGGCAAGGCACATGAGACTAGTGGAGACGGGGTGGGTGCTTAGAAGATAGTGGTCTCATACTTGGTGCTGAGGCTCCGCTTAGAGTCTGGTTTGGGGTCCACAACCCAGGAGACGCTGGCATGGGACTGGGCATCTGGGTCCATATCAGGTGGTTCCAGCTGCTGAGGAAGAGGGTGAAGAGTCAGAGGGAGCACTGCACCTGGGCCAGGGGTCAACAGGGCCCGCTGTCCCCCGCCTCCTGGGCCATGCTGGCATCAGTACCCCATGGGGGCAGCCCTGTTCTCCTCAGCCAAAGAGCAAGCTCCCTGGGGTGGGGTGGCAGAAGGGGCACCTTCCCTGGAGCATCACGGGAGGGCCGCCTCTGAGCTCTCCAGGGGCAACTTCTCCTGGGGGTTTCTTGGAGCTGCTCAGTTAAAGGTGCCTTGCCCTACCTGAGCATCGAGCACTAAGCCCCAAAGCTGTTCTCGGTGGCAGGAAGGGGGTAAGGGGTTTGGAAACCCCAAACCTCGGGTCCCTCTGGCAGGGCCAGAGAGCTCACCCCGGGCAAGACCACAGTGGGCACCCGCGAGCTCTGGAGAGGAGGACATACGGCAGAGAAACAGAGGCTACAGCACAGACAGGGATGGTGGGACGGCAGCTCAGGAAAGACGGGCATGCAGGCGGGGCCGGGGGCGGGCACCAGAGTCTCAGAGAGCTCACGGTCACTTCGGGGAGACTGACACACAGACAGCAGGAGGTGCAGAGACCTTGACTCCAGGACTAACAGACGGCAGCGGGAGGTAAGAAGGACGATGGGTGGGGCAGGTGTGACAGTAACAACAGCGACTATCAGGGGGCAGCGGCACCTGGGGTGCAGAGCAAAGCAGACACAGACACGGGGTGGCGTTACGGAGGCCGGCTCACACAGGCCCGTGTCCTGAGGGGCCGGCCACCTGAAGCGTGAGAAGACCCTCCTTGCGCCCGCTCCACCCCGAGCCCTCAAATCCCGGGGCCCACGTACTGCTGACTTCCTCATGCTGACCCGAGGCTTAGGCACCGGTTTGGAAGATTTTGTTTCGATCATCTCGGCAGCAGAGGCCCCCATCGGCCTAGACTTCTGGGCCTGTAGGGCCAGCTGATAGGCCACCTCGAACGCCTGCCCCAGCGTCAGGATGATCTCATAGGTCAGGTTCTGGGAGAAAACAGCACAACGTGAGAGATGGGATGGAGGAACCACTGCCTCTAACACCTGCCCTGGCCTCATGCGCCTGAGCACAGGCCCAGGCAGCATTGCACAGGTAACAAGAGTGCAGGGAATCTGCTGGAACGCTTGCTTTGAAAGCAGAAGTTTGTCCCGAGGTGACTGATACATTAGGGAACAATCTGAACAAAACACACATTTTGTGTTTCCTCATGTGTGATTTCACTGGAGAGAAACACGAGGCGAATGCAAAGACTCCCCTGCTGACCCCCGTTGCCTGGGAATACACAGCAAACGGGCCACCCCCACCTGGCAGCTCAACTTCCTATGGGACCCACCCCTGACAGTAACAATCAAGCGGCAGCTCTTCCCAGGGCCACCCGGCTCGCGCCCTCCCCTCCATCTGTGCACCCCTCTGTCCTCTATTCCTTCTCTTTCTCTCTCCCTCTGGCACACAGGCTGGCAGGAGGCACATGCTTCCACAAGCCGACTTCGGGTCCTTCTCAAGGCAGAGCGCCATGTTTATGTAGCATTTATGTATTTCTTAACCATTTAACATGGATAAAATGGTGTGGGTGTTCGTATTAGGTTCCTGAGGGCTGTACCCCCTGCCTCATCTCCCCATGAGCCTTGGTGCTTCCCGTGTGGTTTCAGGGCGTGGTGCTCTCTAGGAGCACAGACGCCACGTTACAGTAGAACTGACTGATGTGGGAAGATGAGCTACAGGTAAGAGTACCGGGAAGGATGTGTCCTGGGAGGATTTCCTCATTTCACCTTCAGAACAACCCCATGAAGTCAGTTACACTCTATCCCCTTTGCGCAGACAAGGAGCCAGGGTCACACGGCTAGCTAGTAGCAGAGCCAGGAGGCTGCAAGCACAGAGCTCCTGGGCAAGGCCGGGAAGACCCTGGAACCAGCTACTCTCACGGGGGCAGCAGGGACCTGGACAAAGGCCCTGTCTCAGGGCAGCCACCAAGGTCACTCATCCACTCCCTGTGGGCAGCGTGTGTGACAGCTCCCCTCAGCCCAGCAGCGCCAGAACCCCGCCTAAGCTGGGATCTGGGGGAAGAAAACTTACTGTCCCCAGGAGGGAGGTGGAGGGCTTTTCAGGGAGATGGCCCAGCTGGAGGGCGGGAATTAGGATGGATGGTCGACCAAGAGCCCAGGGAGATGAAGCCTTGGCTGACCTGACAGACACGCAGCCAGACACAGGAAAGCCTCTGTCACTAGAACCCTGGACAAGCCACTGTCGTCCTGTGTGCTTTAGTCTCAGTGCCAGATAAAGGGGGCTGGAGTGATGTTCATTCTTGAACAGACCTTTGCTAAGTGCCAGCCAGGTGCCAGGACCCACTGCACTGGGGCTGTTGCAGCACAGGACCCCCCACCGTGCCCAGCTGCGGACTCCACCCACCACGTCCACCGTGCTGAAAACGTGGCAATAGTGGTGGCTGGTCTGCAGGTCCTTGGTGATGTAGGCGAAGGTACAGAGGTCCTCCGGGTCCTGGGCTGCACAGGAAATGTTCCGGATCTCGTGCTCTGCGATGACGTTCTGCGGGGAAAGCAGGGTCTGGAATTCCTGGGCTCCCTGAGGGCACACCCCAGTCCCTTCACCACTGCCACCTTCCTATCCCATCCTAGCGTCAGCCAAACGCCACTTCCCCCATCTCTTCGGGGTGGGGGTGGCATCTCACCTTGTCTGATTTAGGGTTGGGGTCTCCACCCTTGACCATGGCAACTGAGGGGGCAAATGTTCACACCCAGCCCACTCTGCTCTCCAGGGTGGGGTCCCAAGCACAGGGCCTGGGGGTGTCCTATGCTCGCTAACTGCATCACAGCGTTAAAGGCCCGTGAGCAGATAAGTGGCCAGTGGAGCCCATGCTGGGGAAGATAAGCTGTCCCTCGGGCGGGGCCCCAGGAACCAGGATACGTGGGTGCGTGAGAGACAAGTACCTGGGCTGGGGGGGATGGAGAGGGGTAGTGGGCTAGGGACCGTCTAGGGAAGATACCCAGCTAGCGGGGAGGCGGGGGGTGTGTGGGGAGGAAGGGCGACCCTCCCCCCTCAACAGTAGTTGTGGGAAGCACACCTTGTTGGAGGCGTCGATGAACTTGACACCTTTGTAGGTGATGGACAGGATGATGGTGGGGATCTTCTTCATGTGCTCCGTGGATTTCTACAAGAAACGGGAGGCCTGTCAACTCACCTTCTCGGGGCTAGGCCCGGCCTCCCTCAGCCGCACGCAGCGTGGCAGGGCCCCCGTGGCTGCAGGTGGTGCCGCCATCTGCCGCCTTGCGTCCTAGCCGCCCCCACGGTAACCTACCCGCATCTTGGCACAGGCGTCTTGCGTGGATTCTGTCCCTCGCAGATCTTTGATCAACATGGAACCCAGATACTGTGGGAGCGAGCAGTGGCCCGGCTTAGGAGTCCTGCGTTACCACATGGGGCCACCAGCCAATCTGGGACCACAGTCAGGGGGCTCCCTCTCCCAGTGACTCCCTTCCCCCGTCCTGGCCAGGGAGTCCCCCTTCCCCCAGGTGCTGGGAGCGGCTGAGGAGCGGAGAACACCACGGGGGCCCTGGGTCCGGCCGGCACGGAAAGCAGGAGACCGGCCAGGCTGGGAGGGCAGAGGCTACTCACATTGGCTTCATAACCGCAGGACTCGAAGATGAGTTTCTCCGGCTGGTGTTGCCAACTCTGCACAGGGGCATAGGGGGCAGCCAGGCTTGGGGGCCGAAGGGTCAGCTTGGCCTCTCGGTGCTCTTCCTGCAGAACACGTGGGGTCACAGGTCAGCTCGCCTGCTCAAGGGGTTCCCAGGCTCCCTCCCGGGTTCCACCTCCGGGAGCTCCAGGCCGGAGGCAGACAAGCCATTCTGATGCGCTGGGGCGGAGGTGAGGCCTGTCTATGCCAGAGAACTGGAGGAGAAGCAGGGACCTCAGCTGCCCGCCCACCCGCGAGCAGCTCAGCAGGGAAGGCTCTGTGGTGTCTGAGATGAGTGTAGATCTGATCCTGGTGTGGGGAGTCGGGGAAGTATCCGTGGCCAGGGATGCACTTTACAGGGATCCTCGTGGCAGGAGCTGGGGTGTGGGGGAGGGGTGGGAGGCCACCACGGGTCAGATGCCAGGCGATGGGGTAATTAACTAGGCTGCTGGTGGAAGGAATGGGGAGGAGGGGAAAATTCAGGAAATTTATGACTTCCATTCCCAGCAATATGCAAATTCTCTCAATACAGAGCAACTAAAACTGCTGGACGACATGCTTTTTAAATCTTGTAAAATTCATGGTCGTGCTTGTGGAAAGGTGAGGGGAATCCCCAGAGGCCAGAACTGAGAAGTGTGAGTCACGAGAGAAAAGGGAGCAAAGCTAGGGCTCACCCTGCGGGGACGAGGGACACCTGGCAATCTGTATCTAACAGGCCAAGACGGGGGACAGGACAAAAAGCCTGCGGTCTGTGCAAGGCAGGAGGGAGGACGGGCAAGTCGAATAAATGCGAGAGCCCTGAAAGCAGTGCCCTGAGCGGTGGGCTGGGAGCCCTGTCCTGCCAAGAGGAATGAGGGGACCCCGTCTGTGGCTCCCTCCCACCCACCTGGATCCTGAAGCGCTCCACCCGAGAGGGCGCTGCAGGGTCTTGGAGACTGTCGTGCCGCCTCCTGCCCGTGTCCCCAGAAGGCAGCAGCAGGTCAGCCGACCGGCCGGTGCAGGAGTCATTCTGGCTCAGGGGGGATGACGTCTGGGAGAGCAAGTCTTGGCACTGCAGTGGGGAGAAATCCAGGTGAGACTTGAGACTCATCAGGCCAGTCCTTAGGCTGTAGGTGTCAGCCAATCCTCGGGCTGTCAGGGCCCAGCTTGGGCAGGAGAATCAGTGAGAACGGGCACGAGCTGGAGGTCAGCACCCAGTGGGGAAACGGGCCGCTGGGCCCAGCGTGGGTACAGTCAAAGTGACCAGATTCTTCCAGCCAGGAAGCCCTGACAACCGGGTCCTGCAGGTGAGCACCCGGGTCACGAGAGCACCCTCTGGCCTGGAGCCCCAAGGGAAAAGGGGTGGTTGTAGGGCTGGGAAGCGATCTCTAGTTTATAAAATCGCCTGTCACAACTGATCGCAGGTCCTGGGGGCACGTGACCAAATCCAAAGGTCTTTCCTAAGAAAACATAGCACTGCCGGTTGGCACCCAGAGCCCTCACAGAGAGTATGAATCAGTCTTCAGTTTCCATATCTGAATGTCAGCTGTGAGTCTGGTCCTCAGAACCAGCCTGGGCCCCAGCTTTCTCATGCGAAAGAGGAGGATAAAATAACGCCCACTTTGAGGCTGCCGTAAACGGGCTGAGGCTTGGAGCCCAGGGCCCACCCCACCCACTGGGAGCCACGCAACCTCATGGGTTTGGGGAGACTCATCCTGAACCGCAGGCTCACAGTCTGACCTGCTTTTCAGTCAGAGATTACCTGCCTTGAGCAACAAAGCATCTCTGAGGTTTTTAAAATCACAGGGATTTTCCTTCAGAAGACGGGGAGGGCCCAGGTCCCGCCACGTGTGCCATGCTTTGAATCGGGTTCATGTCAGGCTGCCCGAGAGGGGGCTCCTCTGACCCACCCCTGCCTGCCACCCCGGGTACAGCTGAACTGGACATTCAGACATGGCCCCAGCCGTCTGGGATTCGGATATTTGTTTTCCTACTTTTGCCAACATTTGGCCCCAACACTGGGAAGGGAGGGATCAGTTGCTCCTCGACTACAGAGGTGACGCTGTCTCTGAAGAATTCCCAAAGAATTCTCTTCAGTTCCTAACAACACACAGCACATACAAACATCCCTTCCCACCCGCCCCAACTCACTCTCAGCTGGGAAAACCGTGGGGGCTTCTGGGGCGGCTCCTCGTAGGGTCTGTCTGCCAGGGAGGCGATGATGCGCTTGCGATGGCCGAGCAGGTGCACCTTTAGGACCTGGGCAGGGGCAGGGAGAGGAAGGTCAGGCGGCAGCTGGACCCCCAGCCCCCAGCCCTCACCCCCATGGGCCATGCTGGCAGCCCAGGGACACTCACAGCAGAGCTGTACTCACGTTGACAAGCTCCAGCTCCCAGAGGTTCTTCACAGTGTCAATGGAGCTGTAGCCACTCGACAGGAAGGAATGGACGTAGTCCTGCAGGCCCAGGGAGTCCAACCAGGAGGGCACTGACAGGGGGCTGTTCCCATCATAGCCCAGAGCCTTCACCTGTGGGGCGAGGGCAGGAGGCGGGGCTAACATCTCAGCACTTGGGACGAGGGCCCTGGGGACCACGGGGACCACGGGGACGCAGGCCGGTTCACTCAGACCACACCAGAGGCTGAGGCTGAGGCTGGGGTAGGTATGGGACAGCTCCTGAGGACCAACAAGGGGCCTGTGTCCTCAGCATCCCCGAGTCGCTCCACTCACACAGTCTTCTCTACCTCAGCTCTGGTCTTGGGCCCCATCTGGGGACTACCAGGGCACTCCAGGTCTGGGAAAGGTGCCCTATCAGGTAAGGCTAGATGGGGAGGAGGGTTTGTGGAGGCCCCTATCATGCTCTGACAAGGTCACAGACCTGGTAGGACAAGAAAATGGTGTGTGTCTGTGAAGCGGGCGCTGGCCTCACTGCTAGGACTCATTAGTGCTTCCTGAGCTCTGGGCAAGTGGAAGAGACAAGGGGACTCTGTGCCAGCAGAGCTGAAGAGAGGCTCAGGCCTACCAGCCACAGCTCCCCAGGAGGCAGAGACTGCCTCCTCTGCTGCCCCGAGGGCCCCGGGCCTCCTGGGGAGGGCCTGGTCTCAGGCGACAGGCCAAGCCTGTGGGCACCAGGCTCCGCACCAGGCAGATGCCTGCAGTGCCGTTCCTGATGCCGGACTAGGTCCTGACTGTCCCTAGTGCTCTGCTGGCCTTGGGATGTGGCAAAGAAGTAAACAGGATACTGTCTTCCCCGCTGGGGCTCCCGGGATGAGGGGCAGACCCCCACGGTGACCTGCACACCCCCTGAGCCCCGCCCCGCCACTGGCAAAGGCTGAGGCCGTGGAACTGTCAGTGGTCACCTTGGGCAGGGACCGCGCGGCCTGGAGCAGCTTCCGCCTGTGCTGTGCATCACTGATGCCGATTTCCCGCAGGTCTTGATCTTCCATCACATTAGGCCCCTAAGAGCAGAAAGGAGAACGTGAGGGCCTCCTGGACAAGGCCGCTGGCTCCCTCAGGGCGTCAGGTCAGCCTGTCGTGGCCCCTTGCCACGTTCTTCTCCTTCACCACAGGCACCACGAGAGAGTGAGCCCCAGGGCTCCCCGCGAGGCCAGGCCAGGCAGCAAGCAGCCTCATGCAGCAGGAAGACAAACCTTCCCAGGCTGCCCACCCAGCCCGAGCAGCTCCCAGGGCGCTGACCTGGGCTGGAGCAGGCAGGGCCGGGCACAGGCCTTGCCCACCTGAGCTGATGTGCATTTTCCCCGGAGCAGGTTTCATGGCCCCCCAAGGTGAAGAACAGGAGGACTAATCCCCAGATTCCTCACAGATGTGATTTTGTGATTTAAAGCGGCGGTGACAACCACCTTGGGCCGGCGGCAGGGGCAGGCACCCAAGAAGCCTGCCTCACCCCGAGGAGGAGAGGAGTCTCAAAGTGGGGACCTGCCTGAGAGAGGAGGGGGGGGTTGGGGCTCAGCCCACGGGGCAGTTCTCCCCAACGGAGCAGCTGAGGGCGGAGAAGCCCAGCATGGCAGTGACGACGAGGAGAATGGCTGGTGTTTGCCGCGTTCTTGCTGAGTGACAGGGACGGAGAGCTTTTCTGTGCACCATCCCATTTCAGGCTCACAACCCTGTGTTAGGTTCTACTGGAATCCTCATTTTACAGATAAGGAAACTGAGACACACAGAGGTCAGAAACGCGTCTGAGGTCACACATCTCATGGTGGAGCTAGGATTTGAGGCAGTCTGACTGTACTCGCCACTCCTAACCCCTATCATGGTGTCTTTTATTACTCACAATGGTGTCGCAAGATAGGTTTTTTCAGATTATGATACATGAAAAATCATGGGTTCTGCCGTGTCCCTCAGCCACAGTGTCCACCCCCGCCAAGGGCAACTGTTACCACTTTCCTGGATGTCCCTCCAGAGCCCAGCTGGGCACCTACACACATGTGCATGCTTCATTTTCACACAAATGTGATTGTTGTACACATTGTTCAACACCTCATTCTTAATTACTTAGTATATACAGGAGGTCACTCAGTATATGGAGACCTGTCTCTTCTTTTAAAGCTGCATAATCATCCAGATTATGGACATATTATAAATTGCTAAACGAGTTCCCTGTTGAAGGACAATTGTTTCCAATTTCTGCTTTTACAAATGGTGCTGCACAAATCTCCCTGTATGTGCATCTTTCTATGGTGGTTATCAAGAAGAGAGATTGCTGCCAAACCATTCTCAAGAGAGAAGAAGAGAGCTGGAGGTATCACAATCCCTGTCTTCAGGCTATACTACAAAGCTACAGTAATCAAAACAGTATGGCACTGGCAGACACACAGATCAATGGAACAGAATAGAGAGCCCAGAAATAAACCCACGCTTATATAGTCAATTAATCTATGACAAAGGAGGCAAGAATATACAATGGGGAAAGGACAGCCTCTTCAATAAATGGTGTTCAGAACACTGGACAGCTACCTGCAAAATAATCAAACTGGACTACTTTCTCATACCATAAAATGGATTAAAGACTTGAATGTAAGACCTGAAACTATAAAACTCCTAGAAGAAAACAAAGGCAGTACACTCTGACATCAGTGTTAGCAATATTTTTTGGATCTGTCTTCTCAGGCAAGGGAAACAAAAGCAAAAATAAACAAACAGGACTATACCAAACTAAAAAGCTTTCAGACAGTGAAGGAAACTATCAACAAAATGAAAAGGCAGCCTACTGAATGGGAGAAGATATTTGCAAACAATGTATCAGATAAAGGGTTAATATCCAAAATATACAAAGAACTTGTATAATCAACATAAAAAAACTAAACAACTTGATTAAAAAATGGGTAGAGGATCTGAACAGAAAAATTTCCAAAGACATACAGATGGCCAACAGACACATGAAGAGACGCTCAGCATCACTAATTATTAGGGAAATGCAAATCAAAACCACAGCGAGGTATCACTTCACAGCTGTTGGAATGGCTACTATCAAAAAGACAAGAAGTAAGTTTTCACAAGGATGTGGAGAAAAGGGAACTCTTGTGCCCTGTTGGTGGGATTGTAAACTGGTGCACTGACAGATGAATGAATGGTGTGGTGTATACACACACACACAGGAATAGTACTCAGCCATTAAAAAAAGAATGAAATCTTAACATTTGTGACAGTGTGGATGGGGTCTAGAGGGCATTATGCTGAGTGAAATAGAGAAAGACAAATACCATATTATCTCACTTATATGTGGACTCTGAAAAATGAAAACAGACTCATAGATACAGAGAACAAACAGGTGGTTGCCAGAGGGCAACTGGGTGAGGTGGCAGGGGGAAGAAATAGGTGAAGGGGATTAAGAGGTACAAACCTCCAGTTACAAAATAAATAAGCCAAGGGGATGTAATATATAGCATAAGGAATATGGTCAATATTGTAATAACTTTGTATGGGGATAGATGGTTACTAGACTTATTGTGATCATTTCATAATGTATGCAAATGTCAAATCACTATGTAGTACACCTGAAACTAGTATTGCATGTCAATTATATTTTGATTTAAAATTTTCAAAAAAGGATTAAAAAAAAAGAACAGAAATCGCTTGGTCAAAGCATATGTGTATTTAGAAGTCTGACAGATAGTTATACTCCCATCAGTGCAGCCCTGTGCAGAAATGGCTTATCACTGCACATTTCTTATCACAAGATCATCCCGCTCATAGATGAACTCAAGCATCTTTTCACATTTTATCTACCAAGCACTTACATAGCACTTACTGCCCTCCTCCATGTTTTCCATGCTTTGTCCCTGCTAAACCGTTGAGTAATAGGGACCACTGTTACCCCATTTTACAGCTCAGGAAGCTGAGGCCCAGAGAGCATCAGTAACTCGTGGGGCAGAGTTCAGCCTGATGCTCATGTCCGCGCGGCTCCGGGCTGGGCATGCAGAGCAGCTGCAGCTCCTTTTCCAGGAATTACTCACTTTATCCTTTGCATGTTTATCTATGGAGCTGTTGGTCTCTTCTGTATTTGATTTGTAGGAATTCTTTATATAGTAAGGAAATTAACTCTTTATGAAGGGTTAGGCATGTGTCTTTCCTGTTTGTCATTGTCTTTGGACTATTACGCTGGCTTTGCTCATGCAGAACCTATCAGCCTGCACCTGAACACACCCACTTTTCTCGTGGAGCTTCTCTAAGTTGTCAGCCTTAGAAAGATCTCCCCCTCCAGGATTTTTAAAACAATTCTTTCACACTTTCTTCCTGTAACTTTACAGTTTCATTTTTTACAATCAAATCTTTAATCTATCCGGAATTAATTTTGATGTAAGTTTTAAGGGTCAGGATCCACTTAATATTTTTCCCAGGCAGCAGGCTGTCTTATTTCTTGAATGAGCTATCTTTTCCTATTGATATGAAATGACTTCTGATGTGTCCTAAATTCCTGTGTTTCCAAGAGTTTTTCTGGACTTTTTATTCTATTGAGGTGGGTATTACTTATGCCCACTTTACAGATAGAGAAGTTAATAACTCAGGCAAGCTCATGCAGACCACCAACGGGTGGCCTCACCTTTGTACCCAAGCTGTAGTGACTGCTGGTGTGAGAGCCTCCCCAGAGCCTGCGCATGGTGACAAAAATTTTGCCCTACAGAGGACACATAGAGGACAAGCCATAAGCTCAAGAGACTCCAGGTGAAGATGGCTCTGAAGGCAGATTGGACTCCCTGCTCAGGCTGCATGCACCCCCTTCCGCTGGGACATTAGAAGGAGCCCTGGGCCTGCAGAAGGTCCCCTGGGCCCTGGCACCACTCCAGGTCTGACCAGATCCCAAGTCACCCCTGAATCTAGGAGTCACCACACCAAGTTCCTGCAGTCATTCTGGGCCCAAATCTAGGGTGTGCTGATGAGGAAAAGCAGAGAGGGGGGCTGTCTGCCCAGACTTTCTACTTGATGATGAGGACACCTCAGTGAGGACCTGACAAATGAACCTCCAAGAGGGTGTCACCACAGTGACGTTCTGAACACCCACTGTTAACTCCAACATTTACTCAGAAGCCTTCACAAGCTTTTAGGGTAACATTAATACTGGACTGAAGGCTGACAACCAGGAAAACCAGATCCAGCTGGGGACAGGACCTTACTAAGCAGACCCCCCAGTCAAGAAAACCGGGGACTGTATGCAGCTTTGAGGAGAAAGAGGCAAATGGAAACAAAACCAAAACAAAGGATGTGATGGAAAATCAAAGCAAACAGTTGCCACAGCACGTCCTGGGCTCAGTGCAGGGTCCTCCTGAGTTCCTGAACTTGCCACATCTACATTCTGTGGGATTAGTTTGTGTGGTGACTATAAGGTGCTCCAAATCCTCAAAGGCAAGAAACATTCTGGAAGTTACTGTACCCTCTTGACTGAGGAAGAAACCTTTACACGAGGAGGTTTATGGGGAAAAGGGACTTCCTACTTTGTTTACTTTCTACCACACTAACGTTTACTGAGAGCTGACTATGTGCCAGGCCCTGTTCCGAGTTCCTAGTGAGTGACTAGTTAGGGAGCTAGTCAAGTAGGACAGCTCATCCGCCTAAGCAAAATCTGAAACATAACTAGTTGACACTTGGCTTGGTTGGGTTCTGTCCCTGAGGGAGAGGGGACAGGAGGGCAGGGGTTCCCAGCCACAGAGGTGGGAGCAATGCCACACCTCCTCCTCCTCCTGGGTAGGTGTGTGCATGCAGTATGTCAGTGTGTGGAAAAGCAGGCTAGGAGACAGTGCACCTGGGCTCTCCTGCTCTGGCCCCACCATGGCCTGTATCAGCCCCTGCAGGACCTGGCCTCCACCCGAGCAAAGGCCTGTATGTTCTGATGGAAGCGTGACTACTGGGCAGAGCAGCGCTAGACTGCACTCGCCTTGGGACAGGGTTTCATCTCTCAGCAGTGGTTTCCAGACTTTCCACCTGCCCCGCCCCCTCCAGCCTCATTTCCATATTCAGCATGGTCTCTGTCTCTCTCTTCTCACTCGGCAATTTCTCCTGCCAGGAGTCATAAAAAAACAAAGGCTGAAACCTCCTCTCTTGGGGGAGAAAGAATGGGACAGAGCTACTGTCCAGGCCTGATTCTGCCTCAGGGGAAAAGCCTGGCACTGGTGCTTCCCCTGCAGCCCCTCCCTCTCCTCTCCGCCTCCCAGTCCTTTCTTGGGCCTCAAGGAGCCAGGAACTGTGAGAAGAGCTGCTCCAGACAGAGGAGGCAGGAAGTGGGAGAAGTGCGTTGTTGGGGGCGGGGGCTCAACCTGGACGCACATGAAAATGCAAATTAAGACCTTAAAACATTAAATATTAGAGGTTAGTGTTAAATACAGCAAAAAATTAAAACAAACTTCAATTTGAAGTATGACGTTCAAATTGAGGGAAGTAAGTTCAGATATTGTGTGGCTGTGTCCCAGTCATCAAAGGTCTTAGAGAAACTTCCAGCTGTTTTTGAAAGTGCATGAGTGGAGTGACGTCTTCAGGGAGGCCATTCCGAATTGAGAACGGTAAAATGTAAATATGAGACACACAGGACACAAAGCATTTAGCTGCCGATCCGTGAGACCTCTTCCCAAGTGAATCCCATACTTGAACTTGGGAATATTTGCTAGCAGTGTTCTCCCTGGTGAAATTTCTCTCCAGAAGCAACCACAGTCAGTGAGCCTAAAGAGCATTTGGCATTTCCTCAAGAGGACGTCCTCATCAGCTAGGAACACGGATCAGACTGACGCTTCCAACTACTTAATCACTTCCCTGAAATCATGGGCTCAGTTCCCAAATGCTGTGGCAACCAGGTAGGTGTGGCACCAGCTACTTGCTCTGTATAGTCTGTCATATTTTAAAGTTTCTAACCCTATTTGTTATCTCCAAGAATGGGAAAGTGGAATGTACAGAGTGAAGGAGAATACAACGTTGGGATAAAACACTAATCTTTTTTTTGTTTTTCAAGGCAGAACACTCAATTTTCTACCTTATTTTCTAATTTTTATTTTATGATAATATTGAAAATTGGAAAGTGTATAAATGTTAAAAACTTCTAATTGCTAAAAAGCACTGAGAAAATGGGAGCTAGCACTTAGAATAAGAAAGACAAAAGTATTTTCTTAAAGAAAAAAAAAAAAAAAAAAAAAGACCTTAAGAGCAGATTTCTCTAATCAAGGGAAGGAAGGGTGGGAAGATGAGGGAAGTACCAGCCTGAGTGAACTGAGCAGCGATACTCACCACACCCATGGCTGTATTGATTGGGCCCGAGGCATCCTCCAGAGTCTCTGTGCACCAAAGGGGTAGCTCAGAGTTTCCCTGGGTCCTGGCTGGTTCAATGTGATACTTATGCTGCCTCTCTGCCTTCCAGAATTTTGTAGATTTCCACTGGGCCCTGCTTCTATCTCTCCCTCATATTAACAAAATAAATAAATAAAACTTTTTTCTGAGTAGAAAAGTTACATAAGTTTATTATAAAAAATTCTGAAAATTAATAAAGTACAAAGAAAAATGTAAAAGCCACTTATAAATCCATTACCTCTGGGGGGAAAAAAAACCCCCAGGGTTACCATTCTGATGAATTCTTCTAAGTGGCTTAATGTTTTTTAAAAACTGAGATTGGGATCACTTCTAGCATTTCAGTGTATTTTTCTAAGCTTTTATTGTTAAAAAAAAAAAAAAAAAAGCAAAAGTTGGGATTGTGGTATATGTATTATTTATTTAACCTGCTTTCTCACATGCTGACGTACTGCGTGCACACACCTCCTCATGACACTTAACCACCTGCGTCCACTGCACACTCTCTAGTTCATGGGCCTCCAATAATCTCACCCGCCACTGGACATTCTGGCTCCTTCTTTGCACGTAGTTTTCTACCATCCCCAGAACATGTTACTGGCCACAACGACGGAGTTGTCGTGGGCATGGTCATCTGGGGGGAGGGTCACTGAACATGGCACAGGACCCTGGCCTGAGCCAGGACCGCCTTCCCAGGCTGGGGTTGCAGTGACCACACGTGCACGCTGGTGGGTGAGCCAGGAGGGACAGGGATGAGCACACGAGTCTTCCTCGCCCAGACCGTAGCCCCAGACCCGGGCCGGCCCAGGGAGAGCAGGAAGGAGCACTGGGAAAGGGAGGAGGAAGCAAGGAGGGGCAAGGCTCTGCTGCTGCTCACTGTTGTGGCCTAAAAATCTTAATAATGATGGAAAATAGAAGCCATGCTCCCTGAAGCATCACGCATCCACTCATCCAGGGGCTGAGGGCTTTCTGTGCACCACACAAGGCAGCTGTGGTATAAAGGAATAAGAACTGGGTTCAAATCCCTTACAAAGTCAGAACCTTATAAACAGGAACAAAGCCACCTGCCTGTCCAGGTTAAACAACGCATTCCCGGTGCTGAGTGCTGGCCTGCCGGTAGGAACCGGCACTCATTGGCTCCTCCTGTGTTCACCTGTTCACTGCTGCCTGGCCCAGCTGATTCCTGCCTCCTTGGAACCTGGTCACAGAACTTCCCAAACTGACACCTTCCCCCAGCTCACGGGTGGCCTTATAAAACGCTCAGCAGCCTCAGTAACAGGAGAAGCTCAGCCTTGACCCACAGCCCCTGCTCTCCTAACGGTCCCCACCTCTACCCGGCCCAGCCCTGTCCTCAGCTGGAGAGACAGAACTCGATGGTGACAGAGAGCAACTAGTTCCAAGAAGACGAGGATGAAGTGCAAATGTTACTAGCTCCTAGTTCCTGAAGCCAGATCCCTCCTCTCCCCTGTCAGTCTCAAGGGAAGGGTTGTCAGGGACGGCTCTCCTCCTGCGTTCAGGGAGGCAACACCCCTCGTGACCCTTGTTCTCCCAGGCAGGTCCCCGGTGTCCTCCTTCTCTTTGTAGCAGGAGCAGCATCCTTCCATCCATCTGCTGCCCGTCACCCCCAAACACCTGCCTTTCTGAGGCCTCATCTGAGGTCAAGATGCCATATTCACCCCCAAATCACCAGTGCAAACTAGCCAAGCCCAGGTCAGCCAGAGTCAAAGGGCCTGGATCCGAGACCACCCAAGGCAGGCTTTACCTCATGGATCTGAGGACAAAGCCGATTTCTGCTTCCGCTGCAGAGAAATCACAACCTTACGTTCCCACACACGGCCACGGCCACGGTCAGTCTCGATCTTTGCTATGTGTGACCACAGCTAACACTGTGCCCCCTTCAGAGCTTATGTGCAGAAGGAAGCAGTCAAATGAGATTCCATGGGACAGGGACAGACGGGGAGGGAGGCAGAGCAACCTGCCCAAAATCATACAGGGGCGCCTGGAGGAAACCCAGGTCTCCCGACTCTCAGCTGGTTCTCAGTGCGAGTAATTAGAACCCCGTGTTTTCTCCTAAGCTTTGCCCCATCCAGTTTCCTTAACTGTGGCTTCAGCCAGCTGCCCGCGGGCCTGGCCCTTCCCTGAGGGTGGAGGGCAAGAACGCCTGCCGCTGGCCTGTGGTGGTGGCAGCAGCTGCAGGTCCAGAGGGCTCCGGTAGCTCCAAGCCAGTGCCGAGAGCTTACTGCAGTCTGGGCCCCACCAGCTCCTTTGCCAGCCTTTTGCAGAACAGCCCACAACACACAGTGGGCGGATGGAATGGTCTGCCTGACCCAACGGGCACCTCGAGTGATGCGCTGGCCTAGCCCACTGGCTCTGACTTTGGAAGATGTGCTGAGCCTGTGGCCCAGTCTCAGCATCTTCCGGTGAAAGGGGGGCATGGGGACCAGAGTGGGAGGCGAAGGCACTGCTCTGGGCCCAGGAGACCCAGCTTCCAGCCACAGCTCAGCTGTCTACTTGAGGAGCAGCCTGGAGCCAATGACTTAATCCCAGGGTCCTGAAAGTGCTGTCCATGGACCCCAGGAGTCCACAGATGGGCTTCAGGGATGCCCGGGGACACCTGAGTTATAACTGACATTTGACAGAGACACACGGGCCCCACTGCTCTGCCCCCTGCACTGCTGCACGTGTACACTGGGGGCGGGGGGTGGTCTACTAACTGAACACAATGGACGTGCTGAGATGCCAGCACAGAACCCCCTGCTGCTGCTCACACTGGGATATCAGCAACTGGAAGCTACATCAACAGGGTGTGTTCACCAGTCCAATTCCATCCTAAGGTGCAGTTAGTTAAATCAACAGACATGCAAATAGTTCTCAAACTCCCTTCCACTGTGAAGGGGACCGGAGAAGGCCAGAGCAGCACCGGGGGCACGTAGAGCTGGATCCTGAATAATTCCAGCCGCTGTCACTCTGAATAACTCCAGGGAGAGCAAGAGAGCACACGCGCCCGGAAAGGGGTCCAAAGGGAGCCTGGCTCTCATCTCAAGGTTCAAGGGCCCAGCAGAGACGAGGAACCACCTCAACTCCTGGGACACTGAGGAGCTAAGTTCTTAAGTGACCACAGAATTGAGTTAGTCCCGGAGGCAGGATCCACACTTGTCTAAGAACATTCCTCTCCAAGCCTTAGCTCCACTGCCCCTCCAATGACCCGGCTGAGGGAGCTCTCCCTCTCAGGCCCTGCTACACGCTGGGGCCCAGGAGCCCCTACCACACCCACACCCCACTGAGCAGTCAGCTCCCAGAGTGCTCTGCAGAGATGGGCCAGAACTAGTGCAGAGAAGTCGAGGCAGGGAGGCATCCTGACAGCAGTGCCCGCAGCGGCCCCTTGAAGGTGGGGAGCAAAGGAGACAAAGGGAGGGACATCGGAGGGGGGCAGTGAGGAGATGGCGTGGGGAGCCAGGGTGGGAACCCAAGGGCACAGCCGGCTGCGCACATGAAGCCGGCTTTCGGGGCTGAAGAGTGCGGCTAATCTGGGGAACAGGAGCAGGAAGGGAAGCTCGGGGGGCTGGGGACCTAGCTGGAAAGCTTCACGGAAGCCAATAAAGAAGGACCTCCTTGCCGAGCTTATGCCTTTAGCTCTTGCAGGGCTCGGTCCTCTTCACCTGCCATCTCTCTCCCACTCTTGGGAGCTGGCACAGTCTCAGAAACAGACAGGAAAACAGGGGAAGGCTGTCTGCATGTGGCAGAAGCCTGTGAAGAAATAAATGGATGGGAGTAGCACGAGGCCTCCCCGACGCTGCCCCTAAGAGGCAGCGGGCTTGCCGGCTCAGTCTCTGTTTCCAGCCCATCCCGAGCCCGCTGCCAGACTCATTTCCGCTTTCCATTTGTCCAACACCCAGCCTCAACCACCTCCCATGTGCCCGCTCTCCACTCAACCCTGCTGTCAAGGGGCACCATGACTCCCGGGAAGCTCTGCCTGGGGAGGGCACAGCCACAGGACCCCGCCCCCCAGGCCCAGGGCTGAGACCTCGGGGCTCCCCCAGAGCGTGCTTTCGAGGCCCCTCGCAGTCAGGCCCAGCCCACCTCTGCTGCCCAGTCAGGGCCCTGCCCTTCTCTGCACCTCGAGCCAGACTCCCCCCTCACCACAGACAGTGTGGGCCTCTCCCTGGAGTCTTTCCAAGTCCTGCAGACCTCTACAAAACCCCCAGGACAGCAAGTAGAACCCAGGGGTTCAAAGTTGGACAGATCTGGGCTAGCATCCCAGCTCTGCCACTTCCTGGCAGTGCCTCCACCCTCTGGGCCCCAGCGGCCCCGTCTGCAACTTGACGGACAACCGCCCCAGGGCTGGGCGCCAGCTCAGTGCCCGGCAGGCGGTGAACCCTGGGTGAGCGCAGGGCCTCCTCCCCGCAGCAGCACTTAACACTCGGCCGCTCTGTTGTTACTATTGCGCTGTGTGCTCCCTTCTCCCAGCTCATCTGTCAAGTTCCTTAAGGCTCCTACATTATCTGCTTTTCTGATTTCAGATCCATTCATTGTAGGAAATGCAGAAAATTTATTTCACTCCAAAAAAAGAAAATGAAGCCACCCATAATCGCTGAGATAACTGACTGTGGAAAACATTTTGGCTCACTCCCTGCACCTCTAGATGTTTTCTTTTTTGAAAATTAAGGTCATGTTGCACATGGATTTTTGTGTCTCAATTTCTTCACTCAACACTCCAAGGTGAATGTTCCTCCACATCAGACAGTCTTAAAAACATTTTTTAAATGTCCACATCATACCCCAGCGTGAGGAGCACCGCCATTTACTCAATGAACACTTCCGTAAAGGGAGGGCAGGCCGAGTCCCAAATACAGAGACCTGCACCAGCGCGCTTGAGCTGCAAACCTGCCAACCACAAATCACCTTCTTCCGCGCTGATTAACTGCATTTCCTCCCTTCTCCCGAGAAAGCCCATTTCCTGTGGATAAGATTTGTGGTGAAAAAAATGGAACTGGCTCTGATGCACGAGCCAGTGTGGTGGGCTGGCCGGCAGATGTGTGAGCCTGATTCCCCGCCCCTTCTCCCAGGGTCTGGGGTCAGCCCCATCAGCCTTGGGATCGAGCACCTGGCAGACCATGCTGCCCTGCCCCTGCCTCCTGCAAATCAGAGGCCCTTTCTGCCTGCAGACAAGAGGGTGTGAATAAAGTTCAAGGTGCAATGCTCGCTGGTCCAGCTCAGTCATCACATCACAGGAGGAAGAGCCAACAGAAAGAGGGTGTTGAGCTTAGACAAGACAGGACCCAGGAGGCCGTGACAGAGGTCTTCAATTTTCTAATGGGCTTAAGTGTGTTGTGTGTGGCCCCAAAAGGTAAACCTGGTTCAATGGACAGAAGCCACAAGGAAATAGATTTTGGCTCAATATAAAGAATGCTCTAAACCAGACCGAGCAACGCAGAGAGTGAATGGGCTATGCCTTTGTAAGGTGGAGAAGCCCGTTACTGGGAAAACATCACGGCAGAGCTCATCTGGAAGGGACTCGGGCACAGAGGGGATGATGAGACCACACGATGTTAAAGTCCCTTCCACCTTGACAGGGAGTTGCACGACCCCCCCTCAAATGCCCTATACTCCTCCCACAACAGCTCGGAGGAGCCCGCCACAGGGAGATTCCATAGCAGCCCTCAGTTTCCAGATGTTCCTACTACATCTAGAGTCTGGATGGCTTCCTGGGAGCCACTTGTGCATCTTGTAGAAGAGTCTCCAGGGTATTTCAAAACTAAGGGAAACATTTACAGCCTATTGGAAACCAAACCACACGGGGATAATACCACAGCTAACATGATGTAAGTTATACCATATGCAAGGAGGGAATGTTTCTAAACAAAAATGCTCCCTTCTTGTGTGTTTTCTTCCTCTTTTTTCTGGTTGCTAAAACTTAATTAGCCTTGTGGCCCATCTGGCAACTTACATGCAATTACCCAGGACACTTTGCATGGCTACTCAGCCCACTTGAGGTCTGAGAAGGGACAGGCCAGGCTGCGGTGTAATCAGCATTCCTTCCTGCACAGACTCCGCCTGCCAGCTGCCCCTCCAGAACCGAGAGGAGAGAGAGGAACAGCTCGCACCCAGGGCAGCAGGAGGGGCCTGGAAGGCCCTGGAAGAATTGAGCTGCTGGCCTCCCTCAATGAGTGCCCTTCCCAAATAGAAACAGACGTGTTCTAACAGAGGCCCTGCATCTTGCGTGGATGTTTGGCCTAGGGCCCGCCCAGCTACTTTCCGGTCAGAGTACAGGGGTGACAGGGAAGCACTTTTAAAGGAGTCTTGATATTCAAGGCTTAGGAACCTTAGCCTTTCCAAACTAGCAGGAGGAGGGGTGAGAAGTCAAGAGCTCAGCCCCTAAGATTCCTAAGCTTAGGGAGGGGACACTCTGTGACATCCACGGCCACCCTCCCTTGCCCATCTGATGGCCAGCGCTCAGAGAGGGAAGGCCCCTCAACACCCAGCACCAAGGGCTAAGTGTCCTCACTCACTGGCTGAACCCCCACCTCCACCTTGGGTTTGTTGGCCTTCCCCATAGAACATGGTGAGTCAGGGATTAGTTTACAACAACTATAAATATACTCAGTTCAACTTAAAAAAAAATAATTTTAAAACCTAAGATTTTTAAAAGCTGAAAAATAACTGGCCCGAAGCTGGTTCTGGAAAGGTGGTTTGTAGCAGCCTTCGCTGTCTGCCCCGAGGATGGAGACGGCCCAGGTGAGGTGAGCGGTCCCAGTCAGGGTTCCCCTGGGAGCCCCAGGCCAGCTCCCTGGGTGGCCCTCTACTCAGGAGGCACCCAATGCCACCTTGTTGGTGAGAAGCCCACAGAGACCCACTCTGAACAGGAGAGGGCGGGGGAGCTCTGGGCCGACCGACCACCACCCCTCAACCACGGCAGCGAGGGAGCTGGGGGGTCAGAGGTCTGCTTCAGGGAGTGAAGGCAACTCAGCATCCACCCGGGACTGCGTTCCGGGAATTGTCAGAGTGGGGGGGGGATAGGCCCGCCAGGAATCAAGGAGGAGCCTCAAACCAGCTCCTGACATAACACGTGCAACAGGGCGACTTAAAGCATATCAACGGTTCCATTCCCACTCCCCTCATCCACGAGTAAGAAAGTGGCCGTGCAGCACGGTGGTTAGAGCAGGACTCCCAGAGCCGAGTGCCAGGCGCACATTCCTACCCCACCAATTCCTGGAGCTGTGGGCGTGAGCAAGACACTCCACTGCTCTGCATCTGGAAAACGGAGATGTTGATAAGAGCACACATCTCAGGGCTGCTGGGAGAGTCAATGAGTGGATACATGCAAACCACTGTCCCACAACTGCCCGCACACAGAGCACTAACAAGACGTGTCAGCTCTGTCGTCACCACTGCGCTCAACACCTGCCCTGGGGCAGCTGGGGCTGCCTGGGAGCCGGAGCCAAAGCCCAGACCCGACCCATGAGGACATCTCGGGAGGGTTTCCAGGAGAGGGATGGTCACAGGTAGCCCACCCTGAGCTGCCTGCTGGACTGACACAGGGAGCGCTGGGTCCAGAGCCCAGGGTCCCAGCCGGGCCCCTACTCCACGGGGAGCCTGAGAAAAGACACTTGGGTTTTTCTTTTCTTTTTCTCTGAGCTGTTGTGCTCTGCAAGAAGAGCGTGCAAAGTTATAGCTCAGAAGAGGAAGCAATCCTTCCCACCCCCAGCTCAGCCTCTCATCTGGGCCACCTCTGAGGCCACGGCCCCGCCAGACACTCAGCCTTCCTGAGGGAGACCAGGCTCCCGGCTTCAGTGACTACGGGCTCCACGGCATAGTTTCGGGGAACAAACGGAACTTCTGGTGTCCGGCTGAGATAGGAAGGGGAGTTGCCAGGGGGACCCGGCCGTCCCGTGCACCTCAATGCTCGGAGCCACCCACTGCCTGGGGTCCGAAAGAGAGACGGGATGGGGCCAATTGGGTGCATCAGAGACACCCCTTCTCGGACGCAAACTTGCAAAGAGCTCTCCCCACAGGGCCGTGTCCGGAGCGGAGATGAGGAAGCAGGCGACACTCTGCTGAGCGCCCTGGGTCTAAGCCATGCAGCTCCCTCTTCCCCGAGACACAGGTCTACGTACAGTTTCCAACTCTAGCACGGCCTGGGCAGCAGGGAGCGTCTCCCCCGGGGCCTGGACACTCACCAGGAAGCGGACATCGTCAAAGCCATTGAGAAGCAGCCTGCTCTCATACTGCTGCAGCCCCACGGCCTCCAGCCACTCCCCGACGCTCTGCTCCGGCGGCCGCGAACCTGACGAGAGAGGAATCGGCAGACGCTTGAAAAGGGAAAAACCATTGAGGCGGTAGCAGCGGCACTCAGAGGAAGACAGATGGCACTGCCACATCATAGTCATTACCATAAAGCAGCCACACTCTGTACTAGAGGCGGGAGAGCGGTGGCCCCTGCGGCCCCTCCTCCGTGGGTGCGCCAAGAGCACCGGGCGGCCACCGCCCACTCACGCGCCCCCCTGGGTCCTGCTGCTCCGGGGCCTCGCAGCACCTGCACGGCCGCCGCCCAGGGGTCGGGGGAGCCAAGCACCAACGCTCTCCGGGTTGGCGCTCGTCCGCCTCCACGGAGGTATTTCACAAAGTCTGTCCCCACGGGCACCAGAAAGGGCCGGGGACGAGGGATAAGTCCCGCGACCTTGCAGCACAGGCCGATCAGGGGCGAGCGCGCCTCTTCATGCAGCGGAGGGACACAGGCACAGCGACCACAGCGAGGACTCCGTTCACGGTCACGGGGAGCCAGCGCATGCAATACAAGCAGCAGGAACCCGGCACGGGGAGAAAGGAGACTTTTACTTGTCTTTCCCCAGCAGTCCCGGAACAAGCAAACCATGGCCACCGGCCCTTCGTGCTCAGAGGCTCAAGGCGGCGCGGTGCGGACGGGCGGGCGCGCGCATGGGCCGGAGCTCCGGCCGGGAGCCGGGTCCCCAACTAGACTCCGGCTGCCGGCGAGCGGGGCGTCTCCCGGGCCAGGCCGCTGTCCGCGGGGCCGCCTTCCCGGGCGGGGCTGTGTGGCGGGGGCTGGGCGTTCATCTTCCTCTTCCGACGGTGGCTGCTCCTGTGACTGGCCTGCCTGCTCGGCTGGAAAGCAGGCGGGCAGATCCAGTTCTTGGCTAAAGAAGACAAAGCCCAACCCAATAAAGGAGAGAGAAAGGAAGCGGTCCTCCGTCAGCTGAGCTGTGGTGGCTCAAGTCTATTCCCATTCTGCGCTGCTCTCTCTTTGGCTGAGTGATAAAGACAGCAACTGTCTTCCCAGGGTCTCTGGATCTTGCTGTCCTCCTCTGAGGATGAGCAGGGAGGGGAAGACATGCATTTGCTCCGCTCCTCAGGTAGGACAGGGGAGCGTGCTGGTGCAGGGAGGAAAAAAGTTCAGCCCTTCCGGGCAGACCTTGGATGTTCTGAGCTGAACGCCTTAACCCCACCTACTTCTCCAGTTCTCATGGGCAAGAACAGATAAAAGAAAAAAGGAAAAAGGGAAGAAGAGGTGCAAGGAAGGAAAAAGAAGAACCAACTATAAAAACATCACCTCCGGAGAACTCTTGACACGGTGAAAGTCATTATGCTGTTCCCGGCACTTTCTGCCCCTCTGGGCAGGCCAAGCCCAAGTGGCTTGGTTGTCTAGGAGACCCTGGTGACCCACTGTTCCAGGCTCCCCCTCTCCTTTGTCCTTTGCTGAACAGATGGTGGTCAGGGTCCCGATGCACACTGCAGCAGCACTGCGAGATGCCGAGCCTGGGGGCTGCTTGAGCTCCCCTGCCCTGGAGTGGGGCCGTCTGCTCCAGGAACCTAAGCGGCAGGCTCTTGTATGCCCTTGATGTCAAGTGTCCCCCGGCTGCTGATTCATTCCTGCTCGTAATCCCCCGGCCGGACAGCCGTGGTCTGGCCTGCTGCTGGTGGATGTGTGCGCGTCCAGAACCGCAGCAGAATGCTTTGTCTAAAGGCTCCTGGGCTCCACGCTGCCTGCTGCCGGCTCCACAGTCCTTGCTCGCTCTCATAACGTCTGGCCCTCCCCCCTCCTCCCCTCCCCACCCTCCTCCCTTCCACACTCTCCTCCCTTCCACACTCAGGAAAATACATCAGGGATCGGACATCGCAGCAGAAGCTGCTGCTTCTGCCACCGAGGGAGAAGGAGACAGCAGCACCAGCACTGGAGCAAAAGGACAGATTTTCCAATATCTGCTGTTGCCTAATACACACGCGTACAAAAGTCAGAGACGGCCAAACTTTACCTCCAGCTCCAGGGGCTGGAAACAGCTTATCAGGGAGAATAGAGAAGGAACAGTTCTGTAGTTTTGGCTGATAGTTTCTAGGACAGCCAGAGAGGGGACAGAGGAGGGACACTGTCCTGAGGGCACAGCCCACGGGTTAAGTGACCCCCGCCCCCACTTCAGGAATGATTGTGCCTCTCTGCCAGGGAGATAAGCCGCGCGGTATCACAAAAACAGATGACAAAATAAGGACATTACAACTGATAGTCCTCAGGTGAGCACACCAAACAACTTGGGAAGAGACTTGTCTCCAGGCCGTCAGAGTCCAGCAGAGAAGTGCCAGGCCCAGAGCAGGCCATTCACTATCTGGGGGAGGAGGACATGGGAGGAGAGGCACCAAGGACAAGGGGAAACCAGGACCAAACCCCCAGTACAGCTGAGGAGACAAAAACGGTAACGTGTACAGAGACACAAACCCAGGGACCACGTGTCAACCTGTGAACGTGCTGGGAGGCACCTGCATCTCAACAGGCTGTTGGTGGCCCTGGTGAAGAAGGGGCTCTGTGTGCTGGGAGATCAGGCCCCTAGAGGAGCCTGTATTTAACAGCTACTCAACAGCTAAACGGCTGGCTCCAGCAAGAGAAAGCCAAGCGTTCTCTTCTGCTGGCTAGACAGAACAGGCCTTTGATGACAGCAGCCAGAGTGGCCCAGGCCCGGGGGAAGGCTCGCCCTCCCTGGACTCCTGACAGTGGGATGAGTTGTAAAACATGCCTGCCGAGGATACGGGAAACCAGCTCCAGCGCTGGCCACTCGGAGGCCCACAGCCCAAAAGAGGAGTGAGATTCAAGTGCCATATTGGGGCCTCGCCCTTCAGGACACAACCCTCTGCAAAACCAGTCACACCAGGCAATCCCATGCTTAGTTAAGGGCTGCTAGCTGGCACGCCTGCTCCTCCTCCCAGGATGGCAACCCCACAGCCCAGGTCTCTTCTCCTAGATCCAGAAGCCCAAGGACAACATGAACTCTGACAATGGTCATTCAGAATAAACAAGAAACCTGCTCTGGTCTGAGCTGAAGGCTGGTGTTCCCCGAGGTCCTGGGGAAAGCCCCCTCCCGACCCATCAGACAGAAGACAGAGGTTGCAGGCAGGCCTGGGCCCACGCTCTCCATCCTTCACAGCCTGGCCGCCGTGCAGATACTGCGAGCTGGGACTCTGCAGCACGGGTGGACGCACCCTCTGCTCATGGCCACCTTCCTGTGCCCGCCCTCGACTTTCCTAAGCTGGGGTATGGAGGATGGCTCAACTCAATGCTGCTAAAACAAAACTGCGTGTTGGGATCCAGAAACCTAGGGGGGTAGCTGGACCAACTCTTGCCATTCACATGAGTTCGTGGGGGGTGAGGATTGGAAAGTGGGGCCCACAGGGCAAGGAAAGGGCTCAGTGTCACCAGCTCCAAGGAGAAGGGCTCTTCCAGAAGAGTGTTTTCCAGAAGGGCTGCCACACTCCTGTTTTATCAAAGCCAGGAGGTAATGGCCTGATTCTGCCCCAATCTCTCAAGCACATGCAACTGATGTAGCCTCCTCAGACGCAGAGGGGTACAGGGAAGCAGAAAGCAGCCTCAACTGAGCTGACTGCATCAGACCCATACCTGCTGCCCCTAAAGCACATGGCAACAGTGTTTGTCTCGGTCCTGAACATCTATTCCCAACAAACACACGCTCTTGGTAAAAGCCTGCAAACCACGACAGAAGGAAAGCTCCCTGGACTGCGTGTAGGCAAGTGCCTGGAAAGAGAGCCACAAACTCTTAGCCAGAAGAGCCACTTGTGCAGACCCTCAGCATAATCCAAGACTGGCAAAGATGAACCCAACCCAACCAGACCCTCTCTGCTAGAGCCCAGGGAAACAGGGCTGAAGGGAGGGTGTCTCCAGGAACCCAGTGGGAAAAAGGGTGGAGGGAGACAAGGCAGGGGGGCAGACGCCCCTCCTCTCCAGGTCTGTCGATATGAGGAAGTAATCATTTCCTGGAGAAAAATGAGCATAGCTACTATTTACTGAGTACCTCTTTAGCTCAAGTGTTTGTATATATTACTCATTCTTAACAAACATAAGAGAGAAGTACTATATCCAAATGTTGCAGATGGGAAACTGTGGGCTCGGGGGGAGTAAGCGACTCGCCCTGGACACATAGGTATCTAGAATCAGGATTCGAACCAGGGCTGCGGCTCCAGAGCCCATGCTCTCTCCACAAGCCCCATGGCCTCAGCAGCAACTTCCTCCCTGACGTGCACACTTGCCCCCATCCCTCAGACTTCCTGCCAGGGCCAGAGGCCCACGGAGGAACTAGAGGTGTCACTCAGGGCTCACAGGTCAATCCTGGATGGAGCCTCCTGAGTGAACAAGGAAGCCACCCCTTCAGGGCAGAGAGGCCCTTCCCCGATAAGGGGGAGAGGCCAGGCTCCCAAGCTGCTTTCAGCCCAGATGCACTGGTGGCAGTTCTGTCTTCAGATGCTTGGGGGAAGGGGTGCAACAGGTGCTCTGGGAGGCACCTTTAAGATGCCACCTCACCTGAGCAAGTAACACAACCATAATCCTATTACCAAGAAAAACAGCGCAGGTATGGCCTCCCTAGTTCCTTTGTTTCAAACAAAGGAAATAGAGGCAGGCCTCACCTGTAGGGCTTTGAGATGAAAAGAACACCCCAAGTAACAGTGATCTGAAGTAAAAATGATGAGTGCCTAAGTAAACGGAAAAGTGGAGAAACAGACAC
This sequence comes from Balaenoptera ricei, assembly GCF_028023285.1. Classification (NCBI taxonomy): domain Eukaryota; kingdom Metazoa; phylum Chordata; class Mammalia; order Artiodactyla; family Balaenopteridae; genus Balaenoptera; species Balaenoptera ricei. Next base: position 39,848,614 of record NC_082649.1, read on the forward strand.
AAGGAGGAAACAGCAGATTCAACCCTTCCAGGCGATGCAGGCTAAACAGTCCAACCCAGCGCTCTGCCGCTGCCATGGATCAGGTGAACGAGAGCCACGTGCCCATGAAGAGGTAGTGCCAGAGCCGCCTGGGAAGCTGGGAGACCAACACGAGGAGCACTCCACATTAAGCCAATCAGAGAAAGCCTACATTTATGAAAACAATGATGAATAAGTGACAATCGTTCACTTTTTATAAAAGGGCTTCCTAATAGACAGCCTAAAATTCAATTTGTACACTTTTCCCTCCACTATGTAAAAGGAGTCATGGCTCCTAAAATAACAGCTAGATGGGCTGTGTGGACACATGAGATTCCGAATTGTAAGAGAGTGACGTGGTCTGAGGCTGACTTCTCTCACCCCCCCAAATGTCTGTCTTCTGCGTCAGAGGAAAAACCTGAGTTAGAAAGGACCCAGAGGATGGTGTTCCACGGGGAAAATGGCTGCTTGGTACCATACCTGAGATCTTCTGCTGTTCCTGAGAAAAGTCGATCCCTTCTCCAATAGAGCTCATGATCTTCTCAATCTGAGATGGAAGAAAAGAGGAACAAAAAGGAAAGGCTGTCAGGCTCGAGTCAAACATTGCCAGCTCACCGTCAGCGCACACACCGGGGTAGGCCTCCGGGTCGCTTCCAGACGATTCCAAGGTCCAGCACCAACCTGCAAGGTTTCAGAGCTCACGGCGCTCAGATCAAGCAAGGCTCTTCTCTGGCCACAGCCCCGTAGGGTCTAAAGACGAGCTCTGAAGGGAGTGAGCGGGTAACAATCGGAGCTCAGCTGCTGGAAACGCCCAGGAGCCTCCCTTCCAAGGCAGTTTATATGTCAGTCCCCCCACCCTCCAGCTCTTCCAGACCCAGCGGAAACTGGGCAGAGGGTGCAAGAGCAGGCCAGTGCTGGCACCCTTCACTGCTCATGCTAGAATCTAAATTCCATGAGGGCAGAGGCTTTGCCAGCTTTGTTCCATGCTATACCCCCAGCGCCTAGAGCAGTGCCTGGCAATTCGCAAGCATTCAACAGATAATTGCTATTGCATGACTGCCAGCTCTGAGGTGTGGAGACATTTTCTAGAGCACCTGAATGGGCACATAACGCTGAATGGAGGATCATTTGATCCCTGGAGGCCGGCAGCCCTGGATGCAGCTCTGCATTCAGGGGAGAAGAGGTGCAGATACTTGTCCTTCCTCTGGACCACAGCAGAGAGAGCTGGTCTCAAAGCATCCAAATGTCTCCTGCATTGCCCCCTATATGGACCACCTGTCCCAGCCATCTGGCTTTGGTCACCCTGGGCCAGATTTAAGCCCCCTGCTCCCAGAAACCTGGCCAGGGGCAGGCCCAGACAGCGAGGAGGAGCCCCCCCAACCCCAATTGGGTTGCAGTGATAATGAGCTCATTCACTGCTCTTTTTCCAAAGAAAGGAAAAGAGGACCTTTTGTACCAGGGCTTGGATGTTTTTTCCTCTAAGTGCAAGTAAGGAGCCTCAGGTCTGACAATCAGAAAAATAATAGCTCTCCAGCCAGCCTCCAGCTGGCAGGCAAAGGCAGCACATTTGACACCCGGCAGAACAACACAGGGTAAACACCACCTCTCCCCTGGCAGCCGGGAGCACAGGAAGGTCTTTTCCTCCAGCAGTCACCTAACTGCTTGTTAATGCACACTGCTAACTCCATCCCTGAGCTCAGCGAAAGCAAAGGAAACAACACATCTGACCCGTGCAGCAAACGGAGGGTGTGCCTCGACTTATCGGCCGGCAGCCCAGAGGCCGGCATCAGAAGCAGGCAGTGCCTCGGCAGGTCTGCAGTGCCCCTTAAAGAAAAGGCCCCCTCCCTCCAGCCCTCCCCAGAGCATCCCTTTCTCTGGCCCTGCCCATTTCAGGTGCAACACAGCAACGACCCAGCCAGCCAGGAGGGTACTTCCCTCCCCCACCACCCCACAACGCTGCAGTGTTGCATCCATAAAATCGGGGGTGGATACTGCCTCCCATAAAGGACTGTGTGGATTAAAAGTATCATGTACATAGGCATCTGGCCGAAGACCTGGCTCATAGTAGATGCTCAATAAAAGGTTAGCTTGCTTCCCACTTCCCCTCTGTTGTCCACAGTGCTCCGACCTAGTAAAACTTATTTTTAAAGTTTTAAAATGTATTTTTGCTTATATTTATTTTTTGACAATACATCCACATGATTCAAAACTCAAAACAGGCAAAAGGTTGTTCAGAGAAAAGTCTCCTTCCTACCCGTCTCCCAGCTGCCTGTAGTTCTTCTCTCTGGAGGCAACCAGTATAACCAGTTTCTCAAGCATCCCTCAGATCTATTTGCAAGTAAGCAAATATATGAATGTATTCCACCACCACCCATACTGATAGAGGCGTTCCATATATGCTGTTCTGCATCTTTGTTTTTCCACTTAATAATGCATCTTGGAGTTCTTGCCACAGTTCATAAAGAACATCTTTTTTTTTTTTTTAAACGGATGAGGTATAGTCATCCTGTGTAAGGCTATATGATAATTTATTTAACCAGTCTTCGGCTGGGCACGTGTGGAGTTTCCAATCTTTTCTCATTCTAAACAGTGCTACAGTGAATACTGTTTCACATACATCTTTGAACCCAGGTGCAAGGATATCTGTAAGATATCCTAGTGATTTCTTGAGAGTCCTTCCAGGCACAGAATCTTGAGTTAGCAGCAGGGACCTCACAGGTCATATAACCCCAACACTCCCACGCCATGTCCAATTTTGCTAAAGACCTTCCAGAGATGGGGCACTTGCTAACTCTCCCAGTCAGTTCACCCTATTTGCATAAAGCGCCAAGTTATAACATTTGTCTTTCTACAGATTTAAACGTTTTTTCTAACTTCATCTCCTCCTCCACAGGAAAGGCTTAGGGATATGTGAAGACAGCTCTTACCTTCCAGATAAACTCCCCCCCCCTCCCCCCGCCAGGCTGCAAGGCCCAACCTGGCATTAAATGACACATCAGTCATTACATTCAGATTTCATTCAGCAGCCTCAAAGCTGGGCAAAGAGCAGGCACTCCACAGGTATCTGCTGATGTGCCTTCTTTTTCCTTTTCTGCATTTATAAGAGAAAAGTAGAGTGCTCGAGGTGAGGAAACTTTTTCTTACATGGGGGGTTGGGTCCTTATCCCTGGAATGGCTCTACCAGCCTTTGGATCCCTCTTCCAGGCCAAAGTGGGTAAATGTGGGAGAATCACCACTGCAAGCACCAGGACGGATGGAATCAAGCATGTTTTATCTGCCATTCTTCCCCGTGGGTCTGGCTCATGGTAAAAGAGGCAACTGACAGACAGACAGACAAAGAGCAGTTTACATTTACTTAGAGCCAACAATGAAAAGCTGTCTTCCCAAGGCCACACAGAGTGTCAGGGTGGGAAAAACTGAAATGGAAGGTGACTCCAAGGTGTCTTTTGAAATAAAGTCAAGCCCTACATTATATATTTCATCATCATCATAATCACCTAACACCCAAAGCCCTGGCTGGCCTGTCCAATCAGTATCTCCTGGCTGCTCAACCCATGACATTTTGCCAAAGGACATTTGGAAGTCAGAGTGAGCAGAGTTGGACACGCTGCTGCTCCTCTGCTGCTGCTGCTTCTCTGCTCCGTTCCCTCCTGCTTGCCCCAGGGGTCACCCTCAGGTGAAAAGCTCAGCTTCCACAGCCCTGTGGGTGCTTCAGCCTGAAGGCCAGCTGGGAAGTGCTAGCCGGGCACTCTCAGAACCAATGTCATCCAAACTAGAAAGTGTGCTTTGTTTTCTGTGACCTGCAGTAGCTAAGTCCAGCTGAGAAGATTCTAGTTTATAGAGGAACTGAGAGCTCTCCAACAGCTTGCAACCCAGGACCCCTTCCAGCCTTGGTGAAAGCACAGGGCTAGGAGGGAAGTGGCAGTGAAGCGGGCCTGCGCGGGCAGAGACTGGCAGGTCCCCACCCAGCCCCTCAGCCAGTCTGTGGACACAGGGAGGAGCGGGACCTCATCACCTCCCCCTGCCACACCCCCAGGGCCCAGAACCAGCGAAGGGGGAATATGGTCATTTCAGTCTAGACACAGAGGAGCGGTCATAGGAGACAGATACCGTTCTGATCTACACACTTCATGTAGTTTAACCATTTAGGCTTGAGCTAAAAAACAATTTGATTAGGCTGCTTTCCCAGAAACATTCTGCATCTCAGGGGAATGTCAGGGGAAGAGGCAGATGGAATGTACCAGAAGGGAACAGTTCAACATTCTCTTCTTCTTCTATTGTTTGGGATCCATGACATTTTTGGAGAGAGATGGGAAATGGCCATGATTTAATACTGCACTTTGGGACTTCCCTGACGGTCCACTGGTTGAGACTTTGCCTTCCAATGCAGGGGGTGTGGGTTGGATCCTTGGTAGGCGAGCTGGGGTCCTGCATGCCTCCGGGCCAAAAAACCAAAAAAAGCACAGAACAGAAGCAGTATTGTGGCAAATTCAATAAAGACTTTAAAAAATGGTCCACATCAAAAAATCTTAAAAAAAAAAAAAATACTGTGCTTCACATGAACTCTATAGAGAGCTCATATTTGTGTTTAGTAAAGTAAAGCCTGAAAGTTATCACCATAATGGACTCATCTATTCAAAAAATGCTTGGAAATATTCCATTTTCAGCAAGTATTCAGAATTACTCCATTTAGACTTTTTTTTTCCCCTACTAGGGCTGTATAAAATGTGTTCCCTGTATGGTTAAAAACAGAACCAAAACCAAACACTAGAAATCCTGCCACTGAGGCCCTCTCCCATCTGCTTGTTAGGAACACAGGATCCCGGATGCCCACAGGCTGGCAACGGGAAGTGACATTCTATATCCAGAGAGGCTCCACTCCGGTCACCATAACCTGGCTGCCAAGAGCAACTCAGATTATACTAGGCTTTTCCATGGACACTGGGAGTCACGGGGGCAGGGGGGAGAAGACAGCTGCTGCGGGGAGAAATACCTCCCTAGGTTTTGATGGGTCTTCTGTGCCCCAGGAGGTGCGCTGGATAAAGGCGGTCCAAGGAGAACCACAGCCTCAGTGCAACATGGCTCTGAGGCCCGTGGGGAGCCTCCCTCCTAGGAGGTGGTACGAGGGAGAAGCAATGGGCATTTTCAGGGGCTCTCACTGCAAGAACATCAGGGGAACAGGAATCAGTCTGGTCATAAGCTGAGGCCTGAGAGGAGAAAGAGAAAGAGATTGCCTTTCTCCAACCTTCTTTTGGTGCAAATGGGAACCTGAAGGGAGATGTTTCTGGAATTGACCGGCAACTGAATTTGGTGCCTGACGTCAGACACTCCCCGCCACCCCCTTTTGCTGCCTGCAGAGCTATCAGCTCCCAAAGACCCTGCCACCAGATGGAAAACACACCAGTCCCGTTGGGTCTGTACCACCAGGGCTGGAGACACCGTCTACCTCTCCTTCTCTGCCCCCAACACTTAATACTTTACTGGCCCAGAAACACACTGTGCTTGCACTGTAACTTCCCGATTAGCTGTTTTATGGTGTGTCCCAGAGACACTATAGGACCAATAAAGGTAAGAACCCCGTTTCATACTGTTTCTTTAAGAGGCCACATGGTGACTTGCACAGAGCTGGCACATGGAGGGGCCGGGTAACAAACAAGTTACCATTTGTTAAATGCCCAGGCCAGGCTAGTCACCTCACTGATACAGTAAGAGGGGAAAGGCAGCCAACACTCTGAACCCCAGTCTAGATTCTCTAACTCCCCTTCCTTCCTCATTTTTATCTTTTTCCAACCTCCCTGAGTTGCTGGCACAGTGACCTCACACCCCACGACTACCAGCTGGCCCTTTCTCTCAACAGTCCCTCAGAGCCTCGACTCACTGCCAAGGAAACGTGTCATCCCATTTTTCAGGTGAGGATGCTGAAGCGCTACCCCACAGCTAGACGCCCAGCCCCCAGCTGATGGCACTGCTCCCAGTGGGGGGGCCGAGCCTGCCCTCTGGCGGGGACCAGGGGGCAGACCCTCTCCCCAGGGCCAGACAGCCCGGCTTGGACAGCGCCCCCCATTCCCGGGAGCACAGGCCGAGCCCTCGCCTCCTCGACCTCCCCAGAGGCCCCGAGCCCCTGCCCTCAGGTGACCGACGACACCGGAGGTGGCCCCTCGGCTGTGCAGGGCACCCTGATGCTGCTGACGCTGCCTCCCAGGCCCAGCGAGCACATAAGAATGCATCACCATCTCTGTCTTCTGGGGCTCAGCAGCCAACAGGCACTCCTCAGCCTAGAGTGGGCTTTGATTCCCCACATTTGAAAAAGGGTCACCGACCAGGGTCTGAGTTATTTGTTCCCTCTCTCCCCAGACTGAATTGCACAAGGCCTGGGGAAAGACAAAGATGGATTGAAGTAAATTATTTGTCCTGATTTTCTAACCTTGTCAATTGCGTTTAGGAGAGGGACAGGGTGGGGGGAGGGGAGAAGACAGCAGGGGATGAATACAGATCTGCCAGCGGGCTCAGGGCTGTCCCTTCCGAGGCAGCTCCACTAACAATGAGTCACTTCTTTTCCACAGAGCAAGGTTAGTCTGAGTCTCATGGGGTTGGGGGGACCTTGGATCTTTACCATATTTATTGTTGTATCCCCATTTGAATCCCCTTTATGCTGCCACCTTCCTTCTCAATCCCCCTTTTCCTAAGAGACTGGGAGACCACAGAGCTGTTTTGTTTCAAAAGTCTCTGTCCTTCTGTCTCTGACACAGGCTCAAAGGAAAGCCCAAGCCCAAGCCCGAGGTGTGCTTGCCCCAGGCTATGTTGGCCAAGATTGGAAGCCCGTGACCTCAGTCTAAGTCTCTAACTCCCCTTCTCCCTCCTCATTTTTATCATTCCCATACCTCTTGAGTGGCTGATACCAGCCTTGCTCCCCAAAGCATCGCACACCCCACAACTACCTGCTGGCCCTTTCCTTGACCGATGCTCGTGCCCCAGACCTGCCACTTGGCAGAAAGTAGATGAGACCTGCCAAGTAACCTTCTCATTCTAGAACAGCCTACTATACAAGCACTCTTTAACTCAAAGCCCCAAGAAACTGCTGAAAGAAGAAAAAAAGTTGGGAGACCTAGATTCCAATTAACTTATTATTGCTGCCACGTAACTCTAGGTTATTCGCCAAGTACTGGCTTTAATAAGTGGGACAAGACTCTAAAAGATTAATGAGGATTATGTATTTGGGTTCTAGTCCAATTTACGCAATCTACTTTCTGTCCAGGAGCAGGCTTATTTGGGTGAGGAGGGTAGGAATGAGGAGGAAGCCACTCAGAAAGGCTGCAGTTCTCTCAAACACTGGGGAACCTGCCTCTTGGTCCTTCTTCAATTTTGCTTTCACCACCACCAATTTCCAAGTAACCTTCCCTTGTTGGTCCTGTTCTTCCACAGCCTGAGTTTCACTACAGTGTGCTGCACTGTTAGTATGGCTATGGATTAAAGTAGCCCAAAGAAAACACTCTAAGCGCCCACTCAGAATTGATTTCCTCAGCAGTGCGGCCAGAGAAAGAAAGGGGTCCTATATCCATTGGCTCCTCAGATTCTGCAGGGGAACACTTGCCTTGTAATATCAGGGGAGACAAATGTAGAATTTTGAGTACGAAATTATATATACTGAAGATGTTAAAAAAAAAATTATATATGCTTGATACAAATACACTACCAGTAACCATCAGATGCCCAGAGACTTCCTGCAGCCTGCCACTCCTAAGTATCTCTGAACTTGTGAAATAGGAAGAAGTTGGATAGATGAAGTTGATAGAGTCCCCTAAATTCATTTTAAAGCACTAGTTAAAATCCTTCAGATAAGCCTTACACAAAAGAGCACATACTGCACTGATTCCAGTATGTGCTCTAGTTTATATAAAGGTCTAGAATAGGCAGAACTAATATCCAGGATTGGGAAAATGTCAGAAGAGTAGTTGCTGGGGGTGGGGAGGGGTAAAGATTGACTGGGAAGGGACACGAGGGAACTTCCTGTGGTGATAGTAATATTCCTGTATCTTGACAGGAATTTGGGTCACACAAACGTACGCATTTATCAAAACTCAGGGAATGGTAGACTCAAGATTTATGCATTTTATTTGTATAAATCCCCACCCCCAAAACTATAAACAAATACCAAACTCTAGGTAATGATATACATGTTAAAATGTTTAGCAATGAAATGTACTGATGTTTGCAAGTTATTTTGAAATGCATCAAAATATAAAATGGATTTTATTTTATATTTTGATGGGATGGATAGATATGAGACAAAGCAAGTACAGCAAAATCTCAATGTAGAATCTAGGCTCTAGGTAGTGAATATATAGGCATTCGCTCACTATTCAAAAGTCTCTTTCAAGTTTTCTGTACATTAGACGTTTTTCAGAATAAAATACTGGGACAAAAATCTCTTTTAGGATCAAGTCCTTTAGAGAATAATAAATGGTAAGATCAATACTGGTTTGAGCTTCATCATTTGTAATGAACTCTGCTCAACATGCTAATAAGCAGAGACATGCCCAATAGGCAAAGGAAACAAAGAGAAAGGAATGTGGGAAAGCTGACTTCACAATTATTCTGAGTCACGAAGCTTTCAGGGTTAAGAGCTCTCAGCCCCGCTCCTCTGTGGTGTGGCCTTCTCTATTCTGGAACCCAGGCTAACCCCAGTCTTGACAGTCTGAAAACTCAATTATCAAAGTGTTCCCAGGGAGGCACAGGCCCTGGGAAACTGGTTCATATAATCAGACTCAAAGGACACTGATCCCTCTGTGAGTTGCTTTAGCATGACAAGGAGCACGTTAGGACACTTGGCTAGTAGGATACATTTGTATCCTCTACAGCACGGTCCCCAACCTTTTTGGCACCAGGGACTGGTTTTGTGGAAGACAATTTTTCCACGGACTGGGGGTGGGGAGGGGTGGAGGGGGTTCAGGCGGTAATGGGAGCAATGGGGGAGCAGCAGACGAAGCTTCACTCGCTCACCCACGGCTCACCTCCTGCTGTGCGGCCCGGTTCCAAACAGGCCGTGGCCCGGGGGTTAGGGACCCCTGCTCTACAGCCTGAAATCAATAAAATGGGATCAAATCCACCCTCAGAATACTGCAAGGGAAAGGTGTGTGGACCATGACGAGAGCTTATTTAATTATCCCTTGGGACTTCCCTGATGGTCCAGTGGTTAAGAATCCGTCTTGCAGTGCAGGGGACTCCGGTTCGACACCTGGTCGGGGAACTAAGATCCCACATGCTGCAGGGCAACTAAGCCCGCGTGCCTCAATGAGAGAACCCGCGTGCTGCAGCTACAGAGTCCCCACGCCCTGGAGCCCATGCGCCGCGACTAGAGAGAAGCCCACTAGAGAGAAGCCCACTAGAGAGAAGCCTGTGCGCCGCCACAAAAGATCCTGCATGCCGCAACTAAGATTCCGTGTGCTGCAACTAAGACCCGACGCAGCCAAAGAAAAAAAATTATCCCTTTCCTACTTCAGGAGGTCATCTTTCCGGAAAATCAAGTACAGGTGCTCACAGCAAGGTACCCTTCTCCTTGGAAAGTACTTGGGATCAACACTGTTAAGACTCCAGCCTTCCAGGGCGGACAGGTTCCAGGGCTAAGTTCTCTCAGTCAGGTGCCGTGCACTGAGTACCCCCTGACTGCCCTCCCGGCGATTCAGTTCATCCTCATAACCAGCTGGGGGGCAGGGGGGACTTCCCTGGTGGCGCAGTGGTTAAGAATCTGCCTGCCAATGCAGGGGACACAGGTTCGAGCCCTGGTCGGGGAAGATCCCACATACTGTGGAGCAACTAAGCCCATGTGTCACAACTACTGAGCCTGTACTCTAGAGCCCACGAGCCACAACTACTGAGCCCATGTGCCACAACTACTGAAGCCCGCACGCCTAGAGCCCCTGCTCCACAACAAGAGAAGCCACTGCAATGAGAAGCCCACGCACCGCAACAAAGAGTAGCCCCATGCTCGCGATAACTAGAGAAAGCCCGCGCACAGTAATGAAGACCCGATGCAGCCAAAGATAAATTAAAATAAAAAAAAAAAGTTCCTCCCACTTTAAAGAAGAGGAAACCAAACATGAGAAAAGTTAAATAACTTTTAACTTCAATAACATGATCACAGGAGTAGAAATATGTGGCCAGTGCCTGATTAATTATCTTCCAAATTCAGCTTATTTAGGGCCTAGCTTCTACTCTAGTAAAGCTCAGAGTAGAATTTCAAATATGTGGGACTGAGGACATTGGAAAGGCAGTGTACACTGATGGAAAGAATGAGAACTTTGAAATAAGAAACCTGAGTTCAAAATCCACTTTTAAAAAAGTCCACTTAATTAGCTGTGGAACCTTTGATAAGTCATTTAACATCTCTTTCAATTTCCCTTTCTATAAAATGTGAAAAAATTCCTTACTCATGCAATCATTGCTACAGGCAAATTACTTGACCTGTCTTCTTAAAGCCTCAGTTTCTTCAAAGGCAAAATGAAGACCTCAACACGAGGTTCCTATAAAGATGTGAGACAGCACATAAGGAGTCTTAGTGAAGTGTTTGGTTCCCAAACAGAACTCTAATGAGGAATTAATTTATTACGACATGAGTTTGAGCAAGCTCTGCACCACCTAAAAGACATGGGCTTCGCTGGATGACATCATCCTAGAAGGAATGACAAGGTTCTTGCTCCCATAAGCACAGATGGAGAGATTTGCTCCTTATCCAACAGCAGTGTCTGTCTGCCCCTGCTCCTGGGAGATTTGAGGCCCTGCCACATCCCGGGGCCCCAGCAGGAGGTACTAAAGTGCCTTCTTAAATTAAGTCCTTAGAAAACAGGGTTGAGCCTAAAAGTCATTTAGTTTTCACTCTGTAACCCACTTGAGCAGATGCAAGCCTTCCTTACACCAAGAAACACCTGCAGCCCTTGTAAAACCACAGAGGCCAGGCAAAGGAGTCTGCACGGTCCCCCTCCACTGCTCATTTCAGCTTATAGAGCTTAGAAGGGGTTTGCCCTCATGATTCACATTCATCTGGTTCCAAAAGAAACAGAATTCTACCCAAAAAACAAGTTAATCAAAACCCAGATTCCTTTTTTTTTTTCTTTTTTTAAAGGACAGACCAGAGGGAAACAGCTTCCTTCTGCCAGAAAATATTTGGAACTTGCTGGGTGAACAATAGCTCACTTCCTGGATGCTCAGCTGGAGGCTGCTTCTCCGTTCAGGACAAAAGTTTCATGTGAGGGAGGTGACGCCTTTCTACAAGGCAGCTCCTCAGCAGGAGCACAGAGAACCCCGGACAATACCGAACAGAGGAGAGGGAGGAGAGGGGAGGGCTAGAAGCCGTGGTGTGGGCACCATCCCCTCACCTCAGAGAAAGCTGGGGAAACAGGCGGAGGCTGTGGAATCCCATCACCCACCCTGCAAGTCTCTTAACAACTCAACTGACGGACCAATTAGCTACTCAGTAACTAGCCCAATGCCAACCATGTTCTCAGCGGGCAGGAGTCTCCCAGGCACACCTGTGGGTCTTCTGCTTCCTCCCACTGAGGGTTCTGCTCATCAAGAACCAGTTGGGATCACTTCCAAAACTGTTTAAGATGGTTGTTATTTGTTGATGGAAACAGAAAATTAAACATTACATAAGCGATGAAATAAGTGCAAAAAGCTGTTTCTGTGGCAACCTGGTAGAGGCTTCAAAGAGACTCAATAACAGGATCATTTTTTAAAAATGTGCCCTTGAATTGTGTTGTTGGAGAAATAAACCATATAAATTTCTAAAAGGATTCTGTGCTCCGTCTGCTTCCCAAGTGGCCAAATTCTTGCTTTACTTTTAAGAAACTCAATCTAGGGGGCTTCCCTGGTGGTGCAGTGGTTGAGAATCCGCCTGCCAACGCAGGGGACACGGGTTCGGGCCCTGGTCTGGGAAGATCCCACATGCCGCGGGGCAACTGGGCCCGTGAGCCACAACTGCGGAGCCTGCGCGTCTGGAGCCTGTGCTCCGCAACAAGAGAGGCCGCGACAGTGAGAGGCCCGCGCACCGCGATGAAGAGTGGCCCCCACTCGCCACAACTAGAGAAAGCCCTTGCACAGAAACGAAGACCCAACACAGCCAAAAATTAATAAATAAAATAAAATAAATTAAAAAGAAAAAACTCAATCTAGAAGTTTAAATCAATCATGTATTATAGATGTGGTTCATGTAATAAACAGGACAGAGAACTCCAAATAAGCAGGTCCACACGGGAAGAAAAAGCCTCAGCTCCACAAAAGACTAGCCTGCTCACCTACGCCTTTGGAGTTCAAGTAAAACGTTTGTATCCTTTTTAAAAATGACTTCCTCCTTTAAAAGAGTTTTGTGATTAACCAAACAACCCTAGTCCTGACTGGCCATGTCGAAAGCCTCCTGGGGGAGCTGGCAGCAGTGTCTGATAAGCTCTCACCTCTGTTATCAATACCCCAAGCTGTGCATGTAGGAATTCTCAAACCACTTTCATTATCTAGTAAGTTTAAACTCCCACAGACACAGAACCCTTCTCTGGCTGCTTTCTCCTAAAGATCCTCTCCGCTGAGGGCTGGAAAACCATCCCAGGTGACTCAAAGCATACTTCCAGCCCTTCCTTCTTCCTCATCGTGGTTCCTGTTTGAACAGTGCCTTATACTTTCACTGATCATCACGGCCATGGTCCAGGGCCAAGCAGCCCAGGCTGCGTGATCGCTCCTGGTTACAGAGCAAAGTCATGGGCTCTTATCTGCTATCACCTCAGAGGCCACCTCTCACTAGTCAAACTTCCAGCTTCCACTCATTGCATCCGTGGTGGTGAACGGGAACCGGCGTCAGCCCACCCAGATCTCCAGCTGGGAGCACAGAGGGGCATTTTATCTAAGACCTCCACCTGGTCCCCTTACCTTTCCTGGCAGACCATGGGGCAGGGAGGCAAAGCAACTAGAGTCCTCCAAGTCTCAGAGGTGTGTTCTAAAGCTCAAGAGCATCCAAGGTCATCCTAAACAAAAAACCTGAGCTAGGAACTAGTCTGTGCCCTGCCCCAACCCCAATCCCAAAAGGCAGTGCAAAAAATTATGGAAATGGCCTCCTTATATCCCCCAAATATAATAATGGAAGATAAGACACATGGAAATACTCCACAGGAGTGGTAGGTACATGGAGGATAATTATTTTCCGGGTGGAAAGCAGAGCTCAGGGGTACGGACAACAGTGAAGTTGAGATGCCTGACCCTGGCTGCAGGCTGATGTGGGGCCCACTGCTCAGCCCACCATTCCCACCGACCCACGTCCCTACTGTTCCCAAGATCCCACGCCTGGGCCTGGCAGGCCTCTGCCTCCTCTGCAGCCCCCAAATCTTCACTCTATAATTCCTTCCAGGTCCAGCTCTAGTCACCTGTGCTCTTCCACGCCGTGTGGTCTAATATAAAAAAGTATTCCAAGTCAGAACAAGAAGAAGGCTTTACCCTTGGTTTGTAACTTTGGCAAAATACATTAACCTACCTGAGCCTTGTCTGTAAACGGGGATGAGAACACCTGCTTCGAGGTACAGGATGGGGATTAGACGTGATAACACAGGGAGAGTGGCCGGCACACAGCAAGTGTTCGATAAGCTCTGGTGCCCTGCCAGCACCCTTTTTGGACTGACTGCATCTGAGGTTTCTGTTTTAGGATCCTTACAGCAGAGGCAGCCTGGCTGTCCTGTACTAACACAAACGCGCCCATGTAAATATGGTCCGAGGACTGTGCCCAGTCCTTTGACAGAAGTGTACCACGCCTCTTCCGCTTCTTTTGTGTTTCCCACTGGTGCTCCTAGCAGGTACTGAGCGCTGGGTGGGCTTAGTCAATACCCAGTGGAAAACACACAAAGAGCTTTTAAAGTGGTTACACCTTAACCGATTCTTAGGGAGGAATTTGTTTAGGACATAAATCTTTCTTCCATCTGAGATTTTTCCCGAAGAGGAAATGAGAGGAGGAAAGTGGTGGCTTTCCCAGCAGCTGTGTGGCATCTTTCCTCCTAAAATTCCTCCAACGGCATCCTCACTGCGTCACTAAGTTCCTGACAACATCCTCTTGCATATCAGCCCTGTGCTGACCTCAACCACAAGGAACTGTGTTCTTTCCTCTTAAAAAAAATGAAATATTTCCTAAATTACAAAGAGTATACTTTATAATATTGTAATTTCAACAATAATAAATGACCCATCCACATGCTCACCACCTGGTTCAGGAAATAGAACACGGCCAATACAACACAGCCTTTCCTGGATCAAGGCTCCCCTTCCCTGCCCCTCTGAGGCCACCAGCCTCCTGCATTAAATGCTGTCATCCTCTTGCTTTTCTTTAGAATTTGTCACCCACGTCAGTGCTCCTAAGCAACATGGGTTCCTGTCCCTCTTTCCTGGCCAAGTGGACAGGAGCACAACTCGATGGCCCTGAAGGAACACAAGAGGCTCTGAGCCCAGAGCTCAGGGACAGGGCTCCCTTTGGCTGGTGAGGAAATGGGAGGCCATGGAACAGCCCCAGCATTTGAAGACACAGTACTGGTAGAGGGAGAGCAACAAGCCCTCGCTTCTCATCAGGCTGGCAGGGCGAGGTCACATGCCTTCTGGGACTCCTGAGAAAACCCATTCCCTACATGGGCAGTGGCATGAAACGGCTGTGGGCTAACCACACCAGACAACCAGAAAGAACACAGCCTTTCCCAAACAGTCTCAGTGGGGACCGCCTGCCCTGGGAATGCCCTGGGGACCTGCACTCTTGGGCCTGTTGACAAGGGAGTCTGGCAAGCTGCAATGACAGAGTACATGGACTTTCTCAGGAAGAACATGAAAGGCTGCACATGGGAGAGGAAAGGCAGAAAAGATGGCCACACTGCCCCTCTCCACACTGTGAGATCCTGGCACTGGGAGACCCCTGGGCCACCTACCCTGCCAAGACCGTCTCTCGCCTTGGCCTGCACCAAGATTCCAGAGCGACCACAACCCACCAGTCCCAACTGTTCTGCAAGCATTTACCACAGCCAAGACCGTTCCCCAGGGGCTGTGGGTGCGCCTAGGAGGGAGAGCCCTTTGGAAAAGGAGTGGGAGCTACATACAGCCTCAAGACAACACCGAGAGGGAAAGGTCGGTCAGAGGAGCCAAAGAAAGACTGAGTTTACTCATGTTTGAGTGAGACCCAGGACAACCATTACTTTTAATATTTCTCATAACTTCATAACATCTCTACTGTTGGCTATTTCTCTGTTTCCCGTTTTTGTCTTGTTTGATAAGCAGTAACAATTGAAAAGGGGGCTGCGTGCTGACTTCAGAGGCAGCAAAACTGGGGCAACACTTCCAACTTTGTCCCTTCCTCGCAGAGTTCTGGAATAAGAGGAAAGAAGGGGGAGACAGAGTGGGGAAGGCAGGCTGAGGAGGTGTGCCGGCCCCGGGGGTCTACAGAGAGAAGAAAGGGTGGAGAGGAGGCTTGCTGATGCCCCCAGGAGTCCCAGGCCAAAGGTCAGGGGTCCCAGGTTGGGCTTCTCACCTCAACTGTTAACTGAGGTACAGGAACCTTGTCTTCTAAGATTCTACCTCTTACACAATCAAACACTTGAGCGACAGATGAACTCAGAGAGAGAGTACAAGTTCAGACTGAAGGAGTGTAGTACTCACGGCAACCGTGATCAACAAGAGATTTGTTTTTCTCAAGTATCTTTGAGCTCAGTCTGTGTGTGTGTGTGTGTGTGTGTTTGCACACACATGCATCAGAATCTCAAATATGCTCCTACACTGTTGAAAATAAACAGGACGGCTCTAGTCAAAACTGTGAAGTACGAAACCTCTACCCTCCTTTTTTTCTTTTTATACTTTGCTCCCAGAAGTGAGAATAAGTCCTTGGGCCCTCATCACTGTGTCGATGGCAATGGAGGACAGGAAGGTGGGGGCCACGTGAGGCAGGAAGCCGCAGACTCATCCAGCAGGGACCTTAGAGATGATCCAGGCGAGTCTCTGTTTTGCAGATAAGGAAACTGAGGCTCAGAGACATTCAATAACTTAACCAAGGCAACGAGAGGGGCGATACAGGGCTGACCCTTGCTTCTTGCCTCTCTGCTGAGTCGCCCCACTGATCTGGCAGCTGGGGAAGTGGCAGAATACGGAGCAGCCCTTAGGGAAGCCTCCAGAGGGCTGAACCCTGACGGAAAAAGACCTGAGGTAAAAATGAGCTTCTCTGCATTCCGGGGCTCTTGCCTCTTTTCGGAAAACGGCTTCTGTGCAGAACACTGTGCTGTTCCACTTCAAGAGGGGACACGGGGCAGAGGTCCCTGAACTTAGCAAATGTGTGGGCCATTTACCCCGCTAACTGGGATGATGGGAATGTTATAAGGTTGCCTTTTCATCGCGACACACAAGGACTTTAAAAATCAACACGATGGAAGCATGAGGGAGATCTTCGTGATGATAGAACAATTCTGCATCTTGACTGTGATGATGGTTACATGAACCTACACGTAATAAAACTGCATAGAATGACAATTCCCGCCCCCGGCCCCCGCCAAATGGTGAAATGAGAACAGGGTCTGTGGATTATACCAACGTCAATTTCCTGACTCTGATATTGTGTGAGAGTTATGTAATGCATTATACCATTGGCAGAAACTGGGTGATGGGTACCAAATAAGGCCCTCTCTGTACCATTTTCTGAACTCCCTATGAATCTATAATTATTTCAAAACAAAGAATATGAAGAAAGAAAATTTTTAAGTTAACATGAAAACTATCCCTTGTTTATAAAAGGACAACTGAAATACAAAAAAAGGATGGACAGGGCTTCCCTGGTGGCGCAGTGGTTGAGAATCTGCCTGCCAATGCAGGGGACACGGGTTCGTGCCCTGGTCTGGGAAGATCCCACATGCCGCGGAGCAACTAAGCCCGTGACCCACAACTGCTGAGCCTGCGCGTCTGGAGCCTGTGCTCCACAACAGGAGAGGCCGTGACGGTGAGAGGCCCGCGCACCGCGATGAAGAGTGGCCCCCACTCGCTGCAGCTGGAGAAAGCCCTCGCACAGAAACGAAGACCCAACACACCCAAAAATAAATAAAAATAAATAAATTTTAAAAAAATGTTTAAAAAAAAAAAAAAAAGGATGGACATATTTAGAATAAAGGCGGTTGGCAACCAAATACCATCAGCACCACCATGACACTCCTCATTGTCCCTAATTTTCTCCTTTTATCGTGATTCAGTCAAAATTGTGTTGAGGACTAACTATCTTAGTAAGAATGCAAAATTCCAGTCCTCCATCCTCACCAGCCTGGCAAGCAAACTCACTGTGCCAACAGACCCACCTGAAGGGATGCCTGGCATACAGCCCCCTTTCTTCCCAGCCCGGTTGGCTTCGGACAGTTCTCTGCAGCCCGGAGAGACTAGAACACAAAAGTGGGACAGGATGGGAGTGCTGTTTGAGGCCTAGGGGAAAGGGCACATAGGGGTTGCTGGCAAGAAATTGAAGTTTCTCTTCTTCTCCTCTTACCAGTGCCCAGAACCCTCTGCTTTTCCTCTTCTCCTCTACCAGAGCAAAGAGACTCAATGCCAGCCATTTACAATCCCAGGTTTTTTTGATTTACTGCCCCCTGCCCTCTTTCTGGCTCAGACTCTGAGATCCAGGGTCTATTCTCACAGCACCCTCTCCTTTCCTGCTGCCACCACCCCTGGCAGCTGCTTTCAGAGCCCTGAGGACTTGCCTAGCACATCCCCTTAAGCACCCGGACCCCAGGAGCACTTATCTGTCCTGATAAGTGCCAAAAGGGATGGGGTGGGGGGGTGGGGGGGGGGAGGGTGCTCCTCAAAGACTCCCGGGGGTGGGGGAGGTTAGCCGCCAAGAAAGCAGGGGAAGCCTCAGCCTTGGGGACACTGACAGGGTGGTGTCAGCATTCATCATTTCTGAGCCCAACAAGCCCACAGTTTCCAAGTGCAAACACCTGCAGCTCTCTGAGGGCTCTTTCGGGCCCCCAGAGCCCTTAGGCCTGGATCCCAGGTGGACTGGAGTGGGGGGGAGTCAATGTCCCGCCCCACCTTCCCGCTAAGGGAGCAGCTCTCACCGGACTGACTGGCTCCCTCCACCCCAGGTCCCTGGCAGGTCTGAGCCCAGGTCCAGAGCGGTGACCCCTCGTTAACAAACCCTTTACTGGTTCCCTTTCCTTCTCACTCCCTCACTCCCCAAGGAGTGCTTCCTGGGATCCCCTCCCAGATAAACTATTTGCATCTAGATACTGCTTTGGGGGGAACTCAACCTAAGACAGATGGTCACAGGGAATCCCAACAGTGGGGAAATTGGGACCGAATTTCCACCATGAATGAACGTATCTCTGTGGGAGTCTGAAAGATGTACATCAACCTAAGGAGGGAAACTGCCAACAGCGTGGCCACTATCAGATACTAGAAAGCTAATAAGGGGGCGAAAAAAGAACGATTAAAACTTGATTTGCCTGGGTAATACTCATTATAGCCATTTATATGAACTGCTTTTCATTTGCCTAATTACCACTAGCACAATAATTACCACAGATATATTAAATGTGTCAGATAAAACTTGTATTACATTTGGTTTCTAGTGTTATGCAGCCCTACACTTAGCTCTTGTATGTTCATAACTGCGTGCTCCGTTGCATTGTCTGTTCACAACTGGAGAAAACACGCCTGAGGCTTACCTCCTAAAGCAGAGGCTGTCAAACTTCAGCGTGCATGGAATCACCCGGAGAGCAGAGTCTCTAACAACCTTGGTTGCTGGGCTCTCCGCAGAGCGTCTAATTCAGTAGGCCTGGGGAGGAGCCGAGAATTTGAATTCTAGCAAGTTCCCAGGTGAAGCTGCCGCTGCTGCTCTGTCATCAAGCTTTGAGACCCACTGCTTTAAAGTGCCATAATGAAGGAGAGAACAAAGGTCAAACTACAAGGCCAAACTTTCCAGTTTGCAACATGAAAGGCTGACAGTCTCTTTCAAGAAAATAGGTGGAATCTTCTAACCGTCTAGATCAGTCACTCAAGCCAAATCAGATTTGGTATGCTGGTACCTTTACCAAAAAGGGTAAAATTAACTCTGTTACTCAAACAAGTCCCAGGAGATCTGGGTTTGCTCCTTTGTTCAACCAGTGCCGAGTGCCCCCTCTGTGCCGAAGATGTTGCTAAGCAACAGAGGTTTGGGCACTGTCAAAGGTCTCATGAGACTCTGGGTAGGTCACATCCTCTATGGGCCTCAGTTTACTAAGTCTAAAGGAGATAACTCATAATTAGGGAAACTTCCAGATCTGACATTTTACAATGAATCAAAGCAGTATTGTGGCTCAAAGCAAAAATATTCTGCCCGGCTGTGTGGGTAGCATGATGAGAAATATAGGTAAGATCGTAACTGTTCCAACAGGCCGACTGTGACAGGGCAGGTGAAGCCCTGGTCAGTCCAATTTGAGTCAACGAATGACCCCAATTAAAGGTGTTGCCAAGGTAGGTCAGTACTATGCCCAATTCCAACCAAAGAATGTAAAAGCACCCAGCGTGAAATCCATGTTCATAATTGGTACTCCCCTGATACATTATGACATTTAGTCACTCCAACTGCTGAAGGGAAAACCAGAGCCACTCACTAGAATTAAGGATGCTATGATAACCTCCTCAACTGGGGTTTTAAATGAGCCTTGTGCTAACAGCTTTCCTGCTTTGAATGCAAAGCAGGATGCCAGTGTAGAGAGGCGGGGCAGCCACCTGTGAAGGGCAGCCACTGATGCCACCACTCTATTTCTGAGAGGCCTGGCTTCTGAACGAATCTCCTGATGTGTCCCAGGCAAAGCACTGACTTTCCAGATTCCACGGGGAACCTGCAGGAAACATTCTTGTTTTATTCTACTTTACGGATAGAGAAACCCAGAGATGACCACAATTTGTTCAAAATCACCAACAAATCAACTGTGGAACTGAGGAGAGGAGTGAGGCCAACCCAGGTTAGCAACATCCAATCAGCACGCGGCTAAGTGTGAGGGTGAAAAGAACTCAGTTAAAACACTCATCTGCCCTAAGACCCACATGACAACGTGGCATTAAGGTTAAACAGGCAGAAACGGAGTCCAGCAATGGCAGTATCGAGGAGGGGCACCACAGGGCAGGGGCACACTTATCCCCGCCAAGCCAACCCAGAGAAAAATACAATTCTTTCATGTATAAACAACTAACATTTTCTTAGTCTCACATAAGGTATAAACAAAAGCATATTCAGGAAACTATTTTTGTTGAACACACAAAACAAGCAAAAACACTGAAGCACATCATTAAGACAAGCCCCAAGCCCCTACTTTCAATCAGACTGCTGCCCCGAAACCCTCCTTATACAGAATTCAGGAGCCACAGACTCCCTTCACAGAAGCTCCCAGAGACAAGCAACAATGTCTTTTATCTGTGCCCCCGGCACTCAGCCCCTAGCACAGTGCCTGACACAGAGCTGGCACCTAATAAATACCTGCTGATAAAGTGGACGGTCTCAGCCCGCCTGGACAGGCACTGACAGTGTGGCCAAGAAGAGGGCTCCAGGGAGGCCAGCCAGTGCCTCTGCACCTGTTACTCATGGCGAGACGGTTCCTAAGCCAATGTGTGCCACCTACTCACAGGCTAATGAGTCCCATAGGCTTAGGATCACCCGTGTAAAGTGAGCTGTCTCCTTGATCTGCCCTAATATACAACCTTTAAGTGTCTGCATCTGCATTTCATCTCATTGTGCCGGGATTTAGGAACAAGGCTGTGCTTTGCCTATTTAGTCCTGCTGTGATTTCACAGGTGTCAATCATACTCTCAGCCCAGGCTTCCTTTCTTCAGACATGGAGCCCTTACCTGTGGAGAGCTAACTGCCTCTAACCAAGCTCGCCTCGGATTTATGATGCTGCATTTCCTTTCGTAGCTCAAAACTGAGAAAATATAGACACGATTACCATGTTACATAAAATTGAGCAAATAATGCGATGATATTGGCCTGAGTAATGCTAAGCATACAAAGGCTTGGAAATGTATTTTAATTAATACAAATAGGAAGCATTTGTCTAAACAATCAAGTAAAGGGCAAAGCCACAAACTTGGTAGCGGTACACCATGCTCCCCAAATGTAGCATTTTCCACAAGCCGGGTTGGGACCAGTAAATGCGGCTTTGTGGAATGACTGTGGGTGTTCCCACCAGTGATGACTTCAAATAAAGCACTCAGCAGAGCTCTCTCCCAGGAACGGGGCCTGAACAGGCTGCAACATCCAACCTGTTCAAGTCCATCTGGGCAGGCGAACCCCTTCCAGAGCACTGAGGGACGTTACTGCATCTGTACATGAGGACCAGTAGAAGCTTTCTTCCCTGAGATCAGCCTCTGTTCCCATCCTCAAGGGTCCAGAAGATTTGACATTGAAATCTCTGTCGGTGGTGAAACAAATGCATCCATCACTAAGCTCTGGCCTTGTATACTGGCAGTTCTCAAATGTTTGCCTGGGATGAAAAAAGGCCGAATCTAATTGAACCTGCAGGAGGAATTTAGCACAGAGAAACAGCATTATCTGAGCTGGAGCACGGCCAGACCTCTGGGTTAATAACCCAACAGGGGAAACTCATCAAGGACCTTCACTCTGGATCAGCAGCAATATTTCTGATTTTTAAAAAACGGGCTTTGGAAAATTTCCTTTTTCGACAAATCAATTCCACCAGCACCATATATGTCAGAGATGCTAACTCTTCGCTCTATCAAATAAGTGCCTGTGAAACCTGTAAATGGCTTTAAACACACGGACCCAGCTGAGGAGGGTTCGTTGAGTTCTGCATTCACTTCACCACAGCAAGTCCTCCTGGAGACCTACAGGGATGGATGGAACTACCTGGGCAGGAGCTGATACTTTAACTGAAATATTCCGTGTTTGGTTCTTTTCTCCTTTCAATCTAATTTAAAAGATTAGGGGCCAAAAACTGGCCAATGCTATTTCTGGCCTTGACTTAAATATATGATACTTGAAAGCAGAAAGAGTTGTAACATCCACTGTGACATTTGCAAGGAGGGCTTTTATTTTCAACATTCTTTATAAATGTTAACTATTTTATGTATGGGGGAAGGGGCAAGCAGGAAACAGAGTTACCTTAAAACTTATACTGGCATTTAAATGTAAAATTCAACACTCCCTCTTCAAATTAGAATGTTTTTGCAAAACATTTTTTGGCTTAAAAAAAATTGGGGTGGGGGGAGCTAATCTATCAAATTGAGTGAGAAATCCGTAAAACATTGGCAGTAAACCCTTTCTGAAATCCATAAATTTCTATGTGCCCATCTGTGAAGCAAATTATTCTGCATATTCTCCAGAATCCCTCATTTGTGGTATAAAAGGGCTACTACTTATTACTAGAGAATGAAAAAGTAAATAAAATTCAAGATTTAAGGGTGAGTTGGAGAAGGACTTAGTTATTCTATCTTCCTCTGGAAGAAAAAGAAAGCTATCTATGCCCAAGCCTGGCAAGGTCCTCAGCCATCCAAACCTGAGCCCTTTGGAGTGACCACAACATTTTAAGGACAGAGGACCTCCGACATCCTTCCGAGGTCCTTAATCACTGACATGTTTCTAAGTGTCTCTTTTGGGCTGGGAGGCCTATGGGCTTGTAAAAATGAACTGTGATTACTATCCTTGAAACGTCTCTAATCTGGTTAGGGAGACAGGCCATGCACAAAAAGACAAGATCAGCAATGCCCGAAGTGCCAAATTAGTGCCTGAGGAGAGACTGCCAAATGAAAAGCCTCTGCAATCTCAGGCTGCGAGTGGGCAGGTTCTGTGGCCGACAGAGACTTGCCCTCCTCCTCTCCCTGACTGGGCCCTGGTCCTCACGACTCTTGTCAGGCTAATGCCGTTGATCTAAACTGAGGCACCCCGCCCCCGCCCCTCCCACCTCTCACAGCACTTTGTTCTTTTTCTTCAAGAGCGCTTATCTTTGTTTGCGACAATATATTTTTTTTGTTTGTACTTGTTTAATATGTCTTTCCCTTTTGACCGTAAGTCCCTCAAAAGCTGGGTAAGTGTCTATTCTGTTTACTATTTCACTTCTGTATGCCCAGCACCTACAACAATGAGCACACAGTAGGCTCTCAATAACTGTGTTGAATGAATGAATGAGCAAGCCTTTAAAGAAGGGCAGCATTTCAACAAGAAGAAATGGAGAAAGCCATTCCAACAGGGACAAAGGTATAAACCAAAGTGTAGAGGAAAAGAGTGGGTAAAGGAATTGACAGGAACCAGATAAATAGAGTACAAGATGAGAGAGAAAGCCACGTATAGAAGCTGGAATCGCGTCATTCTCTGGAGAACCATGAATCCACCAGGCCAGGGAATTTGGACTTTGTACTGTAGCAGTAGGGCACTGGGGAAGGTTTTCAGTCAGGGGAGATAACACAAAATATTTAGGAACATGACAAGGCAGCCACACGTATGATGGCCTAGAGGAGAAGCCCAGAGGCAAGCAGAATACTGAGGAGGTGGGTGTCGAGGTGACACCAGGAAGGCAGGTGGGAATGGAGAGGAAGGGGAGAGATTCTGGGAGGAAACCTTGGTGACTGACACAGGATGGGGAGAAGAGGGAGCGTTCAGAGTGAAGCACATAAGAGGGCTTGGGACATCCTTTACAGGGCCAGGTGTGGGGATCACTTATACCACACAGACTTTCCCACTTCTCATCTTTCTATTGATTTCAAAAGGAAAATTGGTATTTTAAAAAAAAGCATCTTTACCTACAAATTAAGACCACGGTGGGTTCTACAGCTGCTAAACACTACCTGAGAAGCCCTCACGGACCAGGCAAGACGATCACGCTGTCAGGTGGTGAGCAGGTATAGTCACTCTTCCATGATGGGGTACAGAGACCTATGCTGATTTTGCCAAAAAGCACAACGGGGGAGAGGCTGAGCTCTGTCTCCCAGGCAGGAAGCACAGGAAGAAGCTTCACAAGGCAACAAGCAGCCCCCAGTCACTTCACAGAGCAGCTTTCTGTACAACCCCCTCAGGGGGAAGTGGGGGCTCTGAAAGGGTCACATACACTGTCCCTTGATTTGGGATCACTGACAAATTGGTCTCCATAATTTTTCAGGAGAGTAGGAGGCATGTCAAACTCCTTGGTGAAGCATTACTGGGTGGCATGTGACAAGAAAACCTCATCAGAATATATATTGCAATCTGTGATGATGTCATACGACTCCAAGAGGACCTGAGGACCTCAATGCAGCCAGAGAACAGAAGCGGTGTGAGAACAAGCCATCTGAGCAGAGGGGGAAGGAGCTGGGTTAGCTGGCAAAGAAATGAGAAGGTTTGAGGGTGGGAGGACATAACTGCAGCCTTAAATATCTGAAGAACTGTTAAGCAGGACAGTGTGGATGGTCCAGAAGGTAGAACCAGAACTGATGGGGTGGAAGTCACAGATTTTAGCTGGAAACAAGAAAGGAGTGTCCACAATTTCACACAAGTGATGGCGGATGGCAGACGGGGTCACTTGGGGCTTCCGAGCAAAAGCCTGACGATCACTTCAGGGAACACAGAAGTGACTTTGTTCATAACGCAGTTGGACTACCTGGTAACTCAGACTCCTTCTGATTTCTTGATTTGAGAATTTGCTAGAAATCGCCCTATCACTCTGCGAGTCACAAAAGAAAACATCTTACAGTCTTCCCTCCGGGACATCAGTAGAGGGAGGAAATGCTTTGAACCTTAAAAGTGAAAAAGGGGGCTTCCCTGGTGGCGCAATGGTTGAGAATCTGCCTGCTAATGCAGGGGACATGGGTTCGAGCCCTGGTCTGGGAAGATCCCACATGCCGCGGAGCAACTGGGCCCGTGGGCCACAACTACTGAGCCTGTGCGTCTGGAGCCTGTGCTCCGCAACAAGAGAGGCCACGATAGTGAGAGGCCCGCGCACCGCAATGAAGAGTGGCCCCCGCTTGCTGCAACTAGAGGAAGCCCTCGCACAGAAACGAAGACCCAACACAGCCAAATAAATAAATAAATAAATAAATAATAATTAAAGGTGCTAATAATTAAAAAAAAAAAAAAAGTGAAAAGGAAAACTCATGCTTTTTCCCAGGAATCCCCTCTTCCAAGTTACTTTCCTTCATATACCTAGACAAAACTTCTTTCTGGAGTTGGGGAGAAAAGTAAAATAGTACTGCAATAAATTGGGGTGAAACAAGAGGAATTGAAAAGTAACTGCTAATTAATGCCAAAACAAAAATTCAGCTCACCTATGTGCTAACTACAATCTCATTAAGACTTAGAAGCTCCAACTGGCTTCCCTCATTTAACAACTCCAACATCTTAAACAAGTCATTTCAGCTTGCAGACTTTAGTCTCCTCACTTGGAAAACTAAATCAAATAGTGGGCAAGATCAAATAGCTGCTATAAAAATCAACAGGATGTTTGGTCTTGACAACGATTTTTTGGATTTGACACCAAAAGCAAAGGCAACAAAAGCAAAAATAAACAAACTAAAAAGCTTCTGCACAGCAAAGGAAACCAGTAACAAAATGAAAAGGTAACTAATGGAATGGGAGAGAATATTTGCAAACCACATACCCAATAAGGGGCTAATATCCAAGATATACAGGAATTCAACTCAATAGCAAAAAAAACCAAGTAACTCAATTTAAAAATGGGCAAAGGACCTAAACAGACATTTTCCTAAAGAAGACATACAAATGGCCAACAGGTACATGAAAAGGTGCTCAACATCATTAAGCAACAGAGAAATGCAAATCAAAACCCCAGTGAGATATCACCTCACACCTGTTAGAATGGCTGTTATCAAAAAGACAAAAGTGTTGGTGAGGATGCAGAGAAAGGGAACCCTTGTACACTGTTGGTGGGAACGTAAACCAGTACCGTCACTGTGGAAAACCATATGGAGGTTCCTCAAGAAACTAAAAACAGAACTACCATATGATCCAGCAATTCTACTTCTGCGTTTATACTCAAAGGAAATGAAATCACTATCTCAAAGAGATATATCTGTGCTCCCATGTTCATAGCAGCATTGTTTACGATAGCCAAGGTATGGAAACAACCCGAGTCTGGTGACAGATGAATGAATAAAGAAAATGTGGAGTATTACTTTTATAAAAAAAATTATGTTATAAATTATAATATTACACACACAACGGAATATTAATCAGCCTTAAAAAAGAAGGAAATCCTGTCATTTGAAACCACATGGATGAACCTGGAGTATATTTTGCTAAGTGAAATAAGCCAAGACAGAGAAAGAGAAATACCCCATGATATCACTTATGTGTAGAAACTTAAAAAAAAGTCAAACTCATAGAACCAGGGGAAATAGGGGAAGGCTGGTAAAATGGTACAAACTTTCAGTGATAAGATAAATAAGGTCTGAGGATCTAATGTATAACATAGTGACTGACTATAGCTGATAATACTGTGTTTATCATATAATCAAAATTTGCTAATAGAGTAGAATGTCAATATTCGCACCAAAAGAAAAAAGTAAATACGTGAGGTGACAGACGTACTAATTAACGCAATGTGGGGAATACTTTCACAACGTATATGTATATTAAATCATCACGTTGTATACTTTAAATACCTTACAATTCTATTTTACCTCAATAAAGCTGGGAAAAAGTCAACGGATTGCATTACTCCCTATATAAAAATAAATTCCAGAAGAAACAAAGATTTAAACCTAAAAAATGAAATGATAAAAGTACTAGAAGAAAATAAGAAAATGCCGCTTTTTTTCCCTGGTATTCTTATAATAAGGAAGATCTTTTTAACTAGGACACAAAATCCTGGTTTAAAAAAAGTCATTAAAGGAGGAGGAACCAAGCTGGCGGAGTAGAAGGACGTGCTCTCATTCCCTCTTGCGAGAACACCAGAATCACAACTAGATGCTGGACAATCATCGACAAGAAGACACTGGAACTCACCAAAAAAGATACCCCACATCCAAAGACAAAGGAGAAGCCACAATGAGATGGTAGGAGGGGCGCAATCACAGTAAAATCAAATTCCATAACTGGTGTGTGGGTGACTCACAGACTGGCGAACACTTATACCACAGAAGTCCACCCACTGGAGTGAAGGTTCTGAGCCCCATGTCAGGCTTCCCAACCTGGGGGTCCAGCAACGGGAGGAGGAATTCCTAGGGAATCAGACCTTGAAGCCTAGTGGGAATTGATTGTAGGACTTCGACAGGACTGGGGGAAACAGAGACCCCACTCTTGGAGGGCACACACAAAGTAGTATGCGCATCGGGACCCAGGGGAAGGAGCAGTGACCCCAGGGGAGAGGGAACCAGACCTACCTGCTAGTGTCGGAGGGTCTCCTGCAGAGGTGGGGGGTGGCTCTGTTTCAGTGTGGGGACAAGGACACTGGTAGCAGAAGTTCTGGGAAATACTCCTTGGCGTGAGCCCTCCCAGAGTCCGCCATTAGCCCCACCAAAGAGTCCGGGTAGGCTCCAGTGTTGGGTTGCCTCAGGCCAAGCAAACAACAGGGAGGGAACCCAGACTCACCCATCAGCAGACAAGCAGATTAAAGTTTTACTGAGCTCTGCCCACCACAGCAACAGTCAGCTCAGCTCTACCCACCACCAGTCCCTCCCATCAAGCGTCTTAGATAGCCTCATCCACCAGAGGGCAGACAGCAGAAGCAAGAAGGACTACAATCCTGCAGCCTGTGAACAAAAACCATATTCACAGAAAGATATACAAGATGAAAAGGCAGAGGGCTATATACCAGATGAAGGAACAAGATAAAACCACAGAAAAACAACTAAATGAAGTGGAGATAGGCAACCTTCCAGCAAAAGAATTCAGAATAATGATAGTGAAGATGATCCAGGACCTCGGAAAAAGAATGGAGGCAAAGATCAAGAAGATGCAAGAAATGTTTAACAAAGACCTAAAAGAATTAAAGAACAAACAGAGATGAACAATACAATAACTGAAATGAAAAATACACTAAAAGGAATCAATAGCAGAATAACTGAGGCAAAAGAACGGATAAGTGACCTGAAAGACAGAATGGTGGAATTCACTGCTGCAGAACAGAATAAAGAAAAAAGAATGAAAAGAAATGAAGACAGCCTAAGAGACCTCTGGGACAACATTAAACGCAACAACATTCACATTATAGGGGTCCCAGAAGGAGAAGAGAGAGAGAAAGGACCAGAGAAAATATTTGAAGAGATTATAGTCGAACACTTCCCTACCATGGGAAAGGAAATAGCCACCCAAGTCCAGGAAGCGCAGAGAGTCACATACAGGATAAACCAAAGGAGGAACACACCAAGACACAGAGTAATCAAATTGGCAAAAATTAAAGACAAAGAAAAATTATTGAAAGCAGCAAGGGAAAAATGACAAATAACATACAAGGGAACTCCCATAAGGTTAACAGTTGATTTCTCAGCAGAAACTCTACAAGCCAGAAGGGAGTGGCATGATATACTTCAAGTGACGAAAGGGAAGAACCTACAACCAAGATTACTCTACCTAGCAAGGATCTCATTCAGAGTCGATGGAGAAATCAAAAGCTTTACAGACAAGCAAAAGCTAAGAGAATTCAGCACCACCAAACCAGCTCTACAACAAATGCTAAAGGAACTTCTCTAAGTAGGAAACACAAGAGAAGAAAAGGACCTACAAAAACAAACCCAAAACAATTCAGAAAATGGTCATAGGAATATACATATTGATAATTACCTTAAACATGAATGGATTAAATGCTCCAACCAAAAGGCACAGGCTTACTGAATGGATACAAAAACAAGACCCATATATATGCTGTCTACAAGAGACCCACATCAGACCTAGGGACACATACAGACTGAAAGTGAGAGGATGGAAAAAGATATTCCATGCAAATGGAAATCAAAAGAAAGCTGGAGTAGCTATACTCATATCAGATAAAATAGACTTTAAAATAAAGAATGTTACAAGACACAAGGAAGGACACTACATAATGATCAAGGGATCAATCCAAGAAGAAGCTATAACAATTATAAATATATATGCACCCAACACAGGAGCACCTGAATACATAAGGCAACTGGTAACAGCTATAAAAGAGGAAATCGACAGTAACACAATAATAGTGGGGGACTTTAACACCTCACTTACACCAATGGACAAATCATCCAAAATGAAAATAAATAAGGAAACAGAAGCTTTAAATGACACAATAGACCAGATAGATTTAATTGATATTTATAGGACATTCCATCCAAAAACAGCAGATTACACTTTCTTCTCAAGTGTGCACAGAACATTCTCCAGGATAGATCACACCTTGGGTCACAAATCAAGCCTCAGTAAATTTAAGAAAATTGAAATCATATCAAGCATCTTTTCTGACCACAACGCTATGCGATTAGAAATGAATTACAGGGAGAAAAACGTAAAAAACACAAACACATGGAGGCTAAACAATACGTCACTAAATAACCAAGAGATATACATTCCTTCCTTTCAAAGAGGAAACCAAAAACTACCTAGAGACAAATGACAATGAAAACACGACGACCCAAAACCTATGAGATGCAGCAAAAGCAGTTCTAAGAGGGAAGTTTATAGCTATACAAGCCTATCTAAAGAAACATCTCAAGTAAACAATCTAACCTTACACCTAAAGGAACTAGAGAAAGAAGAACAAACAAAACCCAAAGTTAGCAGAAGGAAAGAAATCATAAAGATCAGAGCAGAAATAAATGAAATAGAAACAAAGAAAACAATAGCAAAGACCAATAAAACTAAAAGCTGGTTCTTTGAGAAGATAAACAAAATGATAAACCATTAGCCAGACTGATTAAGAAAAAGAGGGAGAGGACTCAAATCAATAAAATTAGAAATGAAAAAGGAGAAGTTACAACAGACACCGCAGAAATACAAAGCATCCTAAGAGACTACTACAAGCAACTCTATGCCAATAAAATGGACAACTTGGAAGAAATGGACAAATTCTTAGAAAGGTATAACCTTCCAAGATTGAACCTGGAAGAAACAGAAAATATGAACAGACCAATCACAAGTAATGAAATTGAAACTGTGATTAAAAATCTTCCAACAAACAAAAGTCCAGGACCAGATGGCTTCACAGGTGAATTCTATCAAACGTTTAGAGAAGAGCTAACACCCATCCTTCTCAAACTCTTCCAAAAAATTGCAGACGAAGGAACATTCCCAAACTCATTCTGTGAGGCCACCATCACCCTGATACCAAAACCAGACAAAGATACTACAAAAAAAGAAAATTACAGACCAATATCACTGATGAATACAGATGCAAAAATCCTCAACAAAATACTAGCAAACAGAATCCAAGAACACATTAAAAGGATCATACACCATGACCAAGTGGGATTTATCCCAGGGATGCAAGAATTCTTCAATACACACAAATCAATCAATGTGATACACCATATTAACAAACTGAAGAATAAAAACCATATGATCATCTCAATAGATGCAGAAAAAGCTTTTGACAAAATTCAACACCCATTTATTATAAAAACTCTCCAGAAGGTGGGCATAGAGGGACCCTACCTCAACATAATAAAGGCCATATACGACAAACCCACAGCAAACATCATTCTCAATGGTGAAAAACTGAAAGCATTTTCTCTAAGATCAGGAATGAGACAAGGATGTCCACTGTCACCACTATTATTCAACAGAGTTTTGGAAGTCCTAGCCACGGCAATCAGAGAAGAAAAAGAAATAAAAGGAATACAAATTGGAAAACAGCAAGTAAAACTGTCACTGTTTGCAGATGACATGATACTATACACAGAGAATCCTAAAGATGCCACCAGAAAACTACTAGAGCTAATCAATGAATTTGGTAAAGTTGCAGGATACAAAATTAATGCACAGAAATCTCTTGCATTCCTATACACTAATGATGAAAAATCTGAAGGAGAAATTATGGAAACACTCTCATTTACCATCGCAACAAAAAGAATAAAATACCTAGGAATAAATCTACCTAGGGAGACAAAAGACCTGTATGCAGAAAACTATAAGACACTGATGAAAGAAATTAAAGATGATACCAACAGATGGAGAGATATACCATGTTCTTGGATTGGAAGAATCAATATTGTGAAAATGACTATACTACCCAAAGCAATCTACAGATTCAATGCAATCCTTATCAAATTACCAATAGCATTTTTTACGGAACTAGAACAAATCATCTTAAAATTTGTATGGAGACACAAAAGACCTCGAGTAGCCAAAGCAGTCTTGAGGGAAAAAAACGGAGCTGGAGGAATCAGACTCCCTGACTTCAGACTATACTACAAAGCTACAGTAATCAAGACAATATGGTACTGGCACAAAAACAGAAACATAGATCGATGGAACAAGATAGAAACCCCAGAGATAAACCCACACACCTATGGTCAATTAATCTATGACAAAGGAGGCAAAGATATACAATGGAGAAAAGACAGTCTCTTCAATAAGTGGTGCTGGGAAAACTGGACAGCTACATGTAAAAGAATGAAATTAGAACACTCCGTTAACACCATACACAAAAATAAACTCAAAATAGATTCAAGACCTAAATGTAAGACTGGACACTATAAAACTCTTAGAGGAAAACATAGGAAGAACACTCTGACATAAATCACAGCAAGACCTTTTTTGATCCACCTCCTAGAGTAATGGAAATAAAAACAAAAATAAACAAATGGGACCTAATGAAACTTAAAAGCTTTTGCACAGCAAAGGAAACCATAAACAAGATGAAAAGACAACCCTCAGAATGGGAGAAAATATTTGCAAATGAATCAACAGACAAAGGATTAATCTCCAAAATATATAAACAGCTCATGCAGCTCAATATTAAAGAAACAAACAACCCAATCCAAAAATGGGCAGAAGACCTAAATAGACATTTCTCCAAAGGAGACATACAGATGGCCAAGAAGCACATGAAAAGCTGCTCAACATCACTAATTATTAGAGAAATGCAAATCAAAACTACAATGAGGTATCACCTCATACCAGTTAGAATGGGCATCATCAGAAAATCTACAAACAACAAATGCTGGAGAGGGTGTGGAGAAAAGGGAACCCTCTTGCACTGTTGGTGGGAATGTAAATTGATACAGCCACTATGGAGAACATATGGAGGTTCCTTAAAAAACTAAAAATAGAATTACCATATGATCCAGCAATCCCACTACTGGGCATATACCCAGAGAAAACCATAATTCAAAAAGACACATGCCCCGCAATGTTCATTGCAGCACTATTTACAATAGCCAGGTCATGGAAGCAATCTAAATGCCCATCGACAGACAAATGGATAAATTAGTTGTGGTACATATATACGATGGAATATTACTCAGCCATAAAAAGGAATGAAATTGAGTCATTTGTTGAGACTTGGACGGATCTAGAGACTGTCATAGAGAGTGAAGTAAGTCAGAAAGAGAAAAACAAATATCGTATATTAACGCATGTATGTGGAACCTAGAAAAATGGTACAGATGAGCCAGTTTGCAGGGCAGAAGTTGAGACACAGATGTAGAGAACAGACGTATGGACACCAAGAGGGGAAAACCGCGGTGGGGTGGGGATGGTTGTGTGCTGAATTGGGCGATTGGGATTGACATGTATATACTGATGTGTATAAAATTGATGACTAATAAGAACCTGCAGTATAAACAAACAAACAAAAAAAACAACTAATACTAAACTTTCTTTGGGTTATTTGTATGGAAATATGTTAATATAAATGTTTCAGACATTACATGAAATTTCTAAAAATCTTATATGTTCTGGTATAATGTTATAAGTCATAATTCTAGTTATTACTTTAAAATGTATATCTCAGAAATAACTAAATTTCCTTGTCAATTGCATTATTATGAACTTTCATCAAATCTTTAACTGTGGTCATTTTTAAGTCTTTTGTCATTTACAGACAGTTCTGGGTGTACTCTGATGCTTTTTCAAATATGTTCCTATAAAAGGGTTTCATCTTCAAGGAATTCATGGAAAAGACTGACAAGAACAGCTTTCTGGTAACTGACTATACTGCTGAACTGAATGAATAAGCATTTTCAGAACGCTAATGGAAAACTGATGAACTCATAAAAGTGCTAACAAAAGATCAAGATGAAAAATAAATTAATTACATGGGACTGAGTGAACTGATGAGGATGATTATAATTTTTGTGACTTTCTGTTTGAATAAAAAAAAAAAATCCGACAAGGACTCAAAGGCAAAAAATATACAAATCAATTTTCACTGCAAAGTAAAGGAGCTGTTACAGTGGAGGATTACTGGACTGAATGTCAATATTATGACATAGTATGAGTATGTTTCGTGTTTGGTAATTGCAATCGTTGTTGCTTTTGTTGTGGTCATCCATTTACAATGCTTGGCGTCAGTCTATTTATCTCTTGTAAAAATAAAATACAGTGTGTGTGTGTGTGTGTGAAAAAAATAGTAATTAAAGAAAAGATTGATAGATTCATTTATATAAAAATTTTGTATTTCTGCATGTTAAAAAAAAAACCAACCAAACTCCAAATACCATAAACAAAGCCAAAAGACAAACTCATATCACAGATAAAAGGTCAATTTCTTCAAACATAAAGAGCTTCTACAAACGAAAAGAGATCGATTCAAAGAAAAGAAAGGAACAAGCACAATCCAGAAAAGAAAACAGGTTTTTTTTTAAGCATATGAAAAGATGGTACCTCACTCTTAATAAAAGACACCCACTTCAAAACTATACTAAAATAACATTACCAACCTGTTAACCAAAAAGAGATTAAAAAGCCAACAACTCTCAGGTTGGTGAGGTATAGAGAAACAGATGCTCTTTGTGTGTATGAGAGTAAATTTAACATGCATAAACCCTTTAAGATACCTGTTTACCTTCTGGAAATTTATTTTAAAATAACTTTGTATAAGGATATGCATTGCAGCATTACTTTTCATTAGTGTCGACTAAAAAAGATGCACGTGAGAGTTACGAGTTAAGTTTTAATGGGGGCAAAGTGAGGACTACAGCCCGGGAGTCAGCATTTCAGATAGCTCTGAGAAACTGCTCCAAAGATGTAGGGGGGAAGGTCAGTATGTATGTGATTTTAGTGAAGAAGGAGTACATGTAATCAAGCACATATTTTTTTGCAGAAGGTTTCTGCTAGTCTTGTGAAGGTTACTGCTCGTCATCACCATGAAGGATTTTAGTGCTTTTCTAGATATGCGGAGATACAAGAATTGGGCTCATAGAGCTTCCCTGGTAGCGCAGTGGTTAAGAATCTGCCTGCCAACGCAGGAGACACGGGTTTGAACCCTGGTCAGGGAAGATCCCACATGCCGCGGAGCAACTAAGCCCACTACTGAAGCCCACACGCCTAGAGCCCGTGCTCCGCACAGCAATAAGAAGCCCACGCACTGCAACGAAGTGTAGCCCTGCTCGCTGCAACTAGAGAAAGCCTGCGCACAGCAACGAAGACCCAACGTAGCCAAAAATCAAAAAAAAAAAAAAAAAAAAAATAGTGCTTTAAAGAAAAAAAAAAAAATTGGGCTCATAAAATCGGCTCCTGAAAATATCTAACTATCTGAAGACCTGTTGTGCCAGTTTTTCCCAGAGCACAGAGTGCCTCATTTCTGCTCTCCACCCTGAACTTCTTTCAGGGGGTGTTGAAAGTCAGCAGCTGCAGCAGCACATGATTTAATCCTTGTAGAGGTAGATGGCAAGTGCCAATGGCGAGTGCCAATTTGTAGCTGACGTTAGTAAAAACTTGGTAACATCCAAAATGTCCATCTGCAGGAAATGATAAATGACAGTATATCCATACTACGGATACGAAGTATAAAAATGAAAAGGAAACACTTCATACTGAATTAGAGTGATTTTCAAAAAAATACTATTAAATGAAGAAAGTGAGATTCTGAGTAATATGTATAACATGGCACCATTTATTTTAAAAAGAAAGAAAAATATTCAACGTGTCTGAAATGCTTACAGATGCACAGAGTATTTCAAGGAGTATGTAGGAGAGATGCTTGAAAAACTTGTGATAGGAACTGGGTGTCTAGGGAGCAGAGAGGGAGGGAGACTTAAAACATTACATATTCTTCAGTACCTTTTAAATGTCAGCCACATTCAGGTATTATAACTCAAAAAAAAAAAAAAAAACCCCGGGTATAAAAATTCCATTTCCAGAGTTGGCTTTGCCTAGACTTCAATCTGCAGTTGGGTATGGCGGTTGAGACAAATATTCCCACCAAGGGCACAGAGACAGCTCAAGACCTTGGGGTTTGGCTATCCCCACCCTTGAAGTGCTCTCCTCTGCCACTACACCCCAAGATCCACAGCGTTCCCTCCTGTCCTATGAGCCAGCACAGAGGTTTGGCCAGCCCCTGAAGATAAGCTTCTCCAGGCTTATCTGCCTTCTGAGTGTCAGTGAGGGAAGCTATTTCCCCAGCAGCAAAACCCAGGACGGCATGCCTAAATGCATAACAGATACAAGGCAGCCCCCTGGTTTTTTGGAGGTCCTGTTGAAAATAACTAGCTCCAAAGTAGAAAGGAACTGGAACATTTATACAAAACACACCATTTCAACTGAGTTTACAACAGCTTCCTGGTTGTTTAAATCAGGACAGGCAAGAACAGATCGCCAGACAAATTGTCATTTGTAGGCCCCTAGTGAGCTTACGCAGTTTTCCACCTGTCCAGATAGATAAACAGGCCGCTTTGAGTTATGGACAGGTGGGCCCCGTGGCGCCAGAGACTGGAGTCATTCGAGCTCGTGAGCAAGACAGAGCAGAACGCCTGCGGAAGAGCGCTCAGCACCTTGGCCCTGCCCAGAATCTTCAGGTCACAAGCATTCCTCTTACCCACTGGCTACCCCCATGGTGGCATCAAAACGGAACATCCATGGGGAAGAAAGCAGGACAAAGGAAAGTAAATGAACCCTAGGCAGGGAGGGCAGTGTTCCATGAAAACACAGAGCTGAGACAGGATCACATCTCTGAGGGCGCGAGCACAACACTGGCATCCAGAAAAGAGCTCTGTGTTGTTGCTGAGGATCATGGATTCCAAACGAAGCCTAAGTGAGGTCCAGATTAATTGCTTTCCTAGGGTCTTACATAATGAAAAGCCTGTCCCTCATTATCTGGCCGGGTAATTACTTAGCTGCCTCTCTGACCACACAGCACATCTCTGAACAAACTAAACTTCTCTGGCGTCTATTCATTTCAAGGAGGAAAAAACATAGAAACATAGTTGTCCTATGAGAATGTAATGAAGCCAGTGTGTTTAGTGATACTTCATGGGGCTCCACGTGAGCCAGAGATGATGAGGGCTAAAGCAGTCAGCAGTGGGTCACCTGGGCAGATTTACAGGGAAGGAGCAAGGACAGACCAGAGGTATCAAAATGCTTGGCATCTCAACCTGAACCAGACCCAGGCCTGCATGCACTACACACTCACTAACTAGGCAACTACAGTCCCTGGGCACAACTGACCCCTAGCTGGACACACCAGATGTAAGTAGTTCACCATCTGAAATAACACAGAACCTACACATATGTACACACACACACACACACACACACACACACACACACACACACACAATCTCTGTACCTGGCACCTCAGAAGCTCCTTCTACATCGACCACCCTAAGTCCACTCAGGGTCAGAGAATCTCTGAGGCCACCAGTATCTCACACTCTGACTGTAATTAACTGTTGGGAACCCCTGGGCTTGGGGCTCCTAAGAAGAAGCATTTAAGATTAATCAGGGCATCAGCCCCAAGATGCCTTCCAGGGCATCAGCAAGCACCATTCTGTGCTCCAAACGATGGTGCCAACACCTGCACTCATCTGCCCTGACTCCTTAAACACCTAGTCAGCTGTCCTCCTCTCACGGGAGCTCCTGTTTTCAGATTCCTGGCCATTTTCTGGTCTAAATCATTTTGAATTCCCTTCCTTTTGCCTTATAATCCTGGTTTTTAGATTTTATTTCTGCTTTGAGCATGTGATGCACCCATGGAAATGTATTTCCTAAGACACTGACCTAGAACCCAAACCCCTCTGCTCTGTCAGAACCCACCCGATGATCATGGCCCAGGATGACGACAAGGACAATGATCAAGTTTGAGAAATTCTTAGAAATTCAGATTTTATTCTAGTTCAATAGCTTAAAAAATACATGTATGTATATACGTGTGTGTACACATGTATGCGTGTACATATGTATGTACATACATATGTTTAAAAAGGCCCCAAAACAGCTTAATAGAAAAAAATCAAGGGGAAAAAAAACAAGATGAGAAAAGAAGCAGGTGGCGATAGTGGCTAAAGAGAAAGAGAAAGGAAGTTAAAGGTAACAGTCAGGTAATAAGGTATATTTGTAAGATAATGTAAATGTAGAATGGAATTTTTTTATTGAAGTATAGTTGAGTTACAATGTTGTGTTAGTTTCAAGTGTACAGAAAGTGATTCAGTTATACATATATATGTATATGTATACACGTATATGTGTGTGTGTGTGTGTGTGTGTATATATATATATATATATATATATATATAGAAAGAGAGAGAGAGAGGGAGAGAGAATGGAATTTTAAATTTCTCTTACAGGAGAAATAATTGTGTACAAACAGAAGCAGCAGCCCAGTAGCTCTGCTCGTGCTCCGCCCACACCCGCCCAGCTCCCTCTCTCCTCCTTCTCAGAGGGGTCTTCCCAGGCTGCCCCACTGAACTGCAGCCCTGGCCTCCACCGCACTCTATCCCTCTTCTCAGCTTTATTTTTCTTATTAGCACTCTTATCACCAACTAGCACACTATGCATTTTACATATTGTCTCCTTTTATTGCCCTCTAGCCTTCTAGAAAGTCAGCTCCATGAGGCAGGGGATTTTGTCTGTTTTGTTCACTGCTCAACCCCAGTGCTGACAACAGTGCCTGGAACATAGCAGGTACTCAATAAGTTAGTCAAACGAATGAATAATTATGATAAAAATATACTTCTATTCTACATTATTTCCAATTATGTGAAAAATACCTCTACTTGTTTCTCAAACAATTGCTTAGAATAACATAAGATAAACTACTATTCCCGAAATTATATAAAATTACTCAGTCTGTATCTTACTGATGCCATGACTAGAAAAAAAGAAGCAAGAGATACAAAACCAGAACCAAAGTATATAAAGAATGTCCCAGAAAATGTTTCTTTCTGTGATTCTCAGCATTTATATGCACTGGAATAAAGACCAAATTCTTCTCATATATTCACCTACATTCACTGTCACTCAAGCTCTTGGTCTGGTGTTAACAAAGCAAAATGTAATGAAACGAAAAAGAGGAGAAAAGGGAAATTCTCATCTTGCTAGCAATTTCACACATACCACAAAATTGTACATAGTACTTGATGGTGCCTGTCCTGACGCAGCTAAATGGAACTAGACTGTTTGTGAAAGGTCCGAGGACAGACAGTGTGGGTGGTGGCGTGGGGCGGAGGGGAGGTAGCTTACACCACAAGCAGTAAGTGTTCTGTAGAATACAAAAATGGGTGAACCCTGGCAAGAATGTTTTAAAGAAAGAAAATAATAGAAAAATCCTGGTGGAGAAGGCTGAGAATGAATGGCTGTTAGAAAAGCCTCTCCTTGATGCCACCAGTAAAAATAAGAATGAAGAGGAAAAATAAATGAGAAAAGGAGGAAGAAAGTAAAAAGACAGGAAAGAAAAAAAAAGATAGGAAAGAGCACAGATGAAAAGGGGAGAGGGAGCAAAGGGAAAAAGAGAGATGAAAATAAAGAAGCAAGATGAGTAAAAAGATAGGAAAAGCAGCAATGAGGCAATCTGGAGAAGCAGAGAAAAACGTGAAAATGAGGAAAGGAAAGAGAAAAGTCAGGGTCCAAGAGGCCCGGGATGAGGAGTGGAGGGGCAGCAGCCGGGAGGGCACCCTCTCCCAGGCCAGGTCCCAGCTGCCTCGCCCTTTCCAGCAAGCTGTCCAGGGGGAGGCATGATGTCATCAAGAGATGGTCAGGAGAGGCTCGGGCGGGGGTGGACACACCGACCTTCTCATCACTGGCCAACTGCAGAGCCAGGACTGACTCCAGCTTATTCACAGCACTCTGGTGCGTCTTCTGTTAGCACCAAGGCCATGGAGATGCCCATATATATATATATATATAAATATATATATATATTTTTAATCTAGGCTAAAAAAATCACTTGGATTTATCAGACAGAATGGCCAAAATTGTTTATTCAGGACTGCCTATAAAATAAGTGAGATTATTTTTAAAATATGAAAACAAAAACACCCTCAGTCTTACCAGACCACTTAAAACCAAAGGAAATGTAGAGGTTCTAGGATAAAAGTTGTGACTACTGTATATACCCAGAAGCAATGTAAATAGACACTCCAGGCTCCAATCTGTCCCTAGAGGTAGGAGGGTCACATTCTTGTTTAGAGTGGGAGGGCTGTGCTCAGCAGAAAGGACTACGTGCTTGTTTACATGTTAAAGAACAATGCACACTGCAGAACAGTGGTGTGGAAAGTTTAGCCACTGTCAGCGGAAATTCAAGCCCAAATCCCTCTGTTTTACATCTAAGTCATTCTTCTTGCACACCTGACTCTCAAGGGTTAAAAGCAACCAAAGCCTCTGTGGAGTTGAACCAATCAGTGTTTCTCTTGATGACATCATGCCTCCAACTGGACAGCTTGCTGGAAAGGGCGAGGCCTGTGGGACCTGGCCTGGAAGGGTGCCCTCCTGGTTGCTGTTCCTTCCCTCCTCATGGGGAGATTCAAGGGCCAAGGGTCCCCGCAGCTACCATTTCAGACGAAACCAGGACATTCCC
This sequence comes from Balaenoptera ricei, assembly GCF_028023285.1. Lineage (NCBI taxonomy): Eukaryota > Metazoa > Chordata > Mammalia > Artiodactyla > Balaenopteridae > Balaenoptera > Balaenoptera ricei. The sequence continues at coordinate 39,888,507 of NC_082649.1, forward strand.
CAGATCCCTGGCCAGAGATTACTCTCAGTTTGCACAAAATGCATATGAAGCATGCCCCTGCACTTCACTTCACCCATTTCTCACTAGTTTAATATTGATGAAAGCCGATTACAAAACATCACTTAAGCCTTTAGCCAAGTTCTAAATGGCTCAAATGTTTATGCTAAGTAGACAAGCAGCCTTCTGTGGTTTTCTCTTTCCTAAGCTTCAATCCCATTCAAAGGCAGGTACGTGAGAGACCTATCTGACCCCTTAGACTTGTTATATATTCAAACCACTATCTGACCAGGAGGTTATTTCTGTTCTTCTTGCGAGGTGTTTATTTCGGATGTGGATTGCTGCTGCCGTGTGTGTGTGTGTGTGTGTGTGTGTGTGTGTGTGTGCGCGCGCGCGCGCGTGCGTGTCTGTACCTGCGGGTGCATTGTGCAGCGCAGGAGACTGATTCAGGAGCACACAGCTGAAACGCTGCAGACACTGCCAACACCGTGGAAGGAGAACAGGTTTCTTTCTTAGAGTTGGAAGTGGGAAAGGCTTCGAGTTAAATGATGAATTTCTCCTGCCTCCCAGCACCCTGAATATCCATGCCTTCTGGTTCATCTGCAAATGAAGATTAATTTACAATTTACATGCAAGAGCCATGTTGACTGCTCCAGCACACAGCCATCTATGGTTGCTTAGAGTTGATAGAAACCGTGCTAGAAATGTCCGTATCGTTCAGGGTCCCTGCAGGAAAAAGAAGGCACATTCGAACTGGGGAACTGAAGGAGCTTGATAAAGGGATTATTTATACAGGTTTGCGTAGGGGACAAAGAGTAACAAGGGATGGGAGCTAGTCACAGCCAGGAGCCCCAGACCAGGAGGGTCCAGGGGAGGGGCTGGTTACCAGAACGCAGAGAGAGCAGCTACTGGGAAAGGATCTCTCACAAGACTGATGGTCTTCAGCAGAGGGACCCAGCCAATCCAAGATTTCCTTGGCCTAGTGATGCAGTCCACATGGGTCAGCCTCCTGGGGCACACAGGCAGGTAGAGAGGGTAGGGAATGCACTGAAGGGCAGAAGGAAGATGCCCTGACGGTGTCTAACAATCGGAGAATAGCTTAAAGAACAACAAACTAACTAACCTTATGATATAACCAGGGATAGAATACTATGCTTTTTAGAATGAGGATCTGAATCCAGATCTTATTGACACTGCCACGGTATACAGCCATTAGGTAAGAAAAGCAAATTATAAATCAGCAAATGTACTGAGACCCCAAATTTGGATATACATCAAACGTTAACAGAGGTTAACTATGTAGAGAGATGTAGGTGATTTATCACCTACACTCCTTATCTTTATATTTTAAAGTTTTATTTAAGCGTCTCAGTTTAACTTCTATGATGCCCAAGGGATCATTAAGACAAAGAGGGCGCTGACTTGACTGCAGAACATGGAAAGTATCTACTGAAGCTGGGATTTAGAGCTCCTCTTAGGCTGAGCACTTTTAAAAGCAAACTGTTCCTTCTTTGTTACCAGAAATTTAACAGAAAATACGGAGAATACAAGTGTCACTATTGGATACTGTCTCAGAGGTTTCCCTTAACCAGGCTAACTTTCAGAAGTCCTTAGTTCAGGGCAATCGACAAGGGCCGTGTTAACACCTATGAGGAGCAGGCTGTACGTGGACAAAGTGACCATCCACTGCGCATATTCCCCAACTATACATCATTATCCCAAACACCCAGCCAGTCAAGTGGCCACTGCTGCCCCGGATGCAGAAGGTGCATCGGAACAATAAACAGTAGAGAGGCTGCAGGTTGCTCTCTAACCTCTCCTCTCTCAGGGAGCCAGGCAGAAAGGCTCATTAATTTCTCAAAGAACAATGGCGGGGTGGGGGGGGTGGGGGGGTGGCGCCTGCCCTACTTTGCCAGGCGGGGCGGGCTCTTCCGTCTTGGGTGGGGCAGAGTAGTGCAGGAGGTTACAGGCTGAAGGGCTTGAACTCCACCACTGGACCATCCATCCCAAAGCTCTGCCTTTTTAAAGGTCTGAAGACACTCCACGCCCCAGTTCTCTTTCTCCAAAGCTGCAGGCACAATAATAATATTAATATCTACCATTCACTCAATACTTCATGCATACTAGGCACTGTGCTGGGCAGTGAAACACATACCTAATTGGTAAAAACACCTCTGAAACACAGATTTGACCACCTCTGTTTCACAGATAAAGATAACAACATCGAGGCTTCCTGGGGCCTCACACATGAAGGCGGAGTCGATGGAGCTGGGGCTCCAAGCGGGATCTGCTGACTTGGGAGAGGAGCCCCGCGTGCTACCCTGCACTGCCTTCCAGGAGCAGCCTGGCTAGCCTGCACACAACTCCATCTGTGCTGGCATCGCAGCTGCCTGGGCCCAGAGCCTCCCTCTTCCTCCCAGGCCCCACGGTGAACAGCTGAGCTGGTCCACAGCTGCTTCACAGCAGCCTTCCCTACCTCCTGGGGATCTAACGACGACAAAGAAAAAAAGTCGTGAAGCACAAGATACAGGCAAAGCAGCCTTCAGGCATGGTTCAGGGTAGTGGCGAGCAGCCGTTAACTAGTGCCGGGTTCTAGGAAGTCTGCCCAAGCCCTGCGTTTAGGGCCAACCAGTGGGGGAAACACTCCTGAAGTTTCTCTTTAGACAGAGATAGCCACAAAAACCAAGTATAATATGACTCAAAAACAATATTGAAGGGTTACACATAAAGGGCCGTGTTAATGTTTACTACGCAAGCAAAGCTTGCTCTTCTGAATTCTTTCCAATAAGACCTCAATTGCCTTTACTTTTTTCACACTTAAAATGTAACAGTGCTTCTGGTGGTTAGCCACACTACAGCCTTGGCCAGGACACCTAGACCTCGAACAGTCCCTGGGTTCACTGGATCCACCTGCAATCTCTACCCACAAAGGAAATATCAGCATATAAACCTCCTCTCATTAAGATGTCAGGAGACCACTGATATATTAGCCCAAACAGCCAACTTCAATTAAACTGGGCTGTGCCTCGGTGATTGTGTGTTTCTTTTCCAGGAGGAAATGGTGGAGCCCATAACACTGCCTGGAAATGCTGCATGCCAACAGGGCCTGGATATCCCGTGCAGAATCGCCCAGCGACTTCTTGGGGTGGAGGATATGCTCAGGGTAGAGCCATAAAGAAGATTATGGTTAGATTGGTAAAGCTGTCTTCCAGCCCATTTGGAGGATTCTGAGATACTGCCTTGATATCAAATCAAATACTCACTTCTCAGCCTCATGTTCAAGGTCCTCTCACTGTCTGGTCTCAATTTCACTTTCTACCATTATTTCTTACTCTCCTTGTACAAACTCTACACTCTGTAGAAACCAAATGACCTAAGCTTTCCCAGCTCCACGCCCTTGCTCATGCTTTTCTCTCCACCTCAATGCCCTTTCTTCATCCTATGGTTTCAATCTGGTTCTAACCAAAACACTTGGTTCTTTAATTCCATGTCCAATGCCACTTCTCTGTGATCTTTCCTAAAGCCCTTTCCACCCTCTCGTACCCCTTGCCTCTGCCCACCCCACCCCCACTAATGTTTTTCTCTATTGATCTCTCCTGCCATTTCAGAGAATATTGCATTTATCTTACTCTTAAGCTGCCTTATCCTATACTTGACTGTAAATTAGTAAAACTCCATTTTGAAAAACAAAGGTAGAGCACACTTTCCTACAAACACCTACTCTCCTGTGTGTAATCTTCTGGCCCCAGGCGCTCTTGAACACAAACTGATTTTCCTTAAGTGGCCTGGCATCTAGCACAGGCTTACCAAATTCTGGTTTACTAAATAGTGAAGACCTTCTCTGGCACAGGATCTTCCTGTCCCTGACTAAACAGAGTCCTAAACCTCATCATATCTGGAGATGAGTGCTGGAGGGATCGGCCCCGCCCTGTTCCCACATTGGGAATGGGATTAGCTTTGGTTTACATAACTTTTGCAGCTGCAACCCGGATGGGCTGGGTAGGGCATTTAGTCTACAGAGTGTTCAAATGGACATGCCAGCTGCAGTGGTCCCCTCCTCTTCAAGTGCTAAATTCATCTCTTGAAAATGTTCCGGGGAGACAGATCCAGCCTGCTTCAAAGTCAGCTTCCTCCCAGCAAGAAGCTTTCAAGGGTAGTACTTGAACATTCCCTGTGTGTTTACCCATCTTTGAGAAACACATTCTTCTGCCCAGGAAGACATGTCACAGGTCACTGAAAAATATTTGGGCACATATTTCTAACTATTCTATAACAATGGCTATGAAAGGAACCTGGGCCTCAGACTCCAAATGTTTTCTCCTCACTAATCTCTCTTTGTTTCCTGAACCACCTAGCCCTCTGCCCCGCCAACCCAGGAATGTGGGATGGGCAGAACGCTTCTGCGGGGAGATCATTCGGTCTTCCTGGGAAACACAGTAAGAATAATCACGAGCTGCGGGAAACAGAAAATCCCCCTTCTGATCCCCTTTCAGCAGCTTCTCCCAAAGCCCCCTCCCCCCAACTCAGGATCTTCCCTCTTCCTCCTGAAAACTCATAGGAAGCACTCTAGCTCTTCTGAAGCATCTTCAGGGTGAGCCTGGCTCCCTCAGTGGGGCTGATGGGATCCAAATATTTCCAAATAGCATATCATTTCTAGGAACTGCCTCTCCCTCAGTCCTGCTCTGCTGGGCCTCCACCCTCCAGATTAACCATGAGTGGACCTGTCCTCTGCCACACAGGCAGGAAGACCCCTGACCTGGCTCCCTGGCACCTGCCTCCCTCCCAGCTGTCAGAAACACTCTGGTTGAAGTGTGAGGGAAGCAGGGCAGCCCTGGCCCACATCCTGGCCTGGGCGTCAGCACCCAGGGGAGCGCGGGGGGCTCAGCCAGCCCAGCTCTCCGAGACATCACGCGGCCTTACCTCATCCCACTCGGAGGCAAAGGAGGGAGACTTCTCCAGCCTCTTCTTCCCGATGCTGCAGTTGGACAGGGACTCGCTCCGGCTCCCCATCGTAGCGTCCTCCGTGGGTGAGCAGGTCAGGAGATCAGAGTCAGACTTGGACAAGCTGCGGCTGAGTTTGAGCTCAGCTTTGGGTCTGCCGGTGGGAGGGGCTCGGCTTCTGGCCCCGCTCCGGTCGCCTTCTTCCTCGGCACCCCCAGGGTGTGGAGATGCGGTGCGCGTCGAAGTTTCGGGGTGCGTCTGGCTGTGGGCGGGAGGCAGGCCGGCCGGATAGCCCACTCTCTTACTCTGGTCCGGCACGCGGGGCGCGGAGGCTCCGGACGTGCGCCCGCCCGTCTCCTCCAGCTGCATGCCTGCCTCGGGGCGGGCACCCTGAGCGGGGGACCCTTCTTGATGGCTCTGGCCAGGGGCTGGAAGCAGCTGGAAAGGGTCCTGCCCCGCCTCACACACTGGGGAGGAGCCGTGGAGGAGACCTGAGAACTGCTCCGGGACCTGCCCGTCCTGCCCCTCTGCAGAGTCCTGGCTCCGGCTGCCGCTGCTCTGCCTGTGGTCTTGGAGTGGACAGAGAGACAGAGAAATAACAAAATTAAACACGGCAAAAACCAACAAAGTTCCAATGCAGCAAGCGCACGGCCGAGCAGAGGAATTCAAAAGCAGAGGGAAAGAGAGAGAAGTTGGATCGTCTGGGGAGAGGACAGAGGGAGAGAAGGGGAGAGAGGAAGGCAGAAAACAGTTTCATATTGTTCTTAATGTCCAATTTGTACCCAAAGTCAGAGCATTTATGAAATTCCAAACACTGGCCTGATTAATGCTATCTGGCAGCCTTCCTTGTTGTTAGATTTCTGTTAACATTAACGACCAGACCTTGCTATATAAGGCGACAAGAGGTGCTAACTATATCCCACAGAAAGGACACAAGTGAGGAGAGAGTGAGTGAACACGGAGCAAAAGTGAGAGAGAGAGAGAGAGCACGCGCGCGCGAAAGAGAGCAAGCAAGCACAAGCAAGCGAGACTCACTCCTGGAACATCTGATACATTTCCATAAAGGCCAAAGTGTTATTTAGAGCCACCCGCCCCCCCACTCCCCCCCTTCCTCTGGCAAGCAGCAACAGAGGGAAAAAAATGGAAGTCATGATCCACAACCTGCAACTTCTGGAATTCCTTAACTGAAAGTACAAAACAAACCAGCAGAGAAATAACTGCTTCCTTCCTCAGAGGGGGGCGATTCAGAGTTCCACGCCTCATCCTTCCTTCCTCAGGGAGTACAGACTTTTCTACTTTTTTTTTTCTCTCTTTCTTTTTTCTTTCTCTTTTCTTTTCTTTCTTTTCTTTTTTTTTTTTTTGAGAATGTACACATCTCACTCCTTCCAAAGCCTCCCAGCTGCTCCTATTTGTTTAAGTTTAACCTTAGTTGATCCACTGAAATCAAAATGGTCTGATTTGTCAATGCCAAGAGACATGTGCAGTTCTTCTGAGACAGCCCTAACATCCCAGAAACCTGACACTACTGGCTCGTGAGGCCAACTACTACTGTACACTCCCCCGAGGTATCAAATACCTCTGCCCTGAGGTAGCATAAATAATTGACCAAATCAGAGTCCAATATCAGTATCACACTGGGACACCCAAGGGGCTCTCCCTGCATGAACTCAGAACCATTAGAGATTTTAACCCACATCAGCAGGGCAGATGACAACCCTGTGTCCAGTACTAGCTCACATTCCACAGCTAATATTCAACTCTACTTTCTTTGTCAGTGGAATCTACGGTATATACACCAAATGATTCCCTAGTCTGCCCCAAGCTCCCCAAACTGTTCATGAGATCAGAGAATCTTGGAATCCAAAGGGTCAAGTTCAACTATTTTTACAGATGAGAAATCTAAGGCCCTCAGGCCTTCTGTGGTTTGTCCGGAGTGGTGGGGGAGAAGGCTCTAACCTAGGCATCTGAGCACCTGGCTCTGGTCCTGCTGTTCTGCTCTCTCGCTGTGTGGCCTTGGCAGTGATCACATCTTGCCGGGCTTCAGTATCTAAAATAAACAGGTTGGCTGCATGGTCCTTATAAACCCCTTTTATGTTCTGATAGTGATGAGAAGCCAAGTCTCCAGCGTACTGCGATGGCACACTTCCCCCTTGGGGTGCTGCAGAGCCCCGCCTGGGTGTCTCTCCCGGGGCTGCCTGCACAGCACCCTCCCTTCCTCATCATGGCCTGCAGCCCCAAGGCAGTCAGGTGAGGAGGGGCACGCTTCATAACTATGACGCTTCGCTGCCCAAGCATGATGCCAGGGTCCTACAATGCTGGCTCTTCCAGGGCAGCATTTCGGGAAGGACCCCAACAACCAGCTCTCTGAATGAGCCCACTGCCCTGAGGTCTGAGCAGGGATATGGTTCCACGCACCCCACCCTCTCAAGAAGAACAGTTTGGTCTCCACAGTCGGCTCAGCTTTTGGCAACTCTGCAGAGGCTGCTGAGGGGGCAGCCAAGTCCACGTTATGGCTCTGATTACTTATCCACAGGAGCCCAGAAGTATGAACTTTGGCCATCTCCTTCCTCTATACTTGACTGCTTCAGGACTTTCACACCCTGAACTCACACACCCCACACCCCAAAGGTCAAGTCCAGAGCACTGAACAAGCACTGAACATCCTGAATCATGTCTCTAGGGAAGAAGATGTGCTGAGTACATAAGAGTTCCACACAGCTTCACTCAGGCCCCAGGAAGCCCTGACTTCCAGGCTATGAACACCACGTATGACAACTGACAGCGTGCAAGAAGTGCCCTGTAGGGCTGCACAGTGGGACCACATGACCACCTAATGGTGGTTCGGGCCAGTGGGACTTCCTAGGAGAGGTTGATGGGGAGAGTCAACCAGGGTGCGAAATTCGCCACCTCCAGGACCATATTCTGATGGCTGACTTCCTCCAGATTCTGGCCCAAGGTGCAGTGTCCCCCTGTCTGCCTCTGAACTCGAAAGGGAGCGCCGATAACAGGAGCACAGCCTTCTCTTCCTTTGCACCAGCTTCTATCTCCTTATTTAACAAGTTTTTTGAGGAGATGGGAGTCCAACAACAAAAGAAAAACACCAGTCCAGAACTGGGAGTGAGCCAGGCTCACACTGCCTGGGTGGACCTCGGAACCCAGGCCACAGGGAATGTTCTGACTGCTGCTGGGGGAGCCAACAATGAAGGCCCTGTCCAACAGCCACGCATTCATGCCAGTCATCAATGGAGAAAGAGGGACAGATGCCAAGAGCTCAGTACCAGACAGACGCTGGAGGAAGGAAGTGGGCAGAAAGAAGGAACTTATGGAACTTATGGAAGGAGGAAATATGTGAAGAGCAAGAATTTCTGAGGGTCATAATCCCATTAGAGAAAACACAATCCACCAGAGTAGAAGAAATCATGGAAAGGGATGCTCATAATGAGACAACTTGCCCAGGCAATTCCCTAGGAAAGACACCTTGGTATTTGAAAAGCTTGTCAAGATCTAAGAACCTCAGGATCTCAACAAGCTGGTGTTCTCTTTCCCATAAAAAACTATATCCAAGGCTAAGTTAGATTTCCTGGCAAATCAATGAGTGGGAAAAGATCTACACAATGGTCCCTTCCTTCTGTAAAGTCAGGACAATATTAGGTCTCTTAGGGACAAGATGTTAGCAATATAATGTACTGATCAAAAGCTAGATTTTTTTTTTCTTTTTCCCCCAAAAGCCAGATCTTGAGCAAATTACCTAACTTTTCTGTGCCTGGTATTGTCATCGATAATTTTGGGATCTTAATAGTACTTATTTCATAAGCTTGTTATGAGAATTAAATTATATATGTGAAGCATTTAGGACCATGCCTGGCACATGCCAGCTCTCAATAGATGGTAACAACTGTTATTATTCTCCACACAGGATCCATAACAACATATTCTGCTCACAGATGAGACCAACTACTTCTCTGTTCCTCACAGATTCATCACAGGGATCTTCAGCGACAATGTACGTGACAAGTACCAACATCCATTGCCTTCATCATCCTTGTAACTCTCGACAGCAGAAGGAGGGGACAGAAGGTAACACAATGAGAATGCTGAAGTGAGAAACTGAGATGGGCCCCAGAACTGCCACTGTAACCACCCATTCCCACAATCCGCATGTGCACAATGTCTGTCTTCAGGGGGCACCTGAAGATATAAAGATGAAGACAAGGACTCTGCTCCACGAGCTTACCAGCTATTGGAAGAGACCAGCATATAGAGAAATGACTAGAATGCAAGGCAAAGATTAATACATGCTTTAAGAAAAGTATAAACCAAATGCACTGTGCAGTGAGCAGAAAGGAGAGTGTGGTAACTTTGAACCAGGAGGCTTCTCAGAAGAGGTAGATTTTTGAGCTGGGTATTGAAGGAGAAGAAAGGCCTTGACAGGCTTAAAGAGAAGTGGAAACACTTTAGAAAAATCAGTGACAGGAACCTTGTGCCCAGGGGCTCGTGGACTCGCAGGCTCGCAGAAGAGAACCCTCAGGCCCAAGGTCTTCCTTCAACTGAGAATCACTATGCTCCCACCCTGGGAACTCCACAGCTTTTCCATCCCTCCTCCCATGCTGCCCCCAGCACTCCTCACAACCTGCCCTTCTAGGAGAGAAACAAAGCAGGACACGGGGAGGGCTGTGTCCTTACTCTCCCCATACATCAAGGCCAGCTGCTCCACTGAATACTAGGACACTCCAGCATGCTAATTCCCAGTCCCTTCGACTTTCCATTTTTATTCATTCTGGGTGTGCATTTTTCTTTTATCCTGTGACCTGCTTAAGCAAGGGGTCTTCTATGCTGCATTTTAACTACTATCATGATCCATGGGGATTCTCAAGGGCTTCTGAATAATAACATTTTAACATTTACCCATTTTCAGTCACCTCTCCCCCTTTATTTATTTATTTATTTTTTCATAGCTACTTTATTTATTTATTTACTTATTTTTGGCTGTGTTGGGTCTTCATTTCGTGCGAGGGCTTTCTCTAGTTGTGGCAAGCGGGGGCCACTCTTCATCGCGGTGCGGGGGCTGCTCTTCATCGCGGTGCGTGGGCCTTTCACTACCGCGGGCCCTCCCGTTGCGGAGTACAGGCTCCAGACGCACAGGCTCAGTGGTTGTGGCTCACGGGCCCAGCCGCTCCGCGGCATGTGGGATCCTCCCAGACCAGGGCTCGAACCCGTGTCCCCTGCATTAGCAGGCAGATTCTCAACCACTGCGCCACCAGGGAAGCCCACCCCTGCCCCTTTAAATGAGGGCTGAAAAATGCAGCTCATGTGAGGACTTGCTACGTTAAATCAATACTCAGGCTCCGAGGAGAAGGCTGGGGTACTCCAGTTTCCCGGGCTGTTCTGCTTTCTTTGTTCCCTTAGGATTGGAACCTTCCAGATGCTCAGTCACTGTGGTGATCATCAGAAACTGTGTGTGTCCAGGGAACTCCCAAGTCCATGGCTGCTTTTGAAGGGTCACCGTGCTTTCCTCAGAAAGAAGGCACCGAGTATGTTATGCAGACATTCGCTGGAGATCGTGATCTGATAAGACAAATAGACTGAGAGTCCTTTCTGGTCCATGACAACAAGAGAAATAGAAGAAGATCTGGACTGGGATTCAAGAGGTCCAAGTTGGAGCCCCAGCCCTGTGGCTTTTCCTCTCTGGGTCTCTTTCAAAAAATGAACGGCTGGGATGCATTCTCTGGGGCTTTGAGATTTAGTACGGTTTGAATCTGTGATTAGACGACCTAAGTTCCCTTCCAGCTCTGTGACATTAAAACATGAATAGTAGCAGGCCTTCAGGGGAAATGATTTAACCTCATGGTTAAACACGCTTTGGATTCGGCCACACTAGAGCTTAAGGGCCAGCTCTAACGCCTAACTTTTTCTTCCTCATCTATTAAACAGGGATAAAAATAGCCTCTATTCGGAAGATTTGTCTTGAGCTATTCAATGACCTAATCAGTGTAACTGAACTCGGCACGTGGCTGGCCCATAAGATGCGTTCAGTTAATGTAAGCTGCCATCATTATCATCATTTTTCATTTACAACCGTTTCCAAACTGCTCTTCACGCTAACACTGAACAGTCTCGTTTCCTTTCTCCAGACTCTACAAAGGAGACAGGTTTCTTCTAAGTGGCCCTATGAACCAGGCAAAATAAAACTCAAATGCCAGGGAAGGTCCAGCCGTCTTGCAAGTTTGGTTCAGGGTGATGTGTAACAGCACAGTGGAGGATGCTAGGCTCAGGAACCACCTCCACCCACAGCAGCACCCACGGGCACAGCCCAGCTGTGGGACTCAGGACTGTTCTACCTGGACTTGGTCCTGATTAGCTGACAGCTCCCCTATTTCCCTAAACTCTTCCTGAAGAGTCTATTCACCGCCTACTGTTGGACCCCTGGCCCCTCAGACTCCCCTATTCAATATTACCAGCTCTGCCTGGATCAGTTTCCAACCAGCCATGATATTTAACCGTGCCTGATTTAATAGCACACTTGCCATCTCTGTTTCCCTTGATCTTCTGCCAGTTCCAACACTGGGTATTCACAACCATTTGCTTTCTCTTCTCCAGTTGCTGGAATGTTGAGCCCTGCTGAATACTCAAGAAACAACTGACTGAGTCCTCTACCAATGTATTTAACTCAGCTGTCTTCCAATAGCTACCAAGTATTAGGTACTAGTTCTTCTGTGCCGGACACTGTGCTAAAGCATGTCCTTTTTTAATAGTCACAGCAACCATGAGGGAAGAATTTGTATCCCTACTTTACCTGTAGAAACTGAGGCTTAAAGAGGTTAAATGGCTTCCTCAAGGCCACCAGCCAAGAAGTGGTAGACAGGAATTCAAATGTGAGCCTGACTACCAGGCTCAGCCGTCCTTTTATTCACTTCTTGAAAACTATGACATCGCCATAAGATCGATTTCTCGCCTCTGCCACTCTTTTCTAATCGTCATCTTTCCCATAGCACCTATACTCTTGGAGGATAATCGCACCAATTTCCTGAGAAGGTTTAGATCAAACTTCCTGAACTATTTTCAACATGATGTCAAAATCTGGGGATAATTTCATCTCTTCCCAATTGCCTCAGAGAAGTATCTCCCCATCTAGGATTTACCAATGGTCAATTGCCCAATCCTTTTTCTAGTCTTTATCCTTCTAGCTCTTTCTGTATCATTTGAAACTGTTTACCAGTTGTCCCCAGTATGCACTCTCTCCTTCCTTGGTCATGGGATTTTTTTTTAGATTGGCTCACAGCCACCTAGAATACAGACTACATTTCTCATCTTTGTGGCTAGGTGTAGCCATGTGACCAAGCTCTGGTCAATGGGTTTTATAAGTGAGAGTGGTATGTGCAACTTCTGAGAACTGTCTTGAAAGTACTCTTCTTCTCTCCTTTCCTCTGGCCTGTGCTGATAGCTTGAACTTGAACAGTCATCCTGAACTATGAGACGGCAGAAGGAGACCGGGTCCTTGACCATCATGAACTGCCATACTAGCCCTGGACTCCTTACTTCTGGACTTCTATCTTGTTTAAACCACAGTGATTTTGGGGTTTTTGGAAGTTCCGTGTTGGCTTCTAAGACACTGCATTATCCTGGTTATCTTCCCATGTTTTTCCTTTATTTTCCTCTAAAAGTAAGTTCTATTCTTGACCTCTTCAATCTCTCTAGTCTTTCCCTCAGCAATTGATTTTCTCTTACGTTATCCATCACCTCAATGTGGATGATTCATGAATCTGTATTTCTAATCATTACATCTCTCTTGAACATCAGACCCACATTTCCAAGTGCTTATGGAGTATTTTTATCTGGATATTCTGGTACCTGAAACATCTCAAACTTAACCTATCCAAAACTGAACTTAACGTATTTCCTCAAATGCGCCCCTCCTTCAATTCCCTATTTCTGTTAGTTGCACAATATTTCCCCAATTAACCAGGCTCAAAACCTTAGAATCATCCTCAATACTCTCTCCTCCTCTATCATCCATACTTGGTTGTAAGATCCTGTTAATGCTACCTCTTCAAAGCCTCTGCTATCCATATTCTCCTTTCTATCACTTTCTATTATCCCCCTAGTTTGGGCTCCAATTTCCTTCAAGAGATTCCTTGAAGTCTCTTGACTTCAGGGTATTCCTGACTCCAGTCTCTCCTAACTGCAATCTAAGATTCTACAATTATACAAACAGTCAGCGCTCCATATCCATGGGTTCTGCATCTGTTGATTCAACCAATCACATATTGAAAATATTCAGAAAAAAAAAATTCCAGAAAGTTCCAAAAAGAAAAACTTGAATTTACCATGTGCCAGCAACTATCGTACTTATATAGCATTTACATTGTATTAGGTATTAGAAGTAATCTAGAGATGATTTAAAGTATCCAGGAGGATACAGGTAGGTTATATATGAAAACTATGTCATTTTATATAAGGGACTTGAGCGTCTGAGGATTTTGGTATCTGGGGGTATCCTGGAACAAATCCCCTGAGGATACCAAGTGACGATTGTACTTACAGTGTGGCTTCTATCCTGTCACCTCATTCAAAAAGCTTCAACAATACTTCATGGTCTTTGGAATAAAGACTGCCATTTGAGATCCAATATTCTACGACTAGTCCTTTGTTCGAGGACTAGATTATTTTCCATTCTCCAAACATGCTATCGTCTCCTGTCATCTTACTGTTATTTATGCCACTCCCTCTGCCTGGAAGGCCCTCTCTTTCCTCCTTATTTCTGCCGATCAAGTACAATTCTCTGTTTTTGGGTTCAGCTCAAATGCACTTCTTTCATAAAGCCATCCCTGATCTCTTACACTGACATTATTTATTCCTCTTTGAACTCTGAAATTACTTTTATACCACTTTACATGAATTTAACATATTCTGCCCTTTTATGATTATTTTACTTATGTCTCATGTATACATATTGTATATAATGGCTGTCGATACATTTGGTGAAAGAAAATATAGATGCATAGCTGACAAAGTTCTAACTTGTTCCATAATGGAAAGAAAAGTAAACTATTCCAACTCAGAAATATAAATTGATAAGAGCACGACAGTTATATAGTAGGGCTCCTCTAATGCAAGGGGTGAGAGAAGAGGAAGCTGCTGAAGATGAGGCTTAATTGTTAAACTCTCTCATTTACATTTTTTGCCTTTGGGAAAAGCACCCAAATTTATACCTTGGAATCTACCAAGAATATCTAGCCTGGACTTCCCGGCAAAGATGGTGGACTGAATACAGGTACTTATTTAAATCTTCTTCCCAAAGTCTTACTAAACTAATAGTAAAAGTGGGCCTCCTTCTAAAAGATGTGCAAATGAAAGCACCCCCAAGAAAACTCAATCCCAAGCTGCCAAAGGGAAAAGCCAAAACTCCCACTATAGAATTCCCCGAAGGCTCAGAAGTTGGCAGCCCTTTGGATGTGGGAGTAGAGGGAGAAGCTAAAATAACATTTTCCTCCCCTCCAAGAAGACTGAGGTCTTCATACTCGTGCACAAACTTCACGTGGACCTAAATGCACAGCTCTCAGGAATACTGATTTAACTGCTTCTTAAAACCTCCAAAGTGTAGCTGTGTGCCAAAGAGTCCACATATATCACTGTCTTCAGATAATCATGCATCACTGTCCTAAGTTAAGTAACCACTTCACCTGGACCTAAGCACTATTAGTGGATGCTGCAGAAAAGCACCAGAGAGAACAATGACTTTTAGAGCTCCTGGCTACTTTCCTATTTGCTAGCAAACCTGGAAAGTTGTCCACTGTTTCTCTGAGCAGTAGCAGGCCCCCAATGTCCAGTGGGCAAAGAGTTAAACACTATAGAGAAATAAGTGATACACAAAACATTGCTCTGCTATGCTAGTCCTGTATAAAGATTTCAGAAGACTTTTTCTACATTGGAAACAATTGAAATAACAGAGGAATATCTAGTCGGATAAAACTGTCATAAAACCATCTGGGCCTAGTGCCTTTGTGGGAGAGGGGAGATGGGCTTTCTACTTCACAGATCTATTAAAGCCTTCTCCTTCTGTCAGTTTTTGTCATTTCTACAGACACAAATGGCATTTCTGGGTGGGAAGATTTTTCACTGTGAAGGTTTGTCCTGCATGGTGCAAGATGCTTAGGATTCCTGGTCACTGGGCACTGAATGCCAGTAGTAACCCTTCCTCAACTAGTCATTGTGATGGACCAATAACTCACCCAGACAATTCATCCCAGGAGGATGGTAGCAACTTCTAACTAACCAAATAAAAAAATTTATTCTTATAAATTCTTTCTATTTATTTTTAAAATCTCTGCATTTATGGTTATATATTTCTTATATTATTCCTACATGTTGTATTTCCCTTTTCTTGATCAGAAATGTCGAGATATTTTAAAAAACACAAGTTTTCATTGCAATATTCAAGTCTATTGCTTTTTTTGTTTTTTAATTTCATTCTTTGTTTTCCTTTTTTTCTTTCTGTGTTTAACTGAGGTGTACATGCATACCATAAAGTAGGTGATGTGTACTATCTGCTTTTATCTTTATTAATTCCTCTCTGATACTTTCTTTTGGTTAAGTTTCAGTCTTTCTTATTTTTTAACAAATGAATTTAAGGATAAAAACTTTCCTCTGAGTGCCACTCTGGTCAAATATTTTCGGTATTTATGCAAAGTATTTCTACTACCATTAGTTTCTAAGTAGAAAAATGGAAAGGAAAAAGATAGGCAACTCATAGACTAAATATATAATACTAATCAGTAAGATAAGGTGCTCAATTTCACTAGATCAGGCAAATGCCAAATTCTAAAGTCACTTTTTTTTCTTACCATGGTGAAAAGCATTAAAAAGTGATAATATTCCATGTTAGTAAAGGTATAGGGACAAGAGCATGCTCGTTCACCATTAAGGAAGGGCCATGTGGCTCCACCAATTAGATCTAGACATGTACCTACACTTTGACCTGCTAATTCTACTTTCTATCAATGTCTTTTAGAGAAATACTCGTATAAGCATGTAAGAATGTCTGTATGGAATGCCACAGCAGCATAAATTATAACAGAAATAATACTGAAGACAACTTAAACATACATCAGCTAGAGAATAGAAAAATGAGTTATGGGATATTTAACAAAAATTTTAAAAGAATAAGGTAGATTTTAGGACTGTGACAAAACTGTATTTATGATCTATGAACAAGGTAAATTGTAAAAAAAAAGTCTGCAAAATAGTTTGTAAAATATGATCCTATTTTAGGTTAAAAAACAAACAAAATCTCACATGGTCACTTTTATATTAAGATAGCAAAGGGCCTGAAGCATACAGCATACTTTCAAACTATGGCCACCAATGGCAACTGTGAGTAGCAGAGAGGTGAGAAGAATCTGAGCATTTTGTGTGTATTCACTTTTCTATTATTTGAAAATTTTCTTTCCAGGGAGCTAAAATGAATGTAATTTTAAAATGTAATTAAAAAAAAATCTCCTATCCCAGCCCTCACATTGTAGTTGCCTCAATTATAAAGGAGGAGCTGAGAGCTCTGGTAGTCTCATTAACATGGCCTTTTTGAAAACTGATGAATTAATTCATAAAAGCTGCCTAAGATAATGACATTAGTGGAAAAGCAGGCAAAATTTAATATGTACTAACATGCGACATCATCTGCTGACTTGCCTCACTTTTACCAATCCTAGCAGGCATTTCGTCCAGGCTACTGAGAAATCGGCAGAGCCTATTTTCATATTTAATGTCTCAACTCCTTTGTCTGAAAGCTCTTTGAGTGATCTAAGCAGCTAGCCTGGAGGCAGGCACACCTCCCATGCTGTGGTTCAGTTAAATCTGTTTCCCCTACTGCCCACTCTCAACAGTTAGCCCAATGCTGCAGAGCTGGAAGAAACCAAAGCAAATGAGGATGAGATGTGAGGTCAGAAATCCTCCTTGGTAGTTCTCTCCTTAACCTGGAGATTTCTTAACCTGAGGATAGAAAATTCCTATCAAGGGCACTTGGCCTCATTTATGAAGTTCATCTGGGAAAGTTTCCCCTTTCCTTCCTTTCAAAGGCTGAGCCAGCTATCTTGTAGGGGTTCCAGATCAAGCCTTTGAAAGAAAGAATTAGAATCTCACTCCTCCATGATACTAAAGATTCTTCCCTCACTAAGAACCACTTTCAAACAGAGCATTAAATAAACTGAGAACTTGTTCTTCAAGGGTTAATTTCAGTATGATTATTACTAAACAACTAGAGTAGGCATCAATGCTCCACTCCACTCTCTGTAAAGTTTTAATTAAAAATCCACCAACATGATTGGAAGACTTAATACAGTTAAGATAGCAATTCTTCCCAAACTGCTATAGAGACTCAGCACAAAATTCCAAGAAAAACCCCAGCAGGACTTTTTGTAGAAATCAATAAGCTGATTCTAAAATTTTGTCTGGAAAGATAAAAGAACTAGAATACCTAAAACAATTCTGAAAGAGTATAACAAAGTAGCAAAGGCAATTCCATGGAGAAAGGACAGTCTTTTCAACAAATAGTGCTAAAACAACTGGATATTCATGTGCAAAAAAATAAATCGCTACCCATACCACACACCATATAAAAAAATTAACTCAAAATGAATCATAGATCTAAATGTATACCTAAAGCTATAAAATTTATAGAAAAAATATAGGAAAAAATATTCGTGATCTTATCTATGAAAAAAAGGATTAATCGAACTTCATCAAAATTAAGAAACTCTGCTCTTCAAAAGACATTGTTAAGGGAATAAAAAGACAAATCACAGACTAGGAGAAAATAATATATCTGATAAAAACCTTATATCCAAAATATATAAAGAATCTTTACAACTCAATAATAATAAACAACCCAATTTTTTTGATGAGCAAAAGATCTTGAAATGGCAACTTGATTAGATACAAGGATGGCAAAGAATCACATTAATAGATGCTCAACATCATTAGTCATTAGGGAAATGCAAATTAAATCCAGAACGAAATATCACTACACACCTATTAGAATGGCTAAAATTTTTAAATACTGACAATATTAAGTGCTGGGGAGCACACACAGCAATTGTAATCCTGATAGGAAGGTAAAATGGTAGAACCATTCTGGAAAATGGTTTGGCAGTTTCTTATAAAGTTAAGCATGTATTTATACAGGATCCAGCAATTTCACTTCTTGCATTTACCCAAGAGAAATGAAACCTATGTTCACACAAAAACCTCTATGTAAATGTTTACAGTAGCTTTATTTGCAATTGCCGAGAACTGTAAATGGCCCAAATGGCCCTCAACTAGAGAATGGACAAACTGTGGTATGTCCATACAATGGAATACTACTCAGAAATGAAAAGGAACAAATTACTGATACACTCAACAAGTATGAGTCTCAAATGAATTATGCTAAGTGAAAGGGACCAGACTCAAAAGGGTACTGGAATATTGTGATTTATAGGAAATATATATATATATTTGGCCATTCAGATGACCAAAATATATTTCTCAGATACACTGGGTCTTCATCCATAGTTCCTGGCTTACAGTTCCCCAAACCCAAGGAATTTTCTGATTGATAAGCTGTTAATGAAGGTGACTTTTTGGTTAGTTGGTTGGTTGGTTGGTTGGTTTTTGGCCGTGCTGCGCAGCTTGTGGGATCTTGGTTCCCCGACCAGGGATTGAACCCAGGCCACAGCAGTGAAAGTCCTAACCACTGGACCACCAAGGAATTCCCTGAAGGTGACTTTTGGATACCACCCCAGGGTGGGGGCTGCTTGCCAGGAGAACCAATCATGTGATCAGAGGGTTGGAACTTTCGGTCCCATCCCCTGATTTCCCAGGGAAGGGAGAGGGGGTTTGAGGTTGAATCAATGCCATTGGCAGATGATTTAGTCAATCATGACTGTGCAATGAAGCCTCCATAAAAACCAAAAAAGACAGCTTTTTGGTCCCTATTTTTTTCCAAGAGCTTCCACATGGGGGAAACCAGAACACTTTTGCATGCCACCGTGCCAGGCCCCAAGCTCCAGGAGTACAGAAGCTCTGTTCGGGACCTCGCCCTATGTATCTCTTCATGTGGCTGTTGATTTGTATCCTTTAATATCCTTTTATAATAAATCGGTAATCTAGTGAGTAAATGGGTTTTCCTGAGTTCTGTGAGGCATTCTAGCAAATCAATTGAACCTGAGAAGAGGGTCGTGGGAACCTCTGATTTATAGCTAGTCAGTCAGAAGTCCAGGTAACAACCTGGACTTGCAACTGGCATCCTGAGTTGGAGGGAGTCACTGGAGCCTCCAATTTGTAGCCAGTTGGTCAGAAGCACAGATGTTAACCTGGGCTTGTGATCAGCATCTGAAGCGGAGGGTGGTCTTGTGGGACTGAGCCCTTTACCTGTGGAATCTGATTCTATCCCCAGGCAGATAGTGTCAGAATTAAGTTGAATTCTCATACACCCCACTGACATACACACACACACACACACACACACACACACACACACACACACACACACTGGAACTGGGTCTGGGAACCCTTTTCAGGTATGTACTATATGATTCCATTTATACGACATTCTGGAAAAGGCAAAATCATTGCTACAGACATTGGCGCAGTGACTGCCCGGGGTAAGGGAGGGGGGCAGGACTGACAACAAAGGTACACAGGAGAATCTTTTGGTGATGAAACTGTTCTGTATCTTGATTGTGGTGGCAGTCAAATGACTGTATTTGCTAAAACTCAGAGAACTGTACACAAAAAGGGTGAATTTTACTGTTTCTAAATCATAACTTTTTTTAAAAGCTCCAAATGGAAACCATTAAAACAAATCAAAACAAAACAACTACCATGAAAATAACCACAAAATTTCTGCATTTAAGGAGGAGAAACCTTTTACACAGGACCATTAAAAATAAGGTCTGCAGTGTCAGACACATCTGCACACGTTCTCTTAGCCACTCCTACCCTGACAGGCCTCGCAAAGGGTACTTCAAAAGACACCACTGCATCCCCCAGTCTTACCTGAACCATGGGCTGTCAGAGGACTGAAGGAAGCAGTAATAATACCCCGTGAAGGACCTGGGACCTGCAAGCGATAGAGAGCCGGGAGAGGCCGCAGGAGTTCCTTCAAACTGCAGTGGGAATTGCACTGCCCCTTCTTGTTCTTCCTTAGGAGACAGAGGTTGTCCCAAATGCTCCAGCGGTGCACACTCACCCCTGTCGGGACCACGTTTACACCGCCTGGCTGGTTCTCAATCCTGCAGCCCTCACTCCTCGCGGAGGAAACTGAATTTTGCAGAGGCAATGAAAGTAGGCCAAGGCGACAGAGCACTCCAGTTACCGGGTGGCAGCCAATCACGGGCCCCTCCCCAGAAGTGTCTCAGTCTGAGGTCAGGACTCAAAGCAGAGTCTGTGCCGGCAGCCTGAACCCAAGGGGAATGACTTGTTGGGCTTGTTTTTCCACCACATTAACTTGAGGGTTTGTGATTTGAGACCCCAAATCAATCTCTGCCACAATGCTGGCAGCCTCCCCTCCCACGGCGCTCACCTAGTCTGACCCGACCTTTTCCTTGCTTCGCACGCTGAAAGGTGACAAGACCACTCCAGCCCAAGGTATTGAAAATGAAAGGCCATAATACACCCACCGCCCAGACTGCCCTGAAACCCAACTTCCCCAGCCCAAGGAACACCATCATCTCCTTCCGCCCAGGATCACAAACTTTAAAAATCCTTTCAGGGGCTTGCCTGGTGGCGCAGTGGTTGAGAATCTGCCTGCCAATGCAGGGGACACGGGTTCGAGCCCTGGTCTGGGAAGATCCCACATGCCGCGGAGCAACTAGGCCCGTGAACCACAATTACTGAGCCTGCGCGTCTGGAGCCTGTGCTCCGCAACAAGGGAGGCCGAGACAATGAGAGGCCCGCGCACCGCGATGAAGAGTGGCCCCCGCTTGCCGCAACTAGAGAAAGCCCTCGCACAGAAACGAAGACCCAACACAGCCATAAATAAATAAATAAATAATAAATAAACCCAAAGTTTAAAAAAAAAAAAAAAATCCTTTCAGGACTTCCCTGGTGACGCAGTGGTTAAGAATCCGCCTGCCAATGCAGGGGACATGGGTTCAAGCTCTGGTCCGGGAAGATCCCACATGCCGCGGAGCAACCAAGCCCGTGCGCCACAACTACTGAGCCTGTGCTCCAGAGCCCACGAGCCACAACTACTGAAGCCCGCGCACCTAGAGCTCGTGCTCCGCAACAAGAGAAGCCACCACAATGAGAAGCCCACGCGCAGCAACGAAGGCCCAACGCAGCCATAAATAAATAAATAAATAATTTTAAAAAAAAATCCTTTCAGAGTTGTTTCTGCCAGGAGCAGGGGTGGGGGCTCTACCTTTTGTCCTTCCGTCCACGGATGCCAGCTTCTTTGTCTCTGCTGTCAGCAGTAGCTCATAAGGATGCTCGTCCTCCTCCCTGGCTGCGCTCCCCTGAATCCAGGGTCTCACAGTCAAGACCTAAGAGAAACAAACACCACGGTACTTCTCATGCGGGGGGCTAACACCCAGACAGGTTATGTCAAACAAATTTGAGATTACTGGCTCCTTTTTCATTGGAGGGGAAGAGAAGGTAAATAAGTCAAGTGTCACAGGGAATCACAATGCTTTCCTGGCTACGCACCTGGACCTCAAATCTCAATGGCCTTGGATTAAAATATTCCCCTTTCCTCCCCTCATTTCATCCTTCAAAATGCCATAAAATCCAAGATCCTCCCCTCCCCTGCCTCTTCCCTCTTCAGTGTTCTGCAGGATCTCTTTTCTGTGGGTAACACCTCCCAAGCGGTTTTTAGCCACCATGCATCACAAGGCCTTCTTTCTCCATGCTTCTTTCCTAATATGCTCACACAGTACCCCAAGGCTGGGATCCTTCCCCTCTTCTCAAGAGGGAATCAGCATGACTTCTGACTGACCCTGACTGACTGGTATTTACTAGGAACAAAGCATTCTGTAAATCCTTCTCTATTTTTGTAGGCCCTTCCTCATAGGCCCTGTGGGTTATAGATGAGGATTTCCCCCAAGCTGGCTTCCTACCACACCTATGAAAATACAATCTTAAATCAATTCCACTGATCTCTGTTCTGAAAAGAGGCAAGTGGATGGGCAGCAGGAATTTCAGTGGAGAAAAAGCAGCTCTGTCTCCTGAGAAATCCCTAATCCAGGCAGCCAAGTGTCTCTGATGAAATGACTGACCAGAGCTGGCCCCTACACCTGCCAACCGGCTTGATTCAGCTGGGGGCCTGGTGGCCACAGCCAGTCACGGTACCAGAGGAGCCAGGCATCTCGAACCAAGCCAGAAACACCACGATTACTGCTACAGTCACACTGAGAGAGAGAATGGAGATACCTGCTTTAGAGGATAATCCTAGCTCATCTCTCCTAAGAAGCCAATGTGTTTCACAGGCAAATTAAGAATAATCATAGACTGGCGATTAGGAAAGCCAACCAAAGCACAAAAGCTCTTCTTGAGCAGTTTGGCTAGAACAAGTAATATATTATGAACGAGGGTGTGAGAGGGATTCACAAGTCCACCTAACAAACAACGGGACCCTACAAGTGTGGCACTGTGGTGCCACTGAAACCTCCTCCTTCACTGATGTGTCCCACGGCGCACCGGAAACAAAGCAGGTTTGTGATTCAGTAGGATCTTGCTTCTTGGAGGCATAGCTCACAGCGTTACAGCCTAATGAGACAACACAGATTCTAGCAGCCTCAGACTCAGTGAGAGACTGCAGCTCCTGTTTGTTAACAAGGCTGCCACTCCAAAGGCAGGATGGTGGTCTCTCCAAAATTCTGCTAAGCACAGCAGGAACCTCCACTGACTGAGAGCCACCTGGAAGCTAAAAGCTCTTTCATTACAATGAGCTACTTGCCTGTATTACTTATTCCTTTTGCCTCTTCACAGGAACACAATTAAGGGAACAAAGAGGGACCGTTAAGCAGTTCAGACAGTGTCAACTTAATACCACAGGCTTTACTGACAGGAATTTGTGTTCTGCAAGTTTACACACCCAGAGCCATCACTGAGGCAGAGCCCTGGAAATCTGATTCTGTGAGTGTTCTGCGCACAGCAAGAGCTCTCACGTAGCCCCAGGCAGACTTCTCTGAGAGGTATCTGACAGCCTGGGTACCCGGCCAATAATACCCTTTCTTCCCAAGCAGGAAGGGTCTGATGACTTCCATCTGGAAAATCAGACCCACTGGACCTGTGTTTGCTCCGTGCCTGGCTCTTGTGCACAAGTGGAAGCAGGGAACCAGCAAACGGCAGAGCTGGAAGGGACCGGAACCATTACAGTCACAGCTGGAGAGTACCCGGTTCCAGCTCGTTCCTTTTGCAGGTGACAAAACCCGGTTACACAGGGAGCTCCCAGCAGAGCCAGGGCCATAAAATTCACTCCACCTGATTCTGGATCGAGCTGGCCTCATTTTTTTTCTGGGAAGTGTGGTTTCTTCACCCAATTCAGAATCCTCTCCCTCCTTCAGATGTCTAATGAGTGCCCCCTGCTCATACCCACACAACTCGTAGGGTGATCTTTTCCTCTTGGTCCTGGCCTCTGCCAGCTATGGGATTAAAATCTCACAAAAAAAGCAATAAACTGCTTTTCTTCAAGTCTTCCTAGCGCCCACTCAAGAAGCCCTGTGTCACAGTGAATATGGCAATAACTGATTCGCAACAGAAAGGATTCTGCTCTTTACTAAATTACTCCTTAATCTTTTCCCCCTTTCTTCCAGGGCTTGCAATAAATCAAAACCAAAAAAAAAAAGTATTCTCTGCTATATGGAAAACAACATTTTTGCTGCAGAGAAAAGCGACTACCAGTTACCACCCAACTGTGACCAATGGAATGGCCAGTTGGGGTGTGGGCAGCTTTCTGGGAAGAGATACCACAGCAGCTGCAACTTCCCATGAACATTTAGCACATCTGAGCATAGAGAAGACACTGGTCAGTCCGATGCAGTTGGCAGCCCCTTTGGTGGGGTGAAAACAGCTGATTAGCTTGTGTGTGTGCACACACGTATGTGAATATGTTTAATTTTTTTTAAGACAGTTTCAGGATCTGGTCATTACTCTGATCAGCTCTCCTAGAGCCAGTGTACTCAGCTTCTCTTAAAGGCTTTCATGGGTCATCTGACAATGACAAGCCTCAGGAATAGGAAACGAACACTGGGTCAGATTGCTCGCTTGCTAGGATAGGAATGAGGTTTAGGGTATTAAAGCTTTGAGAGTATAAGAAATGAAGATGGTGAAGAATACAGTCCAAAAAAAAAGTCTACTTTTGGAGAAGACTTATCCACTCAGACTATAGCAAACAGAATCTGTCTTGATCATTAAAAGGATAATAACCCAGAGCACATCACCTCTATATCTATGTACTTATAATCATCACTTAGGAAGCAAAGCCAGGGTTCTCAGGGTCTTCCAAATACTGACTATGGTTGTCCAACTGATCCAGAATTCCAGGCTATTCGGAAGCGAGTCCTAGAAGATGTAGCTCAGACACAGTCTCCAATCCAGGAGAGTAATAGGGATATTTCTCCCCCTACTTTTTGATACAGTATTATTGCCAAACTGTATGCCCTAGAAAGCCCTGGGAGAAAAGAAAGTGCTGGTTATCCAATAGTTCTTTAGAAGCCTTGCCCTTATCCTTGGGCACCAGAAAATTTAATCCAAGTCCTTGTTAAAGAGGTGGTATAGGGCATTTACACAGACCCAGCCCCAACTGAATATGCTCTGTATTACTAGGTTTCTCTTTGTAAAAAGGGAGTAATAAAGCAAACCTCTATATAAAAACGTGTAGGGGTTTACTACATGCGCTTGTATCTGCTGGCAATGTATTATTACCCTAGAGCCTGTAATTCTAGAGACCCCTTAGTTGAGTCATGATAGTAAGTATTTTGTAATTAAGGGATAGAAAGAAATAAGGACAGAATTTGTACCTAGCATAGAAATCACCCCTATCTCCAACACTGACTTTACATTCTAAAAAGACCATCCTTGTATTTATACATTTTGTCAAACTGATGTCATCCTTCTGGTTGCGTATGTTTATATTAAATAAAAGAACCTGTCTCACTGGATGGTCCATGGCAGTAAAAAAAACTTAACTCCGACTTCTGGGGACAAAGTAATGAGACTTAATTGACTAGTTTATGTTAGCTGGTTTTTAAGTTAAAGAACAATAGGGCATTGAATGAGCTACAAAAAACTATTGAAATTATATAATATTTTGAATAAACACTCAATAAATATATTCTCTGAATGGCAGGAAGTGCTAAAGGAGCATTGGGAAGATGAAAGATTAAGGAAAACATGATTTTCTTCATATACCTAAGTGAGAAGGTTGAACTATTTGCCCCAGGATAACATTTCTTTTTTGAAAAGGTGAACTATTCTTTTCAAATTACCTCCTTTGATTTCCCCTGCCCCCATGACTCCTATTTCTCTTCTAGTTGAGTTTTCATGACATTTTCCATGTTTGTCCTGGTGCAGATTCTTCATATGAAATGAAGAGGGAAAATGCAAAAACAGAAATAAGGCCTTTGGGTCACAAGCATCAAAGCTTGCTAATCTGACCCAGTCTAGAGAACAGTGATTAGGGGGATACTCTACACTTTGTATCAAAAGACAACACAGGTACAAGAGGCAAAAGTGAGACTGTTTAGCCTAATGGAACCAGGAGAATGTGCATCTTTGGCTTCCCATGTGGCATGGCAGATCAATAATTGGCCCATCTGCTAGAGAGCCTAGTAAAATTCCTTGGTTAGTACTTTTGAGTGAGTTTGAAAGGTCCTATTTTGGATTACTGATATATACACAATGCAAATTTACTAATCCAAAGAGGTGATAAAAAAAATGACAAAGCAAAGTCTTCTTTAAGCACGCATTTGATGCACTTTCCAAAAAATCATATTTCAGTGATGGGAGTAAACCTTCAACCCTCTACCTCAGAAGCTGTCAAGGGAAAATACTTCTTATCTATGCGGTCTTCCTCCTCTTCATCAGGTGGTGGTTTTGCTGGAGGCGGAGGACGTTCCCTCTGTAGAAGAGAAAAAATAAGTATTTTACTATGTCTTTTTTCAAGAATTTAACTCTTTGGTTTATTCTTATCTCAGTCTTTGGAAATAAAAAAGAATAATGTAAAGAATTCCCCTGAAAGACTAAACTCAAGGTTTAGTATCTGAACAAGATGGAGAACCCTGCACACATACACAATTCAATTAGCATTGCTCTTTGATTTTGATGTTTGTAGCAGAGTCTATAAACACCTCTGTCATATCCTTGACCACAGTGAGAAATACCAGCACTGAAAACACACAACTACCTCATCAGAAAATGTCCTTCATGATACTGATACACAAACTCGAGTATAGGAAAACCAGTGGCTCAACTTCCAATCTACTCTAAAAAGAGGAAACACTAAATCAAAAGAATCAACTTGTCAGAGTTCTAACAAACCAAAATTATTAGGGAAGTAATGAGGAAATCCATCAAGGGCAAATACATCAACTCCTGCTCAAACTTGAATGTTGTTCAAAGCTCAGAACTGTCTCTTATCCTTGGTCACCTCCTTCAATGATTACTATTATGTATCATTAGCATATGAAAACCCTATTTCATCTCAGCCCATTTAAAAAAGGACTATTTGTCAGTTATCTGCCCTTGCAGGGGTTGGCAAGCTTTTTCTTAAAGGGCTACACAGTAAATATTTTAGGGTTTGCAGTAAACTCTGCCACTGGGGCACAAAAGTAGCCATAGAAAATATGTCAATGACCGGGCATGGATATGTTCCAAATACAACTTTATTCACAAAAACAGGCAGCTGTCTGTGGGTCTTGGTTCACCAACCCCTTGCCCTAGAGCAAGAAACTCACTGAAGAGGGGATTATCTAGATCATAGGTAGACAGTTTCAGGAATATACAGAATGATCTTTGGTGAAAGAAAGCTGAAGAGAGTTTTGCCACTATCCCTGCTGTACTTTCAGCGTCTTTATATCACACAGTCCTATTTATGCCTGAGAGTCAATGTTCCTACAAGGAAGGGAGTGGGAACCAGAAATAGGAGTTGATCTGCAGGCTCCTTCCCTGGCTTGTAGGTTAGTTCACTGTGTTGCTAGAACGAGAGTATTTTTACACGTCGGTGTGGAGGTGAGTGTTGAATTATGTGACAGCCTCAGAGAAACCTGCAAGGAAAGACACTTCTCATGTTTTAGGAGCTGCCGGGTTAGTTAGCACTTGGCATCCATGATCTCTCTGTTAAACACGCTTTACTGCTTGGTATTATATCTTGATAAATTGGTCATTCCCAAATCCCCTGCCACCGGATGGATGCCCAATGGCAACGACTCCAAAACAAGTTCATATGGTCAAGCTGAACAAAGCTTTTTAGGTCAGATTTCCCACTAAGTCCACTTTCCCCACCCTTCTTTGCTCCAGAAGCGTAGGAACAA
This sequence comes from Balaenoptera ricei, assembly GCF_028023285.1. Classification (NCBI taxonomy): domain Eukaryota; kingdom Metazoa; phylum Chordata; class Mammalia; order Artiodactyla; family Balaenopteridae; genus Balaenoptera; species Balaenoptera ricei. The sequence goes on from NC_082649.1 coordinate 39,915,950, forward strand.
GCCTGGTCCAGGGCCACCTTGTAAGGAGGGGAACAGCAGACGGAGCAGGCCCATAATCTCACAAGTTATCCAACTGTGGGACACAAAGAGCTGAGGAAAACCAAAATGAAACGTAACAACAACAAAAATGACTCATCCTAGAAGCCTTCCCAAGGCTAAAGGAGCCTAGAAAGAACAATATGAAAGGCTCTTGTGGAAGAGGTAATCACCAGGGCCCCTGGAAGGAAAGAGAAGCATGGGTCTTTCACGGTCTTTTCTACCATGAAAACTATGGCCCAGGGGCCTGGAACTATGAAGCTGATTTATAGATACCATCCGCTGTGTTTACAAGACGTAGAACAGTCCCTTGGCCACAGTTAATTACCAAGGACCAGGAAGGCAGCACGGCAACAACATACTCAAGTAAAACTGGCAAAGCATGTACCCCAAGATGTATCAGTTTCTACTTAGCAGGACCATAGGAGGCTAGATTACTACAGTGGGATGAACAAAGAACCTGTGTAAATCAGTGGCTAAGCCTCACAGGAACTTGCTCCTTCAAAGCTTACTTCAGGAACCCCGTGTTCTTCTTGCAAAGCCTCCAGCTCCCTCTAATGGGCATCACCTGTAAGTGCCACTGAAAGCAACACCTTCCTCCACAGGTTGGATTTCCCTAATTCATTTGTACCTAACAGTGAAAGAAGTGGAAACAAACAAACAAACAAAAAAAAAACCCTAGTTCTGTCTGCAGAAGTACTGTGTGAGCGGTGCTCGGCATATGCACTTGCTTTCACCACCAACAAGGAGTTTCATCACGGTCCTCGATAACACCCGCTCTGGGGGTTCTACCACAAGACTGGTGGGCCTTTTCAAAATCCATACTGAAATGCTGGAACTATCCCAGGGCAGGGCAAAGAGCCTAATCAAAAAGAACACCAAAAACGTCAGGCCATTCCCAGGGTGTTAATGAAAAGCCTGAGGATCACCAGGCAGCCAAATGATCATCAAAATGGTCATAAGCCAGATTTGCACCAAAAGGGAAGGGCCAGCCTCTCCAACAGGAAGTAATATACACCTGAAAATATGCCTCAAGGTGGGACTATCACTGGGATCCTGTCAGAGCAATGCCTGTTTATTAAAAGTGCAATGTTCAAAACCTCAACAGTGCAGGAAGGAAGGGCCATGGGACCACTGATTCAGGCTTAGGCTCACAGTAAAACCCTGGTAGAGAAAATGGGGGTAAGGAATCTGGAGAACAATGTATAAGGCTAGAAGTAGAAGCAAGTGCTAGAGCGACTTCCCTCGTGGCACAGTGGTTACGAATCTGCCTGCCAGTGCAGGGGACACAGGTTTGAGCCCTGGTCTGGGAAGACCCCACATGCCACGAAGCAACTAAGCCCGTGTGCCACAACTACTGAGCCTGCGCTCTAGAGCCTACGAGCCACAACTACTGAAGGCCGTGCGCCGCAACTACTGAGCCCACGCACCAAAACTACTGAAGCCCAGGTGCTCTAGGGCCCACATGCCACAACTACTGAAACTGCGTGCTGCAACTATTGAAGCCCGTATGCCTAGAGCTCATGCTCCGCAACAAGAGAAGCCACCGCAATGAGAAGCTCGTGCACTGCAACGAAGAGTAGCCCCCACTCGCCACAACTAGAGAAAGCCCACGCTCAGCAAAGAAGACCCAATACAGCCAAAAAAAATAAATAAAAATTAAAAAAAAAAGAAGAAGAAGAAGAAGAAGAAGCAAGGGCTAGAGAAAGAAGCAGTCAGATGGGAAGGTTGACCTTTAGAGGGAAAAATTCAGGGTTGTCCCCATCCTACTATTTCAATGGCTGGAGGGGTTATAACTATGGGAAAAATAGGAATGCACATACTAATACATACACTGTCTGATTAAGCCTTGCTACAACCCTGCTGAACACAGAATCTGTCCAAATACAAATGGATAAATTTTTGAGGGCAAATGGAAGGTGAACACGTACTCAGGGCTGACAGGAACTTATTTAGCAAGCTCTTTCATCGACGGAACTGCTCTCCAGAAAGAAACAAACAATATATAGCAAAGACCCCAAAGACAGAAGCAGCAGTGAGGCTAAATAGAAATAAAATGCTTCAATTTACTCTAAGGCCAAAAAAGTAATAGAAGGATGCAAACAGGTTATATTGAAACTGGAAAAATTAAAATTCTACCTCAACACAAGCTGCAGAGTTTGACCACACTAAGCAAGAGGGAGATGGTGCAGAGCCCCCAGGAGAACAGGGTGAGTGGGACCCAGGCCCCTGAAACACAGCTGGCACTGGGGGTCACACGTCCTCTCTCCCGCTCCCCAGCAGAGCAGAGGTGGACAACAGAACCCCGGTGCGGAGGGTCAGCCACGTACAGGCCTCACTCCAGCAGCTTTCACTCCCGCCGCCTCGGCCTCCCTGCTCACGGAGTCCCGGTCAGACGAGCGCCCGCTGGCTGTGCTGTCCAATGAATGGCAGGAGACAGCGTTGTACAGCGCCTCGTAAGGACCCTCCTCTTCCGTGTTGGTGTCAAAATCGATGATCAGTTCAGTCACTGCTTTCTCCACGTCACCTGAAGAGGGGTTAGAAGTCAAGAGAGTCGGTGAGAGGAGAGCACAGCTTGGACTTCCCACCACAGGAACAACCCAAAGCTCCTTCGGCCCCCTGAACTTGACCAACGTTAACCTAGAGCAGGAAAATAAATCACGGCTTTCTTCACGGACAGGAATAAATATAGAGAGTTTCATCTGCGCTTCATACCCTGAGAAATGAACAGATTTTTCTCTAATTCAATATGGAACCTTTGACATCTATGAAGGACATCTCCCAAGATCGTTATAAATTCCCAAATACCTCAATACCATGACAGCATAAACTTAAACCATAAGATGTAGCAAGGTACAACTGGAAAACTTCAGTAATCCCTTTAAATTCTTAACAAGAACCTCCATGTGCCCAAGCAAAATAGAGGGTGGTGAAGCCTTTCTGAGATGAAGGCGCTGTGCGGCTGCAACTCACTCACTAGATAACTATGAACCTCAGAGCACCTGGGATCCAAATTTGTGACTCTGCAAAGTAACCAGGGATCTCGTTATAGACCAGGGATCTCTGGGTCACTTGCAAAGAGTCAAAACTGTAACTGTAAAATCCTTGAAAGCTAAGAGCTTAGTTAACTACTAATCCCATTACCAGCAAATTATGAGGTCAAGAAAAAAAGTGTGACCAGGGGAGGGGAACAAGGACTCTACAGTAAAGACAGGCTGAGAACCCCTGAACTCTTGCATCTCTGCACTCCTCTGAAAAATCCCTTTCCTTTTTCAGTATCTGGCTTTGCTCTGTTTCTCGAGCCTTCTTCATTGTGATCTGTATCTGGGGGAGGTGTCAGCCAGTGTTCTGTCTTTCTCATTCATCAGACCCAGGACCCAAAAGGCTGCTCAATCAATCTGAAAAGGTGGATCCTGGCTAGTGATGGAGAGGCTGGACTGCCCAAGCTAGCACCCAGACCACATTTGTTGGACAAATGATAGACTACTAAAATCTGCCATATACACATCTACCAACCAGATGACACTCATTAAATATTTACTGTGAGCCAGCTATACTCAAGGCACTAAAGTGTGTGTTAGAAAAAAAAGGTTTCAGAGATTTGAGTTCATCTTGAGATCATCCTGTCTACCACACATCCCAGGATAGCTCTCATAGAGCCAACTCTAAAAGTAGAGAATAAAATAAAGTAGGAAAGAAAAGGTCCACCATCAAGGCCTAAGCTTTGCGCAAGAAAACTTCATATGGTAGTTGGAAAAAAATGAATTTGAATATGAACTTATTAAGTACTCCCAATCCCCCGAAATAATTATTTAAATTAAGATTTTCCATTCTGCCAAAGAACGTTCAACTCTTTTCAAGCTGAGAGCCCCTTTGCTGGTAGAAGAGGGCCGACTCACCCTGAGACTTCTGGGATATGGAGTCCATGTTGGAGATGAGAGGTGGCTGGGCTGTGGGGGTTTTATCTACCTCTTTTGCACTTCTTTTTCCAGTCATGTGATCTACATGGAAAGGCAAAAAAAAGCTGCACCAAATACCAGTGGCTTGGTTCAGCCAGCGTGTCCCCTGGTCCCTGTGGCAGGGAGATGGACCCATACCTTCGATCAGTGCTGCTATCTGCTGGCTCTTCTGAGATGGCAGCTCCTGGACAGTGTCTAAGGCAGTCAGTCCACGGTTATCTTTTATGTTGACGTCAATTCCTAGAAAGGCACACCAGGTGGACCAGGGGAGTGAGAATTTTCAAGCCAGCCTCAAAGAGGGTCAAATTCCAGGATACCTAATGCTCCTGGCAGCACAACCAACATTTTCATCCAAAGATATTTTATCCAGCTATACAAGAACTTTGTACATTTGCAATCAACCAGTGGAGACATACACATATTGGGTTCAAAGGCAGCCAGTAAAAATCCCCCTCCAGGGATCCTGGGGGAAATGATCCCAACCCTGGCATGCTGTGTAGACAAGAGCGCTGCCAACCTCTCACCTGCAGCCAGCAGGATTTGCACCACATCGGTCTTGCCAAACAAAGCAGCCTCATGCAAAGCACTGCCCTTCTCCGTCTGGAAAGCAAATGAGAGCGCAGAGCAGGATGTCATCAGAACAGGGACCCAGGTTTGGCGTGGCTTCACACGACAAACGGGACATAGACAAGAAGGGACAGGAAAATAAAATAAACCACACAAAGTCCTCTGTCATTATCTTTCCCACTTTTCTTGTCTGGATTCCAAAACCACAATCGTGGCCCATACGTGGGTGCTTGATGTGCCACCAGGTGGTCACACATGAATAACTGCACTGTTATCCTTGGAACCACCTATTTGTGACACTCCTCAAAACCCCACCTTCCTGGGTGGAAGGAATGATGAGAAGAAAAGTACAAGGGGGGGAAACACCTTAACTTCAAATGTGGTCTGGTGGATGCAAAGCCTAAGGAATGGCCATTCATCTGAATGGAGAAAGCTACCAACAAAGGGAAATGCTAAGTCTCCTATCGGCAACATCAAGTTGATGAGACTTTGGAGGCGCTAATGGTGGCAGTGGGAACACAGGTATAGGAAGATAATGAAAGTTTTCTAATTTCAAGAGAGAGTCCATAAGCATGTCTTTTCAGGGTATAATGACCATGTATTACCCCTGAAAAGAAACAAAAAATAACAGACTCACTGGAGGAGTTTCTTTGTCTCTAAAGTTTCACATTACAATGAGTCAGCAAATGGAAGCATCTGACATGTGATGTGAACCGTGCTAAATAGGAACACAGCCCAGCAGCATGGCGCTTGTGCCTTTCCCAAAATGACTAGGTCCCTTGGGCCTGGGAGGAACGTCCGCCCCACTACCTGGTAATTGCTATCCATGCCGGCATCCAGGAGGACCTGGACCACGGCTTTGTGGCCATTCCTTGCTGCCAAGTGCAGAGGGGTGTGCTTCTTAGTGTTGCAGCTCAGGAGGTTGGGGTGTGCGTTGAGGAGCATCTTCACCACCTCCAGCCTCCCGTAGAGCGCAGCCAGGTCCAGAGGCGTCTCGAACTTGTTGTTGCGCATGGTGGGGTCAGTCAGCTCCTCTAAGAGGACCTTCACCACCTCCGTGTGGCCATACTGCGCTGCGCAGTGCAGGGCCGTCTCGTTGTCATTGTTCTAAAGAGTCAACAGGCGGATGATGTCAGAAAGGTGACCAGCAGACTGGCAGACAACTGGGGTAATCACACGTAAAACCATTGAAATTTAAATGAGAAAAATAGCAGCAACACTTGGGGACTAATAGAACTATGTCAGAATCCCGCAAACAAGCCCGACGGCTCCAATCAGCCTCATCTGCCCCAGTTACTGCCAGAGGGGAGCAGTCGGCTCCTCAGCCTTTGTAGTCTCCTCTGTGCCAATGCAGACGTGTCTCCAGACGGCAAGCAGAGCCACCTCGGGAACACGGCAGGCCGCGGGGAGAAGCCCTGGCACAGATGGATGCCCGTAACATCACTGCCATTGACTCAATTTAAACTTCAACTGGTTTTACAATTTCTATTGAGCCAACCCCGTGGTCCTGATTCTGGATCTGCTGACCATCCATTGCCTCGCACACAAGCTTTTTGGAAAGAGTTTGTCATCTGCGTAGCTCCGTGCATGCAAATCAATTGGCCAAACAATGAAAGTTACAGAGCAGAGCACCCAAGATCACTCTCAACATATCAGCCAACAGCCACTGCCAGGGAACTGAGGCGCCTGAGCTCAGTCACAGAGTAACACGGGACCCAGATGCCACCCTGAGCCTGCTCCAGGAGCCTGCCCCAGCCAATGCATGCAGGACCTACAACTGTGCCAAGAAGGGTTTCTTAGGTAAGAAAGATACAATCAGACACCAGAATGTTTTGTGTGAGAGGTGCAAAATATTCAAGATTGTAACATTGCCATTAATTCAAATTCACAACCCCACAGGTCCTCTGATGCCAATTTTGTCTCAAACTAAAGGTAGAACCTGAGATAAAGCAGGAGAAGTTTGTGCTTTATCAACCATCAGAAGCAAAATGTTAATCATTCCAATTATGCTCTTTCTTTTACTACTACTGACAATGTATAACTAGAGCAGGCATAGAGGAATTTCCATGACCTCTCCATTTTTAGAAGCATTAATGAAAATAATAATTCTCCCACAAGATTTTGAGATTCCTGAATTTATCCAGGAGGCTTCTGCCACTTTGGGGAAACAAAGCTTCTGAGGGCGTGTGTCCTTCAGGTCAATATTATGCACCTTTCAGTGGTCAAAAGGTAAAGATTAAATGTTTCCACAATTGCTTTAATTCTATTAATAATATTAAAAGTAACAGACTAGGAGTTACCCAAACATGCATGCAATTCCATCTGCTTGTGATCTGGCATTTAACTGCATCATTTTTTCCAGCTACACCAAGTGTATCAGAAAGATCCAGGGCTACTAGGCGCAAGGCCCCAAAAGGCCAGCATGATAGCAAAGAAATTTTTTTTAACGAAACAAGGACAGAAAGGGTGGTAGCAGGAGCCACATGCAAAGATAAATGCACACAGATAAACAGAGGAAGCAGCACTGAGCTCCAACACAGCTCCAGGAGAGCAGCTGCTGAGAAGTTGCAGACAGACTTCTCTGGCCACAGAACACAGCCAGTTACCAATGGCCTCCTGTGATACAGCTGGGTCCAAGGGGCGAATTCCATGTCAACCTGAAAGTCTGGAGGGCAGGAGAAACTCTGGGCTGGAAGTAAATCCTTGGGGCTCCCTGTGCCAAACAAACCTTTCAGGCCACCCATGTGCCCACTTCCTATTAAGCTATGGCATGAAAAACTTTTAGAGCTGTCACCTCACTTTCTCAGGAGAAGAAAAGACAGCTACAGCAATGAAAACTCACAGGAGCTTCCTGTAGAGGGATTCTGGGGCAGAGTTGCAACCCAAAGAAGTTTAAGAGGATTCTCAGGGTTTTATATCTCAAGATTAGCATGACAGCAAGGGCCAAGAAAGTCAGCTTATTCTCATTAAAACTCCAGTCCAAAAAAACTCGTTTACTCTGAAGTAGACACTGCTATCTCTTTTATATCCAAGTTGTCTCCCAACAACCAGAATAATCTGTAAAAAGTATGTCATTAGGGCCTGAAGAACTGTAAAACTCTAAACTATCCAGCAGGGGAAAAAAAGTCTTCTCTGGGTTTTTGCCAGAACTAAAGCAGCTACCACAGATCTGCCTCGCTAAAGGCATGGTCTTGATCACTACCAGGCAAACTGCCTGCTTATGTTAAAAATGGCCTAACCACATCTCTGCAGTTTATATTCACAGTGTAGGAAGCATCTTATTTATGTTTCAGTCTTGCCAGACATGGTCTGGTAACTACAATACTCTTTGAGTTTACTTCTGTGGTGACCACATCTCTCGACTATTGAACACAGGCCATCACAATGAGCTCTTACCACTTCCCCTTGGAGCCTAACAATTTTCAGGGCAAGAAGTCACTAAGTTTTGGATTTATGGACCCACAAGAAAGGGAGGGATTCCAGGGAGGATACAGACTCTCAACCACCTGGAATCCTTCTCTTTCACACCTTTCAAATCACACCATGGGTGCTCACAACACCCCAAGAGCTCCCAGAATCATACTACTATGAATCTGGACTAAGGAAGGGGACTGAGATGAAATACCCCAATTTTCCCCCAAGGCTTTGCACAAACTCCTCATTCCTGCTCATCTTGAGACCCACTTTCATTTTTTCCTTGCTAGGTCATTACTTCTAAAAAAAAAAACCCTATACCCTTTATATCTGGAGACCCCATTCAATGTATAAATCCATTATTTATGTGTTTTATATACATACACACACATACATAAACTACAAACAGCAGAGAACCATCTAGAAACATTCCCGTGACCTTTTTCCTCTGGGAACTATTCAAAACCATCACCTCCCAGTGCTTGGATTATAGCCCAACTGCACTCTTGTCCACTGTTGACAGATATCTAAGTTAGGAACACCGGGGCTACAGCTATCTGGAGCAACGATGGTATAGTCTCTAGAAATATACCCAAATTGGAATAAAAGGACAAAGTGGGTCTACAAAGATTTAGAAGACACCGGAAAAGCATGAGAACCAAGTTCCTCATGTGGAGGAGGAGTCAGACTTACTCTGCAAAGCTCTGAAGGCAGAACTTTGACCAACAGATGGAAGGTTTAGGAAAATAGATATCAATCAAGCATAAGAAACCAAAAATCAGTGGAATCCAAAAAGAGGCTGCCAAGAGTAATTCTGCTTGCTACTAGGAGAAACAAACAAACAAACAAATAAAATAAGGGGTAGATGGCCTGTGTTTTAGGTGAGAAAAGAGGAATCCTGCTCTAGTGGAAAGTTAGCCTAGATCAGTGGTTCTTAAACAAGCTTTGTTTTGGAATTACAAGGGAGCTTAAAAGTAACTAATACTGAGCCCCACCCCAGGTCTGCCAAGGTAGCACCTCAGAGGGTAAAGCCCAGGAAAACTAATATTAAAAAGGTTACCAGCCTAGCAGACACCGACTTAAACAAACAATCATTCATCATCATCAAGAACAAAACAAACTGACATCATGTGCCTGGTGATGCGATGCACTAAAAAGGAAGGATGAACATCACTCTTGTGGCATTACTGCCAAAAATGTATAACCTGAACCAAATCAAGAGGAATTATCAGACAAACTCAAACTGAGGGCCAGTCTACAAAACAAACGGCCTATGCTCTTCGAAAATGTCAATGTCATGAACGACTAGAAAAGGCTGAGGATAACTATTCCAGATTATGTATGATCCTTGGACCAGAAAAAGAAATTGCTCTAAAGGACATTATTGAGACAATTGGTGAAATTTGAACACGGATTTCTTTTTTTTTTAATTTATTTATTTTTGGCTGCGTTGGGTCTTCGTTGCTGTGCGCAGGCTTTTCTCTAGTTGTGGCGAGCGGGGGCTACTCTTTGTTGCGGTGCGCGGGCTTCTCACTGAGGTGGCTTCTCTTGTTGTGGAGCACGGGCTCTAGGCACACGGGCTTCAGTAGTTGTGGTGCATGGGCTTAGTTGCTCCGCAGCATGTGGGATCTTCCCAGACCGGGGCTCGAACCCGTGTCCCCTGCATTGGCAGGCGGATTCTTAACCACTGCACCACCAGGGAAGTCCCAGTGGATTACTTTTAAGTGTCTGGAGAAATAGACCTACCATAAAACTAATTTGACTACTGCTCATCTTATGATATTCAGACTAAGTTAAAATTGTTTTAAAAGGGGGTAAGTAAACAATTTTAATAGTTTCACCTTAGCTAAGGATGACGTACATTTGGACTGGTTTATGCTGACTTGCTGAAACAGGAAAAGGTGCATATGGTGAAGAGGAAGATAAAAGCTCATGAAAACCATCTCTGCTCCCAGGAAAGCCATCTGCAACTTCTTAATTCCTACAGGTGCTTGATAGGACTTAGCACACAAACGTATTTTAGCAAAAAACAATTCCTAGACACACCAGGTCAATGAAAACCCACTGAGCCAGGATAAAACCTAGGGAGGTTAGAATTGAATCAGCCTGAGAAGAGTCTGCATTCTTAGCACAACCCAAACAGCCTTATCCCTTAATGGAGTTTACATCACTTGGCCTTTGAGGAGGTGGTGGGTGGGGTGGAGGCAAAGGGTAGTACAGTTGGCCCTCCTAATCCACACGTTCTGCATCTGATGAGTCAACCAACCATGGATCAAAAATATTCTGGGAGAGGGACTTCCCTGGTGGTGCAGTGGTTAAGAATCCGCCTGCCAATGCAGGGGACACAGGTTCGAGCCCTGGTCCGGGAAGCTCCCACATGCCGCGGAGCAACTAAGCCCATGCGCCACAACTACTGAGCCTGCGCTCTAGAGCCCGTAAGTCACAACTACTGAGCCCACGTGCCACAACTACTGAAGCGCGTGTGCCTAGAGCCCGTGCTCCACAACAAGAGAAGCCACCACAATGAGAAGCCCGCGCGCCGCAACAAAGAGTAGCCCCCGCTCGCCACAACTAGAGAAAGCCCAAGCACAGCAACGAAGACCCAATGCAGCCAAAAATAAATAAATAATTTTAAAAGGTAATGCTTAAAAAATAAATATTCCAGGGGAAAAAATCTAGAAAGTTCCAAAAAGCAAAACTTGAATTTACCAAGTGGCAACTATTTACACAGCATTTACATTGTATTATCGTATTACACTGTATTATTAGGTATTATAAGTAATCTAGAGATGATTTAAGGTGTATGGGAGGATAGAAGTAGGTTATGTGCAAACACTACACCATTTTATATAAGGGACTTGAATACAGTATCCACAGAGGGCCTAGAACCAATATCCTCTCGGATACTGAGGGAAGACTGTATTTCCAAAGAGAGAAGTAAGTTCTTATTCCATTTAGACGAAGTTTCTTTTATGTGTGCAAAATCAAGGGATAGGAAAATGTGCTTTTAAGAACAAAAGTCTTACCCTTTAATCAGAGCTTTATAAGCTAACTAAACTAACCACCAAGTCGGGAAACAATCACTTCAAGGTGCTTCCCCCAAAAACAAAACCCTGAATGGACCAATACAGCAATGTTGCATTAAGCTTCAGCCACTAGAAACAAAGAATAAATTCCAAAACGCCCTTTCAGAAATACCACATGGTACATACTTTTTAAAATTAGGACCTCAAATATTACTAGTAACCAGATATTTTTACTTCATGTACATGATCTTATTTGAACTCCAAAATAATCCCTCCAGGTAGATGGTATACCCCATTTTATAGAAGAGGAAACTAAAGCTCAGAGAAACTAAGTAACTTGTTCAAGTCAACACCAGTAAGTGGCAGCACAGATTTCAAACTTGGGTCTGATTTGATCTGTGAGGGTTTTCCGCTCTGCTGCACTATTTCCAAAAAAAAAAAAAAAAAGAAGATAAAGTATCTTCCTATCTTCCTATCTTGAAGATTAGAAGACAGAATTGAAAGTGTGGGCAAACTAAAACTACTGTGTTCCACCACCCCAGATCAAACTGCTTTTCCACCATTAGGGCCCAATAGCTGAAGGAAATCTCCCGTAGAGCCTGCCGAGGTCCAGCCCATAGGGACCTTCATTTGCTAAATCAGTATTTCTCAAAGAAAAACATGAAATATCTGCCTTGCATTTGGAAACGCGCAGAAGGACCTTACATTTCCCTTCCCAGCGGCTGCTGTATTCAGAGCCAAGTGAAAGGTAGCTGATGTGAATAATGCAGTGACTCAACCAAACTCCAGATTGTTGCCAAAAAGCAAACCTCATCTGAATGAAACCTTGAGTCAAAAACAGCAGGTGAGAGCGCAGAGGAGACAGGCTAACACCATCACCCAACCCACCAGCTTTGCCTCCAGAGGCAGTGGAGGGCCGAGGCCCGAGGCTGGACATTCATCACTAGGCCCATCAGCCCCTTACTTATCCCAGCCTCACGGGGGAGGGAGACTCAAGGCAAGTGCCCTGCTTGGCCCTGCAACTTCATTTCCTATTTCTGAGCTGTTCCAAGGGCCAAGAGTGACCAGGCAGAGAGAGAAGCTAATGGCTGGGGAGAAGGGACTGAGGCTTCAAAGCCCCAGGCACAAACTCAAGGAAAAGAGAGGGGAGCCACACCAGCAGCTTTTAAGAGTAAAATGGAGTCACCCACGCCCCGGCTGCCACACCTCCACCACAAGCTATTGTTTGGATTCCATCTCAAGAGAAATATCGAAAGCAAACTTAAAAAAAAATATTAATCTAGGAAGTACAATTTAATCATTTTCTGTGCTTATTAAAAAGTAAGCTACTTTGCATAAATCTTTTAATTGCATTTTTCTTTTTTGAATTTAAATGATTTTAGAAATCACAATAGTAAATTATGCCCATAATATGGTCCCTTCTATTTCCCCAGTTCTGCCACTTCTAAGCTTTTCAGCCATTCCAGGAAAAGCACCCAACCTTTCCAGAATTGGTATGGGTTTTAAAAACAAAAACAAAACCCACTGAAGCTCCGTTTTCCCGTTCCCAGGCAAGCCAGAAGCAGATGGGCTGAAGCGGACAAACATCAGGATGATGAAGAAGAGCCTGAGTGGATGAGAGTGGAAGCCAGAGAGGACCGAAGAGAAAGTGCAGCTTGGAGAAATGATGCAGAGAAATCCTGGCAGCGAAAAGTACACACCTTGGCATTGATATAAGGGTCAAAGGGGCCGTACTTTTTGAGTTCTTTGATCTCAAGAGCATTCTATAAAAAGGAGAGGAAAAGAAAATGTGATGATAAAATGGATGAAATATATCAAAGCAATGCATAGCCCCAAGGGCGCCCAACACTAGACAACTTGGATCTGCCCTCTGGGTGCCTCAAAAGGAAGTTAATGGGGAAGACAACCTCCAGGGCACAGCGCTCATCACCCCTCTCATCCAAGCTTCCAACTGAAGCAACATTAATGGTTTTTAATAAATCAGTGAAGTACTTGTAACCACTGCCTAGATGCATTAGGTTTTTCGAGCTATTGCAGATGTTGTGCCCAGCCCCTGCCCCACCCACCTGCCTGCCAGATACGCAAAGCACTGGGCTGGGTCCCACTTATCAATGGACACTCCAGACAGGAGGCAGCTGTGAGCAGGACAAGCTAGCATACTCAAGTGGCTCAAAAATCCAAGCAGCTGTGTTCCAAGGCAAAAGTGAGCAAAGACAGGGTTAGAAATGGTGGCTGAAAATTTCTTAAACGAGAAGGACTTTAATGGGTGACTAGATTTTTCCACACTGAGGAATATTAGTTAAAAGCAAACCTCTTTTATTTTCCTCCAGATAAGAGAAATTACTGTCACATTAGCCAGGAGGAGTAAAATTGCATTTAGGTTCTAAAGAGGCAATTCTAAAGGGACAGTTTTCCTTCCTAATGTTATAAAACAAACATCCTCATTGATGATCTTGAATGTCTGTTGCTCACCTACCCAGAAAATACAGCCAGAAGGGGGAAAGGGAAGCTGATGAACAGCTGTACACACACAATCTCCAAATGGAGGGAGCTGGGAGCACTGCTGTAGTTTTCTCAGCCCTCACAGTGAAGCTGCCCTTCTCTGAATCAAAAGTGTGCTCTTAACAGCTCATTGAGAATGTGCATGGTCTTGCTGACAGGGGGACTTCAAGAATGGTTTCCTATTTTTTTGAGGAATAACCCTGATCTAATCCTACAGGCAACTGAACAATCTCCTCTCAGCAAAGTCACTAGTAAAATAGTCCCAAGCTTATTGAGAAAGGGCAGCATCTCTCTCCTTCAAGCAAATTAGAAAAGTATCTACTTCAGTTCAGAGCAGAGAGGGAAACAGGAGAATGGCTTGTCATTCAGAGAGGGCCCATCTCCTCGCAAGTCGACACCATCTCAGATCCAAACTACAGGGAGGTGTATTTTATGAGAGGTTTGTCTACAACTTACATAATTCAAATATAACTTTCCCAAAGGAATAAATATAAAGAAGAGAAGGTACAGTCTCAGAGTACCTGAATCCATGGCCAGTGTATGGTGTTTCTGCTCAAATGCTGCCTTTTTTATTTTTTAAGAATTCTCTCTGCTTTGTCAAAGCATGGTCAGTCGTAAATGAACATTAGAGGACACCATGGAAATGATCTTCATTCTGCTGAATCACCTCAGACCTCCACTCACGTGTCTCTGTGAGTTCATTTTTCAGCACTAGCACTCGTACCACCACTTCTGCAAGTTCTGATGCACGTAAAACAACGGCATGGTTCACATAGTACCAACACATGCTGGAAGTATTTCTGTTTACCAGCTAAAGCTGCACTGCCACGTTGATGGCAAAAGCCCACGAGTTTGAAATGAACTCTGAGTAATTCTGCAGGATTTGCATTATTTCCAGTTTTGCACATGAGGTGAGTATTTATAACTTTGTTACAGTACTATTCCAAATCTGCATGAATCAAATGCATATGAAATGCACCCTTCATGGTACAAGGTTTCCCTGACGCACTAGAAGGAGTAGCACTGGGAAGAGGGGAATCACCCTTAGGCCAGGGAATAGCTGGTTCCCTGAGATCTGAGCTACGGGACTGAGACGGTGATGGGGCTGCCAAGGTCTGGCTGTAGCTGAGTGCAGAAAGCTTCCCTTCCCTCCAACCTGTTCATTGACTTTGGTGTGTGAGGGCCCTTGATGGATGAGCAACCGCACTATCTGGGCATCTCCTTTCCAGGCTGCCAAGTGCAGAGGGTAACAGCCTTTAGAATCAGCCACGTTGGTCAGTGCATCGTTCCTCAGAAGAACCTCGACCACATCCCTAGAAGGCAAAAATCGATCATGAGTTTGCAGAACCCACAAGTCTTTCGTACTAACAGTTCTGCACATCTGTTTGGCACAAAGCCTTTTCACAGAGATTATCTCATCTGGCTCCCCATCTCTACCTGAGCTCACCGCCCAGCTCTTCCTTTTATTCCATGAGCTACTTGTACAGCTGTTGATAGCAGGTGAGCCATCTTGAGGCACACTACACTGACTCATCACCTCCCGGTTTATCTGGGCTTTCTACATAATCCATCTATTTTCCATTATTTTGAAAACGTCTGGTCCCCTTGTTTAAACCTTGCAATGTTTCCTTGTTTGTGATGTTGAAACAGCATTCAGGGATAGAATTTACATAAAAGCAGTCATGCAAAACAAATACCATTATTCACCACATTATTCAGAGCATTTAGTGATGTGGGAGCTGGAAGCGGACAGGCAGAGCAGAATTAAAGTGGTTGCAAACATAAGCCAGATGCATATGGTATCACTTGATACATCCAGAAAGAAGGACTTGGCTTCCTTCTTGGTGACACCACTAATTAAGTAGATATAAATGTATAACTATCCCCACGCACATGAGGTCAAAGAAAATCTCCACTGTAAATAAAAACAGCATCTGGAGATGAACTTGGCTAACAAGCTACAGTCATTTAAGTCCGAGATTCACTTTCATTCAGGTTACCCCACCATTTAAGGTGGAGGGAGTCTCTACAGATTTTCTGTTAGCTTTGTCTAAGATGGTTATAGAAAAGACCACATTACAGGAAATGATCACATTCCATATATCTTAGAAAAGTTTAATGTAGAAGGAAACAGTCATTGCTTCTTTCCGGCACATCAGCATCAATTAGGCTGGGCCAAATATTGCAAAAGTGAGACAGAAAACCATGAGGTGGTAGGGCCCTGTTCTCGCTCGGAAAAATCTAAATGGTCCCAATAATCCTTCCTCATAAAAACTAAACTTCTACTGCTTATCTCCTTTAGTATTATGCCTCAAACTCTCCCCGATGCCCTGTCTTCCATTACACTCTGTTTCATTCTTCCTGGCAAATCTACGCACTGTACTCCACCACTCAGCCTGCTCCTGCTCTGAGCCTTGCCATTCTCCCTCACTTGAAGGGCAGCGCCCTCTTCAAGCTGCCAAACCACTGAAACCTGTGCCTTCTCTCAAACCACCACCCACCCCCTCGCCAAAGCACACCTTCTCCAGAAAACTTCCCAGACAAACCCCACACAAATCACAAATTCCTGATAACCTCTCTATACTCAAGGGAATTAAATAGGCCATATTATTTATTTATTTTTCCCCTTAAAAATGGTTCTTGTTGTGTACAAGGCTAATTTTATGAGGAAAGAGTGGCAAGTAGAAAGATAAAGTAAACAGAAAGAAAGTTTCTCATGACCACTCGATCTATTTTCAGTTTATAAAGGGACTGGTTACATAATACATTATCCAGCACCATTATGTTCTGGCTGCCCCACATTTGAGTTTCGTATTCAGATCATTGTAAGGCACTGCCCCATTTCAAAGGGGAAAAGAATAAGCAGAAGAAAGGTAAAACTTAACCTTTGGTTAAAGTTATTTTGGGAGTGGGGTGGGGAAGGACGTTTATATTATACACTAAAGAGAGACTCAAGAATTCTGGACAGACTAAACTTAGTTTTTCTCTGTTCTTCAGCATCCCTGCTTTGTACACCTTTACAGAAGGAAAAAATTTAAAAAGACAATCTGAAGGCCTGGGTTCTGAAGAGTGGGGCAGGAATGCAGCATGTTAATACTTACTTATGGCCATTCAAAGCAGCATGGTGCAGAGGTGTATACCCAGTGCTGTCAACACAGTTCACATTTGGCCCTCTCCAGATGCTATAGGGGGAAAAAAAAAAGACTGAAGTCACAAACCAAATTTAGAGACAGCTAGCTGCCTGGAAAAGGATTCTGTGTGGTGTTTAACCAAACAGGTTACTTCCACATGACTCCTGATAAAAGAAAGCAGCTATTTACTACAGAAATGCACAGCACAGAGTACACAATGGGGTGCTGAACAAGGAGTCAAGTATCAAGACAACAGTGTCATCGTTTCAGAGCTTGCTTTCCTGTGTCATTCTCCTCATTGGTAACTTTATTATTCACTCAGTCTGGGACTCGTGTCTCTGAGTACTGTCAGGATTGTAAGAACAGCTCGTTGAAAGGTCATCAAAAATATCACTGAACCAGGGACTTCCCTGGTGGCGCACTGGTTAAGAATCTGACTGCCAATGCAGGGGACACCGGTTCGATCCCTGGTCCGGGAAGATCCCACATGCTGCGGAGCAAGTAAGCCCGTGTGCCACAACTGCTGAGCCTGCACTCTAGAGCCTGCGAGCCACAACTACTGAGCCCGCATGCCACAACTACGAAGCCCGCATGCCTAGAGCCCATGCTCTGCAACAAGAGAAGCCACCGCAATGAGAAGCCCGTGTACCGCAACGAAGACCCAATACAGCCAAAAATTTAAAAAAATCACTGAACCAAACCACTCAGTCAGTTACAGGTACTGAGTACCCACCTCTACTCCTGGTGACTGAAGGCTTGAGAGAAACTCTAGACCAGATAATCAGGATCATTCAACCACAAGGACCAAGATCAAAGAACCCACATTCATAAAAGCACCAGGATACATGCGTTAAGATGCAAGGGACAATTCTGTCTTTCCTTTGTGAATACGTCGTATTGGTAATAAAAAGAATAACAACAGAATCTACAATTTGAGTGCCTTATTTGAATCAGAAATACCAGACTAAGACGGTTGAAATGTCATCTCATTTAATCCTCAAAGCCTTAATTCTGACTTCTGTTTCATACCTTACTACATTGGCCAGAGCTTCTAAAATACTATTAAGTAGTATTTTTTTGTTTTGTCCTGCTAATGTTATTGGCAGTTAGTCTGAGGTAGACACTTTGTAACATGTAAAGGAAGTATCTTACTTTTTTCCTTTTTAAATGTATTAGAAATACTGTTGAAGAAAAACTACAATCCTGCAGCCTGTGGACCAAAAACCACAGTTACAGAAAGATAGAGAAGATGAAAAGGCAGAGGGCTATGTACCAGATGGAGGAACAAGAAAAAACCCCAGAAAAACAACTAAATGAAGTGGAGATAGGCAACCTTCCAGAAAAAGAATTCAGAATAATGATAGTGAAGATGATCCAGGACCTCGGAATAAGAATGGAGGCAAAGATTGAGAAGATGCAAGAAATGATTAACAAAGACCTAGAAGAATTAAAGAACAAACAAACAGAGATGACCAATACAATAACTGAAATGAAAACTACACTAGAAGGAATCAATAGCAGAATAACTGAGGCAGAAGAACGGATAACTGACCTGGAAGACAGAATGGTGGAATTCACTGCTGCGGAACAGACTAAAGAAAAAAGAATGAAAAGAAATGAAGACAGCCTAAGAGACCTCTGGGACAACATTAAACACAACAACATTCGCATTATAGGGGTCCCAGAAGGAGAAGAGAGAGAGAAAGGACCAGAGAAAATATTTGAAGAGATTATAGTCGAAAACTTCCCTAACATGGGAAAGGAAATAGCCACCCAAGTCCAGGAAGCACAGAGAGTCCCATACAGGATAAACCCAAGGAGAAACACGTCGAGACACATAGTAATCAAAGTGGCAAAAATTAAAGACAAAGAAAAATTATTGAAAGCAGCAAGGGAAAAACGACAAATAACATACAAGGGAACTCCCATAAGGTTAACAGCTGATTTCTCAGCAGAAACTCTGCAAGCCAGAAGGGAGTGGCATGATATACTTAAAGTGATGAAAGGGAAGAACCTACAACCAAGATTACTCTACCCAGCAAGGATCTCATTTAGATTTGATGGAGAAATCAAAAGCTTTACAGACAAGCAAAAGCTAAGAGAATTCAGCACCACCAAACCAGCTCTACAACAAATGCTAAAGGAACTTCTCTAAGTGGGAAACACAAGGGAAGAAAAGGACCTACAAAAACAAACCCAAAACAATTAAGAAAATGGTCATAGGAACATACATATCGATAATTACCTTAAACGTGAATGGATTAAATGCCCCAACCAAAAGACATAGACTGGCTGAATGGATACAAAAACAAGACCCATATATATGCTGTCTACAAGAGACCCACTTTAGACCTAGGGACACATACAGACTGAAAGTGAGGGGATGGAAAAAGATATTCCATGCAAATGGAAATCAAAAGAAAGCTGGAGTAGCTATACTCATATCAGATAAAATAGACTTTAAAATAAAGAATGTTACAAGACACAAGGAAGGACACTACATAATGATCCAGGGATCAATCCAAGAAGAAGATATAACAATTATAAATATATATGCACCCAACATAGGAGCACCTCAATACATAAGGCAACTGGTAACAGCTATAAAAGAGGAAATCGACAGTAACACAGTAATAGTCGGGGACTTTAACACCTCACTTACACCAATGGACAGATCATCCAAAATGAAAATAAATAAGGAAACAGAAGCTTTAAATGACACAATAGACCAGATAGATTTAATTGATATATATAGGACATTCCATCCAAAAACAGCAGATTACACGTTCTTCTCAAGTGTGCACGGAACATTCTCCAGGATAGATCACATCTTGGGTCACAAATCAAGCCTCAGTAAATTTAAGAAAATTGAAATCATATCAAGCATCTTTTCTGACCACAACGCTATGAGATTAGAAATGAATTACAGGGAAAAAAACGTAAAAAAGACAAACACATGGAGGCTAAACAATATGTTACTAAATAACCAAGAGATCACTGAAGAAATCAAAGAGGAAATAAAAAAAATACCTAGAGACAAATGACAATGAAAACACGACAACCCAAAACGTATGGGATGCAGCAAAGGCAGTTCTAAGAGGGAAGTTTATAGCTATACAAGCCTACCTAAAGAAACAAGAAAAATCTCAAGTAAACAATCTAACCTTACACCTAAAGAAACTAGAGAAAGAAGAACAAACAAAACCCAAAGTTAGCAGAAGGAAAGAAATCATAAAGATCAGAGCAGAAATAAATGAAATAGAAACAAAGAAAACAATAGCAAAGATCAATAAAACTAAAAGTTGGTTCTTTGAGAAGATAAACAAAATTGATAAGCCATTAGCCAGACTCATCAAGAAAAAGAGGGAGAGGACTCAAATCAATAAAATCAGAAATGAAAAAGGAGAAGTTACAACAGACACCACAGAAATACAAAGCATCCTAAGAGACTACTACAAGCAACTTTATGCCAATAAAATGGACAACCTGGAAGAAATGGACAAATTCTTAGAAAGGTATAACCTTCCAAGACTGAACCAGGAAGAAACAGAAAATATGAACAGACCAATCACAAGTAATGGAATTGGAACTGTGATTAAAAATCTTCCAACAAACAAAACTCCAGGACCAGATGGCTTCACAGGTGAATTCTATCAAACATTTAGAGAAGAGCTAACACCCATCCTTCTCAAACTCTTCCAAAAAATTGCAGAGGAAGGAACACTCCCAAACTCATTCTATGAGGCCACCATCACCCTGATACCAAAACCAGACAAAGACACTACAAAAAAAGAAAATTACAGACCAATATCACTGATGAATATAGATGCAAAAATCCTCAACAAAATACTAGCAAACAGAATCCAACAACACATTAAAAGGATCATACACCACGATCAAGTGGAATTTATCCCAGGGATGCAAGGATTCTTCAATATATGCAAATCAATCAGTGTGATACACCATATTAACAAATTGAAGAATAAAAACCATATGATCATCTCAATAGATGCAGAAAAAGCTTTTGACAAAATTCAACACCCATTTCTGATAAAAACTCTCCAGAAAGTGGGCATAGAGGGAACCTACCTCAACATAATAAAGGCCATATATGACAACCCCACAGCAAACATCATTCTCAATGGTGAAAAACTGAAAGCATTTCCTCTAAGATCTAAGGAACGAGACAAGGATGTCCACTCTCACCACTATTATTCAACATAGTTCTGGAAGTCCTAGCCACGGCAATCAGAGAAGAAAAAGAAATAAAAGGAATACAAATTGGAAAACAGCAAGTAAAACTGTCACTGTTTGCGGATGACATGATACTATACATAGAGAATCCTAAAACTGCCACCAGAAAACTGCTAGAGCTAATCAATGAATATGGTAAAGTTGCAGGATACAAAATTAATGCACAGAAATCTCTTGCATTCCTATACACTAATGATGAAAAATCTGAAAGAGAAATTAAGGAAACACTCCCATTTACCATTGCAACAAAAAGAATAAAATACCTAGGAATAAACCTACCTAGGGAGACAAAAGACCTGTATGCAGAAAACTATAAGACACTGATGAAAGAAATTAAAGATGATACCAACAGATGGAGAGATATACCATGTTCTTGGATTGGAAGAATCAACATTGTGAAAATGAGTATACTACCCAAAGCAATCTACAGATTCAACGCAATCCCTATCAAATTACCAATGGCATTTTTTACGGAGCTAGAACAAATCATCTTAAAATTTGTATGGAGACACAAAAGACCCCAAAGAGCCAAAGCAGTCTTGAGGGAAAAAAATGGAGCTGGAGGAATCAGACTCCCTGACTTCAGACTATACTACAAAGCTACAGTAATCAAGACAATATGGTACTGGCACAAAAACAGAAACATAGATCAATGGAACAAGATAGAAAGCCCAGAGATTAACCCACGCACCTATGGTCAACTAATCTATGACAAAGGAGGTAAAGATATACAATGGAGAAAAGACAGTCTCTTCAATAAGTGGTGCTGGGAAAACTGGACAGCTACATGTAAAAGAATGAAATTAGAATACTCCCTAACACCATACACAAAAATAAACTCAAAATGGATTAGAGACCTAAATATAAGACTGGACACTATAAAACTCTTAGAGGAAAACATAGGAAGAACACTCTTTGACATAAATCACAGCAAGATCTTTTTTGATCCACCTCCTAGAGTAATGGAAATAAAAACAAAAATAAACAAGTGGGACCTAATGAAACTTCAAAGCTTTTGCACAGCAAAGGAAACCATAAACAAGACGAAAAGACAACCCTCAGAATGGGAGAAAATATTTGCAAATGAATCAACGGACAAAGGATTAATCTCCAAAATATATAAACAGCTCATTCAGCTCAATATTAAAGAAACAAACACTCCAATCCAAAAATGGGCAGAAGACCTAAATAGACATTTCTCCAAAGAAGACATACAGACGGCCACGAAGCACATGAAAAGATGCTCAACATCACTAATTACTAGAGAAATGCAAATCAAAACTACAATGAGGTATCACCTCACTCCTGTTAGAATGGGCATCATCAGAAAATCTACAAACAACAAATGCTGGAGAGGGTGTGGAGAAAAAGGAACCCTCTTGCACTGTTGGTGGGAATGTAAATTGATACAGCCACTATGGAGAACATATGGAGGTTCCTTAAAAAACTAAAAATAGAATTACCATATGACCCAGCAATCCCACTACTGGGCATATACCCAGAGAAAACCGTAATTCAAAAAGACACATGCACTCGAATGTTCATTGCAGCACTATTTACAATAGCCGGGTCATGGAAGCAACCTAAATGCCCATCAACAGACGAATGGATAAAGAAGTTGTGGTACATATATACAATGGAATATTACTCAGCCATAAAAAGGAACGAAATTGAGTCATTTGTTGAGACGTGGATGGATCTAGAGACTGTCATACAGAGTGAAGTAAGTCAGAAAGAGAAAAACAAATATCGTATATTAATGCATGTATGTGGAACCTAGAAAAATGGTACAGATGAGCCAGTTTGCAGGGCAGAAGTTGAGACACAGATGTAGAGAACAGACATATGGACACCAAGGGGGGAAATCTGCGGTGGGGTGGGGATGGTGGTGTGCTGAATTGGGCGATTGGGATTGACATGTATACACTGATGTGTATAAAATTGATGCCTAATAAGAACCTGCAGTATAAAAAAACAAACAAAACAACTAATACTAAACTTTCATTGGGTTATTTGTATGGAAATATGTTAATATAAATGTTTCAGACATTACATGAAATTTCTAAAAATCTTATATTTGTATGTGTATGGAAATATGTATGGAAATATGTTAATATAAATGTTTCAGACATTACAAGAAATTTCTAAAAATCTTAAAAAAAAAAAAAAAGAAATACTGTTTAGTTTAAATACATTTTTGCATCTATGGATAATATCATAGTTTTTCACAGTGAACCAACTAAAATGTTATCAATAGCTTTCTTAATATTGAGCCATTTTTTCATTCCTGGAATAAACCTTATTTGGCCATTATCCATTAGGGCCATATCAGTGACTTCTACTTGAGAGTATTTTACTTATCATTTTCACATCTGCATTCATAAAGGAAGCTGGTCTGAAGTTTTTGCTTTTTGTGCTATCGTTATTGGGTGATATCAGTATTAGGTTTAAGTCACAGATCACCTGGGCAGCTATCTATGCATTTCTATATTCAGGAATCACTGACATAGAGCACTAAAATTAAAATCACCAGTAAAACCATCTGGGCCCAGAGCCTTTATACACAGATGTTGGAAGCAGCATTATTTATAACAATAAAATTTTAGAAATAGCCCAAAAGTCCATCAACAGAGAAATGACTATGATAACTAAGGTGGAGACACATAGAATATTATATACTATTTATATTGCTATGTAATAAGACAGAATAGAGATTACAATATAATGCTAAGGAGAAAAAAGAAAGAAAATTGTAAATACTGTAGAGAAAAAATATATATGAGAGACATTTATCAGGATTGTGGATTGAGTGCACAAGTTTACCCCACCTCCTGTGTAAAGTTGTATGAAGTGAAACGATTCCCACCCTACACCACAGATAATTGATGGACATAAAATAGATAGAGAGATTCAGCCTAAGAAAATAAGAAAAAATGTTATCAAGTAACTGGGAATGTTGAGGGATTCCTAAAAGGCAGAAATCAGACAAGGCTAGATCTACAGAAACACAACCTAGAAGAATGCCAATTAAAATAATCACATACCACTTTTCACCTATCAGACTGACAAAAATGAAAATAATGACACTATAAAACGCTTGTAAAGATCAGGGAAACAAACACTCTTAAATACCACTGGTATGAGTTTAAATTGGTGAATTCCTCTGGGAAGACAATTTGGCAGCACCCACCAAAACCAAAAATAGGCATTCACTCTGGGCCAGCATTTCCACTTCCAGGCAGCTATCCAACAGAAATGCTTGTACATGCGCACAAAGACACATCCTTGTTCAGGACTGATCCACTGTAAGAGTAAGAACTACAAACTTAACGTCCACCTATAGGTAGGGAGTTAAATACCAGGTACCCCAATAAAATGAATTATTACATAACAGTTAACAACAACAACAAAGGAAAGAAAAGACAACAAGTTGGACTTATGTGTCCTGACGTGGAAAGATTTTATAAGATATGCTGTGTTACAGCAAAGTGAAAAAAAGAAGTCATTGTATAATATTCAAAAGATGAGCCCTCATTTTATAAGTACACACATGCACACACACACACGCACACGCACACACCCCCCCCCCCTTGGATGGCGATGGGAAGCATGCTCATCCACTGTTGACGTTGGTTCCCTCTGGGGAAGGAAGCATGTGTCGCGGAGGCACCACAGAGTGGTGACGGGGGAATTTCACGTTCTGCTCTGTATTCTACCACACTATGTAAAACACAGTGTGAATACATTCATGTAGTAGTCTTTTTAGAATTTTTTTTTTTAAAGAGGGGAAGGAACCTATGTACAGGGAAAAGAAGAGAAAAACATGAAATGTTAATAATAAATGGTTGTATATGTGTGACATGGGTCACTTTAATAAGCACGTAGGTATTTGGCTTAAAAGCTTAAGATAAATTTTAAGTGAAAAGAGAGGACATGTGTACTCTGACAGCTACATTATTTGTTCCTTGTCAATTAAGGAAGCTGGTGACAAGGTCAGGAGCTTGAGTTTCTTCCTGGTGTCCCCATCCTCCATTAAGCTTGGATTCCTATAGCACCTTCCAAACAAAGAGTTAAAAGCAATGATCTCTTTGTCACATTTATACCTCATTTCCTAAACCAAAAATGATTTACCTGTGTCTGACAATGAATAGAACGATGGAAAGTGAAACAGATCTGGAAAATCTAAGAGGTACAATTTTCATACTTAGTTTCAAATTGCCCCACAAGACAAAAAATCATCATTCTATTATAAACTAGGTGACACTAAAATCCAAAAACAAATTATTTGCCCCAAATTACAAGCCAAATCAGTGGCAGATCCAAAACTCCCATTTATGGTGCTCTTGGCCTTTGGCCAAACAGGGACTTTGTGATCTAACCGGATGACAAGACGAAGTGAAGATGCAGTCATACAAGGTCGCACACAATAGCAAGATGACTGGAATAAACAAGAGGAATTGGGAAAAAGGGAATAGTAACACCAGTTAAAGCAGCTGGGAGCTCAGGTCTGTCAGCTCCTAGTACTGCATTAGGAATCTGCTACCTCTTCAACCATCTCAATCCAGGTCCCAAAGTAACCTTAAAACTGAGGTTTAAACTGCCCTTGCTTTTAACAAAAAGGCAGAACTGAGCAAGCCCTCTGTCATTTTCTAACTTTTACTTCCATGTCTCCGGTTTAGAGGTGATTAAGTTTGGATATCCCATACCAGCACTAAAACTACCTCAAAACAATTCGAAAAGACAAGGCAGAAAGATAAGCACTTTCCTGCATAAAGCTGCAACTTTCCCAACTGGGTAAGGCCTTTCCCCCTCCTTTTTCTCTAACTAGCATTTCTTCTAAATGCCCATGTGGAAAAATTTGGGGGAATGGGGAATATATTAAATAAAACCTAAATGAAGATGGAGAACTGTCATCTCTCTGCTTGGAATTTTAGCTTCAGACAGGATGGTAGTAACATCCCCCTCCACCCAAGTTTCTTCCTTTTTGGCAGCCCAAGAAAAGAGCTATTTACAATCTAGGCCTTCCTCCCTATCACAGCTGTCCTATTAGGTTTCTCTAAAGCAGTAAGTACCAAAGGGCTGATCACTGACAAACAAAAGCAGAGCACAGAGCACCAGGAAAAAAAAAAAAAAGGTACAGGAGATCCCTAAACATTTAGTGCACCATCACCACAGCACTGATTACATTTGACCTTGGACCACACTGAATTCTTTATGCTGCACTTCCATACTATGTATTTTAAGCCCTTTAAGGGAATCCTTCATGTTTCCAAGAGCACAGCACTGTGCAAGGAACTGCCCAGGGCCACCAGTTTGCAACTTCTAACATTCGGTTTTTCCTAACCTGCGACCCCAGTGTGACATGATCTCTGTGTAGTGTAACGAACCTGCTACTCTCTATCCATTAAAAATGGCAACAATCTCTTGATGGGACATGTAAGCATACTGCATCTGAGATATCTTTACATAAAACACAGAGACAGAAGAACCATAAGTTGGAACCAAAGTGGCCAGTCCACTTTCATCTGTGACTACTCTGTGGGATCAGGACTAAACGATATCCTACAGTGGCTCTTAGCTGTCAGCAAGCTTGCTTCATGTTGTCCAGTTACCTAACTGCTTACTTCACACAGACAAGTAATGGCATCTCAATGGGCTGGCAGAGTGTTCAATCCAGTTCAACTGAATAAATGTTTAGGCACTATCTTCCATACGCCAGAGTGTTATAGTCTCCACCCTTGAGGAGAGTGGGGAAGTCAGACAAGTAAACAAATGACGACACAGTGCGTGAATTCTGGGAAGTATGCAAAGCATGGCTCACGGGGAAATGGGAATAAGGGAGGCTTTGCAGAAGATGAGACACTTAAGCTGAGCCTTTAAAGCTTAGATGGAATCAGCCAGCCAGGAGAAACAAGGAGGAAACGCCCCAATTCAAGGTCTCCTGAGTAGTCCCAGCAAACTGGGGCAAGTGCAAGTACTTGTGAGTGGCTGGAGCATGATGGTGAGTGCGAGGATGGAGAGGCAGGCAGAGCCAGGTCATGAAGGGTCCTGTGTGCCACTGAAAGTTTCAAGCAGGGAATGATCAGATGTAAGTTTTACAAAAATCCTTCTGTTGACAGCTGGGAAGTGGGAACTTAGACAGTGAATTTGTTATTCACCATACTGTTGATGGTTTTAATTATTTCAGAATTTGAAAAAAAATCATTATGCTAAGCATTTGTATAGATGATAGACTGGAAGAAGTGTGTGACTAGATCCAGGGAGCCCAGCTAGAAGTTAGCAATTCAGGCATGAAATAAGGACCCGAACAAAGGCAGTGGTAAGGAGCACTGAGAAGAAAGGACAGATTCAATAGAAAAGACAGGATCTGGTGACCAAATGGGGGGGGGGGGGCGGGTGTGTGTGAACAATTTAGTGGCTAATGAGAGAGTAATTTGAGGAGGAAAACCAGTGTTGCTTTGTTTTGGGATTGTGGCAGTATGAGGCAGGGGAGGGGAGGAGGCACCGGGAGTTTTGTTTTGGATTAGCTGAGGCTGAAATTAATTTGGACTCCCATGTGTAGATGTCCAGTCAATAGGCAGATGAGGGTCTGGAACACCATGGTTACATGGTTAGTTTAAAATGACAATATGCTCAAATGTTGACAAACATGTATGTTGCCCTTACAATGATATTATAAAGTAGGGAATACATGTTGCTATTTCCATCTTACAGGTAAGAAAACTGAAGTCCAAATGACTTACTGATTGCCATATAGCTAATTAACGTGGAACTGAAACAAAATCCCACGTCTGACTTCTAATGCATATTCCTTCTAGTTTATTCAGGCTCTTGACCTTAACTGTTGAGACACAACAACTTGGAGGGACTTCCCTGGTGGCTCAGTGGTTAAGAATCCGCCTGCCAGTGCAGGGGACACAGGTTCAAGCCCTGGTCTGGGAAGATCCCACATGCCACGGAGCAACTAAGCCCGTGCACCACAACTACTGAGCCTGTGCTCTAGAGCCCGTGAGCCACAACTACTGAGCCCGTGAGCCACAACTACTGAGCCCATATGCCACCACTACTGAGCCCACGTGCCACAACTACTGAAGCCCACATGCCTAGAGCCCGTGCTCCGCAACAAGAGAAGCCACCACAATGAGAAGCCCGCAAACCACAATGAGAAGCCCGCACACCACAATGAGAAGCCCGCGCACCTCAAAGAGTAGCCCCCACTCGCCGCAACTAGAGAAAGCCCGCGAGCAGCAACAAAAACCCAATGCGCCAAATATAAATAAATTTATTTAAAAAAAAAAAAAAAAAACTTGCAGCTCTGTGGGTCTCCTCCCGCATTAGTTCTCAGGAAGTCAAAGACTCTCAGAACACCAAGTCGGAAAAGGGCCTGCTCCATCCCTGACTCTGTGAAGAGGGAGCAACGGCAACAAACTTGAGGGGGAAGAGAGGTTCTGGGCAGCTCTCCATCAATTCTTCATTAAATCATCAAGGTCTAAACAGGAGTTTGTCTCATCAGCTTTTTTCTGCCAAAGGCCTTCTCTGTTTTCCTCTTTTAGTTATCCTTTTAGTTATCCTTGCAAAGGCAGATTTATCTCTGAACCTCAGGAAGGACTGGCAGTTTTCCAACAGAAGGAAACATTGTCCAAAGTCAGTCTAATTTTAAAAAGACTTCATTTTACTCAAATGAATTTGACACATCCTTACTAAAATGCTTTCTACATAATTAACTGTTGAGGGTAAAAGGAGAGATAATAAGGAGTCTAGGAAACCATTCCCATTGTCAAAGAAGCTTGTGATCTTTGGAGAAAGACACAACTTACAGACATGAAACCATCAGACAAGAAACCCCCAAAACAATGCCAAAGGAATTCTAGTTGACTGGGAAAAACTGAACATGTATTTTTATTTCTGCTCAATCCTGAAACCCACTAAAATGAGAGTAAAAACAAACAAAAAAAGAATACGAGAAGGATAACAGTGAACATAAAATGTCAACATTTTTGGAAGATGAAAAGTAGATAAATTAGCAAAGCTGAGAAAGTGAGTCCCTGCATCCAGAGAAGGGGATGCCAATTCACACAAGCACCCTGGGAAGGGTCGGTGATTAGAAGTACCTGGTGGCACAGGAGACCAGAGATGAGGAGGGGCTGAAAACGAGGACTTGATACAAATTCTGCATGCAGCAGCATTAGCCCACCAGGTCCCCAGTCACATCCAGGGCAGCCAGTAGACTATTACCCCTGCACCCAGGCAGAAGGTGGATTTATTTTGCGAAGAAACTGAACCAGGTGGGCTCTAAACCCAGGGACTTTAGGAACAGCAGAAGTTAGGAAGAGGCACTGTACCGAAAACAGAGGCCCTAAAAGGAAGTTTACATCCTGAAGGACGAGGTTCCAGACCTGCTCACGCACTTGGCTCCCAACATGCTAAGAGCCCTACCCTCCACTTGCAAACAGAAGGTTAGAAGATTTTTTCCTGTAGAAACCAAATGACTCCACAGAAAGGTTCAATAGATGCTGACTTCCAGGGATTCCCCAACAAAGCAGGTGGATTCCTGCCCAAACACCCTACATAGAGCATATAAAACCTATCCCTGACAAGTTCATCCCACCTCTATATAGACCATCCAATCGGCTTTTTTGGTGTCTCACTTTTAAATTAAAACGACAACAAAGGATCACCATACATTTGAGGAGAGCATTCAACATGAAAGGAGAGAGCACAAAACAAACAGAATAAAGGGACTCTAAGGAACCAAATAAAACCTCAACCAAAAAAGCTTATTATCACACAAGAATTGGATTAGAAAAAATTGGAACAATCAGTGTAAAGCTTTTGGAAATTAAAAAATTATAGTAGTGGGACTTCCCTGGTGGCACAGTGGTTAAGAATCCGCCTGCCAATGCAGGGGACACGGGTTCGAGCCCTGGTCCGGGAAGATCCCACATGTCGTGGAGCAACTAAGCCCATGAGCCACAACTACTAAGCCTGCGCTCTAGAGCCTGCGAGCCACAACTGCTGAGCCCATGTGCCACAACTACTGAAGCCCGCGTGCCACAACTACTGAAGCCCGTGCGCCTAGAGCCCGTGCTCTGCAACAAGAGAAGCCACCGCAATGAGAAGCCCGCGCACCGCAATGAAGAGTAGCCCCCGCTCGCTGCAACTAGAGAAAGCCCGCGCACAGCAACAAAGACCCAACGCAGCCAAAAATAAATAAATAAAATAAGTTTTAAAAAAAAATTACAGTAGAAATATAAATATAAATACAGAGCTAGATGATAAAGCTCAGTAAATCCTTCAGAAAATGGAACCAAAAAAGAGATAGGAAATTCCAGAGAAAAGATAAGAAAATTAGAGGACCAAGAGTTCCAGAGAAAGAGAGAAAGAGGAGAGGAGAAAATTATCAAAGAAATAACTTAAATTTTCCTAGAACTGAAGGATATGAACTTCCAGTTCAAAGAGTCCATCTTATACTTAGTACAATAAATAATTTTTTAAAAGACCCATCCCAAGGCACACTGTGAAATTTCAGAATACATGGGATAAAGAGAATACAGTCTCCACAGAGGAAAAACAGTTTGCATACAAAGGACTGACTGGCATCAGAATTTTCCATAATTTCAAGACTTTCAAAAAGTCTTATGGCTTTCGTTTCTGTAAGCCATAAGACAAAGGAGCAATGCTTTCAAAATTCGAAGGTGAAGTGATTTCCAACCTTGAATTCTATGGCAGACAAAGAATCAGTCAAGTATAAACAGAGAATAAAGATATTTTTAGACATGCAGAGTCTTAAATTTTACCTCCCACACACCCTTTTATCAGGAAGTGACTGGAGGATGTGCCCTACCAAATAAATGAGCAAACCAAGAAAGAGGAAGACAGGCATCCAGGAAACGGGACAAAAAAAGGCAAAGGGAATCAAGTGCGCAGCAAGCCTCAGAAATACCCAACCATCGCTGGAGGATGCAGGGCTTTGGCATCTGTGGGAGAAAATAAAACTGACAAGATCAACTGATGGGTCTGCCTGGAATGTGGAAAAGAATATTTAGGGATTTTAAAAGTATGGTTTTATTTTGGGGATTAAGAGTGAGCTGGACATAGGAAACTCAGAAAACCAACAAGAGAGGCAGAATGAGAAAAAAAGAAAAAGGATTGGAGTATATTAATTGGTTCAGCAGGTGAATAATATTAATAGCCATAATAATATAAACATAAACATTAGATACTGATGTAACTAAAAATTGTGATATATCTGAAGGATGAAGGGGGAGGCAGTGGACCGAGAGAGTGCAAGAAAGCTAAACCCTGCTCTTCCATAACAAAGACTGATAGAAGATGTGTAAAATTTTTACATCAAGAAATAGCAACATAAGCATAATAATCAGAAATATGGAGGAAACACCTGAAGCTCAGAGCTAAGAGCTAGAAGTGGCTGCTTTCCCAGAGAAGAACTCAGGTCTGTACAAATGCCCCCTGGTAAGGATGGTGCAGAAACGATTCTGACACAACACGTCAGGCTAGACACGTCCTTGTCAACTATGAAATGTATATTTCTGGTCACCTTGGCTTTTGTGGCCATGCGTTTTGTGTTTCAAACATGTGACGAAAGGCAGTGACTTTGAAGGGTTTATTCCCTTATGAGAGAGAAACACAGTGGAAAGGCAACGCCCCATTTTAACCTCACAGGTGACACAACTCACACAAAAAACTTGGAAGGATGGCCCCCTCTTTCCACAAAGCCAGCAAGGACCTCTCCCCCCTCCTGCCAATCTGTGCACACACAATACCCACCCCCCCGCCCCCCACACATACACACAAACCAGCAAGTTCCTGGAGAGCAGGGACTGTTAGAAACCTTGTACATTCACACCAGTAACTGCTATTTTCAATCACTGCCTCCTTATCAACGCTGGTAAGGGGAAGGGGGAATGGGAATGGTGGCAGGAGGGAGCACAGTCTCAACATGGACATGGATGTGACAACCTGAGACATGATACCACCGCAGGAGTGCTCTGCTCTTACTGCGATGCAGTCATGAGCAATAATGTATAATCACACTTTTACAAGCCATATTTCCCTCACCGTTTATACTATTACTTTGGGGGCCCTTATCTTTTATTTGATTCAATTTACCTTAGCCTGGCTTCTTAACACTCCAGCATTCACTGTTTCTGTTCCACAACAGCAGGAAAAGTCACAGAAGTGCTGAACTGCATGAAAATGGTCTCCCGAGTTCAAAATTCTGACTCCTGTCACACCGCATGCTCCATGATAGCAGGGACCGTGCCCGTCTTGTACCACCTTCCCAAACAGCAAGCACACAGTACAGGGCACAGAGTAAATACTCAAATATTTGTGGGGAGGGGGAAGGAGGGGAAAAGCCACTGTGCTATTCTAGGTTCCTCATAATAAATAAGACCAAGCCACTGCCCTAAAGAACCTCAGAGGCATAGAAGCAAAAATTATAATGCAGTGTGATTCGTTCTATAAGAGAACTGTGCAAACGCTAAGGGAACACGGGTGACCGCTCGGATGAATGGCATCCGTTCTCAAGAAAAAGGGATGAAAGGGCTCTGCAACCAGGGGGAAGGGTGTGTAATCACACTGCAGCCAAGGTGATCTTTTAAAAGCAAACATTTCCTAGTTTTCTGCACTCCTCATGCAGGCTCTTCTTTCCTAGAAGGTCAGGCTCCCTCCTGCCTCCTCCCCAACCCCCATTCCATCCTGCCTCTTCAACTCCCCTTCAGTGTTGAGCAAAGCTCTCCTCCTCAGGGAACTCTTTCCTTTCCTCCCCAGGCCAGGCAGGGCTCTTCATGAGCTACTTGTAGAGCTCCTTGTACTTTGCCTTGATGAAAATGATCTCAGTTCAGAGCTCTGTATTTGTCATTATTTGATTGCCTTTCTCACTAGACCACAAGCAACTTCCGGGCAGATAGGAATATGTTATGTTTATCACCGTATCCTCACTGTCAAGAAAGCACTGCACTGGGCACATGCAGTAAGAGAAATCTACACATAAAGGTGTGAGAAATCTACACAGGTAAGAGAAATCTACACATAAAAGCATGAGGGGGCCTAGCTATTTAAAGACGGCTATGGCAAATTACTTTTTTAGATTATGGAAACTATTTCTAAGAACTCAAATATCCTGTCAAGTTATTTTTTGAGTAAAAAATACTGTACAGATTTGTCTGAATATATGTGCAGATTCATATTCTAAGGTAACATGTTACCTAGAAAGAAAAAGCAAGGCTTCTTCTATTGTTTAATGAGTATATGACAGACAGACAGAGAGAGAGAGAGAGA
Source organism: Balaenoptera ricei (assembly GCF_028023285.1). Lineage (NCBI taxonomy): Eukaryota > Metazoa > Chordata > Mammalia > Artiodactyla > Balaenopteridae > Balaenoptera > Balaenoptera ricei. Next base: position 39,949,142 of record NC_082649.1, read on the forward strand.
GAGAGAGAGAGCATGTGTGTGTGTGTGTGCGCGTGCACGCGTGCAGAAAAGCTTTTAAGAATGATTTGCTCCTTGGCTTGTCAAAGTCCACAGGCTTAACTGAGCTGGGTAGGAAGGCAAGATGCCTTAATCAGTCACATTTGGGGGCAAAGATTCCTCCAACTTAGGGAAACCATAAATCCTGGCTTATATCTGTTGTCCCAGCATAATTATTAACAGGATCCTGGCCTGGACAATAAATTATATGGTCACTTTACTCCATCCAGACTTTGAGACCCTTTTCTTGGAATTTTGAGTCTAAAAGGCTTGGAAGTAACAGCCAATATTAAATGTTTGCTATGAGCCAAGTATACTTTAAGTGGATTAAACAACTCACTGTTTACTTCTCACCAGAACCCTATAAGGGAACCCTAGGAAACTGACAAGTATGGGGATGAATAACTTAACCAGAGTCACAGAGCTGGAATGGGTGACACTGGTTTAACTCCAAAATCTTAACACTGTGCTATATACAACTTCTTGAAAACCACTCTCTCAGCTGTTTTTCTCATTCCTGAATAAGATGAATTTCCCACAGCTCATACACTTTCATTTCCGCCCTGCTTCACCTTCCCCGCCCCTCATTCATTCTGTCTTACTCGTTTTTTTCTCTCCAGAGGTTATAGGAAACCAATAAAGAGTCTTGAAAGAGAGGCACTATATTCTAGGTAGGAACCGGGTCCCAGAGGGAAATGAATAGAGGTAGTTAACCAAAAGACTCCTATTAACATTTCCAGAAATCCAATTAGCTGACAAACCTTGTTACTGAAGGTAACTACTGAAAGCATCAACATTATAATGAAAGTTACAAGCTGACTGAATTCATTTAATCTTAAAGTATTTAAAGATGATTATTTTGTTGTTTTAAGGAAATTAAAATAACAAAATTTCAAGATAGAAATTAATAATGCAAAAGTGATGTACACCTCAAATGAAATTTATTATCAGATTCTAGGTCCAATACACACCACATATATTTCCTAAATGTCCCAAGCATCACAACAAAAACAGTATTCTGAATGATGCTAATTTGTAAGATGAATGTCAAAGATCTAATTTTTTTTTCACACATGCAACTGACTCATATGAGTGAATCCTGGACTTGACACATTGTATTAGCTACAAAATCTCTAGTAGATCATCTAAACTTTACATAAAGTAGACATGTCACTTGTTCTATCCCTACCCTGAGAGAGTTGTTTTATGGAATAAATGGGATAACTTATGTGAAAAAAATTATAAACTGGAATTTAAAATATAAGGGTTTGGCATCAATATCTAAAGTGAAGCAAAGTATTCTAAAGAATGAGACCAGTGTATATGTGCTGACATGAAAAAACATGTAAGATATATGAAGTGGGAAATGCACCTGCATAACAGTATGTAGAGTATGATCTCATTTCTGTAAGAACAGTGTATTTTTCTAAGCCTATACTAACATATGGAAGGCTATATACCAAACTGTTGAGACTGATTTGTTCTAGAGGTGAGGCATGTATTACTTTTCAAATAAAACACACACACACACACACACACACACACACACATACACACACACACACCCCTCTCCTTGACCAAATTTTAGTCAGGCTCCTCTGAACACTCTTTTCAACTAGGCCTTGACTTTGGTCCCCATCCTATCTTTGACCTGCTCAGCCCAGTTTTAGCAAGAATTCTGTTAAGTAAGTTTATCAAGAGTTCTCCCACCCTTGATATCTGATCCAGTTCCTCATCCCCCCTCTTTGATGTCTAAGTCCTTGGTCTGCCTATAGCAAGAATCCTGTTAGGTCAGTTTAGCAAGAATCCCCCTACCCTTGATGTCTCCTCTTAGAAATTTTCCATCCACTGACTCACTCACCCTCCTCTTTGGCCAAAAATCCCCACTGGTCCTTGTTGTATATGAAGATGAGCCTGGTCTCTCTCCCCTATGGCAATACTCCTACTGCACTAGTCTGAAAATCTTCCTTACTCTTTTAACAAGTGTCAGAACAATTTTTCCTTTAACAGCACACACACACACTTTTTTTTTTTTAAAGTCGAGCAAGATCTATTCCAGAGAGATGGGCTTCCGGTTACAAGATTCTTAAGAGAGTTCTTTTAAGAAGGGGTTCTGGAGTAAATTTATTTCTGGGTTTGGTCTCCTTTTTAAAAACCCTCCTGTGGTCTCTGATTTTTCCAGCCTCTGGAGAATGAAAATCAATTATTCCCATTTGCTTCTGAATGGAGCTCTTCAATTACAGAGGCTAAGAACAAGCTTGCCCAAATGACAGCAGTAGCAGTCCCCAGGGGAGGGTACCAAATAGGTCAGTGATTTCAAAGGCTGGTGGATTTCAGAACACATTATAGGAATTGTACAAAATGGTGACCTACCGCTAGTTTAAGTGATGGTGAGATTAGGGAGGTGAATGAGTCAACGGGGGGGTTACCAAATCCCAGATAGTCTACATTCTAAAACAGTTCACAGATTTGTCCCTTCCTCTTCATTTCCAAAGTCACTGCCTTATGCCTGAAATAACCTCCAAAATGATCTTGACTGCCTTAAGTATCTTCCTCCATTGACAAAATCAAAATACACTCTTTCCAAAACGCAGCAAGTGATCCCCCCCCCACCTGCGGCGAACCCCTGCCGTGCCAGGCAACCAGTCCAAGGCAAAGACTTCTGATTCAAGCGCCATCATTTACTCTGAAGCAAGACAGCTATGATACAAGTAACCACTCCCTTCTCAGAATCATTTTATTAAGAACCTCCTCTCTGCTTTAGTTCTGTGTAGCCAAGGTGACTTCTGCAAGCAGATTATTTCCTTTCTAACAATTACATCCTGTTCTTGAAAGAAACATGGCAATTATTTTTGAAAATATATACTTACAGGTTAGACAGATTGAATTTTGCTGCCTTAAGCTTTTTTGTTTAAACTAATTTTTTAAAGTTATTTCTCCATAATTTAGTAATAAGCACTGTAACCACTTCCATTAGTAAAAATATCTGAACAAGGCATATTACTTTGGAAAATTAAAACAAAACAGAAAAAACACACACACAACAACAAAAAGTTGGTTTTAACTAAGTCCAAGTTTTCTCACTTTCTTTGTCCCTATTTGTAATATGTTTAGATTTAGTTTAATCCCAGAGCCTTTCTCAGAGACTCTATTGAGATCTATATTTAATCAGCCTCCCAAATCTGCTCTATTTGCCAGATTCCTCTTCTAGCTTTCCCAAAAGGCACTCAATATCCTGTCCTTGGAGTCAATCCAAAAATAAGCACTCATTTGGGATGACTAAGATCCTTAGCAAACACCTGGCCAAAAAGCAAGGCCATGCTACATGTAGCATCTACCAACTGAGGAATACAAGACTTGATAAAGAAGGTTACAAAGAAAAGTTTCCCAAACTGGACAGCTTTCCCACAAATAGCTTTTTGCTTCTCAAATTTTAAATGTACAAGTCAAGAGACCGCCATTTACAACAAACAAACCTCTATATGGGAAGAAATACAGCTTCATATATCAAAGAACAAGAGGAAAGCCCTATCATCTACTGATGGCCTAGAAAATGAAGACATCCAGAAAGCCTTTAATGAGTCTAATAGATGTTGTCTTTTAGTACAATAACTACAACAGAGAGTCTACTATGAGCTAAGTATCATGCTAGACACCTAATATGTATTCGCTCTATTTTTCATACTAAATAGTGAAATAAGAACTTGCATTCTGGGCTTCCCTGGCGGCAGAGTGGTTAAGAATCCGCCTGCCAATGCAGGGGACACAGGTTCAAGCCCTGGTCCAGGAAGATCCCACATGCCATGGAGCAACTAAATTCATGCGCCACAGCTACTGGGTCTGCGCTCTAGAGCCTGCGCGCCACAATTACTGAGCCCTTGCGCCACAACTATAGAAGCCCACATGCCTAGAGCCCGTGCTCTGCAACAAGAGAAGCCACCGCAATGAGAAGCCTGCACACCACAACAAAGAGTAACCCCCGCTCACCACCACTAGAGAAAGCCCACGCACAGCAATGAAGACCCAATATAGCCAAAAGTAAAATAAATAAAATAAATTTATAAATAAATAAAGTAATAGAACCTAAGATTAAAAAAAAAAAAAAAAGAACTTGCATTTTATAAACTTTAACATGCTCAGAGAGATGAAACCAAAAAGAGGTGAAGCCACTTGCCCAAGGACACACAGCTACCCTGAGGAGCCAGCATGAAAACCTGTTCTGCCTGACCCTTAAATCTACATTACTCGATTTACCACCTACCGAAATCAACAGTCTGATTTAAATAACTATTGTTTCATATAACCATTCTGTTAATAATGCAAGCCTTAAAAAGTCTATGGACTCTAAAAAGTTCTACAAATATCTCTGTGTTGACCCCTAATATGTATGTATGCCTTTGTGCACACGTATGCTTAGCAATTACTGACAAAAATTTAGAGACTGACTCAAAGCCAAGACTTATTATGACTCTAAACTGTAATACGAACTAAAAATACCACACTCCAAGCTGGTTCTTTGGAAAGATCAATGCAACTGATAAATATCTAGCTGAGCTAACCAAGGAAAAAAAAAAAGAGAAGACACAAATTACTACTATAAAAAATGAGAGAGGGGCCATCACTACCAATTCCATGGCTTTAAAAAGATAAAAGAATATTAAAAACAATATGCCCACAAATGTGGTAAATTACATGAAATGAACTAATTCCTACCAAAATTCACACAAGAAGAAATACAGCATCTGAATGGGCCTATATCTATTAAAGAAACTGAATCAATAATTAATAACCTTACAAAACACAAAGCACCCAGCCCAAATGGTCACATTGGTGAATTCTAAGAACCACTGAAGAAATGATACCAATTCTCTGCAATCTACTCCAGAAAATAGAACCAGCGGGAACACTTCCTAACTCATCCTATGAGGGCAGAATTAACGTAACATTAAAACCAGACAAAGACATTAAAAGAAAAGAAAATGACAGACCAATATCTCTGATTCAACATTTGAAAACCAGTTAACGTAATCCATCATGTCAACAGGATAAAGAAGAAAAATCATATAGGATCATAGCAACATATGCAGAAAAAGCATTTGACAAAATCCAACACCCACTCATGATAAAAATTCTCAGAAAACTAGGAATGGAGAGGAACTTCTTCAACTTGATAAAGAACATCTATACATAAACTTACAGCTAACATCATACGTAACAGTGAGAAACTAGATATTTTTCCCCTAAGATCAGAAACAAGACAAAGATGTCCCCTCTTACCACTTCTATTTAACATGGTACTGGAAGTCCTAGCTAAAGCCATAAGAAAAGGAAATAAAAGGTATTCAGATTGGGAAGGAAGAAATAAGACTGTCTTTGTTTGCAGATGATATAATTTGCTATGTAGAAAATCCTGAAGAAGCAACAACAACAAAAAATCTCCTGGACCTAAGCAATTATAGCAAGATTACAGGATACAAGGTTAGTATACAAAAGTCAACTGTTTTCTCACATACCAGCAATGAACAATTAGAATTATAAATTAGAATTTGAAAAACATAATACTATTTACATTAATTAGCACTAAAAATTAAATAATTTATTATAAATCTAACAAAATATGAACAAGACCTATATGAAGAAAATTACAAAACTCTGATAAAAGAAACCAAAGTCTAAATAAATGAAGAGGTATTCCATGTTTGTAAACAGGAAGACTCAACATTATTAAGATATCAATTCTTCCCAATTTGATTTATAGATTCAACACAATCCCCATAAAAATCCCAGCACGTTATTTTGTAAATATCAACAAAATGATTCTAAAGTTTATATGGAAAAGCAAAAGATCCAGAATAGCCAACATAATATTGAAGGAGAAGAACAAAGTTGGAGGACTGACGCTACTGGACCTCAAGACTTACTGTAAAGCTGCAGTGATCAAGACAGTGTGGTACTGGCAAAAGAAAAGTCAAACAGATCAACGGAAGAGAATAGAGAGCCCAGAAATAGACCCGCACAAATTTGGTCAACTGACCTTTGACAAAACAGCAAAGGTAATTCAATGGAGAAAGACTAGACTTTTCAAAAAATGGTGCTGCAACAATTGGACAACCACATGCAAAAAAATGAATCTAGACATAAACTTTATACCTTTCATGAAAATTAACTTAAAATGAATCATAGCCCTAAATGTAAAATGCAAAACTATAAAACTTCTAGAAGATAACACAGGATAAAATCTAGGTAACTTTGGGTTTGGCAATGACTCTATAGATACAACACCAAAAGCACAATCCATGAAAGAAAAAATTGATAAGTTGGACGTCATTAGAATTAAAAACTTCCACTCTGTGAAAAACACTGTTAACAGAAAGAAAAGACAAGCCACACATTGGGAGAAAATCTTTGCATAACACATATTTGATAAAGGACATGTATCCAAACATATTAATAACTCTTATAATTCAACAATAAGAAAACAGGGACTTCCCTGGTGGTCCGGGTAAGACTCCGCACTCCCAATGCAAGGGGCCCAGGTTCGATCCCTGGTCAGGGAACTAGATCCCACATGCATGCCGCAACTAAGAGTTTGCCACAACTAAGAGTCTGCATGCAGGACTTCCCTGGTGGCGCAGTGGTTAAGAATCCGCCTGCCAATGCAGGGGACACGGGTTCGAACCCTGGTCCGGGAAGATCCCACATGCCGCAGAGCAAGTAAACCCGTTCACCACAATTACTGAGCCTACACTCTAGAGCCCGCGGGCCACAACTAGTGAGCCTGCGTGCTACAACTACTGAAGCCTACGCGCCTAGAGCCCATGCTCCGCAACAAGAGAAGGCACTGCAGTGAGAAGTCTGCGCATCGCAATGAAGACCCAACGCAGCCAAAAAAATAAAATAAAATAGATAATAAGACAGATCAACTGTTCGATGTGGAAAGGTTTCCAAACCATAAAAAAAAAAAAAAAAAGAGTCTGCATGCCGCAAACAAGTAGTCTGCACGCCGCAACCAAGTAGTCTGCATGCCGCAACAAAGATCCCACATGCCGCAACTAAGACCCGGCAGAGTCAAAATAAATAAATAAATAAAATATTTTTAAGAAAACAAACAATCCACGATACAAAAATCAATATACAAAAATCTTTTGCATTTCTTATACAGTAATAATGAATTATCAGACAGAGAAATTAAGAAAACAATCTCATTTACAATTGCATCAAAAAGTATAAAATATCTAGGAATAAATTTAACTAAGGAGGTGAAAGACTTGCACACTGAAAACTACTTTAAGACACTGATGAAAGAAACTGAAGGCACAAACAAATGGAAAGATAGTCTGTGCTCATAGATTGGAAGAATTAATATTGTTAAAATGTCCGTACTACCCAAAGCAATCTACAGATTCAATGTAATCTCTATCAAAATTCCAATGGCTTTTTCCACAGAATTAGAAAAAACAATTCTAAAATTTGTACAGAACCACAAAAGACCCCAAATAGCCAAAGCAATCTTGAGAAAGAAGAACAAAGCCGAAGGCATCATACACTCTGATTTCAAATTATTACAAAGCTACAGTAATCAAAACACAATGGTATTGGCATAAAAACAGACACATAGATCACTGGAACAGAATAAGAGAGCCCAGAAATAAACCCACGTATATATGGCCAATTAATTTATGACAAAGGAGCCAAGAATATACAACGGGGAAAGGACAATCTCTTCAAAAATGGTGTTGGGAAAACTGGACAGCCACATACAAAAGAATGAAACTGAATCGCTATCTTACACCATACACAAAAATTAACTCAAAATGCGTTAAAGAGTTGAATGTAAGACCCAAAACCATAAAACTCCTCAAAGAAAACATAGGCAGTAAGCTCCCTGATGTTGGTCTTGGTGATGATTTTTTTGGATCTGACACCAAAAGCAAAAATAAACAAGTGAGACTACATCAAATTAAAAAGCTTCTGCACAGGGACTTCCCTGGTGGTCCAGTGGTAAAGAATCCGCCTTACAATGCAGGGGACATGGGTTCAATCCCTGGCCAGGGAACTAAGATCCAACATGCCGTGGGGCAACTAAGCCCATGCGCCACAAATACAGAGCCCACGTGCCCTGGAGCCTGCAGGCCACAACTAGAGAGAAGCCCGCGGGCCACAACAAAGAGCCCGAGCGCCGCAACGAAAGATCCCACATGCCTCAACTAAGAGCCAACGCAACCAAAAAAAAAATTTTTTTTAAATAAATAATAATAAATCTTTAAAAAGAAAAGCTTCTGCACACCAAAAGAAACCATCAACAAAATAAAAAGGCAACCTACTGAATGGAGAAAACATCTGCAAATCATGTATCTGATAAGGGGCTAATATCCAATATATAGAAGAACTCATACAATTCAATACCAAAAATAAAAAAAAAATCTAATTAAAAAATGGACAGAAGATCTGAATAGACATTTTCCAAAGAAGACATACAGATGGCCAACAGACACATGGAAAGATGTTCAACACCACTAATCATCAGGGAAATGCAAATCAAAACCATAATGAGATATCACTTCACATCTGTCAGAATGGTTATTATCAAAAAAACAAGAAACATCAAGTTTTGGCAAGGACGTGGAGAAAGGGGAACCCTTGTGCACTGTTGGTGGAAACGTAAATTGGTACCCCCACTATGGAAAACAGTATAGAGGCTCCTCAAAACTTACTGTGGGGGGCTTCCCTGGTGGCGCAGTGGTTGAGAATCTGCCTGCTAATGCAGGGGACACGGGTTCGAGCCCTGGTCTGGGAAGATCCCACATGCCGCGGAGCAACTGGGCCCATGAGCCACAATTACTGAGCCTGCGCGTCTGGAGCCTGTGCTCCGCAACAAGAGAGGCCGCGACAGTGAGAGGCCCGTGCACCGCGATGAAGAGTGGCCCGCGCTCGCCGCAACTAGAGAAAGCCCTCGCACAGAAATGAAGACCCAACACAGCCAAAAATAATTAATTAATTAATTTCAAAACAAAAACAACTGTGGTGATCATTTCACAATGTATGCAAATATTGAATTATTATGTGTACACTTAAAGCTAATATAATGTTATACGTCAATTATACCTCAATTAAAAAACAAAGAAGGAAAACAAACCCGCTTTTAAAATGGGCAATGACTTCCCTGGTGGCGCAGTGGTTAAGAATCTGCCTGCCAATGCAGGGGACACGGGTTCAAGCCCTGGTCCAGGAAGATTCCACATGCCGTGGAGCAACTAATCCCGTGTGCCACAACTACTGAGCCTGTGCTCTAGAGCCCGCGAGCCACAACTACTGAGCCCGTGTGCCACAACTACTGAAGCCCACGTGCCTAGAGCCTGTGCTCTGCAACAAGAGAAGCCACCACAATGAGAAGCCCGTGCACAGCAACGAACAGTAGCCCCTGATCGACGCCAACTAGAGAAAAGCCCGTGTGCAGCAACGAAGACCCAATGCAGCCAAAACTAATTTATTAAAAAAAAAAAAAAAAAAGAATCCACCTGCCAATGCAGGGGACACGGGTTCGAGCCCAGGTGCAGGAAGATCCCACATGTCGTGGAGCAAGTAAGCCCATGCGCCACAACTACTGAGCCTGTGCTCTAAAGCCCACGTGCCACAACTACTGAAGCCTGCGCGCCTAGAGCCCGTGCTCTGCAACAAGAGATGCCACCGCGATGAGAAGCCCATGTACCACAACAAAGAGTAGCCCCTGCTCTCCGCAACTAGAGAAAGCCCACGCTCAACAACGAAGACCCGACGCAGCCAAAAATATATAAATAAATTTTAAAAAATAAAATGGGCAAAAGATCTGAACAGACACCTTACCAAAGATATACGGACGACAAAGAAGCATATGAAAAGTTGTGCTACATCATATGTCATTAGGGAAGTACAAATTAAAACAACAATGAAATACAAGTACGCACCTATTAGAAGGGCTAAAATCCAAAACACAACACCAAATGCTGGCGAGCATGGGGAGCAACGAGACTCATTGCTGGTGGGAACGCAGTGAAAACAGCCTGTTTGAAATCTCGCTTGGCAGCTGCTTACAAAGCTAAATATAGGTTTACCACATGATCCAGTAATCATGCTCCTAGGTATTTACTTATATGAGCTGAAAATTTATGTCCAAACAAACACTTGCACATGAATGTCTATAGCAGCTTTATTCATAATTGTCAAAACTTGGAAGCAATCAAGATGAACTTTAATAGGTGAATGGATAAACTGTGGTATATCCAGACAATGAAATATTGTTCAGTGATAAAAGGAAATGAGTTAACAAGGCAAAAAAGACATGGAGGAACCTTAAACGCATATTACTAAGTGAAAGAAGCCAATCTGAGAAGGCTACATACTGTATGATTCCAAGTATATGACATTCCATTAAAGGCAATACTACAGAGACAAAAAAAGATCAGTGGTTGCCAGGGGTTCAGGGGGTTTCGAGGAAGGATGAACAGATGAAACACAGAACATTTTTATGTCAGTGAAACTATCTCGTGTGATACTGTAATGGTGGATGCATAACATTATGTATTTGTCAAAACCCAAAGAACTGTACAATACCAAGAGTAAACCCTGGGACTTCCCTGGTGGTCCAGTGGGTAAGACTCTGTGCTCCCAATGCAGGGGGCCTGGGTTTGATCCCTGGTCAGGGAACTAGATCCCACATGCGGCAACTAAGAGCCCACATGCCGCAACTAAGACCCGGCACTGCATGCATGTATGCATGAATGAATGAATAAATAAATAGAGTGAGCCCTAACAGACTTTAGTTAACAATAACATATCAATATTGGTTCATCAATTACAACAAATGTACCACCCAGCCAAGATGTTAATGCCACACACACACACAATATTAGTAATACGGGAAACTGGGGGGGGGTGAGGGAGAGAAGGAGCATAGAGGAACTTTCTACACTTTCTGGGCAATTTTTCTACAAACCTAAAACTGCTCTAAAAATGAAGTCTATTAAAAAAAAACCCCGGGGGCTTCCCTGGTGGCGCAGTGGTTAAGAATCTGCCTGCCAATGCAGGGGACACAGGTTTGAGCCCTGGTCTGGGAAGATCCCACATGCCGCGGAGCAACTAAGCCCGTGAGCCACAACTACTGAGCCTGCGCGTCTGGAGCCTGTGCTCTGCAATGGGAGAGGCCGTGACAGTGAGAGGCCCGCGCACCGCGATGAAGAGTGGTCCCCGCTCGCCGCAACTGGAGAAAGCCCTCGCACAGAAACGAAGACCCAACACAGCCAAAAATAAATAAATAAATTTATTTTAAAAAAACCAAAATAAACAAACAAACAAAAAAACCCCACACTCCCTAAAAATGAACACTAATGCCAGAAGTAACAATGTACAATGTATAATCCAAAACATGAAGAAAAGAATCAGTATCAGGATGAAACAAGAGTGGCACAATTTAAATGCAAGTCAGGATCCTAACTTTCCATCAGCTGCTTGCAGGCTTCAGTTCTCAACTGAGGGATCAGTCAAAGAAAAGTGGATGCAATTACACAAAATCAAAATATTAGAGATAAAAGAAACTGTAAAGATCACGTACCCCACTCACTCACTTTTTAGATTGAGAGCACGAAACCTAAATGTTTAAACTCCTGTCTTAGCTCCTAGAAGCCAATAGATCTCATCTCTGTTAAGCTACTAACCTCAAATCTAGACCATAAACCCAAGAGACTTTTTGAGCTCTAGCCACTTGTAATGACTGTTCGTGGCAATCTCCAATTACTCTGTCATGTGCTGCTAAGTCATGAGTTGTTCTAGAGAGAGCTGGTAAAGTAGAGAAAAATCTCCCTTGGAATGTAGTTCCTCAAAGAAATAAGAGATGGCCAAGGTATGCTCAGAAGACACCAAAATATTTTCACTGAAGGATGGCATGAGAAATTGCCCCTGACTACTAAGCTACTCCTAAAGGACTATGAAAGGAAATGAAACATAACAAGCTCCAAAAACTGAAGGCAACCACTGCTTAAAACCCCTCTGCACGCAAAGGTTACAACTAGGACAATGTTACTCAGAATCTAATACTTTGTAGGCTAGGGATATTATGAAGCTCTAATGTAATGTATCACTTCTAACAACCACAACAACTACAATGAGAACAGCTCCTGCAAGAGCCAGTTCTCAATTCAATTCCCCCGACTCCATACAGGGTGTGGTCAGTCCCATTCCCAGCACAACCTGACCACGTCCCTCTCAGGTTTCCTAGCCCAGGTCACACACTCTGCTGCTTCGTGACATCTTAAAGATGTCTTTAAAGAATGAGTAGCAGACTTCCTTGGTGGCGCAGTGGTTAAGAATCCATCTACCAATGCAGGGGACACGGGTTCGAGCCCTGGTCCGGGAAGATCCCACATGCCGCGGAGCAACGAAGCCTGTGCGTCACAACTACTGAGCCTGTGCTCTAGAGCCCACGAGCCACAACTGCTGAAGCCCGCATGCCTAGAGCCTGTGCTCTGCAACAAGAGAAGCCACCGCAATGAGAAGCCTGTGCACCGCAACGAAGAGTAGCCCCCGCTCACCACAACTAGAGAAAGCCCATGTGCAGCAACGAAGACCCAACACAGCCAAAAGTAAATTAATTAATTAATTAATTATTTTAAAAGAAAGAATGAGTAGCTGTCAATTTTAAAGAATGACTAAAGTTATACCAGGAATGTCAGGAGTTTTGAACATCAGAGAATCTGATATAGCCATTAACAGATTAAACAATAAAAACTATACATCCCTTTCATTAGATATAAAATACTTTATGATTCAACACTCATTCATGATAAAAAACTTCTTCAAATTAACTAATGTCAATAATATATTAAATGGAAAAAAACAAGTTGCAGATATGTATCACCATTAAAACAAAAATGGAATAAATCTGTCTAAGCATGGTTAAAAAAAAATCTGAAAAAAATATACATAAAACTGCTGTAAGGACTGAAGGGAGGAAGAGACACTATGGATTGTTATATTTGACTTTTTTGATTGTGAGGATGTATTAGTCTAACAAATTTAAAATGGTATTTTTGTTTTAGAAAAGTTAGACTCAATAGTATGCCTAATCATGGCCCATTTAACTTTATATCAAACATACAGAAAAGACCATCTACTAAGAATCATCAGGAAAAAAGTATTCCTCAATTATATAGATCAGTGCAAATTAAATCATCTCTCATTTCCATTTTTCCTCCAAATCCTCATCCTTGTCATATGGGTCACATGCAGCCTCCCACAGGTGGCTCAAGGATAAAGGTCATACCACGTATGTTGCCTTGAACGCTGTGAACATTGATTAAATACATTTTTCAAGAGAAACAATGTGAAACAGCACATTCCAGGCTTCTTGGATCCGTCTTCAGGTCAGTGAACTATACCGGTCAACTCAGAGTGCTCAGCGAGGTTAGGAATGTCTAATTAATCTTTTCATTATCTTCCAAATTTATGGGCAGTTGTTTTCCAGAACTCACTACGTGGAATCTCAACTTTAGAGACACAACGTACTCACCAGACAGTGCAAAACACACTCTGTTCTTAAAACCACATAGCTGCTTATCTTATGGCTATTCTTGGCTCAAAAGACAAGTGAGAAGTGTCTGAGAAGTCTGGAAATGAGAACATCAGTGGCCATCTAACCAGGACACAGATGACTGAAACTCATTAAGCTGCACCATCACACTTCATCCAAACCCTGCTCAAGTGGCCTCAGCCACTGCCCACAAGAGCTGGGAGCAGAAGTCATATTTCTTAGATGAGCAAGATGTGAAAAGCCCACAGAAACAGAAAATGCTCCTTACTCTTCAAGAATGCTGTGCCTCATTTTTGCACTATCAACTGCTTTGCAGATATTTCTTCTAAGCAGATCGGGAAACCATTAACAATACCATGTGAATAAATGAAAAGCATACAGTATCCTTAGCATATTCCCCAAAACTTTTTATTTCTGATTACTTGAAAGCAAATAGTAGAAGGCAACTAAATACTTCACCATGGTGCATATTATAATATTGCTAAGACAAACTGGACTCTTTTTTTTTTTTATTTTTTTTATTTTTGGCTGTGTTGGGTCTTCGTTTCTGTGCGAGGGCTTTCTCTAGTTGCGGCGAGCGGGGGCCACTCTTCATCGCGGTGCACGGGCCTCTCACTGTCGCGGCCTCTCCCGCTGCGGAGCACAGGCTCCAGACGCACAGGCTCAGTAGCTGTGGCTCACTGGCCTAGCCGCTCCGCGGCATGTGGGATCTTCCCGGACCGGGGCACGAACCCGTGTCCCCTGCATTGGCAGGTGGATTCTTAACCACTGTGCCACCAGGGAAGCCCTGGACTAATTCTTGATGAAAATATTTATCAGATGCATAGTGCAACCTACATGTCCATTGAATCAACAAGATCTGCAAGCAAATTTCACAAATGTGATGAAATAGATACTAGGATCAAATTAAGTAAGTTTGTCGAGAAGACGTGCGAAATCACTCCATAAAGCAGTTGAAGAGACTTCCATTCCCCTGTCTGCAGGAGGCAGCATGCATTCTGATCTGTTCCATCCCAAGAAGCAAAGGGCCTGCCCTGCAGGGAAGGGCCCCTGTGACAGCTCTTGCTAGTGATTAGGCCCTAAGCCTGTCTGCTCTAGATGTGAAACTTAGGGAGCTTATTTGGCTGCAGATCAAGGCCACAACTGTCAAGCATCTTTATTGGTAATAAAAGTGATATTCCTATCTCCATCTGTCTGACTGTGTGAATTCCACTCTTTTCAATTGTTTCAGAAACAACTAAGAAGAGGTTTTTTTTTTTTTTATGTATAGAAGTACATCTCACTTTACTGTACTTTGCTGTATTGTGCTTCACAGACGTTGCAGGTTTTTTGTCTTTTTAATTTTATTGAAGTATAGTTGATTTACAATGTTGTGGAGAGGTATTCTTTAATTGGCTTCATCACACCTCATAAAACCCACCTCCAAAAGAACCTAAAATCAGTGCTCTTAGCCCTTATATAATCTACGATCAAATGTTTTTAGAACAAAAATTCATAATTCTTAGGAGAACCAGTTTATAATGCTGTAACTACTTATGAGATGAGTTTCAAAGACACACTAGTTCGTCAGGCTCTTCGAAACTCAGAGAGAAAAACAAAACAAAACAAAACAACGGCAAAAAAACACAACAGCAATGTGAGAACAACTGGAGTATCCCAAAAGTCAGAAAACAAATAAAACTGAGTAAAAAATTAAAATTCAAATGTGATAAACATCTGTCTGTGGGCAGGGGGAACAGGATGATTTGTGCCAGGACAGGGACAATGACACAGGCTTTCTCCACAGAACCATTTCACACCATTCCTCAAGGGAGAGGACAGCTCTCTTTGGGGAAGATACTGGAGACCTCCCCTACCCCTTAACTCTAAAAAAGCCTAATACGATTGATTTTTTTTTTAAGCCTCAGTTGAACAGGCCTAAAAGGATTGTTCCCTAACTGCTTGATGCCTGAAATTCTTCCAAGAAAAAGAAAAGCCTTTTAAACTGCAATTAGAAGTAAATGGCTTAAAATGTGCTTTAAAATGGTTGAGAAGTAATGCATTTGCTACAACTCTATTTTATCTAATTATGAATAAATGACATCAGAGCCATCCTGGCTTAGATGGAGGGAAGGAGATGAGAACACAAGGGCAATAGGTGCCTTTAGTGGGAGAGAGGTCACTGCAGAGGGAGGTGCAGGTTGGGGTGGGAGAGAAGGATGTAAAACCATTATTTAAAATGATGATGTACTAGAAAACTCAATGACAAAGGAAAGTGTCCATGACATATACCGGACCAAGTTATAGAACAGGAAAGGCTACAAGGTAACTGACTTAGCTCAGGCCCTGGGACCTTGTCCTAATAAGTTTCCCCACCACGGATACCATAAAGAGTGTCGTCACAGGCTTCCCTGGTGGCGCAGTGGTTAAGAATCCACCTGCCAATGCAGGGGACACGGGTTCGAGCCCTGGTCCGGGAAGATTCCACATGCCGTGGGGCAACTAAGCCCGTGCACCACAACTACTGAGCCTGCGCTCTAGAGCCGAGCCACAACTACTGAGCCCACGTGCCACAACTACTGAAGCCCATGTGCCTAGAGCCCATGCTCTGCAACAAGAGAAGCCACCGCAATGAGAAGCCCACGCACCACAACGAAGAGTAGCCCCTGCTCACCACAACTAGAGAAAGCCCGTGCATAGCAACGAAGACCCAACACAGCCAAAAATAAATAAATTAAATTAAATTAAATTTTAAAAAGTGTCGTTAGATTAATTTTCCTAAAGCTGGAGTCTGATTATTGCTAGTCCACTCCAAAACCTTCAGTAGCATCCCTCTTCCTTCGAAATGAGGTCAAAATGATTCAGTGAAGGATTGATGACTTGTGTGATCCAGCCACAACTTATTTTTCCCAATCTTATTTTCTTCTTTACTACGTTATACCCCATTGCTTCAGCAAAATTTAGCTTTTCTCCAAACGCACAGTCTCTTCCACTTCAGTGCTTTCCTCATCCGTCTCTCTCCCCAGACTGCCCTGTGCCTCAATTCTCTTCCTTCGAAGGCTACAGTTCGCACTTTAGCTTCTCTGGTCCTCCATCCACAGAACAAGGCCTACTGTGTGTCAGGCACTCTGCTGAGGCTGTACCTAAATTATATTGTTCAATCTTCACAACTACCCTGTGACGTAGGTACTTTTTTGGGGGGGGCGGGCGGTGGGCTGTGCCGAGCCACTTGCGGGATCTTAGTTACCCGACCAGGGATTGAACCTGTGCCCTTGGCAGTGAAAGCTCGGAGTCCCAACCACTGGACCACCAGAGAATTCCCCTGAAGTAGGTACTTATCATCCCTAAATACCAGAAGAAGAAACTGTCTTAGAGAAATAAAATATTGTAGTCCCCCCTTAGTCATAAGGGATACGTTCCAAAACCCACAGTGGATGCCTGAAACCACGGATAGTGCTGAACCTCACGTATACGATATTTGTTCCTATATGCACATACCTATGATAGAGATTAATTTATAAATTAGGCACAATAAGAGAATAGCCAAATCGATAGCATCACTACTCTTGCACTTTGGGGCATTTTTTTTTTTTTTTTTTTGGCTGCGTTGGGTCTTCGTTGCTGTGCGTGGGCTTTCTCTAGCTGCGGCGAGCAGGGGCTACTCTTCATTGTGGTGCGCAGGCTTCTCATTGCGGTGGCTTCTCTTGTTGCAGAGCACAGGCTCTAGGCGCACAGGCTTCAGTAGTTGTGGCACGAGGGCTCAGTAGTTGTGGCGCGTGGGCTTAGTTGCTCTGCGGCATGTGGGATCTTCCCAGACCAGGGCTCGAACCCATGTCCCCTGCATTGGCAGGCGGATTCTTAACCACTGAGCCACCAGGGAAGCCCTGGGGCCATTATTAATTAAAATAAGGGTTTATCACACAAGCACTTCGATGCTGCAACAGTCGATCTGATAACCCAGACAGCTTCTAAGTGACTAATAGGCAGGTAGCATATACAGTGTGGATACGCTGGACAAAGAGATGGTTCACATACCAGGTAGGATGGAGCAGGATGGGGTAAGATTTCACCACACTTCCCAGAACAGTGTGCTATTTAAAACTTATGAAATAGTTACTTCTAGAATTTTCTATTTAATATTTTTGGACAGCAGTTGACCGTGGGTAACAAATCACAGAAAGCTTAACCGCAGATGGGGGGACTACTGTAACTTGTCCAAGGTTCCTACAATAATAAGCAGTAAATGAGGATTTGAATTCAGGCACTCTGACTCCAGAGCCCAAAGCCATAACCACTGAGCCTTTCAGTGCTACATATCCAGAAGGACTCTCTTCTCTCCTCTCAACTTCCATTATCCTTTATCTGTTTACACTAGTTAATGATAATAGAATAAAAAGTGAGGTGATATGTATGTATCCATATGCATTTTGCACATGTATGTATGTAATATGTATATACGTGTCTCTCTAGACTCTAAGGCACTTGAGACCAAGGTCCATCTGTGTGAGATCTGTTTTTGTATCTGCTTGGTATCCAAAACAGTGCCCTGCTCATATAGGTGGGTACTGGATAAAATGTTCTATGAATAAATGAAGCTATGTTATCAGTCCTATGCTCTGTTTTTCAAACAAGTAGTTTCTTACAAAAGTTTGGCTCCCAAGGAGTTCACTTATCTAGGTGTCAAGAGGGATGTATTTCACATTAACTGATAGCAATGAAGCCGTTAGTCCTATACAAGTTGGGGATGAGGTGAATGAATAGTGAAGGAACTAAATATCCTTAAGAGCTATTGCCTCTATTAAAATATATTAGAGACTTCTCATAAGAATTAGAAACCCCAGGTTGGTTTGAAATTACGGTAGTGCTTTGACCATTAAGGAAGGAAACACATCATAGGCACTGGATTAGTCTGGCAATGGAAGCAAATGAACAGTTGAAGGGGGATTTGAATTTTTTTTCTCCTCTGCCTGGAAAGACTATAGAGAATTGGATGTCAAGGTAATGACCTCAATATTATATCCCAAGTCATCAACAGCTGGAGGTCCTTCACCAGCCTCCCACTGACAGTCACAGACCCCTGCGTTCCCATCTGCTGCAGAGGCAACAGGGCTCTTAAGAGGAAAGGCACAGTCAAAATCTTATAGTCTCCAGACTCTCCACCTTGATGGCAGCAGAGGTCACTCTACTTCTGCAGACCCTCTGGCCTGTATTTCCCCCCACTGGAGATAAGGGTTCACCAGCAGGATGTGTGCTCTTTCAATGCACCCTACAGATCGTGGGGTGCTGAGCACTCTAAAATAAGCTCCTGAAGCCCCTTACCAGTCGCTAGGGACATGCTAATCCCATCACCACTTCACCAGGGGGGTATTTTATTTTATTTTATAATTAATTTTTATTGGAGTATAGCTGCTTTACAATGTTGTGTTTCTGCTATACAGCAAAGTGAATCAGTTATTCATATATCCACTTTTTTATTTTTCTTAATTTTTATTGGAGTATAGTTGCTTTACAATGTTGTGTTTCTGCTATACAGCAAAGTGAATCAGTTATTCATATATCCACTTTTTTTTTTTTTTTTCCTCCTGCTCTTTTCTCCACCTTAGACTTTTTTTATAGCTACTTTTTTATTTTTATTTATTTATTTATTTTTGGCTATGCTGGGTCTTCGGTTCGTGCGAGGGCTTTCTCTAGTTGTGGCAAGTGGGGGCCGCTCTTCATCGCGGTGCGCGGGCCTTTCACTATCGCGGCCCCTCCCGTTGCGGGGCACAGGCTCCAGACGCGCAGGCTCAGTAGTCGTGGCTCACGGGCCCAGCCGCTCCGCGGCATGTGGGATCCTCCCAGACCAGGGCTCGAACCCGCGTCCCCTGCATTAGCAGGCAGACTCTCAACCACTGCGCCACCAGGGAAGCCCCCACTTTTTTTTTTTATATTAACTTTTTTTTTTTTAAACTTTGGGTTTATTTATTTATTTATTTATGGCTGTGTCGGGTCTTCATTTCTGAGAGAGGGCTTTCTCTAGTTGTGGCAAGTGGGGGCCACTCTTCATCGCGGTGCGTGGGCCTCTCATTATCGCGGCCTCTCTTGTTGCGGAGCACAGGCTCCAGACGTGCAGGCTCAGTAATTGTGGCTCACGGACCTAGTTGCTCCACGGCATGTGGGATCTTCCCAGACCAGGGCTCGAACCCGTGTCCCCTGCATTGGCAGGCAGATTCTCAACCACTGCACCACCAGGGAAGCCCCCACTTTTTTATTTTTCTTAATTTTTATTGGAGTATAGTTGCTTTACAATGTTGTGTTAGTTTCTGCTGTACAGCAAAGTGAATCAGCTATACGTATACATATATCCCCTCTTTTCTGGATTTCCTTCCCATTTAGGTCATCACAGAGCATTGAGTAGAGTTCCCTGTGCTATACAGTAGGTTCTTATTAGCTATCTATTTTATATAGTAGTGTATATATGTCAATCCCAATCCCCCAATTCATCCCACCCCCAACCTTCCCCCAGGGGGGTACTTTAAATAAATAACTTGCACCTTCTTTCTTTTAAGGTTTTCCTTACACAGCTGGTAGCCAGAGCTATTTAGGAAGTTATCAACGATACTTTTAATATTGAAATGCTGGTGTGTATTTAACCCAGTGGGGCTTTTAACAACGTATATTAATTTAAAATGTTTATGTTTTCAGGATTTGCTTAAAGATAAGAGACAACTAAAGCTACAGAAAAGAGGAGCCCAAATATTAAGCCGTTCCCTTTCTCATAATTCAAGTACAAATGACAAAGTCCAACAATGTCGGCAAGTCCTGGCTCCACCTCTTATCTCAGTAGTTTTTAATACAAACTAACACAAGGGTAGTCTTACTTCTGATTCAGAAGATGGGGCATTAAAAAATGTAAACCAGCCCATCCCTGTGCAGAGAAGCATGAAAAGAGAGTCATGTCCAAAGGACAGAACCCCAAAGGTTTTCTTACATTAGAGACAATGTGAATGGCCTCACATAGCCACTCCTCTAAGAAGGGAAATAAGAACAGATAGAAGAAGAAACCTGAGCGGCCTGACGTTTGAAATACCTAGAAAAAGTGATTCACAGCAGTCTTGTCAAATAAAATGGGAAGGAAGAAGAGGGGGATAAGGCTGGGGGGGCAGGGGAAGATGATTGTTTTAGCTGAGATGTGGACAGGTTTTTTTTCTTTAAATACCTTAGCCAAGAGAAACAGGTTTCACATGTGTAAGAGCAAGGACAGCTTGGTTCAGAGCCAACTTGTCATGAAGCCCAGTTTCCAACACTTACTAAGAGGCCAAGTTGCAAGGATGTTTTTTCTTGCATGAGGTTCCGGGGGAGGGGATGTAGGGAAGCCCCTTAAGCTACATGTAAATACAAATGAGAAAATGAACAATAACTAGACAGGGTCCTTGAGTAAGCCCAAAATAGTTTAAAGCTAACCAAGCTCTAGGCAAGATCCAAAGACCTCGGTGAATAAAAAAAACTATTTCACCCAGTGTTGTAAGTATCCTGGGAGCTAAAGTGAGGGCTTCCATCCTCATCGGCTCCCTGGAAAATGCTTCAATTTGTAAGGAGAGTAAAAGAAAAACCAAAGCTTTCAACTCTCCAACATACATGGTTAGACAGTTAGTTATGGAGGTTCTTCAATTCTTTTCCCTTTCTCCAAGTCAGTCCCCTGAACACCATAGTATAATAGTCTAAGGCCACAATTTCTGGAATAGCAGTCATAAAATATCAGCCATTGACTACCTAAAAAAAAAACCTCACAGTATCCTCAAATGAAAGTAATGTTTAGTTACATTAATTTCCATCTAATTCGTTAGTATTTTTCAAAGGCATTAGCCCTGAAAACTCTTTTGGAAGATGTCAGTCAAAGCCACAAACAACTAGAAGAAAACAGACATTGGTATGATATCGAAGGAAGTCAAGTGCTTGAAGGAAGGGCAGCTGCTTCCAGAACACTTACACTGTTTTCCCGTGTATAAATCCAAAACCACCTTCTTCCCATCACTCTATGCATGACCCCTCTGCCACCTTTTGCATTTAAAAATCTTTTTAAGCTTCCATTTCTAATAGCCGACTTCAAAAAAAATCCATTTAACCAATGACCTTTAGTCTACAAAAGCAGTGATGGAATAATCAGTGACATAAATTTAAATTCCAGACTGCCAAACAAAACTTTCAAAGAGGAGCCACTCTTTCAACTCAACAATAAAAAAGATAAATAACCCAATTCAAATATGGCCAAAGGATATGGAAAGATATCACTCCAAAAAAATATACAAATGGCTAATAAGTAACATGAAAAGTTACTCAATAACATTAGCCATGATGAAAAAGCAAATTAAAAAAATCACTTTATATCCACTAGGATGGCTAAAATATAACAGACAAGAACAAGTGTTAGCAAGGATGTGGAACAATTGGCACCCTTATACATTGCTGGTAGGCTTGTAAAATGGTTCAGCCATGGAAAACAATTTGGCAGGTCCTCAAAAAATTAAATATAGTTATCATACAACTCAGCAATTCACTCCAAGAGAAATGAAGGCATATGGCCCCACAAAAACTTGTATATAAATGTTCAAAGCAGAATTATTCATAATAGCCAAAACATGGAAACAATCTAAATTTTCATCGACTGAGGAATGAATGAGTAAAATGTGACATACCATACAATGGAATATTATTTGGCAACAAAGAAGAATGAAGTACTGATAGTTGCTACAATATAGATGAACCTTGAAAACATTATTCTAAGTAAAAGAATCCAGTCACAAAAGGCCATGTATTGTATGATTCCATTTATGTGAAATGTCCAAAATAGGCAAATCCATAGAGACAGAAAGGAGGTCAGTGGCTACCTGGGGAGACGGAAGGTAAATGAGAAATGAATTCTAATGTGTATGGGGCTTCTTTTTGGAGTGATGAAAATGTTCTGAAATTAGACTGTAGTGATGTTTGTACAATCCTGTGGCTACTAAAAAGAAAAAAAAAAAAGAACCCACTATTTGACTGGTAGTTATAACCAGGTTAAAGACAAGAATAACGCACACACGCGCACACACACACACACACACACACACACACATTATGGCTTATGAATCTCCTGTTATACAAGCAGAACGCTAGGAATCAGGAATCAGAAGCTCTGGAGCTAGAAGGGATCTGAGAAAGCATCCGGACCATCATCTTACCCGTGGAAAAAACTATGGTCAAAAGGGGGAAAATGACCCTGTCTAAGGCAGACTTGAGGCTAGAACTGAAGTCAAGGCCTTACCCATGCCAGATCCTCCAGTCTCTCTAACTTACAACTTGTCAGAACTATCCCAATTGGATCACCCAATTGGCTGCTGGAGGCATCAGCCTCTACAGTGCAGCTCAGCCCTTCTCCAGAGGCTGCAATTGTTTTAAGGCAACTCTCTTGAATCTGTAATATATATTCATTAAACTTTGAATATGGAAAAGGCTAGTCACGCACTTATTAATCTTTTACTATTTTGTGCTTCTTCCTCACCAATTTTCCTGCCCTTTAGCTCTTTGGAAGTGTCCATAACAGAAAGAGGTGTTATTTATTGAGCCATCTCAGTGTGGATTTTTCCCAGGCTTGCACATAGATTACAGGAGACGTTCCTGGATGAAGGAAAGGAGATTCAGCAAACTGGCCCCATCCCTTGCCCCAGACTGGTTGGAAGAAAAGGTACAGTGGTTCCCTCCTCTAACCATTTTGAATCACTCAGGTTTTATAAGATTTAAATACCCCTTAAGACTTGGTGGCTCCTTGAAATAATGCCGTTTGTGGGGAGTTAAAAAAGCAGAAGGGGAGGAGGCAGGGGCTCTTCTACACAAAGATAAAACTTGCTTCTGAGAGTCCTCAAAGCTAAGAAGGCATGAAAGTCCAAGCCCGAAAACAGCCTTTATTTGAGATTAGCGTAAAACGCTTCCCTCGACCAAAGTAATAAGGAAGAAGGGTCATTGCTGATGGGCAGCTGACCAACTAGGAAGGAGACTCAGCTATACCTGTGACCACAATCATGGGAATGAGGCAAAATGATACTTCTTAGGAGATACAACATTCCTAAGTTTGCAAAATTGTGGTTAATTTCCATGAGAGGAACCTGTACGAAGGCCGAGAAGCTGCCTTCCTCAGAGACAAGCAGAGCAGGGAAGAAAGCCAAAGGAAGGGGGGGGGAGACAAATGAGAGTCCCCCACACCCCCTACCCCCATCTCCGTCATCTCCATCAACCCTGAGGCAATCAGGTGTGGTAAGAGTCCGCGTCCCTATTTTACAAAAGGAGTCTGGGATTTAGAAGAATTAAGCAGCCTACCCAGGTCACACAGAGAACGTGGGGCAGGCTGGAGTTTGAATCCTGTTCCGCTGGACTCCACAGCCTGGGCTCACAGTGTCACATGACCACCTGCTCACCTTCCTTCCCATAGAAGCTTCTCTCTCTCCATCCCTTTCCTGTGCGTTATCTATCAGTATTTATGTTGTTGACCCTCCAAACACAGCCCAGGAGAGATGCACCTAGCACCCCCTTGCTAAATCCCTTCCCCCAGTAAGTAATGAGAAAAGTTCAATATTATGAATATTCCAACAGACTGGGAGAGTTTAGGATCATTGGGAAACGATCCCATCAGATGTGGAAACCAACTTCCTGTGCTGGAAACTACCCATTGATTGGTGTAATAAGAAGACCAAAACCTTTCATTTAATTAAAATTGGTCTTCTGGAATCCAACGTGGGGAAGGAGAGAGGGGGAGACAGCTATCGATGAAAGATAACTGAAAAGAAAAATCTCATTCATGAATTTCAAGAAATCATACAGTAGGAACATGGAGATTAAGCCAGAACTACAGGGGAAATAACAGGATAAAAGAGACAAAGCAGTTTAGGGGTTTGGGTCTCATAACTAAAAGTAATGGTTAACCACTATGATCTTTACAACAGAGACAGAGATTAAATATTTCAAAAAGATAAAGAAACAAGACAAAAAATTTAAAGCAAAGCAGCAGATGGCTAAATACTCCAATGACAAAGATGAAAAACAAAACTGCCCCACCAGGATAGATAATCTGCATGGTAAGGCAAGGCAAGTCACTTACCTATCTATATATACATATATGTACATACACTAGAGAAAAACGGGACCTTTTCCCAGGCAGATAGCTGCTACACAAGAAAATCAAACATGGGTCAAATACATTTATTCATCTGTTATAGTATTATCAAGTCCCTACCATACAAGGTTCTTTTGCTTAGGGGAGTCAAAAGTATATGAAATCTAACCAAAGAGGCCTAAATGAGACCCCCACCACAACAAAAAAAGAGTACTGGTTAAACACAAGTGTTGAAAAATGTACTGAAGCATAAAATATATATATGTTGAAAGCTGGCTTGTACTAATAGTATCGAGCATTTATTACATTCCAGATATTGTTTTAAGCACTTAACTGTAAAGCATTTACAGAGATAAGAATTATTATCTTCATTTTACAGGAGGTTTAATAACTAGCCCCAAACCCCACGGCTACTAAATTCTAGGCACTTTACAAAATCTGTCTCACTTCTTCATGACGAGTCTTAACTTCGTTACACATATTTAAAAACCGAGGTTAAAAGAGGTTAAGTGACTTGCCCAAGGTTACACAGCTAGTAAGTGGGTACAGCCAGTGTTCAGGCCAGGTCTATAGCACTCAAAAAAGCATCTGTTCCCTCTTATGTTACCATGTGACATTCCTAAAACAAATTCTTGAGTGGAACTAAAAAGAAGGAACAGAAAATGCCGTCTTCAAAATGGTGGCTCCAGCTAACAGAAGGGAGACCATTAAACAAGGTGATTAGGGGCAGAGGCCCTAGAGCCAACCTGCCAGGACTCAAATCCCAGCCACAATACTCGGTGTGCAACTCTGGGCATGCTGTGCCTCAGTTTCCTCAGCTGTAAAATAGGATAACAACTGTACCCTCTCAGAGGGGTTGTTGGGAAGATTAAATGAGCCAGTACTTGGAAACTTGGAAAATATCAGAACAGTGTCTGACACAAAGCAGTGGGGGCAGGTCGGGGAGGGTGGTAGAGGAAAAAGAAAGAAAGGGGGAAAAAAAATAAAGACTGCTCAAAAAAGAATAATTGAAACAAAGCAAACATGGGTAAGGGCCTTAGCCCAATCCACCCTGCTGTGATAATGCTTTTATTTGGGCTTTTGGGCTAAACCCTGGCCTAGGGGAAGCCAAGGCTCTTCCTTATCGTAACATTGCAGCTTCCCTGTGACATAGTGCTCCTAACAGAGTGATTCCAAGCATGAAAATCTGAGACATTTCAGATGATCCTAGGACGCCTGGGGCTCTAAAAAAAGCTACTCTCTTCTTCCACGGTGTTTCTTCCTTTGCAATCTCAAAAGCAATCACATCACCGGCAGAGCCTGACCATGGTAGTTGAAAGCTTTACAGGGATTTGAAATAGCAGAAGTATGTGGTTTCTGAAGGAAAGGGAAGGCAATATTCCCAACCTCCTCCAAAGTTCAGAGGTTCCCTTATGGAAAACAGCGTTGAAGTCCAAATACCACCTGATACTGAGAAGCCCGTGGCTCAAGAAGGTCCAGGGAAATTGGCAGTAAAGTTGAGCAGGAGCCACTAACAAGTCCCAGGTCTGGGCCCTACATCCTGTGGAGCTGGACACTCAGAGAATGAATGGGGGAAATGGCAGCCTCGCCTCCAGCTACCGCGCTCAAACTTCAGCCCAAAGGAAGCCATCTCGGTTCAGGGAACGGGGCCACTCTTGGGGCTCCTCTTGGTTGTCAGGGGTCATTACTTTCCTGCTCATCGCAAAACCTTCCCCAAACCTGCTCCTCCTCTCCACTCTCCTCTCTCTGACCACTATTTGCACAGCCATTCAGACAGGACTGAAGACTCAGGTCACCTTGCACCTGTCTCCCCTGTGTCTCCATCAGTCATCAAATCCTATGTGTCACAGCACCACCTCAAACACTACCTGCGCCGACCCCTTCCTCTATGCCCATGGCCATCACTCAGTCCCAATCAAAAAGAGGTGAACGATCAGAACAGCTTCCCAGCGGGCCTTCTGCTTCCTGTCACTCACCTCACTCCAACCCACGCTGTGAGTCTCCAGTTGACTCACTGGCTTAAATTTCCAGTTCCTGTGTCAGTCCACGGCTATGTCATCCCCTGGTCGCCTAAATGGCCCCTGGTGCCCCTCTACAAAAACTAACCCTTAGATCTATGTTAGAACTCTGTGATCACTCCCACCTCCCACGTCCCAAATCACATACCCCATCGAATTTCCCATTACCCTAATCAGTTTCCTTACAGCTTCTAAAACATATCAAGTCCCTTCCTACTTCTGTACCATTATGTACATGTCTTTGCCCGACTCAAGCCATCAGCCCGTTTCAAGCTCCACCAAGGAAGCCTCTCCTGACCACACCTCCCTCAACTTGCCCTCTCCTTCCCTGAATTCCTCTAGCACTGATGTTCTGCACCACATCACTTTCTGTACAACACTGCTGGATGCTTAGTATGTGCCAGGCGCCATTCTAAATGTTCTATGTTCATTTAATCCTTATAACAACCTGATGGAATTACTCTCATTTTACAAACGGACAAACTGAGGCAAAGAATGGCTAACTGGCCCAGGGCCCACAGCAGAAGTCCTGAAGCCAGGATTTAACCTGGCGCCAGATCCCACACTCCTCACCATATATAATAATTACAGACCGCTTCATAGGGCGTTGTGATGATAAGTTCCTCAATAGTGGGGACACAGCCCTTCTTCAAAGCTGCATACGAGCTAATATCCCATAACTGAGGAGAGGAAACAAGGTCAACCTCCGATCAGGGACCGGGGTTGTACCTGATGCCTCACAGTACCTGAAAGAGGAGCTTTTCTCCTCTTGGGAGGCTGGGGGGCACCGGGATAACGAGGCAGCGAGCGAGCTGGAGTGCCCTTAAACTACCACCTGATCATGGGAGTATTCCAGTGTAAAATCCACCTCGAGTACCAAGACACTCTGTCTGCCTTTGCCTGCACACTCTGCACCTCAGAGTCTCCATCTTTGGGGTCCCGGATGCTACGGTGAGAAATACCTGTTTTAAGGAATTCAGATAAGTTACGTGACACAAATTAGAAGGGGTCACAGAACAATTCAAAAGGTTCCATTTTGGAAACGCTATGAATAAAATGATGATGTCTCCTGAGAGAAAGGGTCTTCGCCTTCATCAGCACCCCTCCGTCCCCCACTCAGCAAGTCCAGGGACAGAGATCATCATCTCTAATACCATTGGCCCCAAGAGGAATGGTTCTCAGAGGTTAGGAACATTACACTTTCAGAGGGCTCTAGAAGGTTCTTTTTTTTTTTTGGCCGCAACTCGCAGCATGCAGGATCTTAGTTCCCCGACTAGGGCTCGAACCCGTGTCCCCTGCATTGGGAGCGCGGAGTCTTAACCACTGGGAAAAGGGAAGTCTTCACTGCCAGGGAAGTCCCTAGAAGGTTCTGAGAGATCGTCTTTCTCCCTTAAACACATCCAATCAAAGGCATGGATAGTCAAGGGAGGCCACGGGTGGCCCTCAAAGAAGTTTCCCCAGTACCACAGGTAAGTTTCCCATGCTGCCACCACCCAGGGAAGAAGGATTTGCCCCGAAAGCACTGAGACTCCCTCACCTGTGTCCCCTGCAGGGTAGCATGCCAGTGACTGGGAATGTCGAAGCTTCTTTACTACAACATGCGATCGTCAGAAGATATAAAAAACACCATATAAACTACACAAACACATGAAGAAGCACAGTTCTTCTCCATGTTAGCCTAGGGCACGCGTTAATACAATTATCTGTCAGTATCCACAGGGGACTGGCTCCAGGAACCCCCAGATATCAAAATCCACGGATGCTCAAGTCCCTTATATAAAACGGTGTCGTGTTTGCATATAACCTACGCACATCCTCCTGTACACTTTAAATCATCTCTAGATTACTTATAATACTTAATACAATGTAAATGTTATGTAAACAATTGTAAATACAATGTAAATGTTATGTAAATAGTTGCTGGAGTGTGGCAAATTCAAGTTTTGCTTTTTTGGAACATTCCGGAATTTCTTTTTCCAAATATTTTCAATCTGCAGTTGGTTGAATCCACAGATGTGTAACCTGCAGATACAGAGTCTGTATGTATAATAAGATCTGAGCCTTTTTACAGCCTCCTCTAGTTTTACTTCCTAATTTTAATCCACTCCTGATGAAAATCCCACAGGGCTCTCTCTAAAGCAGGGATTCTCAACTTTAGCACTATTGACATTTTGGGCCAGATAATTCTGGGTTTGGGGAGGTTGTCTTGTGCACTGTATGATGTTTATAGCATCCCTGGTCTGACGCCGGTAGCACGGCTCCCTGACTCCCAAGCTGTGACGACAGACATCACCAGCATCAGGGGTGGGGAGGATCACCCCTAGCTGATAATCACTGCTCTAAAGAAACTAAAGAAGCTCAATTTGGTCTGAATCCCAAACAGCACTCCCACCCACCCAATTTCAAGTTGAAATTACTTTTCCCCCAGTTTCCCAAACCCCAGATAGTGCTCCCCAGAATTCTATTGACAAAATCACCCTGAATAAGATTCTCCAACTCCTGGCAAGAAGGATCTTCCTCCTTCTTCCTATCTGTCACTTAAGCCTCCTTCATGGTTTCTCAGCTATTTCTCTAGAAAGGCTGTAAGGTTCCTACTCAGTCACCCCTGGGCCCACCAGCTTACCCTTCTATCACAGAGCATGTGAAGGCCTTTGCCCCAAGGCCCAATTACATGCTTATTATCTGGTCACAGACAGGGGCAAACCAGACTCTTTCCTGGCACCCTCAATGTCATTTGTCATAGAGGACTTCAGGAAAGCCATTCTATGAGCAGAAACTAGAGGGAGAAAAATGTACTAAAAGAGGGTTTGTGAAAGGCCCCAAATAAATGGGTTTCATTAAAAAAAATCATTTACAGAAGATAGAAATCAAGAGTCTGCTAAGATAGTCAAGGCTTCTGAGAAAAAGAAAAGGATAATGTGAAACTGTAACTAATACAGACAAGAACAAAACAAAACACAAAAAACAGACCAGAAGGGGACTAAGAATTAAGTCTCCTTGCAAATAACATGTAAGAAAGAATATGAGAACACTTGAAAGTCCAATAGAAATAAACATAATAGTAACTGCTGAGTTGCCAATTAAAAAATTTGTCTTCAAGAACAAAGAGGCAAAAGATCTACATAATTAGGTAGGAAAAATAAAAATGATACTAGAGGCAATTAAGACTTCTAAGATCAGATAATATTAATAAATGTACTAACAGATTCGTATGCCTTTGTCTCTAATCATTTTGCCTCCTCCTCCACCTCCTTGATCATTTCAGACAGATTTTCTCCAAATGGCAGGAACCACCCATTTGGAAATCCAAATGTCCCCGTGCCAGTGGCTGCCAAACCACATGCAGAAATAGCAGTGCTGCAGAGAAACATGAAATTTAACAAATTACCCCCAAAGAATGTCTCCTTTAGAAAGGGTTAAAGGCTGAGAAAAACAGGAAACTGCTCTTGAAGCTTTTTTGGAAGGCAACTATGCTTGCTCATCACCACAGAAGCTTTTTGGAGTAGAAAATGTGTACAAATCTTCAACGATTTTATGAAGACTGTAGTGCATACTGAGGGCACAGGTCTCTGGGACCTATAAATAAGAACACGAACCTGAAGCTCGTTGAAAGAAAAGCTAGAGGAAAGTGTATCTAAAAACCAAACCCTGACCAACTTCTATCTGACTTTATAGACCTGACTGAACGGTTCATATTAACACCCATAAATACAGGAGAAAAGAAAAATATGCACACCAAAAACCCCTCCATTCAACGCCAAGTATACAGATTCTGGGAGGCCGTAGGGCTGAGCCAACATTCCCAGTGCATTCACTGTCCACCGAGCTGACTTTTTAAAAAACTTCCTCTAGGTGTCTGAAGCCCCTGCCTCTGCAAAAAGACTTAGATTACTAAAAAAAAAAAACCCACAAAAACTGGCATCCTTCAAACAGCTTGAGGCTCTTTGAGGATGGAGCTGTGAGGAGCCGTATGGAGTCCAACACTGGGCACAACACAGGCACTTAAATAAGGGTCAAAGAGTTGATCCATCTTCCTCTCCATCAGAATTCAGGAATCCTTTCCTAGGGTCTCAGAGGAAGAAAAGCACCTCTCTCCTCAGACTCTATCTCCCCTATAATCTGTTCACTCCATTATACCCATGATGTAGCTTGATAGACTCAGTTTAAAACTATACAACTTTGTAGCCTTCTGAGCTTGGCCAAGTGGCTTAAACTCTTGTTTCCTCTTCTGTAAAAGAGGGGTTGACTCCCTAGCTCCCATGGTTGCTGGGTGAATTAAACAAGATATAACAGGAAATGTGCTTCCCCCAGTACCTGGACACAGAAAGAATTCAGTCTGTGCTGTTAACATTATCCCAGCATCTTCAGTTGCCCCCTTTCTATCAGGTTCTTCCATCGCCTCAGATGTGGTCAGAACACAGGCAAAAGGCTTCACTGAGTCCCACTGCTCCAAAGCCATCTTACTTCAATTCTTCCTGTCCTTGCTGAACTCTGGAAGTCAGTGATCTACACCCACTGGCCTCACAATAGACTCCCTACCCACTCACTGCACAGACCCTCAAGGCAACCATCAGCTTTTCACCTCCTTAATGAAACAGCAACTCACACAATCCCCAAATCCAATTTCTGTTTTCATTGTCCACGATCTCTGAAGCACTCGACAGTCGATCAAACTTTCCCTTAAATTTTCTCTTCCCTTGATCACTATAGCATGGCCTTCCTAGACTTCCCTTCAGCTCTTGCTGTTTCCTCCGGTGGTGGCTCCTCTGGTGTGGAAATGCTGGGGGCTCAGTACTCTTTCCCCTCTTTCTCTGGACATGCTTGCCCTCGCCATTTTCCACCAGGACGAACCCCACGGTTACCAGGGCTGACTGTCAAGGAGCCTAGGCAGAGTCTTGTAAGTATGTGAAGGAAATCCTGCCAGGACAGATTTGATCTCTGCGAATTTGCTGAAACGCAAAGCCAGGAGTACTGGCCAAGGTGGGAAGGCAATGTTTGTGGCCGAAATAATGTGTGAAAACAACAGCTTGAAGTGGTAGGTTGACAAAATGTCTACATTTCTCATGACATCCCAGCCCTGACAGGTACAGTGTGGTGGTTAGGAATGTGGACTCTGGGCTCCACACCGAATCCTGACTCGTCCACTAACTAGCTCTCTGACCTTGGTCACGTTAGTCTGTCTCAGTTTTCTCATCTGTAAAATGGGGATAACAATACCTATTCCTATGGCTTTGTGAGGATTCAACGTCAAGTATTAGCACGGTGTTTAGAATATAGTAAGTGCACATGAAATTTTAGCTGATTTTGCCCTCTACTTACTCTGTGTTCAGTCTTAGTCTAAAAAAGAATGTCAAGTAGGATGCCCCATCACTGACAAGGGGGAATAATCCACACAGGAAACAGAGTAAGGAACAATGCTCTGAATTATCTGCATATAATAACCCAGAGGAGGGTATCGATTTATTCGGAGTCTCCCCCAAAACCTCTAATGCTCCTAACACTTGTTTAACAAAAAAAAGTCCCTGATTCTTTTACTAGCCACCAGCTGCTAACAACACTGAGTCTGCAAGTTTGACTAGATGGACTCACTTCCAAAAAGAACTTCAAGATTTTGTGGCTCGGGTTGTTGTGAACTCCAAACGTCAGTTGTTTTAATAAAGAAGCCATTACCTATATCATCTTCTGATCAGAAAGCTTCAAGTTATACTTGTTTTTGAATATAAGTCATCGCACAAGTGCCTACATTAGAAAAAAAAATTTTTTAATAACAAAATTTTTTAAAGATGTTAGCATTTCTGAAAGAGTCTCTCTCCTTTCTCCTGCTTCCTCAGCATTTTTATAGAATTTCAGAGCTGGAGGGAGCCTTCGGTATTTTTGAAGCCGAGGCTTTCATCAGCAGCTACATTTGCAAACTCCTCTGAGTCCTCGGCTTGGGTGAGGGGCTGATGACAAACCAGAAGAGAAGGGGACTCCTTTGGTGCCACGCAAGTCTGCCAGGCCTACTGCACTGGAAACGGCTCAGCCGGTGGGCGCTAATTAATCATATGAGAACATGCCATTCCTTGGCTGTTTTTTTAAAATATGCAAATAGAAAATTTAAATGTGATGATGTTACAAAAGCTGGTACTCTAATGATTCTTAGAGTAAAAAAGCAGATGTTAGGGGGAAGGGGGGGTGGGATGAACTGGGAGATTGAGATTGACATATATACACTATTGATACTATGTATAAATTAGATAACTAATGAGAACCTACTTGTATAGCACAGGGAACTCTACTCAGTACTCTTTGGTGACCTAAATGGGAAGGAAGGAAACCCAGAAAAGAGGGGCTATATGTATACGTATAGCTGATTCACTTTGCTGTACAGGAGAAACTAACACAACATTGTAAAGCAGCTATATTCTAATAAAAATTAATTTAAAAAAATAAAAATTTAAAAAATTAAAAAAATTTTTTTAAAAAGCAGATGCTGTATTATTCTGATTCATTAGCTTATCTTACTACTTTCAAGACCAGCTCTAGTCCCAATAAAACTTAGTTCCAAGCCCACCTGTGTTTTGTTGTTTAAAGAGCCATGTTCAGAAGAGAGGTGGAACCTATTCTTTGACAAATGGTTTTGAAAGACAGTCTTTACATAGACTATCCTTTGGATACGCTGTGTTAAGTTTTTTGTACCAATCACAGATCCAGGTGGCCTAGAGGGCATGATTAGTTCTTGTTTTAACTTTTGGACAAACTAAGAAATGAAGCTATAAAAATAGATGTTTCTCTGCTCTCTCCTCCCCAGTGTTGCCAAGCTTGTTGCTTTTATCCGTAATCCTTATCTGCCTGCATGACAGTCTTATTGTTTTCTGCTATTAAAATATTACAGTTGCACAATATAAGATCACATCCAACTCAGCATCTTCCCAACAGAAAGAATCAATCCCTTTAATGATCACTTTTGAGGTCTAACTGTACTGCTCCCCAGAGAAGAGGCAATAAGGCCCTGGGACAGTAGCTGTGGGTAGGGAACCAGCCGACATGTCCCCAGCAAGGCAATGAGCACAGAACAAAAACAGTAGGTGCCATGAAGCCAGACAGGCCCAGGTTTAGAGTCCAACTCTGATATCTACTAAGCTGAATGACTCTGAGCACGTTACACAATTCTTAAATGGGTCTATTCGCCACCTAACTCGGAGCTGAGGGTGAATTCAATCAGAATGCATCTAAACAGCCTACTGTAATGCCTGGCACAAGGAAGCTTAATGAATGTCTTTTTTCATCCCCAAATCATGGTGCATCTTTAAAAACTGTCCTAGTGAGGGGAAGGGGAAACACTTGAACCTCTTGGCTCGTGACAAAACAGGCAAGCAGACCCATTCATCAAAAAATCAACAGCAATTTAGTTAAGGACTCTTAAAAAAGGGGGGTGGGGGAGAAGAAATACCTACCTTAACTTCTTAGAGCAGGTAGAGGAAGGAAACAATGTCTACCAGGCAACAGGGACACAATGGTGGCCAGGAAAGGGAACCTACATACCGTCAAGGGGCTTGCAGTCCAGAAGTGGACGGAAACAAGCAAATGGGACAATAAATATAACAGCAGGACTTACAGAGCAGGCTCTGGGAGCACACAGGAAAGGCCCCCACAGGTAGAATCAGAAGACTCCCTGCAGGAAGCGACATATCGCAATAATAATAATAGCTAACTAACACTTGCTGAGAAGCCATAATGTGCTAGGAATACGCTAACTGCACTAGTGGATTACCACCTGTAATTCTCAGAACAACACTGCAAGACAGCCACTATTATTACTGCCATTTTAAAGGTAAAACAAAGAGGTTAAGAAATCTCCCCAATGCATACCACTAGCAGGTGGAAGAGGTGAGATTTGAACCCACTTAGGCTGACCCCAGAGTCTAGGCACTTAACCACCACACCTACTGCCTTTTCTAAGATGAAGCCAGAAGCTGTCAAACATCAGAGCCTGGGAAGTTTTGTAGACGCAGAGGTGTGTGGTACAGCTCTAGACGCAAGTCAGCACAGGGCCCAGGCTCATGGGAATTGCAAATGGGCACTTCATACTTGTTAAATTAAGTAATTCTGAAGCCTCCAGTGCAAAGCTAACAGTGGTGAGCAATGAGAAAAGAGGAATAAGTCAGACTGCAAAGCCTCAAAAACACATGAAGGAGTTTGGGCCCAAGGACAAGCCATGATCCTGAAACGGTGCTCTGAGCCAATATTCAATTTCCTCTTAGAAATAACAGTCTCCTGGGGGAACCTTCCCAAGAGACTAAATTCCAACTTTTCCTATAAAGAACTAGAAACATTATAGTTCACCAAACATAACTGATACTCATTCAGGATCAAGTTTTTTAAGGAGTATATAAAATTCAAAATGTAACAGTAACTTGCCCAATTCACATTTAATATGTTACAGTTACATGGTCTTCTGTAAAAAAAAAAATGTTTTTTTCATGCTTGCAGTCAACTTTTTCCTTCAATAAATCAGAAGGCAACAGGATACTTTTAATGAGACTATAAAATTCAGTAAACAGACTTAGTAGCCATCTTTAAGGAGACCTTGAGAGGATGTGCTAATAAACGTGAAGGCTGGGGCTTCCCTGGTGGCGCAGTGGTTGGGAGCCTGCCTGTCAATGCAGGTGACACGGGTTTGAGCCCTGGTCCGGGGGGATCCCACATGCCGTGGAGCAGCTAAGCCCGTGCGCCACGACTGCTGAGCCTGCGCTCTGGAGCCTGCGAGCCACAACTGCTGAGCCCACGTGCTGCAACTACTGGGGCCCACATGGCCTGAAGCCCATGCTCCGCAACGGGAGAGGTCACCGCAATGGGAAGCCTGCGTGCCACAGCAAAGAGTAGCCCCCGCTCACCACAACTAGAGAAAGCCCACGTGCAGCAGCGAAGACCCAATGCAGCCAAATATAACTAATAAATTAATTAATTAACAAAAAAATAAAATAAAAATCTTTAAAAAAAAAAAAAAAGTGAAGGCTTTTTGTGAAACTGATCCAGAAATACCTTTTGCTGCCTTCTTCTCCTCACTGTGATTTTCTACACAGAAAGCACAGAGGCGCATTGGGGATGAACTTGTTGGCACCCATGTTATCAGCCCCATAGCTTCATCTTATAAGACAGTTACAAAGCTCTCGTTTAATAAGCATATACTATGTTCCAGGTGCTGTGCAAAACATGTTATCCTCACAAAGGCCCTCTGAGGTACAAGGTACTATTGTTATTATTCCCATTTTGGAAGTAAGAAAACTGAGGTACAAAGAGTTTAAATAAATTACCGCTAAAGAGAAAGCTGGCTTTGAACCCAGGTCCACTAGCTCCAAAACCTATGCTCCTAAGCACTGAGCACCTTGCCTCTCCCAAGTCCCTCCTGCCTTCAAATGGCATCACCAATCCCGATCCACACTGGCAGAAAATTCAACACCCTATGACTCTCAACCAGGTGTTCCACACCCACAAACCCAAGGCTTTGATTTCAACGACGATGGCTAAACTCAGTCTCTGGAAGGAACAAGTGGGGCAGGTTCTAGGGACAGAGCAGAGAGGGTGGAATGAGAAACAGGAAAAATATTTCTGGAGTAAGCCTGAGGCAGCAAAACTGAGGGGGGAAAACAGGTGCTCCCAGGTTAGGGAGAGAGTTGATAACAAGAGACAGCCTCTTCCTCTCTCCAGGGACTGTCCAGTCCGGGAGTTCTGGAAGTTGCTTATCAGCTCCCATCCACAGCTCCACCCTCATAAACCGCTGTGACCCTGGCCAGAGCAGAAACACCTGGAATTCCCAAAGCAGAGCAGCCAGAGGTGGGGAGGTGGGGAGATGGAGCCAAGCTGGGCCAGGGGCCTCCTGGCCTGAGGTTTGGAAAAGAAGCCAGAGAGCAAGGGGGGAGGACAGGGAAGTCAGCAGTGGATTCTCTAGGGACATGATGTGCCTTCTCCTCTAGCCAGCTGGAAGGAGACAAAGACCCTAGACTCAAAAAAAGATCTTTACCTACAAGACACCATCACATGTGTTGGTTAGCTGAACAGACAAGCAGAGTGAGACAGGGCAGATGGCCACTTCATTTGCACTTCATTGTGAATCCTCTTACAAAAACTGACTTTCTAACATCAGGTTGAATCTAGCTACACAGTGGTTACAGGAATTCTGATAGGTAATTTGGAACACGGGGCGGGGGGAAGGGGAGCTTGGCTGGATGAGAAGAGAAGAGGTCACATAAATGAAAAGGTGCAAAAACAAAAAAAAACAACAAACCATCACTGACATCTCAATGTACCTGAGTGAAACCCACCTCTCCACAAACCACACAGGAAGAGCCACTCAGCCACAGGCCAGCTCCCAGTTCTCCGTCCAGCAGCTGGGGCAGCGGGGAAAGCTGCAGGCAGGCTAGCAGGCTGCTAGGGCAGCCCCTTAAGCCCCCAGCTTCTCTCCCTTCCTCCTCCTCTACCAGAGCACACAGGACAGGACACCTGGAAGGCCCACAGGGCAAGGTTTAGTGGTGGACCAAACAAAGGAGGGTTTTATGTTGCCCTTCCCCCGCCCCCGAAAGACACCAATTAGAAGAACCTGTGTCTCTAACTATAAAGGGAGAGGCCCCCCGCCTTAATTATTAGCCATTTAACCCTCTTACTCCAGGTAATGCAGGAGGGCTGGGGGGCACACTTTTAATAAGGGATGATCACACTGTAGGCAGCAGGGAGGTTGCCTCTGCCTGAGCCAACACGGAGCAGTGCTTGTTCACAGCAGGTACTCAATAACTGGTGAGTCAAAGACCAAGATGGAGTACACTTGACAATTTAAGAATATTTCCACAAACTCTGTAGTCCAATAATGTGGTATTTTTTGCCTTTATTTTTATGCAATCAATTCCCAGCTGAACCATGTAGAATTATAAGCCCTGTGCAGATGGGATGGGGAACACGCTGAAACTTTTTTATTTTTAAGTTACACGGGGGCAGAGCATATTTCAGGGTCAGAAGGAAAACTTTTTTTTGGCTGTGTTGGGTCTTTGTTGCTGCACGCAGACTTTCTCTAGTTGCGGCGAGCAGGCTTCTCATTGCGGTGGCTTCTCTTGCTGCTGAGCATGGGCTCTAGGCGTGCAGGCTGCAGTAGTTGTGGCACGCGGGCTCAGGAGCTGTGGCTCGCGGGCTCTAGAGCACAGGCTCAGTAGTTGTGGTGCACGGGCTTAGTTGCTCCGCGGCATGTGGGATCTTCCCGGACCAGGGCTCGAACCCGTGTCCCCTGCATTGGCAGGCGGATTCTTAATCACTGTGCCACCAGGGAAGCCCCAGAAGGAAGACTTTTACAAGAGATCAAATGAGGAAATTTTTCTTTAAAATGAGACATCTGGCAAACCTGGCAATTCAGTTTTTATTTGTTGATGAAAATTTCTTGGACCTGGGGTCCTCTCTGAATCATTCTTCTTAAAATAGAGGCTTTAATAGAGAGCATTTTGTCTGATTTTTCTTCCACAGCAGGCTCCTTTGAGCACACAGAGGAAGCAGCAGCCTCAATCCAAAGTAATTCCATTTTCATATTAACTAACATTTTTACTCCAATTCAGCAATATTTGTAGAAAAGTGTACTGTAGTTGAGACGCTGGTCTCATCCTTTCCTAAAGCTCCATGTCCAGATATTCCTCAATGTGTTAACAAGTAAGAGGCAGACATGATGCTCCTCAAAGGCTTTATATTGGCTGCAAGGAAAACAGCTCTGACCTGGAACCAAATACTTTCTCTGAGAAGATGGGAACAGAGAGAACCAGCTCCGCCTTAAATTAGGTAGGTGTGGACCCCAAACAGAACAGAGTGGCTCAGGGATCAGGGCTTCAAGAATGTGCCAGCCCACCGCAGAGCAAAAACCAGCCAGCCTTTCCTTTCACTCCATTATTACATTCTCATCAATCAAGCTGAAATAAAAAGGAAACCCTCTGGAAGGAAATCTTGGGAATGTAAAAACCCAAACTGCACTTTATTAACAACAACAAAAAACACCTGCCCAGGACTTCCCTGGTGGCGCAATGGCTAAGAATCCACCTGCCAATGCAGGGGACAAGGGTTCGAGCCCTGGTCCGGGAAGAACCCACAAGCCGCAGAGCAACTAAGCCTGTGCACCACAACTACTGAGCCTGCGCTCTAGAGCCCGTGCTCTGCAACAAGAGAAGCCACCGCAATGAGAAGCCCGTGCACCACAACTAGAGAGAAAGCTCGCGCGCAGCAACGAAGACCCAACGCAGCCCCAAAAAAAAAAAAACCCACAAACCTGCCCAGGCCTGAAGTTCCAAGATGTTAACCAATACAGATCTATGCTTACAGGAAGGGTGTCTGCATTTTTCCCAGCTGCCTACAGCACTAACTATGGGGTCCCCTTCATTCATCAAGTATCCGAGTATCTACTTAGCTCTAGCACTGCCACAGGGGCAGGGGACACATGTAAGCAGAAAGACAGACGTGGCCTTGGCCCTCGTGGAACTTATATTCTGGTGGGTGAGACAGACTTCAACGATCCCAGAAATAAATGACATAAAGAGCTAGCTAATGCTTCCCACCACAAACAGAACATGATAGCCTCAAATACCCTTCTAGAGTAAAATATCACCCCATTTTACAGCTAAGAAAAATGAGATACATGAAGCAATGTGCCCAAGATCATACAACTTACAACCTCAGTCTGGCGAGGCCTCGAGTCCACAGCCTCTCACCAAACCAGGTCACCTCTGCCCTCTTCCTGCTGCTTCCAGAAGCCCTCAGTAAGACCCCAGGGAGAAACAATTCTACAGCCTATCCTGCTCCCACACTCAGAGCCTTCGGACAGGCTTATGTTCAATAAACACTCTTTTGGGGTTCATAGTGCAATATTTTAGTGCTCTTCTCACTTCACTTGTGGGGAAATTTTCCTTCTTCAGGAATGGAAGAGTCAATAACACAGGGAGCCCAAAGGCCTCCTTCACAGAATAAAACTAAAATGACTACTGGGCCCTGGAAGATTTCTAGCTGCCCAAGAAAATGGGCTGGCACCTTACTCTCTGTTTCCTGTCCTGGCCAATTCAATACTGAGTAACAGAATTTCAAAACCATTTCCTCCCCAATCTTAGAAAAATCTTACAACCTCCCAAACCAACTTAAATTCACACTGAACAGTGTCTTCCTGAAAACACTGTTTAAATCAAGTGATGATGACTAAATCATTCTAGACCCATTAGTGACAAATATTTTTGTTGAGCAAACTATGAGTACTTAATTAAGACTGTTTAAATTCTGATGTTTTTAATCACCGAATTTTCATAAAGTAGCATAGTCTCAGAATCATTTGTACAAATTTTTTAAATGTCTGTATAAATTTCTTTGAGAGGATACCATCCTTCCTGACTGATTAGTTTTAGATTCAAAGACTATTTTATGTAGTCTTTCCTAACTAGTGAATAGTTGGAGGTCAAGAGACCGAGGCTTAGTTCAGCCACTATTTTGATGTGTAACCTTAAACAAGTCAGTTCCTCTCTCTGTGGCTACTTATTTGTCTTGTGGGCACATGAACAGTCTTTCTCCATTTTACAGGGGTGGTGAGGCCAAGGAGATGACACAGGTCAACGCAAAAGGTATTATGTGAAGTCGAGATATTTGATCATCCTTCTGCATCCGGCTCCTAGCGCAGGGCCTACCACAGAGCAGAAACTCAGTAAATGTTTGAAGAACGAACAAAGTTCACTTCTGCAGAAGCTGACAGCATTCATCGAGTACAGGAAAGGAAACCTAACCTTAGGGAACCAAAGGGTGGGTCAGGTTAACCACAATAAAAATAGGCAATACACACTCAGCCAGCAGGACCACAATAAGGTTCTGCATCTCATCATCAAAAACGGAACCACCCATCCCTACATACCATACAGATACACAAAAGCAGGTCAAACATGTCACTCAGAACTAATTCTGTTTCTCAATCCATCCCAAATGTTTTCAATGATCCTCTAACCAACGTATCAAAGTATTCTTACTAGTATACATCTTTCTAACCTAAAATCATCTTTGCAGTAGAATAAGGTAGTTCTAAAAAATAACTGTCTATTAAATCCTTACTATGTGCTAGGTGAGAGATTTTCAGTTATTTCAATTCCTACTCTTTAATAAAATGTGTTGTCAACTCCTCTCAGAGGTGAAGGGGGCTCTCCCACCCCTGGGCAAACTACCCAGTGTCAGGGTCTGGAGCCCCGCCTCCCTGAAGACCCCAGACTCCCAGAACACCTGGGATCAGGGAGAAGCCGCAGGAGCTGCTCTGAGGTTGAGATCAGGCCGGGGAGAGAAAATGGGGCTGAGGACCACCCTCTCCCTCCAAGGGACTCTATGTTTTATGTTTAAACACAGGGGAACCAGAGCACACCAGTGATAAGCATCAGACTACACGAGTATCACCGGAAAATGCTGACACTGATGCTAATTATAGATGCCGGAGAACAACAAATTAGTAAACAAGAAACTGTGAAATTTTGATTTGGCCGTGTAAAAATTAATACTGGTTATAGTCACTTACGTGAATTGCGTACCTAATTACCATGCAGCACAATAATGATCATGCACATCAATAAAGGTGTCAGATTAGCATAAATGTTCGATTTCATCACAACACTGAACTGAGGTAACACCTGGCGGCTTTCATAAATTGTCGCTCACCTAGCACGCTTTTTTTACTCACAACTTCAAGCTGAATTGAACATCCCTGGGTGAACAAGAACTTGCATTGCTGTAAAAGCATAAACAGTCCCTGGGCACAACCTGAAAACTGGAACAGCATAGATTCCGTGGCGACTCACAACACTGCACAGAGATTCCAGGGGCAAGAAATATATCTTGCATTTTATTATATATGACTCTGTAGCCAAACTGCCATTTCTCTTCTACTCATTTGAATGAGGATTCTCCATCCCACATACCACCATCCTTCATTCTAATCTGTCAGAGATTTATAGTAACAGGAAATTTGGAGCTGGGGCTGGCAGATAACTGAATTTTGGCTGACTGGAGAGAAAAGCTTCCTCTCAGCAGAAAGGGTGTGGTTTGGGTTTCTTAATGACCATTCAGGGTTAGGACTCCAGACGTTGCCAATCACAAAGCCCAGGCAGCTTGTTTTGCCTTTTCTAGAAATTTCCAGTCCTATGTACATGGTCCTTGAGCTTCACAAGGACGTATTCTCACAGCTAAGGACCAGGACTGTTTGTGAGGAAGTGCTAGGCCCTAGATAACAGCCCTGTGGGTTAAGGATCCCCCTCACTGCTATCCTGTGCACATCGAAAGAGCTTATTCCAGCATATCACAGGCCAAAGCAAAGACAGGGTTAGCATTAAACTTTATAAAAACCTTAGAATCTAATCTATACACCACTCTGCAAGAAGTGCCAGTTTGGCTTTCTGTACACTTCTCAGTAAATAAATAACTATCCTGAAAGGAGTAAGAAGTCTTTTCCTGCTTTCCATATCACTAGTTACCCCTAGGTTCAAGGGTCCACGGGTCTTCTCTGTGGGAATACCCATTTGGAGCTTTAGCTTTCACCACAACAAACAAAGGACGATTAAAACAAACCAAAAGACTGATTTATCTGCCTGATTTTTAAAAAATTATCATACAACTCTAGGCCTTCATCTACAAATGCCTATGCACACAGAAATAAGTAATGGGGATGTTCTAAAGCAAACACTTCCCTTCTGCTGAAGAGGGAAAAAAGTATTTCATTTCAGTTATGACTTACGAAAATCCAGTCCTAAAAATTCCACTTTCTTATTTTACATTGTAAAATCCTATTTAGTCATAAGCGATTTCAACCTCTTGCTTGTAAATCAACTGCCAAGTCCTGTTCCTTGCACCTTCTGAATATCTTTCCAGTCCGGCCTCCTCTCCATGCCCATTGTTACTAGTCCTAATAGCTTTACACGCCTAATCAATTTCGACCCCTCCGATCCACTTCCCAAAGATCTGAAGTGACCTTTCGAGATTGCAAATCCATCATTACCTTCGGTGTAAAATCCAAGTCCTGAACGTGGGCCTGACAGTCTCGCCTCTGCCTGCTACTCCAAGCCCATCTCTCCCCAGTCCCAGCACCCCACCTCCGCCCTCACACCAGACAATTGCCTGCAGTTTTCTCCATCCTTTGCACATGCTGTGCACTCTCTCTCCAGCTTGGATGAGCCCTCACTTTCTCCTTCTTTGCCTGCGCAGCTCCTATTATCTCTAATGTGCCACTCAGACGTCACTTCTTCAAGGAGGAGCACTTCCCTCACACACTTGGAGTGCCCCCCTCACCCTCACCCTCACCCTGTCCCTTGGTTCCTCCATGATCCTCCAGCATCCCTGCTTCATAGCACTCATCACCTCCTATCTGTCTCCCTCATTAGAAGATTAGAAGGCTGGGACCGAGCCTTTCTTTCTCTCTAATTCCACTGGCTCACACAAGGCCTGAGACTCATTAAATGAAGAGCCATTGTCCTTTGGTTCC
The DNA here is from genome assembly GCF_028023285.1 of Balaenoptera ricei. Taxonomy (NCBI): domain Eukaryota; kingdom Metazoa; phylum Chordata; class Mammalia; order Artiodactyla; family Balaenopteridae; genus Balaenoptera; species Balaenoptera ricei. The sequence goes on from NC_082649.1 coordinate 39,992,353, forward strand.
AAATCAGCACAACTTCCCCTACTAGAGAGTTACGCATGTAAGCTACTGGGGTGGGGGGGAGGCGAGGGAACTACTAAGGTGACTTCTCATTAATGATGATAATAATTATTATGGTAAATGTCAGCTGAAGGCACAGAGCATGATACAATGGAAAAAACATGGACTCTGCAGTCAGTGAGATATGAGACTGAATTTAGATAAGTAACATAAGCCCAGGTCTGTGGTTTTATGTGAGAATTTATTTAAGTCTGGGAATGTGTCGAGTATAGCATTTGGCACATATAGACCCATCCCTGCTCCCACCCCACTGTACCCCATGGGCCTGGGTGTATGGTGGAGAAAAGGAAACACATTCCCAGGCAAAAACCTATGGTGATAAAGGCCAGAATGGTAGTTACCACAAGGAGGGGCATTTTTGGCTGGGAGGTGACATGAGAGCCTTTTGGAGTACCAGAGACGTTCTATGTCTTGATCTTGGTGATGAGTATACAGATGTATACTAGGTAAAACACATTGCTCTGCACACTTACTATCCGTGCATTCACTGTAGGTAAATTATACTTCAATAACTTTTTTTAACTAATAAAGGAAGTACACTCTCCCTATGATGGAAGACAGCCTCAAAGATGAGGCCTGAAGTCAAAGCATGTTTGCACGCTGAAAGCTCCTGGTCACCCACAGCAGTGATTCTTAGCCCCAGGGCTACAGTGTTATTATAAAGGGTCAGCAAATGCATTTGTACACCAGGCATTGGAAGCAGGCAGGATAAATGTCTCACATGCACGTACGTATCACAACGTCCCAAAGGTACAGAGAAGCTACCATATTTAATAAAACACATTAATTTCAGAGTGTTACTAACTTTAGAGTCACTCTGTTATAACATAGTTTCTCAATCAACAAACACTCAAAGTATAGCTACAATCCTGTTGGGACTAAAACAATTTTTTGAAGTGTTATCTTACCCTCAATCTCACACTTTCTCACTCTCTCTGCGGCCTAAAGTCTAAACATGATCAAGCCAGCATCCTAGGGGTATACGAAGTGGTGGGGAGGGGTCTCTAGACCACCCTAGTTCATTACCATCTTCTCTTCTTCCAACCTCCTTTAGCACCAACTATCTACATCTACGGCTAAACAGTCAAGTACCTAAAAGATGGTTGGACTTCCTCTTTATAAATATTAATATTGGCAGCTGCCATTACTATGTTCCAGCCACTGTTCTAAGTACTTTACATGCATAACTTCATTTAATCTTCACTCAGTCTTATTATATGGGAGATATTATTATTAGAGATGAGGAAACTGAGGCCAAGAAATTAAGAAAGTTGTCTATTTTCTCTCAATTGGTAGGTGGCAAAGGCAAGATTTGAACCCAGAGAACTTGACTTCAGAGCCACTACCTGACATGGCGCTTGTGTGTTTACTTTTTATTCTGACATAAATTTAGGCTTACAGAAGAGCTGCAAAAATAGTACAGAGCTCTTGTGTACCTTTCACCCAGCTTCCCCTCATGTTATCATCTTACATAACCACGGCACATTGATCAAACTTAAGAAAGTAACACTGGTACAATACTATTAACTAAACTACAGACTTTATTCAGATTTCCCCAGTTTTGTTTAATTTTTTTTTTTTTTGGAAGTATAGTTGATTTACATTGTTTTTACACTCATGCCCTTTTTCTGGTCTACTTTACATTTGTAGGCGTAATTCCTTAGTCTCCATTCTGTAATGGTTCCTCAGTCTTTCCTTGTCTTTCACAGCCCTGTCACTTTTAAAGAATACTAGTCAGGTATCTTGTTGAATGCTCTTCAGTTTGAGTTTCTCTGTTTTCCCATAATTACACTGAGGTGATGGATTTTGGGGGAAGAACATAAGAGGTGAAGTGCCCTTCTCATCACATCCTATCAGGGGGTAAGTAACATCAACATGACTGACAATGTTAACCTTGACCTCTTGGTTAAGGTGGTGTCTGCCAAGTTCTTCCACTGTAAAGTTACTGTTTTCCCTTTCCATACTCTATTATTCGGAAGCTAGTTTCTAAGACCAGCCCACACTCAAGAGAAGGGGAATTAAACTCCATCCCCAGGAGAGGAGAGTTTCAAAGAATATGTGGACATGGTTTGAAACCACCACAGTAATTAATAAATATTTTTGGAAGATGCTTTAAGGCCATGCTAATATTCTGTTTCTCCTTAAACTGTCACAAACTAATTTTAGCCTTCATTGGTAGATCTTGCCTGCAGCAATTATTACTGTGGTGTGCTAATGGCGATTTTCTATTCCTCTCATTCCTTCCACATTTATTAACTGGAATTCTTCTGAAAAGAAGAGCTCTCTCTTCTCTCCCATTTACTTATTTATTCAATCATTTATATCATTAACTCATAGATGTTTATTTTATTCTTTGGCTTATAATCCATTACTATTGCTTTTTATTTTGCTGTTCAAATTATTCCAACTTTGGCCATTGAGAGCTCTTTCAGGTTGGCTTCTGTGTTCTTTTGACATATTCGCCTTTTTTATTTTCCCTGCCCCAGTCCTAGAATCAACGATTTCTCTGAGGAGATCATGGGGCCATTCTATCATCACTCTAATCAAGTCAATTTCTTAAGGGAACTGACCAATTTCGTATTCCTAAGTATTTCCTACAGCAGTATGCTTGACAGACAGGAATGTAGTTGTTTATGAAAGCTTCAAGGGCAGAAAGAGCAATGGCCCGCTTGCACACTCACATAGCTGAGGCGACAGGCTTCTTCCTCTCCTGAGCCACCCTGCGGGACAAGGTGTAGAAAAAGCCACATGGTTCCTGGCACACAGTAAGAGTACAGTAAGCAGTAGGTCCTTTCCCCAGTCTGTCTCTGCAGCTGCTTTAAGACGTGCTGATGCACCTTCCTTGGGACCTCTGTCAGGAAACACTACAAACACTGCCCCCCTTTTTTTATGGATGGCAAACTGAGGTGCAGGAGAAGTAAAACATATTGCCAAGATCATACAGCTAGAGAATGGCTGAGGTAATTCTAGGCGGAAGGCCCCTGGGGGCCTGCTCTCCCATGCCCTTCCCCAGAGGCAGCGTGCACCCTGAAGGAGGAAGGTTCCTGGAGACCATGTTCCCTGTAGACTGATTTTTCTATCTAACCCTCATCCTCTTCCCTTCAGAGTTCAAGCATGGAGAGGCTGACTAAAGGATAAAACTAAGAGACCTACGTGCTTTCCAGACCCCAGGGTTCTAGATAGTCCCAGACCAACTCTACAGACAAGAAGAACTTAAGGCTTAATTTAAAGATTTTTGTCTGGGCATCTACAGATCAAATAAAAGGCTAACATCAAAATCAGTGAAGGAAGGAAAGACAAGATTTAGATTTTGTTCCACTCAATCCCAGATGGCCACACTAACCAAAAGACCAATCCTAAGTGACTAGTATAAGTATGAATACTAAGTGGGCAATGAGAAACAACTTAAACACATTAAAACGAATGTGAAACACAATCAAAACAATGTTAAAAAGCAGAAGGTTAAGCCTACAGGTGTCAAAATCTTGCAAGTCCCAGTACCTGGTAATGAGGAAACCTGATGCCAGCCAGATTCATCACATGAAGTCAGCCACTGACTTCATTATTTCATCACCAGAAGGAAATCAGATAACACCTTGAGCAATAGGAAGTGTTAACACACACACACACGGCAATAATGGTGGTTATTACGTTATCATATAATCACATTTTTTCAGATATATAGTTGTCTAAAGAGTAAATATTAAAGAGTGAGGGAAACAGAAATGATGGTAACTAAAGACAAAGAGTCTAACAGATCATGATGGTTAAAGAAAAGACATTTTTAAAAAGACAGCTCTGTCTGAAAAACTTAAGTTGGTTGAAAAACTTAAGTAAAAGTACTGGATCCTGATTTTGTATACACTCTCCAAGAAAGAAAAAACTGTTACACTTTAAAGTGAAACACTAAACCCTCGATCATTTACTTAAATACCTTTCTGAAAGTCTGCTCTGGGTCTGCTAAAGACAGGGAAAGGGTTGCTGGTTAAGAGTGACTAGCAAGAAAACTATTCTCCAGCGAGGCCTTAAACATATAATAATGGAGATAGCAACAGATTAAAAAGTAATGAATCTGGAATCTCTGCCAATTTCAACATCTGAGGTATTTTCATTTGTAACAGATAAAAAGTAATAGAGTATTCTATTACTGCTAAGCATATAGGACCCATAGGTGTTTTCAGAACTACTCAGCTAGAATACCATCTTTTCCTTCTACTTCTACAACCTGGGGACTCAGACGTCTTCTTGGCAGCCATGATCTCCACATAAAATAGACTCTACAGGCCTTGCAAATGGAAAATCTCGGTCTTGGGCAAGTCACTTTAACCTTTCTCATCAGTAAAATGGTCACTAATACCGATATCACAGGATTGTGAAGATTAAAGCACCAAGGATTATGGAAGTAACATTTCCTGTCCCATAATCCCAGGCTTCAAGTTACTATCAACAATCATTTGAACCAGCCAGACAATACTCTCTGAAAGTCATTTTATGGACAAACTAATTATTGTTTGGGAATGTAAAATCTGGTCATAAACCACTAATGAGGCAGGGGATGGGGAAGGAATTGTAAAAAAGCAGAATGGGTAGCAATAGCTAGAAATAATTTCAAATACACAGGCCTCTAGTTTCTTGCCAATTGTTTAGATTTACTTCCCTTGTACACCCTTTGGCCTCTGTGGTACATCCGGCAGGCATGTGTCCAAAACAAATCTTTATCACTTTAAAATCTGGTGGGGGAGGGGAGGGTACTGAATTTTCTCAGAGGTGAAATTCATGAAAGCATTAACCTGCTTGAGAGGAAGGTGAGAATCTTCTAGAAGAAAAGTTTGAGGAAGTTTGAGAATAAGGGAGGCTTTTTCCTCTTCATGAGCTGCACGGCTTCCCCTATATCCTCTAAACTAATATATTATTTGGCATAAGTTTAAAGACATTCCCCTCATCTAACTTCCTTATATTTCAAGGAAATTGCCACTGATTTAAAAAATAAGCCTCTCACTTTATGTAGTCAAAGTGTTCCAAAGGGATTATGTATTACACTCTTAATAAAAGGAACAATCCCCAGTTGCATAAAAGCCAAGACTAAGGACTCCGGAGCCAGTCTGCCTGGGCTTGGAACCAAGCCTCAGCACTTCCTAGCTTACTACAGTGGGCAAGTTATTTGATGGCTCCGGGCTTTGGTTTCCTCATCAGTAAAACGGCAATGCTACTTGTGCCCTCCCCAAAGTGTTGTTATGAGGATGAAATGAGCTAATATTTGTAAAGTGCTTAAGAACTGTGGATGGCACAAAGTGTTATCAAAGCAACTATTAAATTAAAATAAATAAATCCCTAATTTTGGGGGTAAAATTTTACCTAAGCATATAGTAAGGGGTGGTTTGAATTTGATCCAAAGACACAGTTCTCCAAGTGGTCAAACGCAATGCTTTACAAGCAAAAGTTGGGGGAGTCAGACTCCTGGCTCTGCCCTCCTCCATGTGGCCCTGAGCTGGTCACTTTAACCTCTCCCTGAACCTTTGCTTCTTCATCTGTAAAATGGAGATAATAACAATTAGCTAGGGCTTCCCTGGTGGCGCAGTGGTTGAGAATCTGCCTGCTAAAGCAGGGGACACGGGTTCGAGCCCTGGTCCGGGAAGATCCCACATGCCGCGGAGCAACTAGGCCCGTGAGCCACAACTACTGAGCCTGCGCGTCTGGAGCCTGTGCTCCGCAACAAGAGAGGCCGATAGTGAGAGGCCCGCGCACCGCGATGAAGAGTGGCCCCCGCTTGCCGCAACTAGAGAAAGCCGTCGCACAGAAACGAAAACCCAACACAGTCAAAAATAAATAAATAAATAAATAAATAAAAACAAAAAAAACAATTAGCTAGCAGGTATGCTGTGAAGACAGACTGAGAAAATATAGATGTAAAGTTCTGGGTACAGACAGAGCAAAGTATTAAGTGCTCAAGCAGTAAAACTCTTCCCCAACAACGTGTACATCCCAACCTACCATAGAGTCTGTAGCGACAGCTCTGAGCTGCTGTGAACTAACTTGTGAGTGAACTACCTCAAATACTGCAATCTGAGCTGGGCTTTTGTTGAAGTTTTATCAGGGCTGTGGGGCAACCTGAAGAAGCAAGAATCAGGCAGGTGAACCGAACCAGGATCCAGAATCAAGCTGGATCATAGGAGGAGGAGGGAACATGACACCAACAGTTATGAACAAAGCCAGGACCAGGCTCCTCTCCAGGCCCAGCAAAGAGCTAAAGATCTAAAAACAAGCCCCAGAAAGAATTTTCCAGGTAAACAGCCCTTTTGAAATGATCTGTTCTGAAAGCTCTTCTGGCCATTGGACTTCCTAGAAGTAGGTCTCAATTATAATTCAAAAGGAAAAATAACTTGAGAAATGGATTGTGTTTAAAGGAAACTGAAAAGAAAATCACAATGAAGGCTTATTCAGGTGAAAGGAAAACAAAGTCAACAGGTTGGTTCACTCAGACAAAAAGGGCTGGGGTACAGGCAGAAACTCCCTTTAAGAAGGGTCCTCCTAAGGTTAAATAAAGCACCACCTCCAAATACACTAGCTTGTGTTTTCTAAGTATCTGATACCTCAAGTAATAGCACCACTGTCTCTACTTTTTCACAGGTAATAAGAGAGAGTTTCCAATTCTTTTTAATTAAGAAAATTAAAATCCCTGAGATTTTAAGCTTTCGCTATGACTGAAAAGAATTGTAATTAGGAGATCTGACTATACACAAGCAAAGCTGAAAGTCACAAATTCAATAAAAGGAGGGACAATAATAAAAAAATTTACTTTCTTAATCTTAGTAAGGACAAGCACTTAATAATGCCCTCCAAATTAAGGCTACTAATCCAATATCAGTGAATGGTCAATAAATGCTGACTACTGGTACTATTATTAGTGGGACATACATTTGGAGCTGCTTTTCCAGTCACATCGAGTCCTCACTGGCAGGGATAAGCCAGTGTGCAGCCCCGACAGAGGACACACCCCATCACGCGGAGGCAGAGGCACAGCCTCCGTCTTGCAAGAATTACGCACCATCCAACTCGACAGTGTGAACTCCTTGGCACTATGAAGCTCAAGTGTTTTAAGATACATTTTCCTTTCTCAGTAAAGTCCAATATATTTCTTCCCTTGTTTTTATTTTCATTTTTCATCTTAACTCATGACAATGCTCTTTAAAGAATCTGAGAGCCCAACATTAAAGTGCTGTGGAGTGAGTATGATGGAGCTGGATGCTGTCATTGCCTAATAGAGGCCAAGATCTCTCTGAAGTAGAACCCTTACTGTCCCAACAACTGTCAAAAAGAAACAAATAAGTGGTTCCATGTGCTACTTTTGTCACTTCTAAAATGACACTACAGGTGTAGCATTTGTACATCTGGCCGGTCAAGGGGGAAATCTGAGCCAAAGCAGAAGGACCCTGACCCAGTCCTCCCACCCCCACTCCAAACACATAAAACCAACGGATAAAATAAAACAAAAGAAATACTTTCATATATAGTTGAGCTCCAAACCAAGAAAAGAAAATATACAGATGGCAGAACAGGAACTCAAAATCGGACCTGTGAGTGGGAGCTCTGAATGCAATAGCTCAGAAGTCAATAATGAGACAGAGACCTACGCTTAGTATACTTAACAAAAGACAATTCAACTGACTCTTTAATGTTTATGTAAAAAGTGTGACACCATGAAACATATTCAGAGTAACATATGAGACTGAATAAGTAACAACTCACCTTGACACACCTAGATTCTTATCTAGAGCCACGCCATAAACCTGGTGGGAAAACACCATTTTTAGTGGGTTTTCCATAATTACAATCTTAAGAAATTTGGTTACTCAAGTCTCTAGAGTATCTTTTTAAGGCTTTGTAACCTATAGGGCCATGTATGACCAGCAAGAAACTTAAAAAATTAAAAGCCAGCTGAACTAATCCAGACTCTGAAAGATTAGAATCCTTGATTTGCAAGTGACCAGAAGAACCAGCACAAACTGGAGGACTCTGAGTAGAAATAGCACTCAATTAAAATACACAAATACGAACAACACCACTTCATTACAAACCAATTCAACTGCTCTACATAGTAAAGTAAAACTGTCAAAGTCTAAATGTCTCAGAGCACATTTTAAAAAGGTTATTACTGAAGCACAAATAAGCTTAAAAGTACGAGTTCATAATGATTATTCACAAGAAACTCATTGGACACCTCTGAAGACTACTAGGAAACCAACTTGATCTGAAAACTGGTAAATAAGGGGAAAGAATCAAGCATTTAATCCATCTTTCCTACACAAACTGTACCTCAGGGTAACCAAGTAGTTAATAACATGAGGTTTCTCTATAAAGTTTCTCTCCAAAAAGTATTCCAGTTAATAAATGAAGAAGGTAAAATAGAAATGAAAAATCACCATTTTGCAAACTCTAAATCATGGCTTTAGACCGTGATCGTCAATGGCTGCCGACATCACAAAAAAGAAGACTAAACAGAAGGACGTACACAACATCCCCTAGAGAGAAATCCTGCCAGAAAATTTGAACCTGAATCAGACCAAGTCTAGATCTGATTTCCAGCCCACAGGAAATACAGGGGACAGATGAACATGTTGAATGATACCTCAGAAATGCAATCAGCGAAACCCAGACTCTGGGAAATGGGGCAAATGACCTTTTTTTCTTCAACAAATAAACTGGAATGAAAAAATGACAGAGATGAAAGCCACAGATTTAAAGAGACTTATGAGACATACCAACCAAATGCAATGTATGGACCTTGTTTGAACATAGATTTGAACAAACCAACTATAAAATATAAAATAAAATATTTTGGGGAATTCCCTGGTGGTCCAGTGGTTAGGACTCCACGCTCTCACTGCTGAGGGCCTGGGTTCAATCCCTGGTCAGGGAACTAAGATCCCACAAGCCACGTGGCCAAAATAAGTTAAAAAATAAATAATAAAATATTTTAGACCATATGGAAAATTTGAAACCTGACTGACTAAACACTTGATGGTTTCAAGGAATTGCCATTTTCAGGTGTGATAGTGGTATTTTTAATATTTTTTAACGAGTCCTTGTCTTTTAGAGATACACACTTAAATGATACATAGGTTTTCTTCAAAATAATTGAGTTGGGGGGGGATGGTGATAAAAAGAAACAAAATTTGCCATAAGCTGATAATTGTTTTATGGTTACTTAAGGTATGTGAGGATTCATTATTTTATTCTCTCGACTTCTATATGTTTGAAATTTCCCACAGTAAAAGCTAGAACAACAAAAGGCAAAAACAAAATGGATTCTGTCTCATTCTGCTTGAAGCATATTGCTCCACGCATTTGTATTATTAATGGCCCTCTTCTAAACATTTTGCCTCTGAAGAAGGACCCAAGAGGCCCCAACCTGACTAATAAAAATCCTGTGCCTGCACAAAGGTAACTTTCTAAATATAAGTAGCATTTAGCAGCCATAGATCAGTACATTACTTTCCAATCAGAAGGACCCAGGATATGTACGGGGCCTTAGAATTATTGTGAGTCCTCAAATTCAACTGCACATATGTGATTTTTTGCAATGGTTAAATACTCAAATTACATCTACTATCCTACTGAGTATATAAAATGTCATAAGCACAAGCACGCACAAAAACTCATCTACAAGGATGTACATCACAGTGTCGTTCCAACAGCAGAAAACTAAAATCAAACTCATGTCTAATGGTAGGGAAGGGATTAAATAAATTACAGTTCATACACACTATGGAATACCACTTACCCATTTAAAATGAGGTTGAGGGGATTAGAAAATGATAGGGGATTAGAAAATGATGGGGAAAATGTTCACAATATACCAAGGAGAAATTTGAGGCAAAGTACATACAGAACATTGTCTGTTTGGAAGAAAAAAAAAAAGTTTGCATAGAAAAAAGACCAAACTATGTACATCAAAATTGCAACAGTTAATTTCTTTAGGTGGTAGAACTATAGATGATTTTATTTTCTTCTTTGTGCTTTTATGTGTCTAGCAATTTTTCTATAATAAAGGCAGAAGTCCATAATCCCTTATCTACAATTCAGGAATCAAAAAAGTTATGAAAATAAATTTTCGAAAGTTAGCGGCAGACTTGGTTAGGCGCAAAACTGATATGGAGCTGCTTCATATTTATCCCATTTAGTGTGAATATTAACAGGTTTCACTCCAAAATGTAATGTTTCAGAGCGCTGCCCCAGATCCCAGTAGGAGCTCAGTATCACCCTCCAGCAACCCCAAAATTCTGGATTCTAAACCCCAAGATTTCAGACAACAGATTGTGAACATTTATCAGTTTGTAACTTTGCCACCGTTACCATTTTTAGGCTTTTAAAAATGGGACTCATATTAGAAAATGTTGGGAGCCTCTGCTAACAATTACTATAAATTTTTAAATGGGAACATTAAAAACAAAAAACAAAAAACACATGTCCTTAACAAACAGGATTATCATTCCAGATTCATCAAAGGTGGCGAGCACTGGGCTCCCATCAGATAACTGTAGTAGCCCAGGTTCACCAAGCCCTTGGCATGTGCCAGGCATTATGTGTCTGACACATCTTAACTCACGGGATGCTGCCTCAGGAGGTAGGTACTATCCTAGGCCCATTATATATATGAAGTCACAGACGCTCAGAGAGGTTATGTAACTTGCCTAAGTCACAAGGCAGAGATGGACCAGAGCCTGACCCTTAGCAGCCATGCTAAACTCTCACCAGTTAAGTAAGCCAGAGGGCTGTTCTGCTTCCTGGATCATCTCCACCGTTTTTAATAGTGGTAAGAACATCACAAGTAAAGCAGAGACAACTGACGTTTTAAAAACTCTTTTTTGATTTGTAAACTAAACAAACTTGATCTACAAATTACTGAGAAAGGATAAATATGAAGCCATACCATATAATTTCTAGTATTACTACCATTAACTCTAACCACACCAAAGTTATTTGAAGATGTTCTATGAATGTAACAATATAATTTTCTATACCACAAAAAATCTCCCAGTAATCTTTTGGAAATCGGTGTGGGGAACATTTTCTGAGGGCTCTCCAGAAGAGACCCAGTTCCTGCCCACAGGAGAGCCCGACATTTCCAAGAACAAACTCTCCACTATCTACTTTTGGGGCTTCCTCGGTGTCTCTGGGCTATAAAACCCAGTAATTTACTTTCCCTACTGAAGACTAGGGCAGAAATAGCCTTAACTTCCTTTTGCAAACCAAAATTCATAGCTGTTTGAGGTGAACAAACCAAGGAGGGTGAGGGGTAGGGGGAAGAACCTTCAAAGGGATTTTTCTGGCCAAAGATGCAACTTTCACTGGGACCAGAACCTCCCAGGACAAGTGAACATGTTGAAGCTGACTAGATACAAACCAAATTCTTCACAGGATTGTTTCACTGTTTCCCGTCTCTAATTTTTGTAACTAAGACAATCAAAAATGAACTTCAGGGACTTCCCTGGTGGTCCAGTGGGTAAGACTCTGTGCTCCCAATGCAGGGGGCCCAGGTTCAATCCCTGGTCAGGGAAGTAGATCCCACATGCATGCCACAACTAAGAGTTTGCATGCTGCAACTAAAAAAGATCCCTCATGCCACAACGAAGATTCTGCATGCTGCAACTAAGACCCGGTGCAGCCAAAATATAAACAAATAAATAAATTATATATATAAAATAGATTCTCTTAAAAAAATTTTTTTTTTCAAAACTGAACTTCAATCAGAGAATTAAGGAAAAGGGAGATCTCTGACTTAACAAACTTCTGTTAAATTATCTTTTACTACCAGTAGATGCCTTACTCAGTTTAACATGAGGCATGCTCTAGATGTTTAGATATAAAGTAACCACGCTGCAGTCATTCCCAGGCATGCCACCTTTTTTGTTTTGTTTTTTAACAGGGGGACCACGTTCTGCTTTTGAGAAAGCAAAAATGTACAGCAATTCCAAATGAAAGGAAAAGGGTTGCCGTCCCAATAAAATTATACTTAAAGAAGTATTTTAAGAAGTTCTTTAAAAACCAATTTTAATGAATTAAGAAGGTTTAGTGGAAGATCCAGAAAACTGCTATCCTAGTAAATAGTTGTGGTTTTTGTTGTTGTTGTTTTGTTTTTGCATTCTCTTAGAAGAGCAGGAACTTAGATCACACAAATCCATGAGTTCCTGCTCCTAAGGCCTCCCATTCTACATCCTTACATGGTCAGTGTTACACTCCTCAGGATGTTAAAATCATCTTGCTCAAAACAGGCACATTCAAAAGAAATCTAGCACAGTAGGAGGGCAAAAGTAAAAGGGTCAGCATGAGAAAAAGCTGTCATGTCACTATAATTTCCAAGCTACACATCCATTCTCGGGGGCCATTTCAATAGAACGGTTAGGGTAATCACTTTTTTTTTTCAAGTATGAATTCCTTAAATAAACATCAGGAATCCTCTTTCTTTAAAACAATGAATAACTTTGTCATATCTTCTGACATTTGGAGAGAACCCGTTATTGTCCCCCAAATGGGATCCAATTTTCAAAACTTTCCATTCTTCATTCTTTATTTCAGAACCTTTTCATATCTTTGGGAAATTCATGACTGTCTTTGGATAATTCATGACTGTCTTTGGATAATCTCCCCACCACCCACAGTAGAGTAAAAATCTAGTTTATAGTCAAATTTATTGCTACTGTCTATAAATTTTCAGATTTCTCCAGCAAGCCTCCTTGGCTTCTTTTCTTATTCACTCTTCTCATGCTTAAGAAATCAGGTATAGAACTTTCCTAGACTATGACACAATCTATTCCTCAATTACAACCTTTGGTCTGTTTCTCTGTGCTTCTGAACCCTCAGGAGTGCATTTCACTTTACATCATTCACATTGACACATATCAGTATTTAGCTCAGAATCCACTTCATAGTTTTAAGCTAATGAATTGTGTTTTCTTTTAACTTTTCCTTTCCTCAGAACTTTCTTCCCTTAGTTGTTAGAACACTTTTAATCCAAATCTTACTGTATTCTCAAACAGAAGTTGCCTTCCTGAAAATCAGTAGTTTCACTATAGCCATAAACATATTAAACTCTCCATTACATGAAAATGTGAGTGACCTACTATGTGCCCAGGGCTGAAAAATACTGTGTTTAAAAAAAAAGTTTAATACAGAGCCTGTCTCAAGCTACAGAATAAAGGCAACCATTCAACAATTAGAAAATGAGACAGTATTATATAAAGTAAAATCCATGCTATTCAGAACCTCTGTAGGACTAGGCATTTTAGATAACTATGCTTTCTAGATAATCTACTGCTTGTCCTTTGAAATAACAAATATTATATTTGAATCATTTTAGATAGAAAACTAAAATTTTTTGTACTTTCATTAACAAGCTATACTGAACGTAATTTAATCTTTATTTGATTGGCTAAGAGTCACAATAAACAGATACTACAGCACTAAGCTATAGTGCAGTGATGCTTGGGGCCTAACCAGGTGTGTAGGGCTATATTCATCTATGTTAATAGTCTCAAATTACTGGCGGTGGGAAAAATTATGCTAGCCTTTTATTGTTTTTTCTCTTATTTTGTCAATCTGTCACACAGACATATCATACTACTATAAACACTACAAGGGAACAGACCTTGTATTGGGAGAGGACTAATTTTGACAGACTACCTACTATGTGCCAGGCCTGAGATAAATTTTGCAGTGCATCTAACAATTGGCCTAGCACAAAGCAGATGATGGGTAAACATTTGGTGGGTGAATGGCATTAGTGTGCCTGCCTGAGCTGGGCCTCTCCCTTATTTACTGTTTCTAATCTGCCGTGGCTTGGAAAACAGATACCCAAGAGTAAAAGAACAGCATTTAAGACGTGTCTGGCATGGCACTTTGCACGTGGCAGGTACAGCATGGCTAAACTGTACGTGCTCAACGGAACTGGGGAAGCCTAACAGTGAGCGCTTACAATGTGCCAGAAACTGTGGTGAGCTTCTTCCACACATTACATAAGACAATACCTATAAAGCAGATAATATTCCCCCCATTTCACAGATGTAGAAATTGAGGCTCAGAGTGGTTGAGTAATTTACAGAAAGTCAAGCAGTTAGTCAGTGGTAGCAGCGAAATGTGAATCCAGGCAGTCTGACTCCAGAACCAGTGGTCTGAAGCGTAATACTGCACTGCCTCTGAATAAGTATACAGTAAATAAGCGAAGGTCAGAAGGACATGAAGTTCATAACAACTTTTTTTCCTAGTACAAGTCTTCTTTGCTGACTTTCTGATTCTCAGCAAGTATGTTCTCAATTGGTGAGAGTTACTATATGTAAAGCAATAAACTGTGAAATCTAGGCAAGCAAAGTATGAGTTGATGCACTACTGTTCACTGCAGATAATGGGTTCCAAAGAAGTAGAAGCCTGAGAGATCTGTGTGTATTAGGGTCATTAGGGAGGGCTTTAAGAGGTTAAGACCTAAGCCCAAGCAGTATAAGAGAAAGGGATGGGTGAGAGAGGAGGCATTTTGTAGCTTAAGAATAAGCACAAAGCCTTTGTGGAATGGGGGTGGGGGGTGGGCTGGGTCATAAACAGATGAGTAGACAAACATACTTGTGATCCAGAACATTTATATCCACTGCAGCTGTAAGCTCCTATTCCTGCCTGCTTTACTTGGTCACTCAAAACAGCTGGACAAACGTAGGCTGCAATTGACAATACTAGTGGGGTAGGATATGGCAGCTAATGCAAGGGCCAAATCTGAAGCTACGATTCCACGGCTCTCATTAAATAACCCAGGGTCCTTGAGGTGGGGTGTGTGGGCATAGGAGACCTACCCTCTACTATTTCCAAACCTACAACGGGAGGACATGCTGACCTAGGGATTATCTAAATGCATGGTTTCATTTTCTCAGAAATCTTTCACTAGTTTAATCAGAGTCACCTCTAATTAATGACATACCTAGTGTAACTAGTGCCTGCAGATCCTCCCTGCCCCTAGGAGTCACAGGGATGAGAGGCCGGGGCAGCTCTGAGGCCATCTACCATCTCAACAACAGATACAGGAGCAAGTCAGAAGGAGTCAGCTCTCTTACACAAGGGAGTGGAGACAACATCCACCCTTTATGACAGAGACTGGACCTATTAACATGAGGCCCAAAGTAAAAAAAAAAAAAAAAAGAAAATCAACAAAGATTTTCTAGTCTTGCTTAACTACAAGGTAGTTAAGGGGGGGTGGGGGTGGGT
The DNA here is from genome assembly GCF_028023285.1 of Balaenoptera ricei. NCBI lineage: Eukaryota > Metazoa > Chordata > Mammalia > Artiodactyla > Balaenopteridae > Balaenoptera > Balaenoptera ricei. Next base: position 40,007,653 of record NC_082649.1, read on the forward strand.
AAGGTATCTCTGGCAAACAGCCAAATGCTGTAGCATTCAGCTCATTAGAGACAGGCACCTCCAAACCAGTATGGTCTTTCTCTCATCTCTCAGACATCAGAAGTGCAGGAATATCAAAGTAGTCCAGGTAAGATTCAAAACCCAATTTATGCATTCGAAGTACATTTATTGAACACCTGTGTCAGGTACTGATATAGGAACTGGGAATATAAACATAAAGACTAAATCACTCTGAAAGATGGAAGTATAGCCATCCATTATTATTATCTCCTTTTATCACACCCAACCTCTTAAGGCTCCAGACAGAAAGTTCTTCTAGTGACCTACTGGCACCAAATAAGTCTCCTTTCCCACCTCAGTGCCCCTGATCATGGTGTGCCCACTTGGAACGCTCTCACCGTACTTCACCTACCCAAATCCTCACATCCTGCAAATTCAGCTGAAGTCCCCCTCCTCCTGGAAGCCCTGATCTCCATCTCATCCCACAGTTATGTCTCATTTCTCTGAACTACTAACAGTGAGTACCACCATCAGTTTATGTAGAAATGTATCACTCCCTAATTGATACTTTTATTTATTCAACAAATCCTGGGTACTAACTATGTGACAGCATTTTTCTAGGGGCTGGAAATTGCCCCAAATGGTACTGGTTTTTGTCTCCTCAAAAGAACCCCCTGGGAGAGTTCTTCTCTTAGACTGCTTTTTAATATCTTCCTGTATAGACCTGTGTTTGCACTCAGTGCTTAATACCTAACAATTTATTAGAGCCTTGGGCTTTTTTGGTCCAAGCTCACTCAAATTGAAGTTACATAAACTAATGGGGAACAAAAGCGAATGAAGCCATTTCTAAATGAACTTCCACTTCTTAAAAACCTCAAAAGAACAAGGAAGGAAAAGAAAACCGGCTATGAAAGTGCTGCTGAAACAACACATTTTACTCACACTGACAAAGCACCTACAATCCCCCCTCCAAGCCACATAAAAACGACCTTTTTCTCTCAATCCTTACAGCTCCAGAGTCAAGTGTTTATTTTAACAACAGACCTTGGAAAAGTTTAAAGCACCCCTCAGCTTCCTAAACAAGTCTTTCTAAACCTTTATTTTTTGATGAATAAACCCCCTGATGAACCTTGCATATGCCACTTAACAGACTAATCCAATGAGATTCACTACAAGGAACCAGAATTTAAGCTTCAAGCACAAGAGGGGCTCAAAGAAGAACACTTTGAGCGTGATAAACCCAGAGGCAATTTGAATATAAACAACAAAAGCCACGTCCTGCAGAGCCTGGTGGAAGGTTCCAAGTTCCCAAAAGAAGGGAATCAAGAGAATTTCCTCCAGGGGAACCGCGAGATTCTGCAAGGCGTGGGAGTTTCTGCAGGAAATGAGGGAGATTTAAAATATACATATTTTCTGCTCTAAAGTGGCTTGTGAGATACAACAGCTGGCACCCAACAGCGGGCGAGGGTGAAGCCCGGCTGTGCCATGCGGCGGAGGCTGCCACCTGGGCACTCCCACCATTCTTCGCTGCCGGGTTAGGCGAGACGAGGAGAGCCTGACGCCGCGCGGACCCGCACTGGCGCCCCTCGCCCCTTGGGCCGCCTGCCCTAGCCCCGGGGCACCCCGCAAACCCACCCCGCCAGGGCCTCCGGAGCCCCGATCTCTCTGGGGACCCAGGAGACGGGCAGGGGAAGGGGGGTCTCCAGGCAGCTGCCCAGCCCCGGAGCGATACCCACCTGAGCAGGCTGGAGAGGGGATGGCTCGAGGAGCCAAGACCACCGCCGCCGCCGCCGCCGCCGCCGCTGCCTCCCCCTGAGCCCCCGCTGCCGCCGCCCCCGAAGCCTGAGGAGAGCCGCTTCCCGGACAGCAGCTTCTCCACGGCCGGGAGGTGTCCGGTGCGGGCCGCCTCCAGCAGCTCCTGCTCCTTCCCCATCCCCAGGGCCGCCGCCCCCTGGACCCCCTTTCCGGGACCGCCGCCCAGCCTGTTCTGGCTCGCAAACTTTCGGTCTCCGGGCAACGCGCCCCCCAAACCGGCCGGGACACCACCCCCCTCCCCCCGCCTTTTCCCCCAGGAGCGCGTCACTTCCGGGATGCGGCGTCACGCGTCAGAGCGCCCCCCGCGCCCCGCCCCCTTGCCCACCTAGCTGGGCGGGGCTCAGCGAGCGGGAGCAGGTGGTTGTGGTCTGCCGCAAGTGCACCCCGCTGCACAGAGATAGGCCTTCCAGGTCAAGAGGAGAGCGTCGCAGGGTCGCCCGCTGTATAAGTGGAAGGGAACAAACGCGGTTTACCTGTCTGCGCCTGCCGAAGTGCGCTCCTTTTCCAAAGGTTTTGGGAGCTCGCAGGACAGAAAATACGGTAATTCATCCAGGCAGTGTAGAAACAAAGAGAGAAATATGGTAACGCGCACATACATTTCCAAGGCCATTCCTTCTGAACACATAAATATGTAATGGATGTGGGAACCGAGTGATAAAGACGTGAGTAAAATGCCGCCCTCCGTACCGCAATGAGGAAAGAGAGGAAAATTTTAAAAGGAAAATATCCGCACTTCATGCTCCCAATCCCTGAAATGGCTCGTTAAAGCCAAACACTCAAAGCAAATATCTCCCTCCCAGTAGGATTTGTTTCCCCTTACTTTTTTTTTTTTTTTAGCCGCCCCCGAGGCATGCGGGATCCTAGTTCCCGGATCAGAGATCGAACCCGCTCCCCTTGCAGTGGAGGTGCGGAGTTCTAACCACTGGACCGCCAGGGAAGCCCTATTTCCTCTTACTTTTGATGACATTAACCAAAGTGACATTAAAAGTCAGATTTGTAAAACCGACCCCAATCTTGAGTCCTGGTGAATTGGGAAAATCATACAATTGCGTAGAAACCGCCTGTTTTGTTTGTGGTGCTAGGACTGTTCCTGGCTCGAAGTAGACGCTCAGTAGTTGTGGAGTTAATAATGCATTGGATAAATTCTGTTCAAGCTGTATGACTATTTTCTTTCTTTTTAGGTGCTTGAGGAACAGAAGAGAAATGCTGGCAATTCAATGTTAACACAAGCCCAAGGTCTCTGTCCAATTGAACTGTAAGAGATTGAGTTCCTGCCTGCGTTTGCCTGGTAGCCGCATCCCACAACAAGGGCGAACAACGGAATTGAGTTTTCTCCTGTCCCCAAACTTTACTCTGAGGAAAGCGGATTAAGGACGGAGTTCACTGACACTGCGTTTTGAGAAAGACGGAAAGGAAAAAGAAGCCCTTCAGTAAACAACAAAGCTCTCCTTTACAAATGCTGGTTTCCCAAGGTGGAAAATCCACAAACTGCTTCCGTGCCCTCAATTTTCCCTCTCCCCACCGCCACCAAATCAGAAGTAAAACAGAGCCCTGAAGTCCTCTAGGCGCGCCTCTAAATGACCCCTCGGAAGAGCGGTATGGGTGATGTCATCGCAGCGCGACGACAGGAAGTAAGCTCCTGGGCTGCGGTGCTGCGCGGAGTCCCGAGCTCCTGAGTCTGACGGCACCGCGATCTCCACTCCCATCTTCTTCTCGCCGCCATGGATATTGCCTGCGAGTCGCCCACGGAAAAAGGTGGAGAGACAGGGGAGTCAGATGAGACGGCCGCTGCTCCTGGGGGCCCGGGGGTTACTGACACGGACGGAATCACGGAGGAAACTGACGGAGACGCAGATGGGGAATTGAAAGAGGCCTCGGCTGAAGAAGGCGAGGTAGGGAGAGATGTGTTGATGAGGCCGGAGGAGTTGTGTCACTGGCTGCTTGACAGGCTTCTTGGTTGGTCCCTCCCAAGCTAAGATAGTCGAACTCACCATGACCCTTTAGATCTGCCATCGCGGGTTTGGGGGGAGAGAGGAGACAAAACCTTCAGAGCCGGTTCAGTTCCAGAGACCCAAGCACTGGGTCAATATTTTTAATCCCTGCCCTTAGGCGTTAAATCTACTTCTAAGGGAATTTCAAATAGCCTCTTGGTTTTCCTGGTGAGGAAATTGAGGTCAATGCCAATCGACACTGAAACTTAGGGCAAAAGCTAGAACCCAGGATTCCTAGTACCACTTTCACCCCAATATGGTTTCTTAGATATTGCTTAAGTGTAACTTTGTCATTATAGGCTGCAGAGTCGTTAAAGGAAGACTTTGAGGTAGTTACTAATTTAGTCACGTTCTTATCCTCTTGGGACATTTAACTGCTACCAGTGACCTGGGTGCTAATGTCCAAGGGTCTCTATAGCACCAAACCTATCAATTGTGCCATCCCAAGAATTCAGCAATGTTGCTCCGCTGAGCATCAGTCAGGATACTAGAATCTCAGCGTTCTCTAGGTTCCATTTCTAAAGGTAGAATCTTGGGGTTTTAGAGCTATAATTCCTGTTTGACTGTAAGTGTGAGAGCATGGGTGAAGACATTGGATTAAATGGAAACAGCCTTTCAGAGCATAAAGTTGTATCAAAATATATAAAGTTAAGAACTTTTAGAAAAAGAAAAATGTGACAAAACTACTTTAAGAAGGAACTTTTAAAACAGATCTCAAGGACAGAAAGGATTTAAGTAATAATTAGCTTAGTCCAGTAAAAAGCTCACTACATACAGAAATTTGCACCTAGAAGATAAAAAAAATTTTTGATGCTTCTGAAACACTTTTTTAAATTGATCATATACCAGACCACAAAGAAAAGCATAAATTCTTAAAAGTAGAAATCATAACAGATCATGTCCTGTTAGTACAGTGCAATAGAGTCTGAAATTAACAACAAAAATTTTCTCCCACTCCAACTCCCTCCAAAAAACTAACACCTGGACATTTTAAACTAGTTTCTAAATAGCCTTTGGATTAAAGAAATTAAAAAGAGAATGCCACATCAAATCCAATGGGATTTGACCAAAATTATTTAAAGAAAAATTCATAACCTTACATATTTTTACTAACAAACAAGAGATATTGAAAATAAGCACCCAGCTCAAGAAACCAGAAAAAGAACAAAATAAACCAGAAGAATGTAGGAGCAAGGAATTAATCGGGATGAAAGTAGATGTTAATGAATTAATGCTTTAAAAACATAAACAATAAAATGAAGACCTGGTTATTTGAAATGTAATTGTACAACATTATGAAATAAGAAAGGGCTATAGGCACAGATATGGAGATCTTTAAGCTTTAAGAAAATTTGATGTTCAAGTTTAGACCAAGTAATTTTGAAACTTCAAGAAAAATGGCTCATTTTTAAGGATAATATAAATCACCAAAATTGAAGCACAAAGAAGTTAGAAAATTTGTATATATCAGTAACTAGAGAAGAAGTTGAAAAGGTTGTTAAAGATTTACTGCCTTCGCTCTCACGTACTTCTCATATTCCTGTATGAGTTTAAATGTGAGTTTCTCTTTAAGGAAACAGAAGTTAAATCTCATTAATGAGGTTTGTTGTATCCTTAGATTCTATATTGTTGGAGGGGATGAAGTTTGGATTTTTTTTGTTGTCATTATTAAACAGATATTAAACATCTAGAATGAGTAAAACAATGGTAAATATTTATGTGAGGAGAGATAAATAAGAGACAAACCTATCTTCAGAAAGTTGTCAGTCTAGGGGATTCTCTGGTGGCGCAGTGGTTAAGAATCCGCCTGCCAGTGCAGGGGACACAGGTTCGAGCCCTGGTCCGGGAAGATCCCACATGCCGCGGAGCAACGAACTAAGCCCATGTGCCACAGCTATTGAGCCTGCGCTCTATAGCCCGCGAGCCACAACTACTAAGCCCGCGTTCCTAGAGCCCGTGCTCCGCAACAAGAGAAGCCACCGCAATGAGAAGCCCGTGCACCGCAACAAGGAGTAGTCCCCAATTGCTGCAACGAGAGAAAGACCGCACGCAGCAACAAAGACCCAATGCAGCCAAAAATAAATTAATTAAAAGAACTAAAAAATAAATAAAGTTCTCAGTCTAGTAATGGGAAGTAAATATTTGCATTATACAGTGGTATTGAAAGTTAGGAAGAAAAGAGCACTACATGTGGGAGAAGCTCACTTAAAAGTCCCAAATTCAAAAAAACACTGCTTTGATGAGAAGGTGCCTCCTTTTTAATATTCTTTCCACATGGAATCATCATCAGTAAAGAGATCTATAGATTTAGAGGAAGAAGAGCTGGCTGGGTGGAGAGGACTTTTCTGACATCCCCTCTAAAGAATGAGGTCAGAAGAAGGAGATCAGGGGGAGAGTGGTTTTCATGATCCTTGGCACTACATTGCCCTTGTAAACAGATGACTGGAACTAGGATCATAGCTAACCTGGAAAACTGGACTATTTAGTAGGTTTTCTTTCTACAGCTGGGCTAAAAACTCCTTTAGGAGAGACAGGGTAGCTTATATTTTGATGGTACAGCCAATGCCTGGAACCAAAAAACTACAGAAATAAGTGGATTTGTTGTGTTGGAATGAGAAATGATGTCTTCTTACCTTACCCAAGTCTGGGAAGTAGGCCAAATATATAAAGGGTTTCTTTTGTCTTCTTAGCTCAAGAGTCAGGATATCTCAGATTTAACAGCAGTTGAAAGGGAAGACTCATCATTACTTACTCCTGCAGCCAAAAAATTGAAAATAGATACCAAAGAAAAGAAAGAGAAGAAGCAGAAAGTGGATGAAGATGAGATTCAAAAGATGCAGTAAGTCACTTTTCTGATCTTTCCCCTTTCAAGGCTCTAACCTGACCACACAAAGTTAATAGATTTTTCTTGTCCTTAAATTTTTCTTTTCTTTTTTAAACTCAAAAGAAAATAAAGCAATTAATATTGCATTATGTTATGGTATAGAAAATATAAGTAAAAATAAAAATATCACCATACCACCAAAATAAACACTGTTAATATTTTGATGTATATTCACCAAGATATTTTCTTTACATATATATATCTATAAATAAAATTAAATTAAAAATTTCAAAGATGTTAAAGACTGTTTGTAACCTGTTTTCCACATTATATATGGTAAATGTTTTCCATGTCAATAATTATACATCTAGGTCATAATTTTCTTCAAAATGGAAATAGCTTTGTTATGTTTTCTGATTATAAAAATGGGATAGGTTCATTGCAAATAATTCAGAAAATACAGAAAAATAGAAAAAATAATTACTTATAATTCCACCACCCAGAGTTTACCCAGGGTATATATTTGGGTATATACCTTTTCAGATATATTCTTTAATGTTTGATATATCAGTATATAGCTAAATATTTTCATGTCAGTAAATATGCCCATAAATCATCATTTTTAATGGCTGCATTGTATTCCATTATATGGATGAACTATAATGTAACCTATTTCTGTAGTTGTTCTGGGTTTTTTTTCTTCCTCTTTTGACAACATTATGATCAACATCCTTGAGCACATCTTTGCATACTTGTCCATTTACTTCCTAAAATAAACTCCTAGAAGTGTAATTGGTAGTTTAAACAGTATGAACATTTTCAAAGGATTTTCATTTGTATTTCCAGATTCTCCAAAAAGGTTGTTCCACCTCACAGTCTACCAGCATGCATGAGTTTGTGTCCTCCCATCCTCACTAATACCATGCTTTTTAATACTTTTTTATCTGTTTTATGAAAAATGTTAATCTTGCTTTAGTTCATCATTTTAATTTCTTTAGTTAATACTGAAGCTTAATATTTTTCCTCTCTATATATTGGCCATTGGTATATTTTGTAAATTTCCTATTCACTTCCTTTGCTCATTTTCTAAAATTGGTATGGCCATCTTTTAATTTATTTGAAAATTTAACTATATATTAAGATTATTAACCCTTTTCCATATATTTTATAAAATTTCCCCTTAATCTGTTAATGTTCGAAACTACTGGTTTGAATGTAAATTTACATATTAAATTTTTATCTTTAATGTGAAGTGTAGTGAGGTAGCCTTATGGGGAGAGAGAGCCTAATGCTGAAAACATAACCTGTATAGTGTGATTCAATGACCCAACATTGTTGTTTTTGTTCTTAGTGAAGTAAGAAAGGAACTTGCATTTCACTTATTGTCAAGTTCCGTAAGAGTAGAAATGCTTTCTCTTCATTCCTCATAAACACTAAGCCTAATACTATTGATCCCTTGAAAATTTTATTTTTTAGATATCTGAGACTTGCTTTTATTGACATAATAATATATATCTTAAGTATTCATTCTTATAAGTGAACTTAATTACCTGAATCTTTGTCTAGAATCCTGGTTTCTTCTTTTTCTGAGGAGCAGCTGAACCGTTACGAAATGTATCGCCGGTCAGCTTTCCCTAAGGCAGCCATTAAAAGGGTAAGGATGGACTACCACACTCATTTCCATGAGCTATGAGAACTGAATGAGACTCAACAGCTGTATCCATTGGCATTTTGAAGTGAGGTGTTAGGCAAGTTGGTGGAACATTTAGGCAGGAAAATAAAAATAGCATGCCCCTCAATAATCTGACCAGTTGTAATTTTGTATTCTAGAGATAGGGTCTCAACAAATAGAATAGGCCATTATACACCTGAATCCTTTTGTTTTACTGGTGTCAATTTCAGATCCAGCCTTTAGTGAACTCTTTCAGTGCAGAGCTCTTATGGGTACTGTGTTCCAAAGCCAGTCCTTGACTACCTTAATCACAGTCTTTTGTCCTTCTTTCAAGCTGATCCAGTCCATCACTGGTACCTCTGTGTCTCAGAATGTTGTTATTGCTATGTCTGGTATTTCCAAAGTTTTCGTCGGGGAGGTGGTAGAAGAAGGTGAGTGGTGTTGGTCTAAATACTGGATTGAGCCTGTGGTGGTCTTATTTCCAAGAATATCTATAGTGAGGGACTTATTAAGGCACCAGTGGTGGTTTCCATTTACACTAGAAAGGGAGCCTTGCATTCAGGAGAGCATGAACATTATTCCTTGAAAGTTTCAATACTGGAAGGCCTGGAAACACCTAGGAAATCTGCCCTCCTAATTCCTGTCCTCAGCCCAGGGTGACAGAAACAGACTTTGTATTTTCCTCCAATGGATTTTGCTCATTTCTGCTGCCAAAAGTAAAGATACCAAAAAAAGCAATCACTGGGGCTGACCAGTGTGGTATGGTGAGTAGTTGTCCCTGATGTTATGATCCCTGGGAACTGCCCCCTGTCCATCAAGTAAAGAACCCGGCTGCTGCCCATTGCTAATTTCTAGCTGGTGAAATACCTATTCTTTTAAGGAGAAGATATGTTTTAAACTGTTGCCTATGATAAAACCTGATGTGGGATATACTAAAGCTAACATGATACATTTTATAGCATTCTCTTAAGAAGGGAAAATGTCTTGGTTTATTTCTTTAGCAAGCTTAAGAAGAGTTAATGAGAATTACAGGACTCAAAAGGATTATAATGCATAAGCTCTTGTGTGATAATGAAACTCTCCCCTTGCCCTCTGTTTAGCACTGGATGTGTGTGAGAAGTGGGGAGAAATGCCACCGCTACAACCCAAACATATGAGGGAGGCTGTTCGGAGGCTGAAGTCGAAGGGGCAAATTCCCAACTCGAAGCACAAAAAAATCATCTTCTTCTAGACCAAAGTCTAGAAGGGCCTGGTACTGAAGGAAGAAGTACTCATTCCAGACTTCCTATTGCATGAGACTCTCTGCACTGGTGCTTTAGTATCTCGGTCCTCGAAGGATTCCATGATGCTTTAATGTCTTTCTCAAAACTCTGATGTTCATTACACCTTGAAGGCATGCAGCCTGTTTCATACTTGCCTTGACTAAATATTGGGACCTCTGAGGGCATTTTGAGGCATTTAACTATTACTGGCTAGTTGGAAGAAGAAAGGTTGATGAGGCTTAAGCATCTTCTGGACAGGAATGCTGCTTTCAGAAAGAAAACCCTTCCAAGACAGTTTGACGGTTTCACATTGAAGCCTGAAGTTGCAATGACTTAGGTTGTTTCTTACATTTGGTTTTAAGTAAATGAAACAATCAGAAACTTTTGACTTGTGATACTCTACCGTGAAGGACACAGTGACAGCAGGAGTAGTGGAATAGCCTGTCCTTGTAAACATTTTGGTGAGTGATCATTAAACTGTTTTCCAACTTGCCATGTGTGCGTTCATTTTCTGTCAAGCAGGTTGGAATGGTGGGGAGAAGTTCATCGTTCTTTTTTGGTGTCAGAATAAAACTGGTCTTGGCTTTTTTGTGAAAATTTGAGCCCTCCCCATTGCCTACCAGAACCATTAAAATTTTATCTCATAAAAGAGTACTTAAAGTACTTAAAAACAATGTAAAAACCCATATGTTTCAATTGCTATAAACAGATATACCAGAACCAATACTGTTTAATAAGTTTAATTTGCTTTTTTCAAGTGGTTCACAGAACCAGTACACTCAAGGTTTGATTAGATACTGCAACATTAATATTTCCCAATACTGACCAATATTCCAGTTCATTGGATACATTCTCATTGTTTTCCTCACGTAGAGGGGAATGGAGTGACCTTTTATTGACAGTGATTAGCAGTAATAAGGCTACTGTAATATAATTGGCAATCCCCCAGAATTCTTTCCTCTCAATCATTTGGTGTCATAACGAGAGGGGTTTTGAAGCTGTTCTCTTTCGAAGCTTTCCTGAGCATGTCTTAGTAAAGATTCCAATTCTGTTTAGCACCCTGAGTGGGGGAAACAGCTTGGACACACAAAGTTGGGCAAATCTGGATTATATTATCTTACATTAAAACTCATGGCTTTAAACGTGTAGTTAGCCAATGGAGAAGACACTTCAGTAGTGTATTCCACAAAGAAATGCTGTAAGACTCAGGCTAAATCTTGACCAAAAACTAATATATTGAAGGGAAAAACAAAAACAGATCTTCTCTCAGGTCTCAGAGGGAGCTTTTTAAGTGGTTATAAGAACTATACCTATTGCAATTTGAGATACTGGATAAGGCTGAAATTTACAAATAATAAAGAAGGAAGTACACATCCCAAGTCTAGCCACTTAGCAAAGCCTCCCAGTTTAAGGTTATCTGAGAGTGTTTCCCCTTGTATCTGTTGTAAGAGAGGGAGAAAATAATCCCCATTCAACAACAGCTACTATCCATACCTACCCAGAGGTGAATGGGAATATTCCTATTCTAGCAGAAGGTGGGGGAAGATCCTGGGGAAGGCCGTAGTCCCTGAAAGGACAGGACATCACAACAGAATCTCTTGAAACACAGTAATTACTATGGTAAATCACAAGGCAATGACACAGCTCTTGCAGTTCTCAAATAACCAGTTGTCATCCTACTAGCTTGTGCAGCAATGTTGTTTCCATAGTTTTGTGATATTACTATAACTGTTTTCGGAAGTTTAGGCAAGTATTAAATAGGGGAGAGAAGAAAAAAAAAAACCCTGAACTAGCCTATGGGGAAACTGATGTAAATGGGTTAAATGGAAGCATTTAAGTTATGGGGTATGTGAGGGGTGGCTTATCCCTTGTATATTCCATAGACAGGAACCATTCCTTTCAGAACCATGAAAAAGGGTACGTAAAGGTTGAGGCCTGTGGCAAAATGAGGGTCAGATTAAATACACAGCAAAAAGCAGCCATCATGAGAATAGAACCTACTCCTTCTGTCTTAAGTCTAATAGACTAGGTTAATTATTTCAGTGAGTTGAAAACAGAATTTGAGATTGATAACCGTCCCTGCAGCTCAGCTAAGAGAGATTTAAACCAGTCCACATGCACTAAAGCACATCTCTAGTATATCCGTGTAAACAGGGACTCTAGACGATCATAGATGATACGTAGTTGTAAGTGCTTCACAGCTGAAATGGTGATGTGCGGTGGCTGAAGTCTTTTGAGGGATAGCGGTGCTATCACTCCAGACATTTTCTTGAGGTATTGTTATTTCTTGTTCACAGAGTCTTAGAGCTCCAAGGCAGAAATTGTAAGCAGTCCACAGGAACTGATAATACTATGTTTTCCTTCTGTCTTTTTCCTTTACGTTTATCCTGAGGACTACAAACAAGGTCACATTTCTTCATTGTGAAAGTCGTTCTTCCCCCAATGAATAGGAGTATGAAGTTATACAAGATGATTTTTACTAAAATTCCATGGGACAATGACCCCAACCACATTTCCTGAGGCAGGAACTTCAAGACACAATGCCCAAAACTGTCACATAAGGAAATTCAAATTCTAGGGCTCCATTTGTTACATGGACGAGAGCGCCAGAGAGCCCAGAAACCTGACTGAGCTCTGCTCATTAAAGGGGTGAGCCTCAGTGCTTGCCAGATTTGTTTCTATTGCCTCCCACCAAGCACAAGCTTAAGGTGAGGGTGTACCAAGCAATTCTTTGCATGGAGGGACACAGTGGGTAGAAGAGGAGGTGAAGGGAAGAGAATCAGAATGTGATTTTATACCAATTCAGGTGAACCTAAGGTTGAATAATTCTATTTTCTGGCTACTGGCTCTCCCTCCTCCCCCTTTAAACACATTAGAAATGCCATACTTGAGAGGAGTGTGATTCTTTTTGTTCATCATTCTGCCTTTGAAAAAGGCACTTAAGGGGGAGTCTGTGGAGGGATGCAGTTACCCTCTCTGTTGTATATCACCAAATAGCCCTAGTTTTCCATAATTCCTTTTGGAAAACCATCATGCAAGGATTCCTCTTAAACCTTCTGTACCCATACAGTTTCTGCCAGCACCACTTCTTGAACAATGACCCCTAGAAGTTTCTGATTTGCTACAAGAAGTGCTTTCTTTTACCTAAGGCTAATAGGTACAGCCCTAGAGCTAGTATTTTGGGACCTGAAGAACATGTCCCTGCTCTTGACTGAATATCTGATCTAACACTACCCTCAACTTTCATCTTTTCAGAACTGGAGCCAACATTTTAAAGATGTGTCCACATGTGGAAGTACATCTACCACCTGATAATTTTTGCTGTTCTCTGGACCTTTCCTCTCTTCACCATACACTTTGTAAATAAGGTCACTAGAAGTGCACAGATAATTTAAGACATTACCACGGCCTTGCATGAGGTGCTGTTTTCTGTGTTGGCTCCACGTGCTCTTCCTGATGATGCAGTCGGGCTTTTGGCCACAGCAGCACACTGACCCCTCCTCCCTCTCAGCAATGCTTAGGTTTCTTTCCTGAGTTCTAACAGAGCTCACTGCCTCGCTGGTTGCTGATTCTCCCATAAGTACGTTACTTCACACTTACCTACACAGAACCTCACCTGTCACTTTCCTGAGTATTCACAGCCCAGTTTGTGAATCTTCTGTAATTTCACTTTTTTTTTTTCAATTCCTTCTGGTTTATCTTTCACTGCCTGGAAGCAGTGACATTTGATTGCACTGTAATATCCTACTTTCAGGTTATTTATAAAATTCTTAAATAAGGTTAAACCAAGCATCAACCCATAGGGAATTACCCTGTTAACATTCTCTCTAGAAAGGTGTTTATTTTTAAGTCTCTGCGTTGTTTCCTAAGCATGACAGAACATTCCCATAATCTCATAGTAATTGTTGTTTTTAAGATTGCCTTAGTGAAGAACCAAAACAAAAAGTCTGTAAAAGTCTGAGCAAATTAGATCTTGTTCCTTCTTGAACACATATTTCTTTTTATCCTCAAAAAACTAGAATATACAAGTCAGGCATGATTTCCCATAAAGGAAACCATTTTATCTTTCCTTCAGTAGGTCATGTGTGATTAAGACTTTAGTGACACTACTAAATCACTATTTTGCCATCTTGCCAATTCAAGGTGAGTTAGCTGATGAACTTCTGTCCAACACAGCTTGAAGTATATCACAGAGCAGTATGGATGAAGATAGGGTGTTGGTAAAGAATTCGGTAGTAAAGAAAGAGGGGGAAATAGCTCTTTCATCAGGCAGGGGCAAAACCTAGCTAGGTTGAAGAGTTTTGTTTTGCTTTGTCTTTTACTTAAGTCAAACTAACATGATTTTAAAAAGCCACAGTGATAGAGGGGGGTGAGAGGAAACAGGCTGAGATGTTAATGTTACGGTTTAAAACACATTTTCAGCTCCCAAACCACCAAGTGCTAACGAGAGTGCTGGTAGAAAGTCATAGTGCTGGGAAAGCAGGTGTGCCAGGGACCCCAGGGAGACAGGAAATAATCTGTGAGGTGCAGCTGTGGAAGAGGGACACGGCCAGCAACAGCGGCGCAGAACCAAGCTCCCCTACCGACCCTCACCATGTCATGCGTTCAACCTAGCTCAGGGTGAATAGTTTCTTCTTAAATTTCAAACAGATTGCGTTATAGAAGGGAAAGATGATTCAAGTGAGCTGCTACTGTTGTTTACTTCCTACCACAGCATCACAGCGATGAAAGCATCACAGAAAGAAAGCTTAACCCTGAAAAATCTGATTGTAATATGAGCCAAGATGACGTGAGCTTGGTTTCCTTTCCAAACAAGGCAGAATCCATGTCTCATTTATTCTTGTGCCTCCCCAGGCTCCCGCCTTGCTGGCTATTTCCTGTTCCACTCTACTACCGTGGCCAAAGCTCAGGCCAAGGACTTCTCAGGTCCACTACAGGAAGCTCTGGAACATAGAATCTTTGGTGGCTCTGTGGGTGACCAACTGAGGAGATGGGTACTCTGCCTTGTTCACACAGGCGGAGTAAGCAAATGTCTCTGCTGTGAAACCAGACGGTGAAATGACCCTACAGTGTTGAGGAGATTCCGCCTAGTGTGCAGAGGGCCAAAAGGCTTTATACAGGAAAGACGTGATGCCTGAGCCACGCACAAAGCTGCCCCCAACTTCCTGGAACGTGGTAATACTTTGCCCTGTCTTCCATCCAAGTCAGAACTGCTAGTAGAAAGGACACCATGAGGAGTGAGTTGAGCATCCTTAGCTGACTTGTCCAACACTGGATGGTGCCTGTCGCAGGTGGTGCGATTGCTGGTGATCTCCTCCTCTCTCCTTGGCACAGATGGCTGAGCCATTGCTGTCAGAGGTCAAAGAGCGGGTTATATTTCCTAATCTCCTGAAGAAGTTTTTCTTTATCCTGGTTGGCATGAGCCAATGCTTGTTTAGTTTCTATAAGTTCCTTTTGTAGGGTAGGCAGTTCTTGCACCTGAGGAACAATTAGTAATTCACAGTGAATGAATAAGGTAACACACCTTGCAGAAACATCCAGTAAGGGAACGAGGAGGAAGAATTCAAGCAGAACAACCCATAAGTTTGGTCAATGATCAAGAGAACCCAACTAGATATTTTCTAAGAGCCTAAATCCCTCTTCCGAGTTCATCAGTTGCAGGGACAGCAACAGGTGGAAGATGCCATCAGCAACTATTCACCTCCAGCTCCTGACTTACATCCTCTGTTCAGCACTTCTAGAAGCTGCTGCTAGGTGACAGGAGCCCACACCGCCCAGCTGTACCCAGCACAAGCAACCTTTTCAGCCCTCTGGGTTTTACCAGCTTCTGTGATTACAGCCCCTAAGGGTTTATGGGAAAGGTACTGTTCAGTTATATCCTCACCTGTGGGCCGAAAGCCTCCCCTGTGGGCACCAGAAACACCTGTTCTTTTGGGGGCTGCCTCTTCTCACTTTTAAGTACTTCGGCTGATGGTCTGTCCTGAGCAGCAGCTGGAAAAAAGTAAAGGTTCTAAATGACAAGCTGCCAGCAACACGCAGACTATTCCTAGTTGTCACCTATTCCCTTACAGGAGCAAAAAGGCAGAGAAGCCGGGAGGCTGACAAGCCCAACTCACCGCCAATGTGGAACACACCATCGTCACTCCGCTTCACCACAACGTGCTCCATGGCTAGAGTGATGGGGATGGGGCCTGGAGAGGTCGGATAGATGGGGGGGATATCGTCCTATAGGAAAGAGAGAAACCACATGATGCCCCCAACCAGCTCAGAGCAACTTAGGTAACAAGCCATGCTTCTACCATTGAGCTGGAAGCACTTTTATGTCAAATGTATGTTTATCCATACATTCTTGCGAGATGTGAGAGGCATAATTGAGTCTCTCCCACTCTAGAGGTGGTGAGACTGAGGATCTGATAACCTAATGGGCTTGCACAGTCATGCTGCATGCCAAGGGTCAGGGCTAGAGACAAGATCCTCTCACCTGAACCCAGGACTCTTTGCCAGAAACACATTTTTATGTACTACTGTAACACTGACAAAGAATGCTAATATGCATTTCCTCACTTGATCCTCACCACATTTTACAGGGACAGGAGAAGAAGTTAACAGCTGTCACTGCCAGAATCCCTTGCCTGACAAAGTCTAGGGTAAAACCCAAAAGTTCCTCTCACCTTTAGAGTGATCCTGGAGTTCAGGAGCTCAATCTGCATGGGAACTACCAGTGGGATCTCCTCATCCTCCAAGAAGGGCCCCAGGCCACTGAGCACCGAAGTGAGCAGCTCAAGGTCACAGCCCTGAAGCAAGAAACGCAGGAAGCCATTCTGTGTGGCCAGAGGGGAATGAACAGCTGCACCAGGCCCCACCTCAAAGCGAAGGCCTACAGCTGGCCTGATGTGGCCAGTCTTCAAAGTTGAGGCTTCCTGAAAGCTTGTGCCTTTGAGAAGAAAGACAGAAGGAAAACATATGAATTAATTACTAGCCAGTGATTGCTCTAAGCACTTTATATATATTTAATATTCCTAACAACCCTGGGCCAGAAGTATTATTATCATTCCCATTTTAGAGATGAAAGAACTACGGCACAGAGAGTAACTTGCCCAAAGTAACACAACTTGTAAGTAGCAAGGATACGATTTGCACGCAGGCAGCCTGACTGCAAAGACTGTGGGCTTGGCTACTTTGCTCTAATGCCTCTCATGACAGAAGGGATGTTAAGGACCAATAAAAAGCTGGTCTTGCTATGAATCAGAGGCACTGGGCTGATGGCCAAGGTAAAACTCTTAAAACAGAGGACGCTTGGGAATTCCCTGGCGGTCCAGTGGTTAGGACTCGGTGCTTTCACTGCTGTGGCCCAGGTTCAATCCCTGGTCAGGCAACTAAGATCCCGCAAGCCACACAGCACAGCCAAAAATAAACAAACAAGCAAACAAACAAACAGAGGACCCTCAACTCTGCTATATTTGATCACCTCTTCCTTTCTCCAAGTCTTGGCCTTTTCACCTCTCTCTGAGGAAGCCAAGCGGGATCTATGCTCATTTACTCAAACCGCATAAAGAATAATCTCAGGTGTAGCCAAGGCTATGAAACAACTTACATACTTATATAAATGCAAATTGGTACAACCATTCTGGAAAACAAATTGGCATTATCTACTAAGGTTAAAGCTATACCTACCCTAATGACCTAACAATTATTTCCTCAGGAATATAAACCTGAAGAAACTCTCCAACATACATATCAGGAGACATGTACAAGGATGGGCATGTCAAGACAACCCTATTTGAAATAGCAAAAAAACTGGAAACAACGCAAATGTCTGTTCAGAATAGACTGAAGAAGTAACTAGAGTAATGGGTACAAGAGATATTTTGGGGGTGATGGTGATGGCTGTAGAACCCTGTAAGCTTACTAATATTTATCAAATTGTATACTTACAAGGAGTGAATTTCATAGTACGCATAAGCAGTTTTTAAAAAAGCAAAAAGTGGTATATTTCTGCAATAGAATATTATATAGTAGTAAAAATGAATAAATTATAGCTAACTCAACAACCTAGAAGAATCTGAAGAATATCATGGTACTTGAAGGAAGCAAATCACAAAATAATACAATCTATGATTCCATTTAGAAAAACCTGAAAAACTGCAAAGCTAAATAATACATTGATACAAACACATGCAGAAGAATTGTAAAGCAAGAGAATGAGAAATACAAAATTCAGGACAGTGATTCCCTATGATAGGTGAGAGGCAAGAGGAAGGTTCTGGAGAGGGACTCCCAGGGATTTCAAAGTTAATGGTACTGTTCTATTTACTAAACTAGATAGTGGGTACATGGGTTCATTGTATTGTTGTTATTTTATACCTTATATATATTTTGTAAGTATTCTTTTAGTATCTACTCAATATTTTTAAAAAATTTTTTAAACAAAGCATGTAGCATAAGCCCAGATTTTTCCTGTCATCTTTTAAAGTATAAATGATAATTCACATCAAAGGACTGAATCAGAAGTTCCCTGATCAGATACAGCTTGATGTTAGCAGCCTCACAAAGAAGTGGACACAGTCCTCATGTATAAGCATAAGGAGCACCTGGGAGGTGAGGATGGAGACTAGCCTACTGAGTACAAAACCCCAGAAAGAGCTCTGGGAGAGGCACCTTGCAAGAAGGAGGCTTCATTAGACTTCTTCCTCCCCCAAATGGCTGCTGGAGAGAAGCGCCAAGGGCTTGGCACTAAGGTAGCTGCCCCTGGAGCACAGTGACAGGAGCAAGTTAAGCTATGGATGCCCCAGAAAAATCCCACCAGCTCTCCTGCAATCGCACCATCCTCACCTGGGCACTGTCCGTGCAGGAACTGCCAGAGTCCCACGGTGCCTAGCTGCTGGAGGGTCAGCTCCTCTGCTTGCAAGGCCACAGTCAGGTCCTCACCACGTACCTCAATCCCCAAAGACACCTCATTCACCTTCAGGACCAGAACTGAAACCTGTAAAAGGAGACTCCCTTAGCTGAGTCCCAAGCTTCCAGCTTAGAGCCTACCCTCTGCAGAGAAGAAAGTAGAACAACTGACCAGGTGAAGATGGAGGTTTTCCCCACTGGGTGAGGCTGAACTGTTGGCCTCTGGTGATCCCTGGCCATAACTATCCGCAACAGGGCTCCCTTGAACACCAGCACTGTCTAAGACATTGGGAAGAGATCCTGGTGGAAGAGATTCTGGACCAGACTCTGAATAAGAAAGATAACAAAAGAATTTGAGAGTCAAAAAATTCTATTCAAATCCAATCTCTAAAAACAGTGACAACTGTAAAAACAAAACATTTATGACACTCATGAGACAACTGGAAATTTGAAGACTAACTAGATATTTAATGAATTTAGGGAATTATTGTTAATTTTTAAAAGGACAATGGTATTTGGTCACCTTAAAGAAAGTCTGTAAATGGAAGCAACCTAAGTGTCTACGGACGGATAAATGGTTAAACAAAATGTGGTATAAACATACAACAAATAATGGCCTTAAAAAGGAAGGAAATTCTGACACATGCTACATACAACGTAAATGAACCTTAAGGACATTTTATGTGAAATGAAACAAGCCAGTCACGTATGGTTCCATTTATGTGAGGTACCCAGAGTCGTCAAATTCATAGAGACAGAAAGTAGAATGGTGATTGCCAGGGAATGAGGAGTTATTGTTTAATGGGTATAGAGTTTTGCAAGATGAAAGAGCTCTGGAGATGGATAGTGGTGATGGTTACGCAATGATTTGAATGTAATTAATGCTACTAAATTATAGTTTTAAATAGTTAAGATGGTAACTTTTATGTGTATTGTATTTTACCATAATTTTTTTTAATTTTTAATATTTTAAAAATTTGTATTTTCTAGAGATGCATAATGAAAATATTTATGGATAAAATGATATGTTTGGGATTTGCTCCAAAATAATATGGGAGGAAGGGAAGTGGGCAGAAGAATATATAAAACAAGAAGGGCCATGAGTTCTTAATATCTGAAGCTAGGTAATGGGTATATGAAGGTTCGCTATTTGATTCTGTCTATTTTTAAATATTTGGATTCTCCCTTAAGAAATTAATAATAATAACAAAACAAACATGGATATATACCATCCAGCTTAAGAAACAGTACATTCTCTTTTTATTTTCATTTAGATACTCTTAAGGGGAGATTTTAAAAGTTTTCATTTCAATAAGCTGAAAGAACTAGTGTTAACTCCTAGTGGTGATTAATCTAATGCCTAAAGGTTACTTGTTTTATCATAGACAAAAAGCTCCTAGTTATTTTCCAACAATAAAATACATAGTTTAGGCAAAGAGCAGACAATAAACACACACACCATTGATACAGCCACAGAATTAGTCTTACCGCCACAGCTACATGGCTGTAAGACTAGCGCTCTCTTCTTTGAGTGTTGTTCTATGATAAAGGTCAAGTACTAATCAATAACCTAGAAGATGTGGGGATAAAGTCAGCACCACAGATCCACTAAAATTTCTCTCTTCTTTTGGTTTTTTGATTAAGAAAATGTCTACTTTATCAAATCTCAGCTCCTTTTGCATCCTGCTGGTCTGAATACAGGCATCAGAAAGAACACTCTTGGGGCTCTACAACTCTGCCCGGCTCTGCTTCCACCTACCAGACTCCAAGAGCATCACAAAGCTCTCACTGCCATCACTGTCCACTGAAATCCGGTCTTCAGGGCCACTGTTATCCAATGAGACACCATCAAATGACTGCTGAGATACTGTCCTCTTCATGGAGAAAAATCGGAGTCGGGCAGCACCTCCACTTACTGGGGCTGCCACCCCTTCATCTGTCTTGGCCATGGGCTCCCTGTTTAAAAAACAAAAACAAAACCCACAAATGTGGCTTAGGAGGTATGTTGTTCCATTCCCTTGCAATACCCATCCTTTTCAGCCCAGACCGTTATTGTATACATAAACTTTGATGTCAACTATTACCTGCTACAAGACCATTTTTCAACTGCTGGCCTTTCTGAATCCTCATATTCCAGCATTTCAAACTGCACAGGCAGTTCTCCCATATCAAATGTCAAGGTTATTCAGGGTCATCCCATGTACAGAAGAGACCAACTACCTACAGCCCTGGTGCTTATGAATGGTACCTGAAACCCATGTTCATTCCTCAAGTACTTACTGAATAACCTCTGCATACAAGGCACCATACAAGGCACCGGGCAGTGATGGGGAGTGATGAATAAGACACTCCCTGTCCTCAAAGAATGTACATTCTATCAGGAGAGAGGAGACTTATACACAAATAACCTTATATGGTAGTAAGTCACACACACTGTAAGAGGGACAGCGGTACAAGCCAAAGGCTAGGCAATACCAAAGAGGGGAAAGGATGAAGAGAACGGCTCTGTGGAAAGAGATGATGTTTGAGGTGGTCCTTGAAGGACTGTGAAGGAGATGACGAAGAGGGCCTTCCATGGGGAAGAAACAGCATGAGCAAAGGCATGGAGTCAGAAAACGAAATGTACCTTTGGAGACTAGTAAAGAGCTCAACTCAGCTGGAGCGGAAGTTTTGTCGAGGGAGAGCAATAGAAGATAAAGTTAGACAGGTTTCTTTAAAGAAACCTTTAAAGACCTTATGTGCCCACCCTCCTATTTTATTTATAGGTGAAGAAACTGACTCAGTCCCAGTTAAAGGTAGAATTAAGAAGAACCCAAGTCTCTTAACTTCTTGCTAAGTGCTTTTTTCACTTTACCACATGAGTGGCAGCCAGATTATAGAAAACCCTGGACAAAAGATAATGCATGAAAGTGCTCTGAAAACTGTGAAGTGCAGGAGGCATACGGGAAATCTCTGTACTGTCTACTCAATATTGCTGTGAAGCTAAAACTGCTCTAGAAAATAAAGTCTATTTTAAAAAACTGTAAAGTGCCATGTGGATATATCATAATAACTAACTATTCCACACTAAGAAGTTCAAACTCAATTCAGGGAGAATAAAGAAAAAGCCAGAAGGCTTTAGAAAAGGGAAATAACAAGATCATACCTGTGGTTTAAGAAGTTTGACCTGGGACTTCCCTGGTGGCACAATGGTTGAAAATTCGCCTGCAAATGCAGGGCACATGGGTTCAAGCCCCGATCTGGGAAGATCCCACATGCCGCGGAGCAACAAAGCTCGTGTCCCACAACTACTGAGCCTGCGCTCTAGAGCCCGCGAGCCACAACTACTGAGCCCGCGTGCCACAACTACTGAAGCCCGCACGCCTAGAGCCCGAGCTCTGCAACAAGAGAAGCCACCGCAACGAGAAGCCCACGCACCATAACGAAGAGTAGCCCCCGCTCACCGCAACTAGAGAAAGCCCGCGCGCAGCAACGAAGACCCAATGCAGCCAAAAATAAATAAATTAATTAATTAATTTAAAAAAAAAGAAGTTTGACCTGCCTTTTTCAAATATGCTAGAGAGGGAAAGATACCCAATGAGGAAATCAACTAATAGTTCACTAAAATAGTCCACATGTGGGAGCAGACAGGAAAAACGGATGTGAGACTCCCTAGAGCTGTGCTCCCAGCATCATCCTCACAGGAACATTATCATCTAAAGGGGAACTCATTAGAAATGCAGCTTCTCAGGCTCCATCCCAGACCTACTGGACGAGGAACTCTGGGGACAGGGCTCAGCACTCTGTGTTTTAACAAGCCTCCAGATGATTCTGAAGCATGCTTAAGTTTGAAAGTATGGTCAGAACCTGACAAATGCCTGGAAGAGGCAGAGCTTGAATGAGCAAGAGAATGATGCCACCAAAAAAAGAAAGAAAAAGAGAACTGGCCGGGGAAGGGAGGGATAAGGAATTTAGTTTTATATATGTGAGGTTCAAGGCACCCCTGGGAGATCAATGTGGACCTATGGGCAGTAGATAGTTTTAAAGCAAGAGCAGGGGAGGGGAGGAAAGTCAGGACTGAAAATAAGGACTCTCGCAGACGTGAGGAGATGGACAAAATAACCTAGAGAGAAAGTACAGCTGATCCTTGAACAACACGGGTTTGAACTGCACAGGTCCATTTATATGCATATTTTGTTCAAGAGTAAATACTATAGTACTGCACAATCCACGGATGGTTGAATCTGTGGATGCGTTGGAACCACGCATATGCAGGAACCTCTTATAGGTAAGGCCAACTATAGGTTACATGCAGATTTTCAACTGCACAGAGATTCAGTGCTCCTAATCACCACATTGATCAAGGGTCAAATGTATTAAAAAATGCAGAGTGATATAAACCTTCTGAAAGTTTGGCAAATACATCAAGAACCTTAAAATGTTTGTAGTGTTTGACCCAGTAATTCCACTTCTGGGTTTTATTCTAAAGATTTAGATAAGCATAAAGAGTAATGTTCACAAAAATAGGGATGTTTAACACAGCCTTGGTTTTATTATTATATTTGCAAGAATATAATAGAGCAATTAAAAATTATATGTTCAAGTACCTCATGAATGGGAAACTATTCACAATAAATCATAAAGTGAACAAAATTGGAAATTTTCTATATTATATAGAAATAATATAAATACACAAATATTATAAAATAATATTTGTGTACTTTATATGAGTAGGCACATATAAGCATTCACATGGATACACAAATATGTGTCGAAAAATTGGAAGCAAACAGATGCAAATGTAAATAATGGCTGTCTCTGGATAGTGTCATTACAAGTGACTGTTACGTTTCCTTCTTTATTCTTTTATTTTTCCACATTGTCAACGAAATGAACACAAATCATTTTTATAATGTAAAAAATAAAAATTATGACAAAAGTGATCAGAATATGGACAGCCTAGTGCTGTGGAACAGTTCCATTTACAGGATAAAAGGAAGAAGAGAGCAGCCAAGGGAAAGGAAAAGACTCCTTCCGAGAAGTGTGAGGAACTGGGTGGGTTACAAATGCCCAGAATAAACTGACCAGCAAGGCTGACTGCACAGAGGAGTCCTGGAAAAAGATGACTGAGAAAAGGCCACTGGCCTGGGCAGTTAGGAAGTCAGTGTTGGTGTTTCAAAAAGAGTTTGTATCACACACCTTTCTTTTCTCCTTTTTACCTCTCTTTTCCCATCTCCCTTACTCTTCTCTAATTAGAAAAGGTAGCACATTAGGTGACTGGGAGTCCAGGCTTTCAATCCTCACCCCACCACTCACAAGCTGTGTGATCTTGAGCAAGTTTCTTACCTCTCCGAGCCTCAGTTTTCTCATCTGTAAAATGTGGAGTGATATTAGGACCTGCCTTATAGGGTTCTTACAATAATTCAATGCATTAATATTGTAATATTTAGGACAAGGCCTGACACATAGAAAGTACTCAATAAATGTTGCCTAGTATTATTACATAATTAATCCTTTAAGCTTTCCTTCTCTTTCCTCCTAGGCTATCTAGGCCTAGCAGGTACTAGTATACCCGCAGGCATTGCTTTGAGACACACTTAAGAAAATCCACTTAGACAAAAGTTCTAAAGCCACTGATCTTCAAACCATGGTCCCCAAACCACGAAGTGTCCCAGCAAAGATTTCCCATAGTTTTCATTATCTTTCCTAAAACCACAGGCACCCATGGAAAAATCTATACCTTCCCACTCTTCTGACTGTGCATTTCTGTGTTTTCTGCTTACTCCCCACTGTAGCCCCGGCATCTAACACAGAGCCTGGCACACAGTAAGGGCTCAAAAAATACTTGTTGAACGGATGAGTGAAATTCTTCCTTCTCTATTATTCTGACAGATATTGATAAGGTGTACCAGAAAGAGCAAGTCCAAAGCCCCAGCTTTTCTAGTTATAAGATACAGGATCCATGGGCTCATCCTCTCTGAAGCTTCCATTTCCTCAGTTATAAACTGGGGATACAAACATCTGCAGCGACCTCCCCGAGCTGCTGTGGAGATTACATCAAACAAAATACTATGTGAGAGACCACTGAAAAGAATAAAATATCGTACAGATGCCAGGTATTATTATTCTGATACAGCATAGCTGTATCAATAATAGTGAATCAGTGAAAGAGGAGACAGCTTGATGCTAAGAAGCAATAAATGTTGACTTGAAAACTGCCCAAGACCAGGCTAAGATATATGGAGGCATGAGAAAATCCATGGGATTTTGTTATTTTATTGCAATTTCTGGTTCTTCCCCTATCACAGAGTTAGGTGTAGTCCTGAAAATAAAGTCCCTCTGACTGGTATGCTTACATCCTCTAAGTAGCCTGAAAGTTCTTCCGCTGCTCTACAGGCAGCTCTGAAAACTAAAGCTTTGCCACATTAACTAGACCATTCCATACACGCTCCTGGACCACACGGTGCTTCCCAATCTATAAGTGCACACGGCAGGAGGCCTGAGCCCAGTGGCCAGAGCTAGGAGGGAGAGAGGAGGCGAATGAAGGAGGCAGAGAACCACTCACTTGGCTGGGGGCAGAGACAGCATCTTGTGCATGGTGGAGGTCATTCGGTCTCTGCCCAGACTGAAGGCATCCTTAGTCAGGGACATAGCTTCCTTGGTGAGGTCCATGGTGGCATGTAGAGCCTCCTTTGTGGCATCCTTGGTCATGTGAATAGCACTTGATAATTCTCCCTCAATGTTCTTCAAGGGGATGAGCTCGCCCTGTCCATTCACAGCAGTATCCTTGTCCCCTGGGGGCTTCAACTCAGCTGGTGAGCTAGGTGCCTGGGCGCTGCTCAGTCTCGTGGCCTGTAAGGAATCAACTGCCTCATGGCCCTTCCCTGCCTCCCGCTGTGCAAGAGAATCTGAGTCCTGCACTTCTCCACTGCTATGGAGAGGCAGCGGCCTATCCTGGGACGCATCCAGATTTTCAACGCCACTGTCCTCCAGAACCTTCCTGGGGCTTGCTGGGCCCTGTTCTGAGGAGGCATCAGACTTCAGCTCCCTATCCTCTGAAGGAGACAGCTCTGAATCTACAAGGCTCGTAGTATCTGAATCCTCAGAGTCAGCTTCGACAGCCCCAGGGACAGGATGCATGAGCAGAGCCACCTCAGCACTGGGGAAGAGGACGCCAATGCAAGCTGTCTGGTCCTGCAGAGGAGACCCAGTCATGGCCTCGGTATCCTTAGTAAGCTGCTCCTGAAGACCCTGGAGCACCTCCTTCAGGCGGAGGAGAGCCAAGTACTGGTAGTGGTCAAGCCTCACTCGGACATGCTCAGGCGAGTGTATGAGCACATGCACATCTGCCGTGTCCTCCAGCTCTGTCAGAGGCCCTTTGTTATCCACACTACTGCTGCCTTCTTTCAGAATTTCCATGACTTCTGTAAGGCTTGATAGGCTTTTCAAATCATGCTCAGTCCTTGACCTCTGATGGGACACAGTGTCAGGGGCAAGGGCCTCAGAATGGACAGGACTGCCAAAGCTGGCGGATGCTTTCAGCCTCCCTTCTGTGGCCATAAGGAGCTTTCGTGCCTGGGCTTGCTGCCAGCGGAGGGGTAGGCAGGCCCAAATCGACAAGGGGAAGGGGGCCACAAAATTCAAGGAATGGCCTTTGAAGTTCTCTGTTCCCTCAAAGTCCAAGGAGATCTGGGTGAAGTGGATGGACCAGAGATCCTGGGAAGCCTTAAGCCTCTGGGGAGGGAGGGCACTAGATTGAGGGAGTCGGGAATCCACCTGGAAAGCGTGATGCAAAAACAGCATGTGCAGAAGGCTAAAGCCGCCTGGCACCTTGGGAAACTGAACATAATTGGAATGAAAGAACTCAGCAGCAGCAAAACCCCGGAAGAGACTCTGGAGGTCTGGACAGCTACAGTGTGGGGCGTGACGTGTATTGGTGGCAGTCACGCCTGATGCAGAGAAGACAAGGGCCTGGGGACGGTGCAACCCAGCCCGCTCTCTCTTCTCCAGCGGGAAGCTCACCTTCAGAGAGAAAATGAAACCCAATTCAGAATGGCCAGCTGAGCAACTCTGCAACCCACCATTAATACACACATGAAAGACCATTTGGGCTGAACCCAAAACTGCTTTCCTTACTTCTATCAAATGAACAGAGCAGAACCTTGGATTATAGCCATGGTAGAAGTGCAGCTGTGGCTACCAACAGGGAACAAAAATCCCACTCTCTACCCTACCTTCAACCAGAAGGCATCCAGTCGGATGTCCAAGTGTTCATCTTTCTGGCTTGAATCTTCCAGCTTGTAGATAGCTTTGAACTGCTCCAAGCTGCGGTATAAATCCAGGCAGAAGAGGTTTCCCCAGAGCAAGCTGACAGGATCCATAGTAAATGTCAGACCATTTAACTGAATGTAAAGATTGGGACAGGGAACTGGAAAGCAGAGAAAAAAAGAATCACCATGAATGAAGTAGCAGCTCGACTCTTACTTATCAGCTAATATTCATTTTATTATCAAATGTATATATTTACACAGGGAAGAGTTTTCAACAAAGGTGTGCTAAACTAACTCAAACACTTAAAACTCCAAATAACGAACAGAATATAAGCAGAGAGCCCCCGAGGCTGACAAATGCGAAGAGCAAGAGCAAGACAGTAAGGAATGACCAGAGCAGGTGCTTACCTGGCAGCTCCTGATTATCGGGGAAGTAATACTCTGTGAACTCAATATGAATGGCAGAGACCTGAGTGGGGAGGTTGTGAAGTTTCCGACTGCAGGAAAGGAGCGTCGATGGCTTCTTACTTGGCTGTCCAGCTGTAGAAACCTATGCAATCACGAGTTGCTGTTAGCATCTATACAGCACCCAGAATAGAATTTCCTCCATTTCCTCTGAGATGGGAGGATAAAGCCTCTACAATTCTTCCAAAGTCTGTCACAGGGAGCAGAGTGCTCTTCACGCAGATTCCAGGCATTCTCACACCTGACTAACACCATCTACGAGTTCGTTTTTTCAGTGAAAGGTTTGTAGCGGGGTATTCAGAGCAAAGTGGGGAATCCCAAGTCCTGATCTCGGCAGTCACACTCAGAAAGAAACAGACCAAAGTGTCAAATCCACCTGGAAGGGAGGGAAACAGCCCCCGAATTCTACAACCTTGATCACATGTGTTGCGTTCCAAATGAACTGCTCCACCCCTTTCCAGACTTGTTTCCCTGTGTCGTGGGCTCCTTACCTGGTGGACGTCCAAGTCATCCACCCGTATTACCAAGCAGCTAGAGCGCAGGCGATTCCATGCTGGAGGCCGAAAGACAGCCTGTCGGCCCTGAGAGGGGCTTCTCTCAAGGGGGTTCTTTCGAGGACTGGAGAGAGAATCTAAATAAAAATAAGAAGGTGGGAAAAAGAATCAGATACACTCAACTATCATCATTAATAGAATTCGGAAAGTAAAAACCCTAAGATCATTAATGCTATATGTAGGAAAGAGTTTAACACTGGCAAGCTCCAGGATGGAACTCAAAAACTATTCTCTCCTTAAGACCAAGGCAACGGCCTATTGAATAGAGAAGCTAACAACCTCTCTTCCACACTGCAGCTATCCCTGGAGACAAACAGGACTCCGTAAAGAAAAAAGTCACAGATGTCTCTCCGTGGGATAAAGTTGGAATAATCAGCTGGGAGTAAGTTGGGATAATTAGCCAGTCCAGTGCTTTACTGCCACTGGATACTCAAAGGTAAATGTCAAGAGGCAAAGCAACAGGAGTCCTCCAGCTCCTCATAACCCACCTGCTTTCCTCCGGAAGGGAGAGCCTACCCCCAGGTGCCAGGGTTGTTTCAGACCTGTCTCCTCGTGCCACTTCTCCATTTTACTCTGAAATTCCATCACCAGCTTCTGGGCCCACTGGCCTCGGGTCTCCATGGCCTCACAGTGACGTACCCAATGTTTGCAGCTATCGCCTGTGCGATAAAGCAAAAAGATTTTAGTCTAAGATCATGATCCAATGTTACATTTTTCTTTTCCATTGGTACAGTTTTCCATAATTCAGAATCTGATCCCTCACTGCCAATCCAAAATTCTCTGGGATAAGTAAAAATTATCTAGTGAGAGCATTCAAGTTCTTCTGGATTCTATATGTGATTTTTCCCTAGGGTTCCCTAAAGGCCAGCTGCTGACTTTCGCCATCTTTGACTATGGACCACTGGAGAAGCTCTAAAACTAGTGGAAGTAAGGGGTAGAGCACAGAATCAAAAGCAACATCTCAGACACTGCCTGCCCTCCTACTGCTTCTCATCAACAGTGGACCCTGCAAGTTTCCAGAAGATGTTCTCTTGAAAAGGACTATTGCCAACACCTCTCTGAGCATGTGCTGCAATCCCTGGCACCCTCCTGCTGGGCAGTCAGGGATGAACCCAGGCATATGGCCTCAATACTTAGGCCACGCTAAAACTGCACCCATTCAGAATTCTCCTACCTGCCCAGTGGAAGGGGTAATAGTCAAATGCCATCTTGCGAAAGGTAAGCTGCATTGCACCACCCATGAGTCTGTTTGCGGAGACACCTACAAAGAAAAATAAAGGTGAACAGCAGCAGAAGAAACACAGGCTTAAACACCACTTGAAGCACTTAAAAGTCCTCCTAAGGGTCAGCTCCAAAGCCTGGCTGATACATAAGTGCAGCCGAAAGGCCATGATGTCAGGTGATTTGCAAGGCTGAGGCCCTCCTCTTTTGAATTGCAATGGACATGCTCTAAAAGATTTTTTTAAAAAAGCATATTCCACTGTCTCTGTAAATGGCTGTCAGAATTCCAGAAAGACAAAAGAAACTGCAAAACTCAGGATTCTGGAATTCCAATCCTAGGTCTCCCACAGGCACGCTTGACAACCTTGACTGATTGGTTCCCCCAAACCTGGCAATAGTAGTATTGCTGTCCCTCAGCACAACACCTGGAGAGGCATAAGCCAAACTCCCCAAAAAACAGGACCCATGTTACTTCCTTTCATTTCTTAGCTAAAGCTGTGATGTAAGACTGTCATTACACACTGTACATACGAAGTACCATGGAACACTAAAAACACTGCACTAACAAGGACATTATAAACATACAGAATAGTGTAGATAAACTGAATTTTTTTGCAATAAGTCAAATATTCTATTGTTTATCTTGAATTTACATTTCATTCTTACTAAATGAATGAACTTTCCATGTTTCTGTCTTATCTCTCCAACTACACTCTAAGAACTGTAAGAACAAGGACTATTTCTTCTGCATATGTGTGTTGTCTAAGCTACCCTGTTCTGCACTTCCCTCCTATCCCTTCCATGCTATTTCCAGGTGAAGGGAAATACCCTGGGACCTTCTAGCTGTAAGCTGGTACACCTACAACCAGGAGGGTCATTTCCATCCACTCCAGATATCACCATGCCAAGGTTCTGGACGAATCACCATCCTACTAGGAGATACACCTACACCTGTGTTCCTGTTGCTCAACGTTTTTGTCATAATTACCACCTCATAGGAGCCTGTTTAGCTATTTTTTTCCTAATTGTCCCTTCTCCATGAAATTTAATACCACAGATATACTGTATATCTTATGTACTATATGTCTACCTGTGCTTTATACATAAAAAGAATAAGAATAAAGCTTATTCCTTTCATTCAATGCCAGGTTAAGAAAGACTAAATAATTCTTTTACGTTAAAAGTTAAGGGACTTCCCTGGTGGCACAGTGATTAAGAATCTGCCTGCCAATGCAGGGGACACGGGTTCGAGCCCTGGTCTGGGAAGATCCCACATGCCATGTGGCAACTAAGCCCGTGCGCCACAACTACTGAGCTTGCGCTCTAGAGCCAACACACCACAACTACTGAAGCCCGCATACCCTAGAGCCCAGGCATCACAACTACTGAGCCCACGCACCACAACTACTGAAGCCTGTGCACTCTAGGGCCCACGTGCCACAACTACTGAGCCCGCGTGTTGCAACTACTGAAGCTCGCACGCCTAGAGCCCATGCTCCACAACAAGAGAAGCCACTGCAATGAGGAGCCCAAGCACCGCAATGAAGAGTAGCCCCCCACTCGCTGCAACTAGAGAAAGACCAGCGCACAGCAACGAAGACCCAATGCAGCCAAAAATTTTTTTTAAAAGAAACAAGCGTATTTTAAATTTATTTATTTTTCTATTTATTTTTATGGCTGTGGTGGGTCTTCGTTTCTGTGCGAGGGCTTTCTCTAGTTGTGGCAAGCAGGAGCCACTCTTCATCGCGGTGCATGGGCCTCTCACTATCGCGGCCTCTCTTGTTGCGGAGCACAGGCTCAGTAATTGTGGCTCACGGGCCCAGTTGCTCTGTGGCATGTGGCATCTTCCCAGACCAGGGCTCGAACCCGTGTCCCCTGCATTGGCAGGCAGATTCTCAACCACTGCACCACCAGGGAAGCCCCCAAAATTTTTTTTAAAAAGGTTAAAAAATAAAATGTGAAAAGTTAAAAAAATTTAAAGCTATTAATATTTAACTTAAGTTTATAACTATATCTGCTGAGTAACTTTTATATATATATAAATTTATTTATTTATTTTTGGCTGCATTGGGTCTTTGTTGCTGTCCGCGGGCTCTCTTTAGTTGCGGCAAGTGGGGGCTACTCTTCAATGCGGTGCACGGGCTTATTGCGGTGGCTTCTCTTGGTGCAGAGCACGGGCTCTAGGCACATGGGCTTCAGTAGTTCTGGTACGCGGGGTTCAGTAGTTGTGGCTCACAGGCTCTAGAGCGCAGGCTCAGTAGTTGTGTTACACGGGTTTAGTTGCTCCGCGGCATGTGGGATCTTCCCGGACCAGGGCTCGAACCCGTGTCCCCTGCACTGGCAGGCAGATTCTTAACCACTGTGCCACCAAGGAAGCCCTGCTGAGTAACTTTTAATGTAATTTATTTCTTATAAAAATTATAATGTATAGAATCACATATGCAATTTAGCAATTTATATTAATACGTAATAGTGATATAATCAAATTTTTAATTATTCAAAATTATTTTTGAATAAAATAAAGTTTTTAAATTAATTTCTTAAAATTATTATTTTGTTAGCTTTTAACTTTTGCTTAAATGAGAAAATAACTTTAGCTTAACTAGGTGCTAGATATTCAGATAGTGTCAATATTTTTCCTTTTCAACATTTAACTAAATTATTGATTTGTTGAACAATTTGTATAATTAAATAATAAAATATAAACTATTTTTATTTAATTCTCAAAGTTCAAATCACAAAAGTACTAAGGATTAAATATAAACAACACTGATGAGGCAGCCAATGACAGCTGCTAGCTATGTACAGGCCACCTCTCACCATCTGACTTTGAGATCAAGCGATCGATAGAAAGTCCTCTAATCACAGCCATCTATTTGCCATAGTTTATAGCCCTGATCTTCCATGAACTCAACATCAGTGTTGCTCATATGATACCCAAGAAAACTCAATAAGAGAAATTAAACACTAAGGAATAAAATTTTGCCAATAAGGTTAAGCATTGTTATATCTAAGATTTTTTTTCACCCCCACCCCTCACCAAAGAACCAATTTCCAATGTCCAGAATAGGCAAACATCAAGACAGAAAGATCAGTGGTTGCTTACAGCTACAAAATGGGGAGTGTCATCTAATGGGTACAGAGTTTCTTTTACGGATGACAAAAAGGTTCTAAAATTAGATTGTAGTAATGATCACATAACCCTATGACTATACTTTAAAACGCTGAGTTGTATATTCTAAATGGGTGAATTGTATGGTATATGAATGATATCTCAATAAATATATATCTGTTTAAAAGAAAAGAGTGGATTTTTCCCTGCTGTGGGGAGATATCATCCCAGTTGAACATGCATGACCTAGGCTACTAGAGGGAGAGGGTTTCACAGCCATGCTCCCTCTGTTGGATTTATTTGGAACTAAAAGAACAATAAACTACGCGACTGAACATATTAAAATAAGGTTTAGAATAGAAATCAAATATAATTACCCATTATCAACATATTTAATTATAAACACATAATCATATATGACACATAAATGGTAAATAGTGTACATAAATGACTAAAATTCTCCAGTGAGATGGTGGGAGAGGATAGCCTAGCCTGAAGAGAGGTGAAGAAAGCTTTGGCTCACAGCCCTTATCCTGAGGGAGATAACTAAAAAGAGGCAGATGACACTCTTTTCCCCATCAACCACCTACCTCCTCCCAGAAGCCTGAAGGGCGAGCTGCTCCAGTTTGATTTTAAGAGACAGTGCTGCCCCACTGCAAGCCAAGCCATCCCCAGTTACCCACCAAGTTTCCAATAACTTCACCTCCAATACCAAGGGATAGACGAGCGTATTAGTGAGGGGTCCCAATATCCAGGCTATAGTGTCCCTTAATGAAAAAGCAGACAGATGTAGCCTTCAAGGAGTCCCTAGAGCAGCACTATCCAAAAGAACTTTCTGTGATGATGGACATCTTCTATGGTCCATAGATTATAATGAGTACTTGAAATGTTGTTGGTATAAATGAGGAACTGAATTTTTAATTTTATTTAATTTTGATTTTAATTTAAATAGCCACATGTGGCTACTGGCTACCATATTGGACATAGAGTTCTAGAGCAATGCTATCCAATAGAAATGTAACATAAGCCACATAAGTAATTTAAAATTTTCTAGTAGCTACATTAAAAAAGTTTTTTTTTAAAAGTGAATTTAATTTTAATATTACACATTATTTAAACCAATATACTCCAAATATCATTTCAACATGTAATCAATATGAAAATAATTATTAAGGTATTCTACACTCTTTTTTTGTACTCTATCTTCGAAATCCCATGCGTATGTTACACTTGCACCCCATCTCAATTTGGATCAGCCAATATTTCAAGTGCCCAATAGTCATATGTGGCTAGTGGCTGCCATATTGGACAGGACAACTCCAGAGAATCTTAGCACCCTTTCCGTAACACCTAGTTCTCCCTTCCCCTTTCTTCCCAAATCCAAGGAGAAGAATCAAAGTCACAAGAACTCTTTGTGTTCCTTGTCCCTTCACAGAGTCATATGCCACACCTGGGTACGGTTGGCTGGGATTTATCCCTCTATCTAAAAATATCTCATCCAAAACTTTCCTAAAATCCACCAAGTAGATTCACTTAGCTTAATAAATACATGGGGGCTTCAGGGAAGGCTAGTCATTCACCTCTTAGTATGGATTGCAGGACCCTGTTACATGAAGAGGACAGTGCTATACGCTCTTATCAAGCAAAAGGATGAAACTCTCAATAATGTATTTTTAATAAAGATTTCTGAAAGGATTAAAACCAAAACAAAACAGGGACTTCTCTGGTGGCGCAGTGGTTAAGACTCCGCGCTCCCAATGCAGGGGGCCCGGGTTCGTTCCCTGGTCAGGGAACTAGATCCCACATGCATGCCACAACTAAGAGTTCGCATGCTGCAGCTGAAAAAGATCCCGCACGCCACAACGAAGATCCTGCATGCCGCAACTAAGACCCAGTGCAACCAAATAAATAAATAAATATTTTTAAAAACAAAACAAAACAAAACTGCAAGGTCTTTATAGTAACACTTGGAAGAAACAACCAAACAAAAAAATAATTGTTTTAGCAAAGAACTTCCAAAACTAGTGGCTAACAAAACAGTGAGCAATTTATTTGCTGTGGTGGCAAAAGCAATCTTTACGCTGTCACTGCTCCTTTCAGCTCTTTCATATTGGGAGTGGAGAGGGGCTGAAGTCACTTCAAGACCAAGGTAGAGCAAAGCAAGAGAGGCATTGGTGCTTGGTGTCCCAGAAAGAAAAGGTAGTAGGTTCCCCCAAGGAAAATGAATCTAGGTCTCATTAAGAAGCAAACATAACCTCCAGAGAGGAAAAGGCAGCAAGAACACAAGCTTCCATAGGACGGCATCTAAAAACAAGAGCTGGTGGCAGAGGGGTGTAGAGGGAGGACAAAGAGTATTGAAGGAACTGGCAGCAGAGAAATAATAATAGCGAATACTGGCCTATGATTAATGTCCTCCAAATTCAGTATATTATGTCATTTGAGCCTGATAACGACCTATAAGGTAAATGAGTAAGATATAATTTAACTCAAGGTTCACAAATGAAGAAACTCAGAGGGGTGAAGTGATTTCCCTAAGGCTCATGAAGGAAAGAAATGAGTCAATTATTTTTTCATTCTGAATAAATGTGTATGTGTACTTAATACCAATTGCTCTAGTGAGTCTCAAATGGGTAGAGATGTCTGCCAAAAAAGCAGGTGCTATTTGTTTATGCTCTGCTTACAGCGCCACAAAATAAAAGCAATGTCTGAAGGGCTCTGGGCTTGACTTTCCTAAGGACCACTCCACTCTGCATTAACGCCCTCTCTTTATTTAAAGATGGCTCTCCTATATCCTGTGTCTACTCTTTTTCATATGAAATATCTCTGTGTCTTTCAACTCTTTCCTTCTATGCTACGGTTTCCATAGCATTAAACAATCTGCACACCCTTCCTGGGATGCTTTCTCTTTGTTAATGTCCTCAAGAACAGCATCAAAAACAAGGCTCAGAGTTCCAAATGGAGTCCACAAAGGTGCCAGAGAAGAATTCCCAGAGCTCTGGAACCCACACTTCTATTGATGCAGTTTAAATTAATATGTGATTTAGGGAACACTATGTTAAAAAAAAAAAATTGCTCTAATGAATGAAAAAGCATGACAAGAACACACCATAACCTCTCTGCTTGGGAAGAACACATTTATACATAATAACTATTTAAATTGACTCAAAGATCTGAAAATTCTGAGGTTTCCTATAGTTGAATTTACTTTCCTGAAAGCTTATAACAGTGGTTAGCATTGCCCAAAAGACTCTGGGGAGGGAAAAAAAAGTATACACTGCTTGGGCTCTACCCCTGAAGATTCCGATTTAGTGGGGGCTGGGAAGAGGCCCAGCTCCTGTGTCTTACTGTCTCACAGGTAGTTCTGCTGCATCCTAAAGGCTGAAGAGCACTTGCAGACAGAGAGCTGCCACAGGAGCACAGAGGCCTGAGGAAGGCCTGTGATTAAGGGGAGCCAGACAAATACCCCACATAGTCTTGAAAACAGCCTTCCATCCCCAAGCTTTGCCCAGAGCTCCAGGAGGTGATGGACCACCCTGCACAGGCTCAGGCCTCACGGGGTACCTGGCTCTCGGGACTGGCTATCATCACAAATGTGCAGGTCCAGGCGGGAGATGAGCAGATGGTAGGAGGACTCTTTCACATCAAATTTCTCAAAGTACTGGCTGAGGCGGCTGCTGCTGCTGTTGCTGCTGCCCTGGCTGCCACCGAACGCCTGGGCCCAGGACTGCTGGGCGCTGGGAGCAGGTGGGGTGATCTACACGTGACAGAGAGAAACAAGAAGTCCAGACCCAGACAGCCTCCTTGCTGGCTTTCTTTAAGCTTTAGTTCAGCCTGAAGAAAACCACAATTTGACAAGGTGTCCCTTCCTTCTCATAACTATTCATCTGGTATCTCATGTAGGTCTACCCCACTTAAATAACCCAAACTCCAAGAAGCCAAATTATAATTAATCTAGTAACTGTCAGAGTCCTGTTCTGAGATTTGAATTGCCTCTAAGCTCTCACCCCCCTAGAACTTAGCTGACTGATGCTAAAACACCTCCTCCAGGAAGTCTTCCCTAAATGCCCTCTTTCAGCCCAGGTAGTTGGATCCCTTTTCTTTGTGCTCTCATGGCACAGTGTTTACCTCTATTACAGCACTTATCAAATCATATTGTAATAACTTGTTTATAGTCCATATTTTAAGACAGCAAGAGTTCCAAGGACAGGAACAAGAGGCTTTCCAGTGGCTAACACTGTATACCTAACACACTAGAGGCACCCAAAGAACAGAATAACTGAATAAATCAGAGGCACAGGCAAAGCCTATGTACCTCCAGAAGTGAATGACAAATTCCCCCAAATAAGTCTAATAAAGTCTAGGCTCCACTTACGGTGGAGGTATGAATTAGGTCCGGCCTACCATCTCCCCACTGCCACCAAGGGTCTCTGTTTCACCTCTAACCTGTACAGGTTCAGGGGCCAGGCTCTTTCTCTGCTGTGCTGACTTCTCCATGGCCTCACTCAGTGATTCTGCATATTTCATCATAGCCTTGAGCTGTGAGTCAGTTAGCACCCAGAGCAGGTCATCCAACAGGAACATCAGCTTGGAGGCTATCACATTGCAATCTTTGGTCTGAAGGGGTCACACAGAACACAGGATTCAACATCTGGTACCATCCCAACTACTCAAAGTGACCACTGCCCAACCAATTTCAGAGATGGCTTTTCAATCCCCAATACACGAAAGGAAAGTATCAAGCACTGTGGAGAGTCAATTTCTTACAAAACTACTAAAGTTTTCTGTGATTAACAAGAAGCAGCAATAATCAACTGCCTATGTGTCCCTATATACAGGTAAAAATCATGGTTTTCAAAATTAAAATGACAGGGAGGTAGAAATGTTTCCTCATTAGCAGATACAGTGCAACACTGAATTGCAGGTCCTCCCCTTTCAAATGTCATTCCAGGGGCCAATAACACTCAAAAAGGAGGAAACACCATCTCCCATGCTATCTGGGAGAATAAAAGATGGAAGTTTTCATGAGGACAGAGAACACACTCACTCTTCTCTTGAGGGCTATTTGGATCCTGCCTTGGTTGGTAATAAGCCTCAGTGGAGTGGTGACTGGGTCCTGATCACCATTGTCTGTAGCATCTGCCTCAATTCGAAGTGTTTGCCAAGTTATTTCCTTAAATGTTAAAACCTAGAAGGAAAGAAAGTAAAATCCCTTAATTCTGTGGATGAAATTAATCAAGAGGCAGGAAGTCCAAGGGGAAAAGACTGGCAAGGCAGAGACCCCCACCATTCTCAGCTGGGATCCTACCCACAGAAGGCAGTGGATCAGAGATCCATTACTGAGGAAAGGATGTAACAGTAACACTGGACAGAAGGGATTCTTGGGTTCCCAAGGATGGGGGAGACTTTGAGGAAATCCCCAAAGCAGGAATAACATCCTTTAAGAATGAGTCCTATTTTGAACCCCCCATTCTCCCTTCTCAGAATGCCAGGGCTGTCACCTCTCCTCGGCGGGGGTCAGTGATACGGGTGAGGCGGAGGTCACTCTGCTGCCAGTTGGGGTTCACACTATAGCCCTGGAGCTGCCACAATTCAAAAGAAGCGTGGAAGGCCTTGGAGTGAATCTTGATGGTGATGGAACTGACGATGATGAACATCCCCTCCACCACCTTCTCGGCAAAGCCATACTCACTACAACAAACGAGGCAGACCAACATTCAGGATCATATGAGACTTGACGCATACTTTTTTTTTCTTTTTTTTTTTTTTTGGCCATGCCGTGCAGCTTGCAGGATTCTACTTCCCTGATCAGGGATTGAACCCGGGCCGTGGCAATGAAAGCGCCGAGTCCTAACCACTGGACCGCCAGGGAATTAGTAGGCATACTCTTTATACTGGAAGACGTAAGACAAGACTCTTAACAACGCCTGTCTTTGGATGCTAGAACTGTGGATGACTTTTTAAAAATTTTTCTCCTCCCATTTCTGCTTTATATTTTTTACATTTCTAAAAATTTTTATGATGATGTAGTCTCTTTCTGATGAGATTTTTTTTTAAGAATGGAATAAAAGAAAGAGTTGACCTGGAAACAATCTCTGGTTAGAAAGAATAAATTGAAAAAAATATTTTCACAGTCCACAAACTACCTGAATAAATATTGAATATTGTCTGTGAGGAGAGATATAACAACAGAAAGGAAACACTAGGTTTCTATAACATCTTCAAAGACAGAACATACTCTGCAAAAGTAGTGAAAAGAGGAAAGAAGTACAGCCAGGTTAGCATGAGGTCTAATACTGTGAAATCTAGTCAAGAACAGTCCCACCTCTGCCCTGTCAAATCTATCCCAAAGAGCATAGCTGTGCTTTATAGTGAGAGGCAGAAACAGCAGGGAGAGGAACAAAGGCCATCCTTAAAGTCCTTCTGGACATGGAAAACACAGACATTCTTGACATGTAGGTGAAACAGTTCTCATTACAAGAGATACAAAAGTCTGGGAATTACAAACTGGAAAAAAAAATCTTTGCAATTTATATCACAAAGGGCTAATATCTCTGATGTATAAAGAGTTTCAAAAAACTCAGAAGAAAAAGACCAAGAGCCCAATAAAAATGGGACAAAGTAGGGACAGTTCACAGAAAAATAAATGCAAATAGATATTAAACATAAAATGATGTTCAACCTCACTCGTATATAAAAACTACACTAAGAGTCACTTGATTTATGACAAAAGTGACAGTGTAGTAGGGAAAAGACTGTCTTTTCAATAATGGTGCATGGTCAGTTTGAGGCTATCTGCAAAGAGAAAAAATAATATTGACCCTTATCTTACATTAAGCAAACAAAAAAACAAGTTTCAAGATTGATTGTAGATCTAAATGTGAAAAGTCAAACAATAAAACTAAAAGAATAAAGTTAGAAAAAAACATAGGAGAATATCTTCATGCCTTAAGATAGGAAAAGATTCCTTAAACAAGACACAAAAAGTGCTAACCATAAAGGGAAAAATAGATATATAGGACTATATTAAATTAATCATTTCTGGTCAACAAAAAAATAACATTAGGAGTGATAGGGAACCCACATAGTAGGAGAAGATATTTGTAATACATGTATATAACCAAGGACTTGTTTCCAGTATAAAGAACTTCTACAAATTAATAAGAAAAAGACAAATAACCCCAAAAATAACCCAAAAGATAAATGGGCAGAATACATCAATGCTTTGTGAAAGAGGATATTTGAAATTCTAATAAACAAATCATCAAAAAAATGCAAACTAAAATCATAATGTGATACAACTACACACCTATTAGATGGCTAAAATAAAAAGAGAGACAATACTAAGTGCTAGCAACACTGCCAGGGGGAAAAGTGGTACAAGCACTTTGGAAAACTGTCCAGCAGTATGAACTAAAGCAGAACATATGCACAGCCTATGACCCTGCAACTCTACTGCTAGATATATACAAATCAGAAATGTGTACATATGTTCACCAAGAGGTATGTATAAGAACGTTCATAGCATCACTATTCTTTTTTCTTACACATTTTTAATTTACGTATAGAAAAGATCATTCTTTGTGGTGTACATGTCCAGGGTTTCGACAAATGCATAGAGTCATGTATCAACCACCACAGTCATGACAGAGAACAGTTCGATGTAGCATCAGTATGCTTAATAGCCAGAAACTGCAAACAAATCAAATGTCCATCTACAACAGAATGGATAATTGTGGCATATAATGGAATAACATACAGTAATAAGGATGAATGAATGATAACTACATGTAACCACATGGATGACTTTCACAAACATCACGTTGAACTAAAGTATGTAGACACAAATGATGACATAATTTGTGATTACATTTATATAAATTTAAAAATAGGGAAAACTAACGTGTGGAGTTAAAAATCAGGATAAAGTTATCCTTGAGGGTGGGTATGACTAGGAAGGGTGCAGGAGGCTTCTGGGATTCTGGAAATGGTCTGTTTCTTCTTGTAAAGAATCACTAATCTATACACTTAGGATTTGTGCGCTTCAATATAACTTACCAAAAAACTACACAGAAATACCAGGTGTTACCTTTAGACAAAACTCTTAAAGTTTGGACTTCCCTGGTGGTGCAGTGGTTAAGTATCCGCCTGCCAATGCAGGGGACATGGGTTCGAGCCCTGGTCCAGGAAGACCCCACATGCCACGGAGCAACAAAGACCGTGTGCCACAGCTACCGAGTCTGCGCTCTAGAACCCACGAGCCACAGCTACTGAGCCCACGTGCCACAACTACTGAAGCCCGCGCGCCTATAGCCCGTGCTCCGCAACAAGAGAAGCCACTGCAATGAGAAGCCTGCGCACCACAACGAAGAGCAGCCCCCACTCGCAACTAGAGAAAGCCCGCGCGCAGCAACGAAGACCCAACACAGCCAAAAATAATAAATTAAAAAAAAAAAAAAAGCCTAAAGTTTGAAAATATTGTCTATTGGCAAGGCTCTTGGAAAACAAGAACTCTTACAACATTGCTGGTGGTAACATGAAATTACAAAATCCTTACGGAGGGTAATTTAGCAATGTCTATCAAAATTATACATGCTTTTGCTGTTAGACTCAGCAGCCCCACTTCCAGGAATCTATCCCAAAATATGCTAGCAAAAACAGTGGAAACAAACCAAATGTCCATCAACTGATGAATGGATAAATAAAATGTGGCATATCCACACAATAGAATATTATTCAGCCATAAAAGGAATAAAGTACTGATACATGCTACCACATAGCTGAACCTTGAAAACGCTATGCTAAGTGAAAGACACCAGTCACAACAGACCACATAATATATTGATTCCATTTGTATGAAATGATCAGAATAGATACAGAAAGTAGATTTATGGTTGCCTAAGGCTAAGGCAGGGGAGAATGAAGAGTGACTTCTAAGAGGTATGGAGTTTCTTTTTGGGTGATAAAAATGTTCTAAAATTTATTGTGGTGATGGTTGCACAACCTGGTGTATATACTAAAAACTATTGAATTGTATACTTTAAATGGATGAATTCTACCTCAATAAAGCTGTTTTTTAAAATATGCTGGAAAAATACTAAGTAACTTACAAACAAGGTCATTTATTACTGCACTATTTGTAACAGCAAAAAACCTAGAAATAATTCAAATATCTATCAACAAAGAACTGGCTATATGAACAATGACGCCTCTATAAAATATACTGAGTATTTTGCAGGTGCAAAAAGGAATAAGAAACATCTCTCTACATACTTCTATGAAGTGCTCTCCAGGATATACTTTTAAAAGAAAAAAGCAATGTGTAAAGTGTTTATGGTATGTTACATTTTGTGTAAGAAACAGAGTGGGGACAATACAAACATACATACATATAACATACCTTGTGTTATAGTTTTAACTTTGGAATTATGTAATTTTACATAGGTTAAAAATAAATTAAAAACAATTTAAAATTTTAAAACAAACTGATATAAAACTCCTAGAAGATAACATAAGAAAAAACCTAGACGACCCCAGGTATAGCGATTACATTTTAGATACAACACCAAAGGCACTATTCATGAAAGAAATTATGGATAAACTGGACTTCATTAAAGTTAAAAATCTGCTCTGTGAAAGACAATGTCAAGAGAATGAGAAGACCATCCACAGACTGGGAGAATACATCTGCAAAAGACACATCTGATAAAAGACTGTTACCCAAAATATGCAAAGAACTCTTAAAACTCAACAATAAGAAAACAAACAACCCAATTAAAAAATGGGCCAAAGACCTTCATAGACACCTTACAAAAAATGATATACAGATAGCAAATAAGCATGTGTCTTATAAGCTCTACATCATATATCATCAGGGAAATGCAAATTAGAACAACAATGAGATTCCACTATGCACCTATCAGAATGGTCAAAATGCAGATCACTGACAACACCAAATGCTGACAAGGACATGGAGCAGCAGGAACTCTCATTCACTGCTGGTAGGAATGCAAAATGGTACAGCCACTTTGGAAGACAGTTTGGTGGTTTCTTCCAAAACTGAACATACTCTCACCACAGATCCAGCAATCAAGCTCCTTTGTATTTACTCAAAGGAGTTGAAAACTTAATGTCCATACAAAAACCTGCACATGGACATTTATAGCAGCTTTATTCATAACTGTCAAAAATTGGAAGCAACCAAGATGTCCTAATAGGTGAATGGATAAATAAACTGTGGTATATCCAGACAATGAAATATTATTCAGCACCACAAGGAAATGAGATATAGAGTCCTAAAAAGACACGGAGGAACCTTAAATGCATATTACTAAGTGAAAGAAGGCAATCTAAAAAGAAGGAATCATCCTGGAAAAGGAAAAACTATGGAGACAGTGAAAGGACCAGTGGTTGCCAGTGGTTGGGGCAGGGAGAGGGATGCCTAGGTGGAGCACAGAGGATTTTTAGGGCAGCGAAAATACATTGTATGATACTATAACGGTGAATATATGTCATTATACATTTGTCCAAACCTATAGAATGTACCACCAAGAGTGAACCTTAATGTAAACTATGGACTTTGTGTGATTCTGATGTGTCAATGTAGGTTTATCTATTGTAACAAATATACCACTCCAGTGGGAGATGTCAATAATGAGGGAGGCTATGCATGTGTGAGGGCAGGGGGTATATGGGAAACCTCTGTATCTTGCTCTTAATACTACTGTTTAAACCTAAAACTGCTCTTATACTGTCTTAAAAAAAAAAATGAAACAAATGAATGCCTCTGTATGTCAAATTGGTATCCAACCATAAGAAGAATGATTTCAAGTAATTTTAAAACACAGTATTTTGATGATACATCCCTAATGGGATATAGCATAAGGTTAAAACACACATACACACAAAGAAAGCTACTGCATTCAGTAGTCTTATCGATAGTTATAATACTGGTTTTGTTATTTTTTGAAACTATTGAAAAAGTAAATCATTTATTATATTATTGTAGTTAGGAACCAAGATTCAGCATATGAATAAAAAATACAGGGACTTCCCTGGTGGTCCAGTGGTAAAGAATCCTCCTTCCGGGCTTCCCTGGTGGCGCAGTGGTTGAGAATCTGCCTGCCAGTGCAGGGGACACGGGTTCGAGCCCTGGTCTGGGAAGATCCCACATGCCGCGGAGCAACTGGGCCCGTGAGCCACAACTGCTGAGCCTGCGCTCCACAACGGGAGAGGCCGCGATGGTGAGAGGCCCGCGCACCGCGATGAAGAGTGGCCCCCGCTTGCCACAACTAGAGAAAGCCCTCGCACGGAAACGAAGACCCAACACAGCCAAAAATAAATAATAAATAAGTTAAAAAAAAAATTTGTTTCTAAAAAAAAAAAAAAAAAAGAATCCTCCTTCCAATGCAGGGGACGCGGGTTCGACCCCTGGTCGGGGAACTAAGATCCCACATGCCGCGGGGCAACTAAGCCCGCATGCCACAACTACTGAGCCTGCACACTGCAAACTACAGAGCCCACACGCGCCACAACTAGAGAGAGCAAACCTGCACACCACAACTAGAGAGAAGCCCATGTGCTGCAACGCAGAGCCCGCACCGCAATGAAAGATCCTGCACACCTCAACGAACACCCCATGTGCCACAACTAAGAGCCGATGTAGCTAAAAAAAAAAAAAAAAAAAAAAAAAAAGAATCCAGCATTTATCCTGACATTCCTGTACAAACTGTATTTCAAATAGTTGGTGAAAGAAAGTTCTTTATAGAAAATCACAACTGATAAATGCAATAGGAAAAAAGAATTATAAAATCTCTATTTTCTATCCTACAATGATATAATAGATCTATAGACAACTATCATCAATGGTCCTTAAACCATGAGGTAAGAGGTAGATGAGGAACTTATCATAACGGACAAGTCAGGCCAACATCATCTGAATCCACTGATTAATCCTAACCGAAGGAATATTATGTGCCTCCCATTACGTTACAGTAGGAAATACACGGTACCATTCATGAAGTATTTTTACCAAGAAAACAAACAAACAAATGAATCAAATCCAGCCTTTAAATCTAACTACCAGATTAAACAAGAAACATTTTAAATGACACCTTGAGGACACAATCAGCCAAAATATAAAATGTGGGAAATTCTTTAGAAGAAATACTCCAGTTTCTACAAAGAACAAATGATATATAAAAAAGTGTGGGGGTTTCCCTGGTGGCGCAGTCATTGAGAATCTGCCTGCTAATGCAGGGGACACAGGTTCGAGCCCTGGTCTGGGAAGATCCCACATGCCATGGAGCAACTAGGCCCATGAGCCACAACTACTGAGCCTGCGCGTCTGGAGCCTGTGCTCCGCAACAAGAGAGGCCGCGATAGTGAAGAGGCCCGCGCACCGCGATGAAGAGTGGTCCCCACTTGCCGCAACTAGAGGAAGCCCTCGCACAGAAACGAAGACCCAACACAGCCAAAAATAAATATAACAAATAAATAAATAAAAGA
Source organism: Balaenoptera ricei (assembly GCF_028023285.1). Taxonomy (NCBI): domain Eukaryota; kingdom Metazoa; phylum Chordata; class Mammalia; order Artiodactyla; family Balaenopteridae; genus Balaenoptera; species Balaenoptera ricei. The sequence continues at coordinate 40,052,217 of NC_082649.1, forward strand.
TTACTATTAAAAAAAAGAAATTCTTAAAAAAAAAAAAAAAAGTGTGGGGGTGGGGGACTGTTCAGAGTTAAAGAGCTTTAAAAAGCATATCCCCAAATATAAGGTGTGGAGTTCTGTGGAGCCACACTGAATTGGAAAAAAATATTTCAGAGACAATTCAGGACAATTGAATATGCAATAAGTATTAGATGATATTAAGGAATCCCTATTAATTCTATTAATTGTGATAATAGTACTGTGGGGTTTTTTCTTTCTTCTCAATCCTTGTCTGTTAAAGACACACAATACAGAAGTATTTACAGGTGGAATCATATGGCACCTGGGATTTGCTTGCAAGAACTACAGAGTGGGGCTTCCCTGGTGGCGCAGTGGTTGAGAATCCTTCTGCCAATGCAGGGAACACAGGTTCAAGCCTGGTCCGGGAAGATCTCACATGCCGCAGAGCAACTAAGCCCGTGTGCCACAACTACTGAGCCTGCGCTCCAGAGCCCACGTGCCACACCTACTGAAGCCTTCGCACCTAGAGCCCATGCTCTGCAACAAGAGAAGCCACCACAATAAGAAGCCCGTGCACCGCAACGAAGAGTAGCCCCCGCTCGCGGCAACTAGAGAAAGCCCGCGTGCAGCAACGAAGACCCAACACAGCCAAAAATAAATAAATAAATAAATAAGAACTACAGAGTGTGCGAACACACACACATGCACACAAAGTGGCAGAAGAAAAGTAGAAAAAGAATGGTAAAATGTTGATAATTGTGAAAGTTAGATCTTGGGTGCATGGGGGTTCAGTACACTATTCTCTCTATTTTAGTGCATGTTTGAAATTTTCCATAATAAAGTTTTTATTTTTTAATTAAAAGGTGATCTGGATCAGTTAATATGTTGGAAATAATAGGACCCAAAGCAACTAACCTCTGTCCTGAAGCGAGGGCAATAGGAGACTGTCCATTGGGGGGCCGAGGCTCCTCACATGTCTTCATCTCCACCTCTACCTTATCCAGACACTGAAATAAAAGCCACAGAGAGCTAAGCATCTGCACAAAATCCCACACAGCACAGACTGTGTCTTATCCATCTCTGTGCTCCAATACCTAGTCGAGGGCTGTGCCCACAGTAGGCAGATAATAAATGTCTGTCAAATGAATGAATGAACAAACTGAAATACAAAGAGAGCCCTCATCTTCCCCCTTCCATTTCCATTAGCAGCAGAACTCCATGACAAGCATGGGATTAGCTCATAGCAGAAAAAGAAAACATAAATCCAAGTTACTGAGATATTACTATTCCTGGGGATTCCAGTCTTTGGGGTAAAGATATGTATCAATCAGTTCCTGGAGGGCTTTCAACTGATAATCACCCAACAGTCAACATGAACTAAACTTCTAATTTTTCCTCTGTCAGGAATCCAAAGGAAATGTAAAGGTAGAACCTGGGCAGCAAAACTTGTTTTAAAAGAAAAACGAAAATCAAAACAAAACAAAACAAAATCAGGACTCCAGGGTCTTGTGTCTCAGTGCTAACTGCTATGTTGCACAGCAGTTCCAGAAAAAGCCCAGACAATAGTCACTCTGTCTCACAGAGAAGCTCGCAAGCCAGACAGAAGAACCCACACTCCCAAAAGGGACAGCCCATCAGGGCTCCTCCCCATCTTCTCTCAGATCTTCTAAAACCTTACCCCGGCCATCCCCATTTGATTACTTGCAATCAAGAAATGCCATTACCAAGCAAATTGGGTGTGTCTTCAACTTTGTCCACTGGATCTGAAAGAGGAAAGCAAAGACTCAGGGCTGTGGGAGTCACCCCTCAAGAAGGCAGGTCTGCTGGCCAAAGAGAGCAGCAGCACTCTGACCCCCATTCTCACCCGGATTGAGGCCCTGTTGCAGTAGACCCGAGTGATGGCTAACCAGGTGGGAAGCTCCAGCACATTCTGTAGAACCTCTTCATCCAGCTCCAGGTTGGTCAGCTGACCCTCCCCTTTCAGGGTGCTCAAATTGATTTTGTCCGGGGAAAGATTCTTAGTGAACCTGAAAAGAGTGATGATAAGAAGCTATTATTTCCACAGAAATCTGCAAATGGGCATTATAGCGAATAACACTTCTCAATTTAGAGAAAAGAGAAAGTTAAAGAACAAATGGGGACTAATGGCCACACTGTCTCTATGCCATGTAAGATGTTAGGTGAGGACTTCCCTGGTGGCGCAGTGGTTAAGAATCCACCTGCCAATGCAGGGGACACGGGTTCGAGCCCTGGTCCCCGAAGATCCCACATGGCACGGAGCAACTAAGCCCGTGCGCCACAACTACTGAGCCTGCGCTCTAGAGCCCATGAGCCACAACTACTGAAGCCTGTGCACCTAGAGCCCGTGCTCCGCAACAAGAGAAGCCACCGCAATGAGAAGCCCGCACACCGCAACGAAGAGCAGCCCCCACCCACCTCAACTAGAGAAACCCCGTGCAGAGCAACGAAGGCCCAACACAGCCAAAAACTAATTAATTAATTTTTTTAAAAAAAGATGTTAGGTGAGACATTTCATTCTGTCACGACTGTGTCATCTTTCTACTCAAGAACCTACGATGGGAATTCTGGAGAAATGGCTATAGCAGTGGCAATAGAGCCTTTTGATATATCTGAATCTTCATATAAAACCAGAACTAGATTGCAACTAAAAAACCCATGGATAACATTTAAAACAAAACTAGAAGATAAAGCATCCTCATAAACCCTCATACACAAGCAGGCAGGGAAAAAACATTAACAGCCACAGGACATGAGTGCTATAAGCAGCTGTGCAAATCAACAAAGAGGAAAACAATAGGGCATCAGACAGATCAGAGAACAGAAGAACTCCAAGATAACCAAGTACTCAGCAAAAAGCAATGTGGGTCAATTTGAGAATAGCAACTGAAACTGGAGGGATTTGGGGCAAGGGTCCCAAAGGAGCTGAAGCAATCTAACCCTATAAACTCTTGGAACTAACCAAGGCTCCTTCTTAGGACAGGGTACTGCTGGGAGAGGAATCCAAACTAAGCATGACAGAAATGAAGAAAAGAGATGGTCCAAATAAAAGTGGGGCGGGGGTGTTGGGGGGTAACAGACCAGGACATCTCAGAAAGCAAGCCATTATACTTTTAAACACTACCTGAAACAGCAGAAGAGGGAGCTCTATGAGGTTAGAATATAAAACAGTAGCAGATTAATTATTGGCTTGTTAAGTAGGGTAAAGTGAAACCCCAGACCCTTACACCTACCTTTACTGATGTGACAAAAGAACACACAACCACTTACAGACTTGCCAAAGGGACTGAACCTGAATCTCATCACGCTACTGGGTCCAGATGCTAATTTGCAGGGAATACAGAGGAAAACTGCTGAACTGCACCATAAGTGTGCAATCAGCAAAATCCAGGCCATGGGAAATTCTACAGGTCAAGGGGCCTGGACATAAACAATTCACACAGGCCCATCCTCTCCCTGTTCCACAGTCACTGTCTCCAGTCTTTGCTCATGTGCTCTTGCCACCCACTCCTTTTCCTGGAGCACCCTTATCACAATTTGCCATTCAAGGCCCAACTCCAGACTTCTCACTGAGGCTTTCTTTCCCTAACTGCTTGAACTCACATTAAACTCGTACCTTCTACATCCCTGGAATCTGTAACACACATTTAGGTCATAATCAGAGAGGGTCTTAGGGTGTTCTCTAATTTTCCCATGTATAACTACTGCTGCACAATTAGATGTTGAGCCCTTTGATCAGGGGCTTAGTCTTAGCCATCCCTCCTAATAAAATGGTTCCCTGACAGAATGCTGGGCCTACATACCTTGTAGCTAACTGCCCTGTTGACTGACTACTCCCAGCTCCCTTCTCTCATCTTTTTGGCTGGATCAACTTAAGGCCATTGCCTCACAGCGTAACCCCCTCTCCTGTATGACAAGTTATCTAGATGAATCTCATCCATATAAGTTCTCACTGTTGTTGCCTCACATAGCCACTATTTTCTACCCCAATAATGAATTCCATTTCTCCTTCCATCCGTAACTATACTTAGCCCTTACATATATTAGATGCTAATAGCTGACTTTTGAGTTATATGTTGTTTACCAACTTTTTTTTTCCCACATATCCTTTCCTTTTACTAAGCTATGTTTTCAGTGTTGGTGGTTTTCCTTGGACCATAACATCATGACGGGCAAGAGTTTTATCTTTACAATTTTCCCCTACAGTGACTAACGTGGTATTGGGTTGGCCAAAAAGCTCATTCGGGTTTTTCAGTAAGGTGTTATTGGAAAACCCGAACGAACTGTTTGGCCAACCCAATACTATGTAAAAGGGCTCTGTAACAATTTTTTAAATGATAGTAAAAAATTTTTAGAAGTTTATAAACACACAGTACTGTATGATATTAACAGATACACAGAAATGCACTGGCATGGTAACAACAAATTCAGGGAAATGCTTACCTGTGGGACAAGAGGAGGAGACCACAGCAAGTGTCACCTGTATGGACAATGCTTATTTCACAAGTTGGGAGGTGACTGTATGGCTATTCATTATATCACTCTCTATACCTTTCATTATGGCAAATATTTCACAATAAATCTACCTAAGATTTCTATCAGTGACCTACTGTATAAACTTCCTGTTGAGAGAGCTCCTCCTCCACGGGTCTCTCACACTCCTACATGTCTTGGTGGGTAAGAAAAACACAAAACACATGACCCTGACTGCTCCTTACCCAAGCCACTTCTCAGGATTCTGTTTGCAAAGAGTTTTGAGGGATGAAGTAATGTCCCCCTCCAGGGCAAAGAGCAGGCTTGTGTACCATGTACTATAAAAGCAATGGATTCCCCAAGCTCAGTGTTCCACTCCTACAACACACGTACAGACATCCTTCGGGGCCTGTTCATACCACGCCCGTGGGACCTGTGGGGGCAAGGGGAACTAGTGCAAACCTGTATTTATGCTGCTCGCTGGGCCATGAGTAATAAAGTCCTTTGTCTCTGATCCAGGAGCCTTGTGCTCTGCCAGCAACTGCCACGAACTGGAGCAGGCTGTTAGCTTCTAAATAGGATAAAATAAAATCCCAGACCCTTACACATACTTTTACTGATTTTAATTCATAAAAAAAAAAATTAATCAACATTTACTGAGTATGAATCAATTTTATTCTCGGAACCAAAAAAACAAGTTTTCTATAATGGCTCCTATTCTCTGAAAACTAACTTGCCACAGAGGGAAAGAGAATTCCTCTTTTCCTGTAAAGAAGGGCCACCTACTAGGAAACAGGACTGGTGTGAAAGGGAAAAAAGAACACTTTAAACACTTCCACTATGTAAAACAACAACAACAACAACTGAAAGTAAAGGAAGATACAGTGCACATCCCTGAGTAAACTGGAGGAAACACAGTCCTGAAGGAAGGAAAGGAAAGCAGAAGACAGAACTCAACGTTATTTGTAATCACTAGGTACCAGCAGGCTTTGTTTTCCAAGCCCCTTTTGTATCTAAAATAAGATATTACAGTTATTTCCTCCCAGCAACCCTTCCTTTACTCTTAAGTATTCAGGGAAGCCGCCTCAGCTCAGAAATGGGGGCAGGGCATCCGTCAGAAGAATTAGTCTTAAAGATAATAATTTTTGAAGACATAAAATTAGTTTTGAGGACTGTGTGTCTCCCCTCTCCTCTGCACAGATTCTGATAAGACCCCACCTCCCTACCTCAGCTGAGAATCACTAAGACAAGCTACTTTTCCTTCTGATAAAAAGCTATTTTCAAGAAAAAAAAGTGATAGGAACTTTTTCAAGTATGTTTCTCTCTGAAAAAAGAGGAACATACTTCAAATAAAATGAATAAGTTACACTGCTTATTAGCACTGACATTCTCAGAGTGACTGTATTAAATAGGTACCATACATCTAACTTCTATACTGTATTCTATGCAAAATCTAACTCTATTTACAGCTCCATATAAAATAAATGTCATTTTTCATTTTTTCAAGCCTTAAAAAAATAAAAAAGTATGACAACATTATACTTTGTACCAGGCACTGAAAAGGAACTTAAACACATTATCTCAATTAGTCTTCACAATACCCCATATGAGGTATGCATCATTATCCCCATTTTAAAGAGGAAGATCAATGGTTCTAATGAACCTAGGGGCAGGACAGGAATAAAGACGCAGACACAGAGGATGGACTTGAGGACACGGGGAGGGAGAAGGGTAAAGTGGGACAAGTGAGAGGGTAGCATTGACATATATACACTACCAAATGTAAAATAGATAGCTAGTGGGAAGTAGCTGCATAGCACAGGGAGATCAGCTCGGTGCTTTGTGACCACCTAGAGGTGTGGGAGAGGGAGGGGATATGGGGATATATGTATACATATGGCTGATTCACTTTGTTATACAGCAGAAACTAACATAACATTGTAAAGCAATTATACTCCAATAAAGATGTTAAAAAAAATAAAGAGGAAGAACATGAGGCTCAGATGTGAAGTCATTTGCCCAAGGTGACAGGGCAGGAAGAGGCAGAGGAAAAGCATGAACCCAGCTCTGCTCACTGGACTGTCTTACTTCTAGTAACATTTTCACTCAGTAATATGTTCGTCTAAAACACATCTGGCACAGAATGAATTTATAAGCTATCTCAGAAATGGTTAGAGGACAGCTTTTCCCTTTTACAACCTACCATGGACTACTTAACCTGTATAAGAAGAATAAATCTGTTTGGGGGGGTAAAGTTATAGTGTAACTCCATTAAAAATGTCTCTGCACTTTGCCAAACAAATCAGATTAATAAAATCTTTCTTAAGTATGCCCGGGGCTAAGTCACCACCATACCAGCAGTAATGCCCAGTCTCTACCAAGACACTAACAAGAGACCACACAGGTTACTGTGCCATCAGCTCTATGATCAAATATGCAAGTAAGTTAGTAAGTAATCATCAAAAACTGAACACACGAAACCACCAAGAGTTCTTTACTTATGCTCTAAGGACTGCTGACAGTACAGGCAGGTTATGCTGGACCACCACGGGCTGTTCTCCCGTAACAGTAATAATGATATAACATAGATTTGCTTTTTAATTTATCAATTTACTTTTAGGAGTCAACAAAAATGGCTATTACCTTACCAGCTTCTCAAAAATGCAGTAAGAATTCCTCAACTGATTTTGTCCGCATTTTATAATAACAAAGAATAGGTGAAAAGGTGACCCATGGGGCCAGTCGCGGGAGAGGTTTGTGGAGGTCTACTCAACCAAAGAAACCACTGATCTGAGATCTAATTGGAAACCATCCAACAACCCCTGGTAAAAATTTCATTCAGCATTTGTGCTCCTAATAGAGGATGACATCACTGAGTCCAAGGGTGGCTGAAAAGGCTAATGGAAGCCTGCTATTTATTCCACTTCAAGAATGTGGGAAAACATTTTCTGGCCATCTGTTACTGTTACAGAGCATAGAAGCTAAGATGAAATCAAGATGGAAAAACAGATTTTGATCAGGTTTCATTTCTGCCAGAGAACTGCAATCTGCCAAAGAGACAACAGAGAAAGGCTCTCAGACATCTTTACATGTACCACAATGATGGGAAGTGAGAATTCTTAGATTTGCAGAGTCACAGAATTTCAGAGCTAGAAGGGATCTTAAATAATCACTTAGTCCAGGGACTTTCCTGGTGGTCCAGGGCTAAAGAATCCGCCTTCCAGTGCAGGGGACACGGGTTCAATCCCTAGTCAGGGAACTAAGATCCCACATGCCACAGGGCAACTAAGCCCCTGTGCCACAACTACTGAGCTCGCGCACCTCAACGAGAGAGCCCGTGTGCTGCAAACTACAGAGCCCATGCACTCTGGAGCCTGCACACTTCAACTAGAGAGAAGCCCGTGTGCCACAACGGAGGATCCCATGTACGGCAACTAAGACCCAATGCAGCATGCATGCATGCATAAATAAGTAAATAAATAAACATAGTCTTTTTTTCACCTTCCATTTTTAAAGGACATTTTAGCTGGATATGGAATTCCAGGCTGAGTTTCTTCCTTTAAGCATTTTAAAGATATCATCCCGTTGTCTTCTTGCCTCTTTTGTTACTGATGAGAAGTCAGCCATTAATTCATATCGATGTTCTCCTTTCTGTGATGAGGCATTTTTCTCTGGTTGCTTTCAAGTTTTTCTCTTTATCTTTAGTTTTCAGCAATGTAACTGTGATGTGCCTGGGGTGGTTTTCTTTGGATCTATCCTGCTTAGGGTTCACTGAGCTTCTTGGATTCAATAAATCTGTTTTTCACCAAGCTTGAACATTTTTAGACATTATTTCTCCCACTCTCTCTCTCTGTTACAGCTCTTTTGAAATATCATTAACATACCATATATACATCCATTTAAAATGTACAATTTTTTTAGTATATTCACATAGTTGTACAACCATAAGCTTCATCAATTTTCACTACCTCCCTCAAGGAAAAAAAAGCCATACCCTGCAGCTATCACCCCCAATCTCCCCATCCCTCCCAAAGCTAGACAACTGTCATTCTATTTTTTGTCTCTATAGATTTGCCTATTCTGGACATTTAATATAAATGGAACCATACAATACATGGTCTCTTGTGACTAGCTTCTTTCACTTAACATACTGTTTTCAAAGTTCATCTATGTTGTAACATGAATCGGCACTTCATTCTTTTTTATAGTCAAGAATATTCCATTGCATGAGTATGTCACATTTTGTTTATCCATTCATCAGTTGAGAGACATTTGGGTTATTTCCACTTAGAGAATATTATGAATAATGCTACTATGAAAATGCAAGTATGGGACTTCCCTGGTGGTCCCAGTGGTTAAGACTGCGCATTCCCAATGCAGGGGGCCTGGGTTTGATTCCTGGTCAGGGAACTAGATCCCACATGCCTCAACTAAAAGTTCACATGCTGCAACTAAAGATCCCGCATGCCACAACTAAGACCTAGTGCAGCCAAAAAAAAGCAAATACAAGTTTTTTTGTGGACTTAACAATTTTATTTCTGTTAGACATACACTTAGGAGTAGAATTGCTGGGTCAAACGGTGACTGTTTTACTTTTTGAGGAACTGCCTATTTTCCAAAGTGGTTGTACCATTTTGCAATCCTACCAGCAGTATTTGAGAGTTCTAATTTCTCCATATCCTCACCATCTCTTGTTATTATCTGTCTTTTTCATTATAGCCATCCTAGTAATGGTGTGTTAGTTTCTGCTTTATAACAAAGTGAATCAGCTATACATATACATATATCCCCATATCTCCTCCCTCTTGGGTCTCCCTCCCACCCCTCTAGGTGGTCACAAAGCACCGAGCTGATCTCCCTGTGCTATGTGGCTGTTTCCCACTAGCTATCTATTTGGTAGCGTATATATGTCCATGCCACTCTCTCACTTTGTCCCAGCTTACCCTTCCCCCTCCCTGTGTCCTCAAGTCCATTCTCTACATCTGCGTCTTTATTCCTGTCCAGCCATTGTGGTTTTGATTTGCATTTCCTTGATGGTCTCATGATGTTGAATATCTTTTCATGTATTTGTGGCCATGTCTATTCAGATACTCTGCCCATTTTTAAATTGGTTACTTGTTTTTTTATTATTCAGTTGTGAGCCATTATTCAGAAATTTTTTGTCTTGTTTTAGTTATCTACTGCAGCATAACAAATTACTCCTAGCACCATAAAACAGTAAGCATTTTATTAAGCTCACACATTCTGTGCATTAGAAATCCATTCAAGGGATAACTAGGATTGTTTTTCCCTGATTCATGATATCTGGGGCCTCACCTGGGAAGAGATGAATGGCTGGGAGCTGGGATAACCTGGAGCCCTCTTCATTCACATGGTTGGGCCCTGACCTGGAATGTCTCAAAGGCTGGGCTCAGCTGGGACTGTTGACTGCACACCTACGTGTAGTTGCTTCATGTAGCTTGGATGTCACTTCCACCCCCATTCAGTTGGTTACAAGAAAGCCACTAGGGCCAAGAGAAAAACATGTAAGGTGACAGATATCGTTGTAGCCATCTTTGGAAAATATAATCTGCCGTTTATCTTATTCTCTCTTCTCTCCTTCTAGGACTCCAATTACACATATTTTAATATTGTTCCATAGTCACTGAGGCTCTGTTTTTGTTTTTCAATTTTTTCTCTTCTTCAGAGTAGATAATTCCTACTGCTCTATTTTCAAGTTCACTGACCCTTTCTTTAGCCATCTCCAATCTGCTGTTGAGCAAGTCCAATAAATATTTCATTTCAGATACTGTACTTTTAAGTTCTAGATTTTATATTTGGTTCTTTTTATACTTTCCATTTCTCTGCTCACATTCTCCATTTGTTACCAAGTTTGCTTTAAAGTCCTTGTCTGATATTTATTACTACCAAGTTTATTTACTACTACCAAGTTTGCTTTAAAGTCCTTGTCTGATAATTCCAACATCTGAGTCATCTTGGGGTCATTTCTATTGACTGCCATTCTCTGGACAATGAGTCATATTTTCCTTTATTACACATGTAGTCATTTATTATTGTACACTGGACATTATTGAGATTCTGGATTCTGTCAATCTCCCTTTGAAGAATTTTGTTCTGTTGAGCAATTAACTCAGCTAGATTCATACTCAAAACTCTGTCTTCCCTGTGGTGGACAGAAGCTGAATCTCAGCTCAATTCTTTCAGCTTTCAACCATTGCCTTTCCAGTCTCCATGGAGTCTTCCCCCATGCATGTCAAGGATTAAAGCAGATTTTAGGGCTTCCCCTTCTGTTGCTCCCTTCCTTTTTTTTTTTTTTTTTATAATTGCAAATCTCTTTATTCTTTTTTTTTTTTCTTTTTGGCTGCATTGGGTCTTCATTGCTGCACGCGGGCTTTCTCTAGTTGCAGCGAGTGGGGGCTACTCTTCATTGCAGTGCACAGGCTTATCATTGCGGTGGCTTCTCCTGTTGCAGAGCATGGGCTCTAGGCATGTGGCTTCAGTAGTCGCAGCATGTGGGCTCAGTAGTTGTGGCTCACAGGCTCTAGGGCGTGCGGGCTTCAGTAGTTGTGGCACATGGGCTCAGTAGTTGTGGCTCGCGGGCTCTGGAGTGCAGGCTCAGTAGTTGTGGCACACAGGCTTAGTTGCTCTGCAGCATGTGGTATCTTCCCGGACCAGGGATCGAACCCGTGTCTCCTGCACTGGCAGGCGGATTCTTAACCACTGTGCCACCAGGGAAGTCTGCTCCCTTCTTTCCGAGATTTATTCCCTCATTTTCCAGCCCCTCTTATAGCCCTGAACTCCGCTCTCTGACTCCCCAAGCTAGTAAGACTGCAGACTTTTGCTTGAGTGCTAGCCATCACCCACCATGCAAACTGGGGAGTGTCCTCAGGCAAAAAGCTATATAAGTGAGAATCTTACCCAGTACAGTTCCCTTCTTTCAAGTTCCCTGTCAGTTTCTGCTTCATTTGGTCACTTTCCAAAGTCTTTGAGTTGTTGCTTTTTACATACTACCCAGAGTTCATAATTGTTACATGAGGGAGGGTTAGATCAATATAAGATACTCCTATATTATTAGAAGTAGAACCCTTTTCTTCTAGCTCTCATTACGTTCTCCCCAAGAGGCAACCATGATGTGAGTTACCAAAAATACATATGACTAGATGTGCACAAATGCACCCTCTCAGAGCAGGGCAGTAAAGGGTAATAGATAAGTCATCTTCTTGGTCTGCTGGTTAAGTGCTTATCATAAAATTGTAAAGCAATATAAAAAGGTATAAAGAGAAAATGACAGTTTCCACTATATAGAAGTAATTATATATGTAGGCAGTAATTATATATGTAGATAGACAATTATTCCATATATATTCTACTAAAACTTTCTTTTTTCTTCAGTGAATACCTTGGGTATTTTATAGTCAAATTTTTAATGCTTTTTAATAATTGGAGAGTTATCTATAAACGATACCTCTGTATAGATGCACTGTAATTTTTAAAATATTTATTTATTTATTTATTTATTTATTATTTTTTGGCTGCGTCGAGTCTGAGGGCGGCATGCAGCATCTTCACTGCAGCATGTGGGATCCTCTGCTGCAGCGCACGGGCTTCTCTCTAATTGTGGCAGTCGAGCTCTAGAGCACGTGGGCTCTGTAGCTGTGGCCTGTGTGCTCAGTAGTTGCAGCGCTGGGGCTTAGCTTCCCCATGGCATGTGGGATCTTAGTTCCCCGACCAGGGATCGAACCCGTGTCTCCTGCACTGGAAGGCAGATTCTTTTTTAACTTTTTATTTTATATTGGAGTACAGCTGATTAACAATGTTGTGATAGTTTCAGGTGCACAGCAAAGGGACTCAGCCATACATATGCATGTATCCATTCTCCTACAAACTCCCCATCCCATCCAGGCTGCCACATAACATTGAGCAGAGTTCCCTCTGCTATACAGTAGGTCCTTGTTGGTTATCCATTTTAAATATAGCAGTGTGTACATGTCAATCCCAAACTCCCTGACTATCCCTTCCCCCCATCAGAAGGCGGATTTTTAACCACTCGACTACCACGGAAGTCCCATAGATGCACTATAATCTATTTAATAAAGTCCCTACTGATTTCTCTTTTACATTCATTTCATTAAATAGCCATGTAGGTTTTTCTCACTTGTTTGATTCCTTCGTAGGATGAATTCATAGAATTGGAACTGCACATTTTACATTTTGACAGATATTGCCAAATTTCCCATCATAGACATGATACTGATTCACAATCTCAACAATTATAACCGATTGTAAAAATTTCCCCATACCCATGGTAGCTTGGTAATTTGAAGCACTCCTATTTACCCTACTCCCCATCCCAATATTAAGCCATCCAATATTCTGGAGATTCTAGAGAGGTTCTCTTTCTTTAATTCTTAACAATAGTCCTGATGAACATTCTAATTCCCTCCTCTAAGCCTGGAGCCTTTCTAGTCTGTTTAGCTGAAACACTAATACCCTGTCTGGCTTGAGCTAGTCTTCTTCTAGAATTTAATATTTGTAATTTGGTCCACTAGCAAGGGTCCAGGCAGGTAAATAAGGCATGTTACCTATCGACTCCTCATCTAATTGACTGTTAACATATTTGACCATCACCTGGAATATGGCTGCAATTTCTTATCCATTGTCTTTTCTACATACCCTTTTATTGATCATTCTAGAATTAGGACTGGGATAGGGGGGCTCCTCATCAACTGTAACTCAGAGACAGCTGCACTCTGCCCTCTCTTAATTCTACAACCATTCAGTTCCCATAGCGACTGGGTCCCAAATTCTTTCCCCTACGCTGGTCTTGAAGATATTACACCTCATGACCCAAGTCTTGGCATTTCTCACTTTGTTAGAAACATTTGTCATCCTAACATATTCCCCTTAATTTCTTTTACTTCCATGTCATGACAATTCTCAAGCTTACATCAAGAGTAAGAATTAATGAAATCCGAATATTGTATTTCTAATTTAAAAACTTATACACAAGCTCTTGGTTTAACCAAGTGAAAGTGTACTTGCTAATGCTCAGAAAAGAAAGGCCTATTCCATTAACGGGCACTGTTGGTTATTTGCTATTGAATGAGAAGAGATCTTTGTGGTATAGCCTTAAATATCTAATTAGAGAAGTGTAGCAGGCAGATTATCTGAGTTTTAAAAATTGCCCTAGGAGGAAACTGAGGAAAAAGGAAAACCACACCATACACTGAGGCTGTCCTTAAGTTTTTAGCAGAATGGGCCCTAATTTTGACCAACACATATGCTTATTTTAAGAGGCACAGACTGCTCAAAATGAATTATTCCACATCTGATGGAGAAAGAAAAGCCCTGTCAAACCTTTGAGTAGTCTCCCCTAGGGATCATTTAATGAACAAATACCTAAGATAGCAGCACAGTCAACTAAGAGTTAGTAGGTTCAAACCGTAAAAAGTAGCTGTGGAAGATACAATGAAGAGTTTAAAATAAAAACAAATGTCTCTAAGGAGGACTATGAGCTCCCTGAAAGCTAGAACTGTGTCATTTAGATCTTTGTCTAACACAAAGTCCAGGATAAGGATGTTCAATTAATGTTTACTGATAATAAGAAGCAAATAAATGATAATTGCCAAATAAGTGGAATGAACTAAGGGGTATATCCAAAAATCTATCACATTCTTTCACACATTGCAAATCAACTATAATATGTCTGATTATCCAGACATGTTAAACCAGGTTTAAGAGTGCCATCTGTAAACACAGAAATAAATATAAGCTGTGAAGCTGAGGTTAGAAGGCACACCCTTCCCCACTGCGATAATTAGAAAGTGCAAGGTTTTTAAAAAGGAGAGAAAGAGAGAGGTTAAGTATATTCTAAAAGCTCTATCTAAAAGCTTTTATGATAAAAAAAAATAACATTAGAAAAATGAAAAAGAAAGAAGATATTTCTCTGAGAACAAAAATTATTTTTAAAGTAACAGCTAACATTTAATTGCTTACTCTATTCCAGGCACTGTCCTAAGCACTTTCTTATACATTTTTAATTAATTTATTTCTCTCAATGACCCCATGATATAAAAGACAACCATTGTCTCCAATTTATAGATGAGGAAACCTAAGCATAGAAAGGTTAAATAACTTGCCCAAGGTCACAGAGCTACCAAACTGGGATTCAAGATCAGGCAATCTGGCTCAAGAACTTGCAGCCTTGCCCACACTAAACCATCTCTCTGACTTTAAACAAAGTCAACAGAGGCAGAGGAATATGGAGAAGCTCCAGGTGCCTCGGACGCTGGTCGATGGCAACAAAGAACAAGCTGAGCCTAATCCAGATGCTTTGGCATAGTATTCAGGCTTCTACGACCTAGGCTCTATCCTTCCAACATAATTTCTAGCTGTGTTTCACCCCTAACCCCTCATTTCAGTGACGCAGAACCACATGCAGTCTCCTAAATGTACCTGCTGCTTCTCAACCCAGTACCACCGCTCATGCAGCAAACTCTGCCTGGCATCACCTTTCTACCCCAACTGTCTGTGCCCCACTGGCTCCGCGGATACTTCTGAATGCTCTACTGGGCTTATTGTTTACAGGCCTACTTGTCTCTATAGGCAGTTAAGTCCCTGAGCAGGAATTTTGTCTCATTTCTCTGTGAGTTCCTGATGCTTGGCATACAATGCAGGTGGTCAATAAAAGTTTCTGGAAAGAATTAATGAATAAATGGTCTCAGAATCAGAGTCCTCAAAGACAGCCAAGAGCCAGGGGCTAGCTGAGCAGAAGGCCAGACTCCGCATCTGAGAATGGCTGAGACACTACCTGCAGCTGAATATCCAACTTTCTTGCAGCAGACCTTCCTCAGAGAGGCTTAGGAACCTCTCTTGTGGGCTCCAAGGACTGAGGAGCCACAGCCAACTCCACCTGAAAGGAAGGGAGAGAGCGAGGCTCTGCTGAGTTCAGCAAAAGGCTATCCCCCAATACACTGCCAGGCCTCTAACTTCATATCGACCTCTGTCAAGTCATTTCCTCAAATGAAATGAGTTCCTGAACACTGCAGCCCCTTCTTTCGCTCAGGTTAAAAAACACAGATTTCAAAAAAAGAGACACAGAGAGAGAAGAAAGAAAAACCGATTTCTCTTAGAAAAGGGAAACGCATTTTCAGCTTGTTTTTTTTCAGAAAAACAGGTATTTTCAGCTCTGCCTGGGAAAGCACTACACCAGATGGCGGGAGGAAGTCAGCTTGAATGAACTTAGCCCATCCCTATCTGGATTGTCTACATTTCAGAACTCCCCAACTTTCAAATGACTCACACATACCAGTGCCCAGACCCCTGCTGCCCAGACCCCTGCCCCATCCTCACTGCCACTGCAACAAAAACCACTTTTGGAAAATAAAAAACAAACTTGGAGCTTCCAGAGTATCTGTGGATTGAGGAGCTATGAAAGTAAGAGTAGCTTAGGGGAGCTGACCCTGTAGGACATATTATGAATTAGAGTTGGTCTAGTTAGAATAGCGTTCCTGCTCCCAAGTATGTTCTCTACTCCTCCCCTTGAGATGGGTGAAATCATATATCCTAATGAACTGGGAATTTTGGTGAGATAGTAAAGGGAGCAGAGCATATAGGCCTGAGGGTAGGGGGATATGGTAGCAGAGGACTGAGGGTAGAACCGGGGCAATGGGTGCATGAGAAGGGGGGCCTTAGGAGGTGGGAAAGAGACATAAAGGAGAGAAGAGCAAGTATATCAAGAGCAAACTTGAGCTATTTCAGATTCCAGACTAACTCAGTGGTTCTCAGCCCTAACAGACTCAACTCTACGAGTGGTATTGCCAAGAGTGACAACATTTTCTAAAATAACATTCAAAACAATCTTCCCCCATGGTAGCTGCAGTCCTGGAACATTCACTCTAGTTTAAAGCTATGCAGAGAATTCCCTGGTGGTCCAGTGGTTAGGACTCCGTGCTTCCACTGCAGGGGGCACGGGTTCGATTCCTGGTCAGGGAACTAAGATCCCACAAGCTGTGCAGAGCGGCCAAAAAGAAAAAAAAAAATCTGTGCAGTACTTTGTGTTTACATGTAAGTAGGCATATATAATCTAAACAGGTAATTCACCTCTGTAAACATCTAACAAACATTCAGAAGTCAAAAAGGACAAAGGACAGGGAGTTCCCTAGTAGCCTAATGGTTAGGATTCCGGGCTTTCACTGCCGTGGCCCAGGTTCAATCCCTGGTCGGGGAACTGAGATCCCGTAAGCCACTTGGTGCGGCCAAAAGTAAATAAATAATTAATTTTTAAAAAGACAAAGGACAATCCTTCTTTGTGTGAAATGATTCTGCATACTGCATGACGTCAGCATCTCCAGCCCACTCATTAAATGCTGGTCACACTCCTCAATCACAACCAAAATAAAAAGTCCTTGCTGAGATACAATGATCTCAATGATCTAAAAGATCTTACTCCAAGGAATGGGAAAGAAAAACGTTTTCTTCTTCTTCTTCATCTCCCCGCCTCCTTCAAATGGTTCCCTAACAATCAAGACCCAGATCTCCATCTAGTGAGCTTATATTATATATAATTAACACACTATTGCTTTTGTGGGCTAACTGGGAACCTATTCAACATTTATAACACTATTTCTACTACTGGACCACACACTCCAAATTTCAAACTTAGAAATAAATTTTGAGAACATAACACTTCCATAAGTCAGAGACTTAAATACACTGACCTCTCACCATCAGTGTTCTCATTCTTTAAATGATGGGCTGACATCCAAGATAGATAGATATAGATATAAATATAGATATAGATATAGATATATCTCCAAGGCACTATAAAGACTGAGTATACATGTAAAATGATCATTGCTGTGGGCAAATAAAACAACGTCAATCAACAAATAATTTATAATACATCTAGTCCTTATTTTTGTGGCAAGAAGGTACAAACTACATACCCTTTACCTAACTTGCTAATGTGAATTATTTTTACACCTTAGTTTTTCCATTTACTACAGATATTGATTGATTCCACTGCTTATAAATATTGGGAAATGTTCTTTAGCATCTATAATCAGCACCAGTAGCACTTGCTTCATCACGCAAAGATAAAAGGTCCCTTAATGATACTGGGTGAATTGGATTCCTTGCCCTTCTGCTCTCCCACCCCCACTCCTGCTCCGGTCTATGGTTCCCTGAGTATAACTATGCACTCCCACTCCACATACCTTCTCCTGCACCCACTTCACCCACTCAAAACATCTTCAGACTCTCTGGTTTTCAAAGTAGCCAAAGGACATAATCCCTGCCATATGGAGGTCACACTCCAGTGGCTGTAGAGAATTAAGCTGTGATAAAAAGAACCTTTTTTTTTTTCAGCAATTAATGCCATACTTAACAGATTATTATTCAACCAGGCTTTATATTAGGTGAGGGTAACTAAATGACCTCTAATTTTTTTTTTCACTGTGAGAATACAGTATATGATTGCGCTATCTTCTTAAACTTTGGATAATTAAATCTTCTAAGGACCCAACCCAGTATTACATTTCAAGTATTTCACCTATGCTGAGGTCAAAGTTTATCTTGTAGTGTGCCTTGATAAGAAAAAAATGATAAACGGGACCAGCCCTTGTTTCCTTCTCTCCTTAAGCAGTGATACAGAGCATTCATCTCTACCTCTCCGAAACATAATTCTTAAATATCTAAAGAATTAGACATTTGGGTAAGTTAGGCACTGTTAGTGATCTCTCTTGAGCAACTTTAGTAAGATAAGTAGTAGTCACTGTTCATTGAATACTTTTTCAGTATCAGGCACTTTTATACATTATTTCTAATCCTCAAAACAACAGAGTGCATTATTATCCCCCATTTTACAGATGAGAAAACTGAAGCTTCAAGAAGCAAAAAGACTTGCTGAACACCAGTTTACAAGTAGCAGAGTCAGAACGTACAGCCACCTTTTAGAATCCAAAGTCCTGGTTCTTTCTACTACAATGACATGCCTCTCAATTTTTCAAAGCAGCTAATTTCATTATTTGTGAATCATACATTAAGCTTTGTACGTCAGATACATATGACAGTACTGATTTGAAATTTTTATTGCTTATAAATGCTACTTTTTAAGACACAAGATAACCACTTTATGATAAAAGAGAATCATCCTTGGAAAGTTGTAAAGACTCTAATACAAAAACTATGAAATTCAAATTTTAGTTTCTTTAGTAAAGATAAAAGACTATGCCAATGGGGTACTAAGCTTATAGAACAGAATGAAATTATTTAATATCCAGGGTAGTCTGAAGACCAAATATTTAACAAAAACTCAAACGCCTAAAGAACGGCCCCTCTTTTCTCTCAAGGTACATGACTGTTATTTTGACAGGGAGCAAAGCATCACATCCATTCCAAGCAAGAAATGTTATAGGTTAATGGTTACAAATTACCCTAATTATTTTCATTGAACCTCCCAATTTGAACATTTCTCCAAAAAGATCTTCTGTTTTCAAGGTTCTGACATTTGCTTGTGACTCAAATTTACAAATAAATCAGAATTTGAAAATTAAACAGAGGCAAAAATAAAGTGGCCATCTGGTTTACCACAGATGAAGTAAAGAAATTTTCAAAACATACCCATCAGAATGACTAAAATGAAAAAGATAAAAAATATCAAGTGTTGGCAAGGATATAGAGCAACCAGAACTCTCATACATTTCTGGTGGAAGTGCAAATTGGTACAGCCACTTTGGAAAACTGTTTGGCAATATCTATTAAAATTTAACATATACATATCCCACAACCCAGAAATTCCACTCTTAGGTATATCCCCAATCAATATGTATACATTTGTTCACCAAAGGACATGTACTAGAATGTTCCTAACAACACTATTCAGCATAGCCCTAAACTGGGAAACTATCCAAATGTCCATCAACAGTAAAATGTATAAATGCATTTAGGTATATTCACATAATAGAATACTAGACAGCAATGAAAATGAAAAATCTACAAATTGATACAACAGAGATTAACCTCACAAAAATAATGTTGAACTAAAGAAGCCAGACATGAAAGCTACATTCTGTGATTCCATTTATATAAATTACAAAAAAAGACAAAACTAATCTTTGCTGTTAGAAATCAGGACAGTGGCTACCCTTTGGTAGAGGTAATGATGGAAGGAGACACAAGGGGGCTTCTTGGTGCTGATAATATTCTCTTCCTTCACGTAGGTGCTGGCGGCAAGAGTATGTTCAGTAGATGAGAAGCATTAGAGCAGCAGAGTGATTAAGGAGCCCGGCTCTGGGGACTTCCCTGGTGGTGCAGTGGTTAAGAATCCACCTGCCAATGCAGGGGACATGGGTTCGATCCCTGGTCCAGGAAGATCCCACATGCCGCAGAGCAACTAATCCCGTGCGCCATAACTACTGAGCCTGCACTCTAGAGCCCGCACTCCGCAACTACTGAGCCCGTGTGTTGCAACTTCTGAAGCCCGCATGCCTAGAGCCCATGCTCTGCAACAAGAGAAGCCACTGCAATGAGAAGCCCGTGCACTACAACAAAGAGTAGCCCCCGCTCGCTGCAACTGGAGAATGCCCGCGCACAGCAACGAAGACCCAAAGCAACCAAAAATAAATAATAAATAAAAATTTTAAAAATAGGGCTTCCCTGGTGGCGCAGCGGTTGAGAATCTGCCTGCCAATGCAGGGGACACGGGTTCGAGCCCTGGTCTGGGAAGATCTCACATGCCGCAGAGCAACTAGGCCCGTGAGCCACAATTACTGAGCCTGCGCGTCTGGAGCTTGTGCTCTGCAACAAGAGAGGCCACGACAGTGAGAGGCCCGCGCACCGCGATGAAGAGTGGCCCCCGCTTGCCGCAACTAGAGAAAGCCCTCGCACAGAAACGAAGACCCAACACAGCCAAAAATAAATATAAATAAATAAAAATTTTTTAAAAAAAGCTTTAAAAAATAAATAAATAAATAAATAAATAAATAAATAAATAAATAAAATAGAACAGATGATTAATAAGGCATTTAAAAAAAAAAAAGGAGCCCGGCTCTGGAATGGGAGTGACTGCGTTAGAATCTCAGTTCCATCACTTACTAGTTACGATTTGGGGCAAGTTACTTAACTTCTCTGTGCCTCATTTATTCATCGATAAAATGGGCCTAATGTCTCCTTCACAGGGTTAGTCTGAGGATTAAATCATCATAAGACTTGTAAAATGCTTATTCGCACAGTTGGCTATTACTATTAAATATTTGCTGAGTAAACAAAAGCGCTTATTCTGAAGCAACGCAACAAGATGAGGAAGGAAACAAATACATATATGATTGCACTACTGCCAGAAAATGCACAAAATAATTATTTGGGAAATGAAGATGACAATAAGTGAAGTCTAGTATAAAGGGGCGTGATCTGGAAGCTGAGACTAGGCCTACAAACCTTCACCTAAACAGACCCTGGGCAAGCAGGGCAAGCCTCTCTGAGCCTGCAGCTCCCAGCAGTCCACCGGAGGCTGGCCCAGTGATCTCTCCAGGATGATGAGTATAAACGAGTGGAGGCACTGATCAGAAACAGAGGGCTGAGCTCACAGTCAGGCTCTCTTATTCTCTGAAAGGACTCTGAAATCTTCTATGCCTCTGAATTTCACCTAATGCTTATGTTTTTTAAAATGTCTATCGTGTCTATCAGCCACGTCTTTGTCACTCGGGGTCACATTTCCCACAGCCATTCTGAGTAAATAATTCAGACTTCTGATGGGTTTCTAAAAGAGCCAGTTGGATTAGTTGCTGTCACCCATACCATGGAAGTGTATTCTCTGGCCATGTGATAATAGCTACTCTTTATTAAACGCTACTTCCACGCCAGGCACTATAATAAATACTTTATCCCCAATTCTCAAAAAATTCTGCAAAGCATGTAGTATTCTTCCTTATTCTCATCCTTTACAGATAAGAAAACTAAGGCTCAGAAAGGCTGCCCTGTTCATTAAGTGGCAGAGCTGGAAGGTGAATCTAGCTTGTCTGGCTCCAGAAAAAACGCTCTTTTCCTGAGCCATAGTCCCTTGACTCACTTTACAATCTATCATATTTCTTCTTACTTGTATAACAAAAGGTCTTAGCTAAGGTGTTCTAAAACAAGAATAATCTAATTCGGTGAAAAATCAATTTTGGATATTTTTTAAATGATTACTTTTGTTTCTAAGTAAAGGTCTCCTCCTGGGTTTATTTAAATGAATACTGTACATTGAAGCTATTTGTATTAAACAGCAGTCATCCAAACCATAGGTTAAAGCCCTTAGAAGAGATTTATACTTCTTTCCTCCTGAATCCCCAGTGCCCAGATCAGTGCTTGGCCTAGACAAGACACTTAACAAAAGTATCTTGAACATCACCTCCTTCAAATCTTGTTTACCAAAATACTCTACTAACAAGTAGGATGCATTCCAACAAGAAACTTTAGTACCTGAAACTTCATGACCAAAATTAAAAATAATATGTGAGTCACTGGGGTATCCTTCCTGCTATAGGACACTCTTCCAGGTCAAGCGGCACTGTCATCATCAGCAAGTAATTATTAAACACCTATAAATATTTACTTAATATAGTAACCCAGTATCCCTTCTCTTCTCTCTCCTTCCCCATCAGGTTTGGCAAGACACAGAAGCTATAGTTCCCCTCCAGGCAGGCCGGCCTCTGTATGTGTAGTAGAGACCATACAAAGACACAAATGTCACATGTGATTAAGGCAGCTTTTCCGAGTTAAACCAACAGAAAGGCCTCAGGAGTTTGACCTTTCCCCCAATCAGACCCATGTCCTAGCACTTTTCCCGGAGCCCTGAAATTGCAGCCCTGAATAACCTTCTCCCCCTACCTCCTCAGTCAACCCACACAACCCTGAGGAAACAAGAAACTTCTCCCAATGTCTGTCATACCTATCCCTAATTCATCTAAAAGAGGTACTTTGTTCACTAAGGATTCACTGAATGTGTCAGCATATACCATTAAAATTTTTCTTTAAAAACTCTATCTTCATAGAGGGTGCACAGAATATGAGTGTCCTATGGGGAAAGTATACCAGAATTAGAAAGCTGGGTTCTATTTCTCTGCCTTTTTTTTTGGCCGGGCCATGAGGCTGTGGGATCCTAGTTCCCGGACTAGGGATTGAACCCGGGCCCTTGACAGTGAAAGCGCTGAGTCCTGACCACTGGACCGCCAGGGAACTCCCTCTATTTCTCTACCTTACCTTCCACTGCAACTTAGGCAAGTCATTTATCCTCCTAGGCTTTACCTTCCTCAGCCATAAAATGAGAGGTTGAACTAGTCAAGGATTATTCAGGGCATTCACTCAAGATGCCTTATGGGGTGAAGGCATGTGCTTTAAGGGGTTCTTAACCCTCCCCCCCCCCGGGGAACTTATTTCTGGAGAAGTCTATGGCTTATATCAAATTGTCACACAAGTTGTGGCCCCCAAAATAGCCATATCTCATGTTTTATTGAGCACTTACTATGTGCTAGGCACTGCACCAAGCCCTTGTGTATTAACTCATATAACCCTCACAATAACCCTTTGAGTTAGATACTATTATTATCCTCATTTTACAGTTAAAGAAAGTAAACCAAAAGGACTTCCCTGGCGGTCCTGTGGTTAAGACTTCACCTTCCAGTGCAGGGGGTGCAGGTTCGATCCCTGGTGGGGGAGCTGGGATCCCCCATGCCTGGGGCCAAAGAACCAAAACGTAAAATAGAAGCAATATTGTAACAAATTCAATAAAGACTTAAAAAAAAAAAAGAAAAGAAAAAGAAACCAGAAAGAGCCTGGGCTTTTAAACACAGTGCTATGTTAGGTAAGGTCATCTCTAAACTTTAAAATTCTCTGATTCTGTGTTCACACAAATTAATGGTTTTCCTTTAGTTAAATTTTCTGTCTCGGGCTTCCCTGGTGGCGCAGTGGTTGGGAGTCTGCCTGCTAATGCAGGGGATACGGGTTCGAGCCCTGGTCTGGGAAGATCCCACATGCCGCGGAGCAACGGGGCCCGTGAGCCACAACTACTGAGCCTGTGCGTCTGGAGCCTGTGCTCGGCAACGAGAGAGGTCGCAATAGTGAGAGGCCCGCGCACCGCGATGAAGAGTGGCCCCCACTTGCCACAACTAGAGAGAGCCCTCGCACAGAAACGAAGACCCAACACGGCCAAGAATAAAAATAAATAAATAAATAAATAAAAGATTACTATAAAAAAAAAAAAAATTTTCTGTCTCATTTCACAATCATTAGTCCTACACATAAGCCTTTACACAGAACAACCAAATTTATGGAACACCCAAATGAATGTTACCTGAAAAAGAATATATTAAGGAATTAACCAAGTAAAGGGTCCAAAGGCACTTTCTAGCTCCAGCCTCCAATCTGCTTTTACCTTTAAAACATGGTGTGGTGATTAACCAAAAGATGTATCTGAATCTAATGACTAATTAAAGTCTAAAATCAAAGTAACAGTAAATTGGCCAGTGTCTGCCAGAAAAGGAGATGCAGTGACAGCAATAGTGTCTCACACACCACTCACCAAGGCAATGAGAAGACCAGGAAAGACACATGAGTGCAAGGTCTGGGGTCCCATGGTGACTGGCTTCTCCCCCTACTCGCACCTCCTGAAAACCACGGACCACTGTGGAGCCAAGGATTGGATCACTTTCCACGTGACAGACAACGGCTGTCTAAAGGTATTAAGGCATCACCAAGCCCCGCCTGGAATAAGGAGTGAAAACGAACTGAAAGGCTAGCTTCCAATTTTTGTGGACACCAGTTCTGACAACCTGCAATCGTAGTCAGGGATCAGCAGTCACCCAATTACAAATGAATTGTTTTGCCTGTCACCTGGCTCGGGTCCAAATGACTTGAGGGACATCACATTGCTTAATAAATGATTGCAAAGTAGAAGTGGATGTCGTTAGTTCTTTTCACAGGCTGTCAAAAAACCTCCACATCTTAAAGGGAAGGTTGTTGAAACTTTATGCCCAACTCTCATGGCCCTTCTCCATTTAGTCTATGTAAGGAGAAGAGAAGCAAAGGAAGGAGAAAGGAGATCAGAGGAACGGCCCTGGGTGCAAGGATTAGCTTTTTCAAGGGTGATGCAACAGGGTCAGACAGACGATGAAGAGGAGGAGCTGGGTGCTTCTGGGAAGGAGAAACCAGTGTCGGGGTTGGGAATCTGAACGGAATATGGGTTATGCAGGACTGGGTGACAGCGTTATTTAGAAGGGGCCGGGGAAGAAGGATCTAGCCCGGAGCAGAACTAGGAAGAGGAAGGCCGGGGTGGCGGTGGTGGGCGGGTCAAGAGGCGGGCAGACAGCCCCGAGGGAGGGGCAGCGGGTCCTCAGCCGAGAGGAAACACAGCGGGGCGGGCAGGAAAGGATGGAAACCGCGGGGTCCACGGAGTGACGGGCAGAGGGCCCGGGGGGCATGCAAGGGAGGACGGGGTGACCTGCCCGGCGGTGTGGGAACTGAGGGTGCGCGCAGCCGGTCAGGAGACCCTTGGGGTCGGGAGGGCCGGGGGGCTGTTAGGCTGGGGAGGAGAGCCTGGGCACCCGCGCAAGGGCAGGGGCGTCGGGTCCCGGAGGGCCCAGGGCCAGGGAAGAGCAGAGTGGTGACAACGTTCGGGGCCACCGGAGCGGGGAGGCGGCCGTCCGGCTCGAGTTGAGGCGGGGATCGCCGCCGAGTCCCGGCCCGGGCTGAGGAGAGGGAGGCCGGCCAGGAGCACGGCGTCAGGGAGGAGGGTCGAAGGGGGCGAGGAAGGGCCCGGGACCGCTGGGGCCGGGGCTGGCTCTCTCACCGGGAAAGGTGCTTCAGGATCTGCTTCTTAATGAGCCCGGCCATGCCGGAGCCGTGGCCCGCGTGGAAGGCAGGCGGGCAGCTGTGTTCTCCTCAGCCGCGGATAAGAGGCGGCCCCTCACCTCGCCGCGGCGCGGGGACCGGACGCCGCCGCCACAGCTGCCGCCATGGCGCCCTCCCGCCCCTGCCCCGGCGCCCGGAGCTCCGCCACGATCCCACCCACCCGCGCGGCGACAAGGAGATCGCGCGCGTCCAGCCTGGCTTGCGGCGGCCCGGGTCGCGCGCTGTGGGCGGGGCGCGCGGCGGCGGCGGCGGCGGCGGCGGGGGCGCGCGCGGCGAGGGGCGGGGCGGGCGAGCTCTGAGCTCTCTCTGTCCCCTCAGCCCCGCCTGCTGTCTGAAGCCGATGGAGATCTGAAGGGCTTCGCCTCTGAACTGCAGGAGGTTCACACCCCGGCAGTCTCCTTGAAGCATCAGGGAAAGGCGGCGTGTCTGTAATTTTTTTTTTAATTAATTAATTAATTAATTAATTAATTTATTTATGGCTGTGTTGGGTCTTCGTTTCTGTGCGAGGGCTTTCTCTAGATGCGGCGAGCAGGGGCCACTCTTCATTGCGGTGCGCGGGCCTCTCACTGTCGCAGCCTCTGCCGTTGCGGAGCACAGGCTCCAGACGCGCAGGCTCAGTAGTTGTGGCTCACGGGCCCAGTTGCTCCGCGGCATGTGGGATCTTCCCAGACCAGGGCTCGAACCCGTGTCCCCTGCATTAGCAGGCAGATTCTCAACCACTGCGCCACCAGGGAAGCCCCTGTCTGTAATTTTTTGCAGGAATTAGATAGATAATTGCACACCTCCTGGTCCGCTTCTCATTCATTTCCCTCACACGTTAACTCATTTGTTGAACACCAGCTAACTGTACTGCAGGAATCGGGCTGGGGAGTGAAAAGTCTCAAGGAACTCACAGGCCCATAGAACCACTGCGCTCTGCTGCTTTGTGCTGAAGAGTGAGAGGGGGGCGCCTCGCCATCCTCTATGTGCCCCTCTTAGCCTTTACCTGGTTAACCAAAGGATAAATGTTTACTCAACACATATGAGATGTACTGCAGAAGCACCCACTCTCAAATGCTGGGGGCAGCAGAAAATGAGGCAGTAACTTTAAATGACCAAGGGCTTTAGAGATAAACTTTGTTTTACAAATAAGGCAACTGAAGCCCAGGGGAAATAGTTGAAAGAGCTTACTGAAGGTCACAGCTACCTAGTGAGACAAAAGACTAGAACCCAAGTGTTCTTACTCTCAGTCCAGTGCTACTTCCACTCAGTCCATACACTTAAAAGTGTAACCCATATGCCGGGGACACCTGTAGATTCGGGCAAAGGTGGGAAGGTGGCAGTTTTCTGGACTTAAACCTTCAAGCAAAAACCTGAGCAAAATACTCTCTGAGACAGGCTTTTAGGAAATCTGGCCACCAGTTAATTTTAAGTTTATTCATTCTTGTAATTAGATAATACATGAACATAATACAAAAATCAAGATAAGCCTCTCCCCTCCCCTGTCCCTCAGCCATTCAATTTCCTTCCACTAAACAACTGTTACCCCTTTCCCAAATTACATTTTTGTTTTGTTTTAATTTATTTCATTTAATTTATTTATCTTTGGCTGCATTGGGTCTTCGTTGCTGCGCGCGGGCTTTCTCTAGTTACGGTGAGCGGGGGCTACTCTTTGCTATGGTGCGCGGTGTTCTCATTGTGGTGACTTCTCTTGTTGCAGAGCACGGGCTCTAGAGTGCAGGCTCAGTAGTTGTGGTGCACGGACTTAGTTGCTCCGCAGCACGTGGGATCTTCCCGGACGCGGGTTCCAAACTGTGTCCCTGGCATTGGCAGGTGGATTCTTAGCCACTGCGCCACCAGGGAAGCCCCCAAATTATGTTTTTAAAAGGGAACAAATCATCCTCAGCCTGGGTTCTCTACTATCCATTTTCCTCCATCAGGACTGCATAATCTATCATTATTTGTTCCTGTGCCCACTTCTCACCAGAATACATACCAGGGACCAATAGACCCCACGGAAGAAGAGATTTCTTGCCAGGATTATTGACCATAATCGCTCCTTCCCAATTTGGCTGTCACCTGCTGGGGTCTCAGGGCAATTTCTTGCATTTCTTGCTCCTTTTCCTAGAGCACCCCAGCAGCTGACTGGATATCTGACAGTAGCTATGTAAAACAAAACTTGCCTCAAGCTCAGAGACTCAGCATCCTTGTTGGATGATTCATCGTGCCTGATGAATGAGATATTTTTATTGAAAGCAAAAACTCATGCTCTAAAAAAATATGGCCCCTCTAAGGACCATGGAATAGGAAAGTTCATACTCTCACCAATAGTATTGTGTGTACCTTTCCCTGCAATGCTAAGAATGCAAAGCATATAAAAACAAAAGGGATTTGGGGCCGATCTGTATTTTTTTTAAGGTTAAACATTTCATTTTGAAATGACTGTAGATTAACATTCAGTTAAAGTAAGAAATAATAGAGAGATCCCTGTACCCTTTACCCAGTTCCCCCCAATGGTAACATCTTGCAAAACTTTAGTACAATATCACAACCAAGTTATTGACATTGATACATTCAGTGTACAGAATATTTCTTCCTGACATGAATCCCTTTTATTTCCTTTTCTTGCCTTATAGAGTGGGCTACCACTCCTGGCACTTTGTTTAATAGCACTGGTGAGAGCAGACATCCTTTCTTTGTTCCCAACCTTAGGGGGTAAGCATTCATTCAGTCTTTCACCATTAAGTATAACATTAACTGTAGATTTTTTTGTAGGTGCTCTTTTCAACTTAACGAAGTTCTCCTCTATTCCTATTTTTTCTGAGAGTTTTTATCAAGAATAAATGTTTAGGGACTTCCCCGATGGTCCAGTGGCTAATGCTCCACGCTTCCAATGCAGGGGGCCTGGGTTTGATCCCTGGTCAGGGAACTAGATCCCACATGCCGCAACTAAGAGGTTGCATGCCGCAACTAAAGATCCTGCATGCAGCAACTAAGACCCGGCACAGCCAAATAAATAAATAAATAATTTAAAAAAAATAAATAAAGGATGTGTTTAAAAAAAAAGAATAGGGACTTCCCTGGTGGCACAGTGATTAATAATCTGCCTGCCAATGGAGGGGACACGGGTTCGAGCCCTGGTCTGAGAAGATCCCACATGCCGCGGAGCAACTAAGCCCGTGTGCCACAACTACTCATCCTGCACTCGAGAGCCCGCGAGCCACAACTACTGAGCCCGTGTGCCACAACTACTGCAGCCCGTGTGCCTAGAGCCTGTGCTCACAACAAAGAGAAGCCACCACAATGAGAAGCCTGCACACTGCAACAAAGAGTAGCCCCTGCTCGCCGCAACTAGAGAAAGCCCACGCGCAGCCAATAAATAAATTAATTAATTATTTTAAAAGAATAAATGTTTAATTTTTTTCAAAGGCTTTTTCTGCAGTTAATGTTATGTAATTTTTTTTTTTTAGCCTGTTAACATGATGGATTACATTGTTTGACTTTTCAAATACTGAACCAGCTTGCATCCCTGGAGTAAACCTCATTTAAACATGGTGTATAATTACTTCTATATATTGATGAATTCTACTTGTCAATATTTGGTTAAGAATTTGTGTATATTTCCTTGATGGCTAATAATGTGGAACGTCTTTTCATGTGCTTATAGGCCATTTGTAAATCTTTGGAGAAATGTCTATTCAGATCCTTTGTCCTTTTTTTTTAAAATTTATTTTTGGCTGTGTTGTGTCTTTGGTGCCATGCACGGGCTTTCTCTAGTTGTGGAGAGTGGGGGCTACTCTTCATTGCAGTGCGCAGGCTTCTCATTGGCTGGCTTCTCTTGTTGCGGAGCATGGGCTCTAGGTGTGCGGGCTTCAGTAGTTGTGGCTCGTGGGCTCTAGAGCACAGGCTCAGTAGTTGTGGCACATGGGCTCAGTTGCTCCACAGCATGTGGGATCTTCCCAGACCAGGGCTCAAACCAGTGTCCCCTGCATTGGCAGGCAGATTCCTAACCACTGCACCACCAGGGAAGCCCCCCCTTGTCCATTTTTAAATTGGGCTGTCTTTTTATTATCAAGTTGCAATAGTTCTTTTTGTATTCTAGATGCAAGTCCCTTATCAGATATATTATTTGCAAAAATTGTCTCCCATTATCTTTTCATTTTCCTGACTGTAAACTTTGAAGCACAAAAATTTTTAATTTTGATATCATTTATCTTTTTTCTTTTATTGCTGTGTTTTTCGTGTTGTATCTAAGAAATCATTGCATAATCCAAAGTCATGAAGATTTACATGTATGTTTTCATCTAAAAGTTGTATAGTTTTAGCTCTTACATTTACTCAAAATGATCCATTTTGAGCTAATTTTTGTATATGGTGTGATGAAGGGAAACAATTTCATTATTTTGCATTTGGATATCTAGTTGTCTCAGCATCATTCATTGAAAAGAATATTCTTTCCCTATTGAATTATCTTGGTGAAAATCAGTTGCCATGTACCAGGAACTGACATAGGTTGTAGGTCAATTATACTTCAAAAAAAACCAAACTCATAGAAAAAGAGATCAGACTTGTGGTTGCCAGAGGTAGGGCGTTGCAGGGGGAATAGGGAATTGGATGAAGGCAGTCAAAGGTACAAATTTGTTATAAGATAAATAAGTACTAGGGATATAATGTACAACATGATAAATATAGTTAACATTGCTGCATGTTTTATATTAAAGTTGTTAACAAAGTAAATCCTAAGAGTTCTCATCCCAAGGAAAAAAATTTTTTTTCTATTTCTTCAAATTTGTATGTTTATGAAAGGATGGATCTTCACTAAACTTATTGTGGTCATCATTTCATAATGTATGTAAGTCAAATCATTATACTGTACACCTAAAGCTTATACAGTGCTGTATGTCAATTATATCTCAAAACTGGAAGTAAAATAATAATAATAATAATAATAGAAAAGCATTGCCAATAAAAGTAAGTAAGCTTATTTCTGAACTCTTAATTCTATTCCATTCATCTATATGTCTAATCTTATGCCAGTAACACAATGTCTTGATTAGTGTAGCTTTGTAGTAAGTTTTTTTTTTTAATAAATTTATTTTATTTATTTTATTTATTTTTGGCTGCATTGGGTCTTCGTTACTGCGAGCAGGCTTTCTCTAGTTACGGTGAGCGGGGGCTACTCTTTGCTATGGTGCGCGGTGTTCTCATTGTGGTGACTTCTCTTGTTGCAGAGCACAGGCTCTAGGCATGCAGGCTTCAGAAGTTGTGGCACGCGGCCTCAGTAGTTGTGGCTCATGGGCTTGTAGTAAGTTTTGAAATAAGGAATCTATAGTGTTTTTGAGTGTATAGCTCTTAGTTGTACAGCTTTTGTTTCTCTAGGTATTACATTATTTATACAAACCTTATCACAGTCTACTGGTATTGCCATTTACCAGACATAATGAAGTATAGAAACCTTACCTCCCTTTATGTTCCTTTTTTCTCCTGGAGGTATAATTGTCTTAAATATTTCCTCCACATATGTTTAGAGCTGCATTAATCAGTGTTGTGATTTTTGTGTCAACCATCAAACGTAATTTAGAAAACTCAGGAAAAATATAGTCTACTGTACTTAACCATATTTTTGCTTACCATAGCCTTCCTTCCTGATGTTATGAGATTCATTCATTTATTGTTTCCTTTCTGTTTAGAGAACTTTTTAGCCATTCTTTTAGGGTATATCTGCTGGCAACAAATTCCCTTAGTTGTGCTTCATTGGAGAACATGCTTATTTCCCATTCAATCCTGAAACACTATTTTCACTGGATATAGAATTCTGGACTGACAGGTCTTCTCTTTCAGCACTTCAAAACTTTTTGCCTCTTCCTTCTGGTGTCCATGGTTTCTGATGAAAAACTGCTGTCCTTCAAATTGTTTTCCCTCAAAAGTAAGGTGTCATTTTTCTCTGTGTGTTTTCAAATTTTTTGTTTTTAGTTTTCAGAAGTTGACTGTGTCTTGGTGTAGATTTCTTTGAGTTATCCTGGTTGAGGTTCACTCCATCCATTGCAAACCTTTGGAAAGTTTTCAACCATTATTTGTTCCAGTACCTTTTTTGGCTCTTTCCTTTTTTGCTCTCCTGGAACTCTGACAATATGAATATTACATCTTCAG
Source organism: Balaenoptera ricei (assembly GCF_028023285.1). Lineage (NCBI taxonomy): Eukaryota > Metazoa > Chordata > Mammalia > Artiodactyla > Balaenopteridae > Balaenoptera > Balaenoptera ricei. The sequence goes on from NC_082649.1 coordinate 40,083,720, forward strand.
GGACCCACAGGTCCCTACAGCTCGGTTCATTTTTTTTTTTGTAAGTCTATTTTCTGTTGTTCAGATTGGGTATTTTTATTGTTTTATCGAGTTCTCTGATTATTTCCTGTTCCCGATTGTTTGCTGTTGAGCCCACCCACTGAATTTTTTTACTTATTTGGGGGTTCCAAAATTTCCATTTGGTTCTTCTTTTTGCCTTCTACTTCTTTGCTGAGATTTTTTTTTTTTTAACATTTATTTATTTATTTGGCTGCACTGGGTCTTAGTTGCGGCATGCAGGATCCTCCTTGTGGCATATGGCATCTTTTTTTAGTTGCGGCATGCGAAATTCTTAGTTGCAGCATGTGGGATCTAGTTCCCTGACCAGGGATCGAACCCGGGCCCCCTGCATTGGGAATGTGCAGTCTTAACCACTGGACCACCAGGGAAGTCCCCTTTGCTGAGATTTTCTATCTCTTCCTTTGTTTTGAGCATGTTCTTAATTGCTCATTGGAGCATTTTTATAATGTCTGCTCTAAAATCTTTGTCAAATAATTCTAGCATCTCTGTCATCTTGGTGTTGACATGTATTGATTGCATTTTTAAATTCAGTTTGAGATCTTCCTGGCTCTTGGTATGATAAGTGATTTTAAATTGAAACCTGGATATTTTCATATTATGTTCTGAGACTCTGGATCTTATTTAAACCTTCTGTTTTGCTGACTTTTTCTTGCAATGGCCTGGCAGGAGAAGTGGGGAGGTGCCCTCTTGTTACTATCAGGTGGAGATAGGATTGCCCAATTAGCCTCCTTGGACACCCAAGGGAAGGGCTCCCCATTACTGCTGGACTAAAGTGAAAGTTCTGGCTTTCCAGTAGGCCACAGCTAATACTTTTCCAGCTGGCAGTGGCAGAGTGTTGTTACTGCTCCCCACAAGGCCTCCACTGGCATGGGGGTATGTGCAGCCTCCTCACCACTGGGCATTGGTGAAAGTCCTTAAAGTCCTGACTAAGCATCTTCTGACACTATATCAGTCAAGAGGGGGCAATGCCTTGTAACTGCCAGATAAGAATGATAATCCCAGCTCTTCTCTGATACCACCCTGGCAGGAATTTGGGGCACTTCATTATAGCCTCACAAGGGTGGAAGTGTAAGCTCCCCACTTGCCCTTTGTGGCATGGGTTGGGGTAGGGTAAGTTTTTTTCTATGGTGTTTGGCTGGAGTAGAGTGGTTATCGTCTAAAAGTTTTCTGTCTTGCTAAGCTGCCTCTTTTCTGGTCCTCTGGCTATAGGGAGCAGGCTTTTCTTGGGGAGTTTTTTGTCTGTTGCCCATTGGAGTTTCGTGGTTGCCAGCTTCTTCGGCTCCAAGTCTGGCACCCTTGAGGCAAAAAGAAAATCCAGACAGCTCACTGTGTTGTTCCTTGGGTCCCAGGTTCCCTAGCAGTTCTGCCTTCTTCTGTCCACCTTTCAGAGTTTCTTATGCTTGTTTTTTAATATAATGTCCAGGGTTTTAGTAGTAAGAATAGAGTAATGTACACCTAGTCCATCTTTCTGGAAGCAGAAGTTCATACATTTTTAAAAACTTATTTTGAAATAATTATAGATTCACAGGAAGTTGTTAAGATAATACAGAGAAGCCCCATGTGCCCTTCACTCACTTTCCTGCAATGGTTATATCTTACACAACTACAGTACAATATAAAACCCAGGAAACTGATATTGGGGTGTATGCGTGTATAATTCTGTCATTCATTATGTGTGTAGACTTGTGTAACCACTACCACAATAAAGATACAGAACTATTTCATCACCACAAAGATATCCCTCATGCTACCCCTTTATAGTCATTCCCTGCTCCCCCCAACCCCAACACCATTCCTAACCTTTGGCAACTACCAATTTCTTCTTCATCTCAATAACTGTGTCATTTATATAGATGGAATCATGCAGTAGGTGACCTTTTCAGACTGGCTTTTTTCACTCAGCATACTGCCCTTGAGATGCATCCAAATTGTTGTATCAATAGTTCATTCTTTTTATTGCTGAGTCATATTCCACAATCCATATATTTTTAAAACACCTAGGTGATCACTTTATTTCAGACCCAGTAGCTTCGCTCACCTGCTTGGCAGGACAGCCACATCTCTAAATTCATGATTAGGGACTTCCCTGGTGGTCTAGTGGTTCAGATTCAGCGCTTTCACTGCCATGGCCCAGGTTCAATCCCTGATCAGGGAACTGAGATCCCATAAGCCGTGCAGTGCAGCCAAAAAAAAATCACGATGAAACATTCATCTGTACATACTGTGCTTTGTATGGAACAAAATAGGACATACACAATGCCCAAAGAAAGGTAAGACTATGCAAACAAGGAACGGTAGTTTTATAGAAGACTCAAGAGCAAGAGGATTGAGTAGCAAAGAGATGGTATTGCTGTCTGTAAGGATTCTTGAGAGTAGTTTCTAGTTTGTGGTAGTTATGACTTTTAAAAACAACTTGAAGGGAACTTCCCTGGTGGCACAGTGGTTAAGAATCTGCCTGCCAATGCAGGGGACACGGGTTCAAGCCCTGGTCCAGGAAGATCCCACATGCCGTGGAGCAACAGAGCCCATGCGCCACAACTACTGAGCCTGTGCTCTAGAGCCCGCAAGCCACAACTACTGAGGCCAGCGTGCCTAGAGCCCATGCTCCACAAGAGAAGCCACCCAATGAGAAGCCTGCGCACTACAACGAAGAGTAGCCCCTACTCACCACAACTAGAGAAAGCCCGCGCACGGCAATGAAGACCCAACGCAGCCAGAAACAAAAAATAAATAAGTTTATTTTAAAAAATATATATATTACTTTCCTCCTGGAGTATCTCTTTTATCAGTCAGGTAGGTTCAGCTGCACGTACGGAAAACTCAAGATAATGTGTGACCTTAATAAAAAAGATGTTTACTTCTCTTCCAGGTAAAAGAAGTTTAAGGTAGAAGTACATGGCAGCTCTTCAATCTTTAGGGACCTATGTTCCTTCTATCTTGCTAACACCATCCTTAGTTGCCAATTCATGGTCCAAGATGTTGCTTGCATTTCAAGCAAACATCATATCCACATTCCTGTCAACAGAAAAGAGAAAGGGCAGAAAAAAAGGCATGTTCTCTCCTGCCACATGGCCTCACCTAGTTACAAGCTTTGGGAAATGTGCTACCACCCATTGCCAATGGTCATGCATACTGATAAAAATTAGGCATTCTCTTATTAAAGATACTAAGAGATACTGGGGTAGGCAATTAGTAATGTCTAACTGCCACTCTAGGCTCTATTGTTATTATTTTTGTCCTCCTCACATGCTTCTCTCTCTAGCAGAGCCCTGAGAGATAAAAGGGATGAAGAGGGGGAAAATATAGCATTTGAGTGTAGAGGTAAAATTCTTTGTCCTAGTTTTTACTTCTATATTCTTTCAACAAGCATCCCCAGAAAGTACTAGGATGTGATGTACAGGCAAAGAGGAGGGGGGAAGGATTAGAGACCTGTTTCTCAGGGTCACTGTGAAAGCTACGTACTTACAAAGGACTTTGAGATCTTGGCCTCCTGTGGTGAGTTCAAAGTTGCATCATCATATGAGGACGTAAGTCATCTTATGGGCTTTTCAAGAATGTGAAACCAGTTTGCCTTTATTTTTTCGGCTGTGCCACACGGCATGTGGGATCTTAGTTCCCCCACCAGGGATTGAACCCGCACCCCCTGCAGTGGGAGCTTGGAATCTTAACCACTGGACCGCCAGGGAAGTGCCCTTATGGGCTTTTCCTAATTGTCAGCCAGGGAAAGATACTTATTCAAAAGGAACAAGTATGGGACTTCCCTAGTGGCGCAGTGGTTAAGAATCCGCCTGCCAATGCAGGGGACACGGGTTCGATCCCTGGTCCTGGAAGATCCCACATGCCACGGAGCAACTAAGCCCGCGAGCCACTACTGAGCCCGCGTGCCACAACTACTGAAGCCCGTGCGCTTAGAGTCCATGCTCTGCAACAAGAGAAGCCACCGCAATGAGAAGCCCATGCACCGCAACGAAAGAGTAGCCCCCGCTCACCGCAACTAGAGAAAGCTGGCGCGCAACAACAAGGACCCAACACAGCCAAAAATAAATAAATAAATAAATTTATTTAAAAAAAAAAAAAGGAACAAGTATGGAGAATTTGGACAATCACCTGGTAGGTGATCAAAATTACTGTTACCAATGAGGGGCGGATGCCTGTGTGCCTGCCTACAGATGTGATAGTCTAGGGATGCAACTGAGGACATGTACCAAACTGTAATCATGAGGAAACATCAGGCAAACCCAAAATGAGAAATGAGGAACATCCTATTAAACAAAAGCTGGTGAAATAATCAGTGTCATAAAAGACAAAAGAGAGGCTGAGGAATTGTTCTAGATTAAAAGGAGACTAAGGAGATGTGACAAAAATTTAAAGTACATGATTCCAGAGAGGATTCTCTACAGGAAAGGGGGAAAAAATACAAGGACAATGTTGGATCAGTGGGCAAAAATGAAACATGGTTGGTAGATTGAATTATTGAATCAAGGTTGATAAGTAAACCACAGCTGTATAAGAGAATATACTTATTCTTAGGAAATACACACTTAAATATTTATGGTAAAGGGTATGATACAAGCAATTTACTCTCAAATGGTTCAGAATAAAAAAGAATGTATAATATATGGAGAGAGAGAGAGAGAGAGAGCACAAGCACAAATGATAAAGCAAATGAGGTGAAATGCTAACAGCTAACAAAAGGTGATGGGTGATTCTGATCAAAGGGTATGTAAGTGTTCTTTGTGCAGTTCTTAAACTTTTCTGTAAGTTTGAAGTCTACCACCCTGACCCTTAAAGAGCAAGAACAATAAGGATCATTCGGACTTTTTTATTCCTGCACTTGTCTGATGAACTATTCTAGATGCTGAATTTGATCCTGTGCCAGAAAGTCTAACCTTTAAGTTTTCAATTGGCAGGGAAAGAAATGTCTTCAATTAGTTAATGTTTATTAAGGTTTTCATGTAAAACAATATACCAGGCAAGCCTTCGGGACACTTCTGTCAGAGGAACAAGTATGGAGAATTTGGACAATCACCTGGTAGGTGATCAAAATTACTAGAGCAAATAGTAATTTACTAAATAAATTACTATGAGTAATAGTGATTTAGTAGTATTAGTAAATAGTAATTTACTAATACTAATTTACTAATAGATCACCTTAGTAAAATTACTAAGGTAGGCCAGGCTTTTTTCTTCTGTTCACCAAGTGACAGATACCATCTGACTGAAGCTATGTAATTGGGACAAGCACTTAATCACCACTGGACTTTTTCCATACAGGATGACCAAGTTAGCCTGTGGTTCTATGCAAGGATCCCATTTCTCATGCAGCCTGGAATCAAGAGGCCTGGCATTATGACAAACCATTAAAGCCATGCAGTAGACATGACAGCTTGGACTTCTTTTTTTTATTTTTTTTATACACAAGTTCTTATTATCCATTTAATACATATTTGTGTATATATGTCAATCCCAATCTCCCAAATCATCCCACCACCAACCCCCCACCACCACTTTCCCCCCTTGGTGTCCATACGTTTGTTCTCTACATCTGTGTCTCTATCTCTATTTCTGCCCTGCAAACCGGTTCATCTGTACCATTTTTCTAGGTTCCACATACATGCGTTAATACACGATATTTGTTTTTCTCTTTCTGACTTACTTCACTCCATATGACAGTCTCTAGGTCCATCCACGTCTCTACAAATGACCCAATTTCGTTCCTTTTTATGGCTGAGTAATATTCCATTGTATATATGTACCACATCTTCTTTATCCGTTTGTCTGTCGATGAGCATTTAGGTTGCTTCCATGACCTGACTATTGTAAATAGTGCTGCAATGAACACTGGGCTGCATGTGTCTTTTTGAATTATGGTTTTCTCTGGGTATATGCCCAGTAGTGGGATGTCTAAAACCAGATGTCTAAAGGCATAAATCAATAGCAGCAAGTTTATCTTCTTTATAGCCTCTTACAAAGGAAATGTCTTATGATCATTCATTATAATAATAGTTTGCCCTAGGAGTTAATAAACAAAATAAAAAGAACCTTCCTTAGAACTATTTATTCCTACTTTTGTTCACTGTAGTTAAAACTTGTTAAACTTTTAAGTCATCATATTGTTTTTCTGAAGCTATGTAAAACACTTTCTTCAAAGACTAGAAATGTTTCTAGGGTGGATGTTCAACCTTAAAAACATACTGTGGAAAAAGCTTCCTTTTAGGAAAACCTGGGTTGTTTTCTGTGGATCCACAGGCTCTTTACCTTGAGCCTCACAGAGCTACACAAAACAGAAACTTGCTGAGTCACACATAAGCTCACTTGGCACGGTTTCCCCTAACAAACCCTTAAGTCTGCAGAAGATTTTAAAAACAAATCTGAGCTATAAAAGACAGACATATAAACTATCAATTTATGAGACTTAAGTCCTCCTTAAAAAGAT